>NW_027361985.1:1692793-2353086 GCF_039654945.1 Dendrobates tinctorius | reverse complement strand
TGTTTTGAATTTTCTCCAAAAGTAAAGTAGTTGCAAACTCATCCTTTTAGAGACTTGTTTGGGCTCATGAGAGGAGTAGAAAAACATCAAAAATTTCAGTCCTGCACGATTCTACCAAGAAATGTGTGTTCATTCAAACCGCTGGTTTTTGATATTTTGGGCCCTATTGAATAATGAATGTTTTGAATTTTCTCCAAAAGTAAAGTAGTTGCAAACTCATCCTTTTAGAAACTTGTTTGGGCTGTTGAGAGGAGTAAAAAACCATCAAAAATTTCAATCCTGCATGATTCTACCAAGAAATGTGATTCTTCATTCAAAACCTGATTTTTGCTATTGGGCTCTATTGAATAATGAATGTTTTGAATTTTCTCCAAAAGTAAAGTAGTTGCAAACTCATGCTTTTAGAGACTTGTTTGGGCTCATGAGAGGAGTAGAAAAACATCAAAAATTTCAGTCCTGCATGATTCTACCAAGAAATGTGTGTTCATTGAAACCGCTGGTTTTTGATAGTTTGGGCCCTATTGAATAATGAATGTTTTGAATTTTCTCCAAAAGTAAAGTAGTTGCAAATTCATCCTTTTAGAAACTTGTTTGGGCTGTTGAGAGGAGTAAAAAACCATCAAAAATTTCAATCCTGCATGATTTTACCAAGAAATGTGATTCTTCATTCAAAACCTGATTTTTGCTATTGGGCTCTATTGAATAATGAATGTTTTGAATTTTCTCCAAAAGTAAAGTAGTTGCAAACTCATGCTTTTAGAGACTTGTTTGGGCTCATGAGAGGAGTAGAAAAACATCAAAAATTTCAGTCCTGCATGATTCTACCAAGAAATGTGTGTTCATTGAAACCGCTGGTTTTTGATAGTTTGGGCCCTATTGAATAATGAATGTTTTGAATTTTCTCCAAAAGTAAAGTAGTTGCAAACTCATCCTTTTAGAAACTTGTTTGGGCTGTTGAGAGGAGTAAAAAACCATCAAAAATTTCAATCCTGCATGATTCTACCAAGAAATGTGATTCTTCATTCAAAACGCTGGTTTTTGCTATTGGGCTCTTTTGAGTAATGAATGTTTTGAATTTTCTCCAAAAGTAAAGTAGTTGCAAACTCATGCTTTTAGAGACTTGTTTGGGCTCATGAGAGGAGTAGAAAAACATCAAAAATTTCAGTCCTGCATGATTCTACCAAGAAATGTGTGTTCATTCAAACCGCTGGTTTTTGATAGTTTGGGCCCTATTGAATAATGAATGTTTTGAATTTTCTCCAAAAGTAAAGTAGTTACAAACTCATCCTTTTAGAAACTTGTTTGGGCTGTTGAGAGGAGTAAAAAACCATCAAAAATTTCAATCCTGCATGATTTTACCAAGAAATGTGATTCTTCATTCAAAACCTGATTTTTGCTATTGGGCTCTATTGAATAATGAATGTTTTGAATTTTCTCCAAAAGTAAAATAGTTGCAAACTCATGCTTTTAGAGACTTGTTTGGGCTCATGAGAGGAGTAGAAAAACATCAAAAATTTCAGTCCTGCATGATTCTACCAAGAAATGTGTGTTCATTGAAACCGCTGGTTTTTGATAGTTTGGGCCCTATTGAATAATGAATGTTTTGAATTTTCTCCAAAAGTAAAGTAGTTGCAAACTCATCCTTTTAGAAACTTGTTTGGGCTGTTGAGAGGAGTAAAAAACCATCAAAAATTTCAATCCTGCATGATTCTACCAAGAAATGTGATTCTTCATTCAAAACGCTGGTTTTTGCTATTGGGCTCTTTTGAGTAATGAATGTTTTGAATTTTCTCCAAAAGTAAAGTAGTTGCAAACTCATGCTTTTAGAGACTTGTTTGGGCTCATGAGAGGAGTAGAAAAACATCAAAAATTTCAGTCCTGCATGATTCTACCAAGAAATGTGTGTTCATTCAAACCGCTGGTTTTTGATAGTTTGGGCCCTATTGAATAATGAATGTTTTGAATTTTCTCCAAAAGTAAAGTAGTTACAAACTCATCCTTTTAGAAACTTGTTTGGGCTGTTGAGAGGAGTAAAAAACCATCAAAAATTTCAATCCTGCATGATTTTACCAAGAAATGTGATTCTTCATTCAAAACCTGATTTTTGCTATTGGGCTCTATTGAATAATGAATGTTTTGAATTTTCTCCAAAAGTAAAGTAGTTGCAAACTCATGCTTTTAGAGACTTTTTTGGGCTCATGAGAGGAGTAGAAAAACATCAAAAATTTCAGTCCTGCATGATTCTACCAAGAAATGTGTGTTCATTGAAACCGCTGGTTTTTGATAGTTTGGGCCCTATTGAATAATGAATGTTTTGAATTTTCTCCAAAAGTAAGGTAGTTGCAAACTCATCCTTTTAGAAACTTGTTTGGGCTGTTGAGAGGAGTAAAAAACCATCAAAAATTTCAATCCTGCATGATTCTACCAAGAAATGTGATTCTTCATTCAAAACGCTGGTTTTTGCTATTGGGCTCTTTTGAGTAATGAATGTTTTGAATTTTCTCCAAAAGTAAAGTAGTTGCAAACTCATGCTTTTAGAGACTTGTTTGGGCTCATGAGAGGAGTAGAAAAACATCAAAAATTTCAGTCCTGCATGATTCTACCAAGAAATGTATGTTCATTCAAACCGCTGGTTTTTGATAGTTTGGGCCCTATTGAATAATGAATGTTTTGAATTTTCTCCCAAAGTAAAGTAGTTGCAAACTCATCCTTTTAGAAACTTGTTTGGGCTGTTGAGAGGAGTAAAAAAACCATCAAAAATTTCAATCCTGCATGATTCTACCAAGAAATGTGATTCTTCATTCAAAACCTGATTTTTGCTATTGGGCTCTATTGAATAATGAATGTTTTGAATTTTCTCCAAAACTAAAGTAGTTGCAAACTCATGCTTTTAGAGACTTGTTTGGGCTCATGAGAGGAGTAGAAAAACATCAAAAATTTCAGTCCTGCATGATTCTACCAAGAAATGTGTGTTCATTCAAACCGCTGGTTTTTGATAGTTTGGGCCCTATTGAATAATGAATGTTTTGAATTTTCTCCAAAAGTAAAGTAGTTGCAAACTCATCCTTTTAGAAACTTGTTTGGGCTGTTGAGAGGAGTAAAAAACCATCAAAAATTTCAATCCTGCATGATTCTACCAAGAAATGTGATTCTTCATTCAAAACCTGATTTTTGCTATTGGGCTCTATTGAATAATGAATGTTTTGAATTTTCTCCAAAAGTAAAGTAGTTGCAAACTCATGCTTTTAGAGACTTGTTTGGGCTCATGAGAGGAGTAGAAAAACATCAAAAATTTCAGTCCTGCATGATTCTACCAAGAAATGTGTGTTCATTGAAACCGCTGGTTTTTGATAGTTTGGGCCCTATTGAATAATGAATGTTTTGAATTTTCTCCAAAAGTAAGGTAGTTGCAAACTCATCCTTTTAGAAACTTGTTTGGGCTGTTGAGAGGAGTAAAAAACCATCAAAAATTTCAATCCTGCATGATTCTACCAAGAAATGTGATTCTTCATTCAAAACGCTGGTTTTTGCTATTGGGCTCTTTTGAGTAATGAATGTTTTGAATTTTCTCCAAAAGTAAAGTAGTTGCAAACTCATGCTTTTAGAGACTTGTTTGGGCTCATGAGAGGAGTAGAAAAACATCAAAAATTTCAGTCCTGCATGATTCTACCAAGAAATGTGTGTTCATTGAAACCGCTGGTTTTTGATAGTTTGGGCCCTATTGAATAATGAATGTTTTGAATATTCTCCAAAAGTAAAGTAGTTGCAAACTCATCCTTTTAGAAACTTGTTTGGGCTGTTGAGAGGAGTAAAAAACCATCAAAAATTTCAATCCTGCATGATTTTACCAAGAAATGTGATTCTTCATTCAAAACGCTGGTTTTTGCTATTGGGCTCTATTGAATAATGAATGTTTTGAATTTTCTCCAAAAGTAAAGTAGTTGCAAACTCATCCTTTTAGAGACTTGTTTGGGCTCATGAGAGGAGTAGAAAAACATCAAAAATTTCAGTCCTGCACGATTCTACCAAGAAATGTGTGTTCATTCAAACCGCTGGTTTTTGATATTTTGGGCCCTATTGAATAATGAATGTTTTGAATTTTCTCCAAAAGTAAAGTAGTTGCAAACTCATCCTTTTAGAAACTTGTTTGGGCTGTTGAGAGGAGTAAAAAACCATCAAAAATTTCAATCCTGCATGATTCTACCAAGAAATGTGATTCTTCATTCAAAACCTGATTTTTGCTATTGTGCTCTATTGAATAATGAATGTTTTGAATTTTCTCCAAAAGTAAAGTAGTTGCAAACTCATGCTTTTAGAGACTTGTTTGGGCTCATGAGAGGAGTAGAAAAACATCAAAAATTTCAGTCCTGCATGATTCTACCAAGAAATGTGTGTTCATTCAAACCGCTGGTTTTTGATAGTTTGGGCCCTATTGAATAATGAATGTTTTGAATTTTCTCCAAAAGTAAAGTAGTTGCAAATTCATCCTTTTAGAAACTTGTTTGGGCTGTTGAGAGGAGTAAAAAACCATCAAAAATTTCAATCCTGCATGATTTTACCAAGAAATGTGATTCTTCATTCAAAACCTGATTTTTGCTATTGGGCTCTATTGAATAATGAATGTTTTGAATTTTCTCCAAAAGTAAAGTAGTTGCAAACTCATGCTTTTAGAGACTTGTTTGGGCTCATGAGAGGAGTAGAAAAACATCAAAAATTTCAGTCCTGCATGATTCTACCAAGAAATGTGTGTTCATTGAAACCGCTGGTTTTTGATAGTTTGGGCCCTATTGAATAATGAATGTTTTGAATTTTCTCCAAAAGTAAAGTAGTTACAAACTCATCCTTTTAGAAACTTGTTTGGGCTGTTGAGAGGAGTAAAAAACCATCAAAAATTTCAATCCTGCATGATTCTACCAAGAAATTCAAAACCTGATTTTTGCTATTGGGCTCTATTGAATAATGAATGTTTTGAATTTTCTCCAAAAGTAAAGTAGTTGAAAACTCATGCTTTTAGAGACTTGTTTGGGCTCATGAGAGGAGTAGAAAAACATCAAAAATTTCAGTCCTGCATGATTCTACCAAGAAATGTGTGTTCATTGAAACCGCTGGTTTTTGATAGTTTGGGCCCTATTGAATAATGAATGTTTTGAATTTTCTCCAAAAGTAAAGTAGTTGCAAACTCATCCTTTTAGAAACTTGTTTGGGCTGTTGAGAGGAGTAAAAAACCATCAAAAATTTCAATCCTGCATGTTTCTACCAAGAAATGTGATTCTTCATTCAAAACGCTGGTTTTTGCTATTGGGCTCTATTGAATAATGAATGTTTTGAATTTTCTCCAAAAGTAAAGTAGTTGCAAACTCATCCTTTTAGAAACTTGTTTGGGCTGTTGAGAGGAGTAAAAAACCATCAAAAATTTCAATCCTGCATGATTCTACCAAGAAATGTGATTCTTCATTCAAAACGCTTGTTTTTGCTATTGGGCTCTTTTGAGTAATGAATGTTTTGAATTTTCTCCAAAAGTAAAGTAGTTGCAAACTCATGCTTTTAGAGACTTGTTTGGGCTCATGAGAGGAGTAGAAAAACACTCCAAAATTTCAGTCCTGCATGATTCTACCAAGAAATGTGTGTTCATTGAAACCGCTGGTTTTTGATAGTTTGGGCCCTATTGAATAATGAATGTTTTGAATTTTCTCCAAAAGTAAAGTAGTTGCAAAGTCATCCTTTTAGAAACTTGTTTGGGCTGTTGAGAGGAGTAAAAAACCATCAAAAATTTCAATCCTGCATGATTTTACCAAGAAATGTGATTCTTCATTCAAAACCTGATTTTTGCTATTGGGCTCTATTGAATAGTGAATGTTTTGAATTTTCTCCAAAAGTAAAGTAGTTGCAAACTCATGCTTTTAGAGACTTTTTTGGGCTCATGAGAGTAGAAAAACATCAAAAATTTCAGTCCTGCATGATTCTACCAAGAAATATGTGTTCATTCAAACCGCTGGTTTTTGATAGTTTGGGCCCTATTGAATAATGAATGTTTTGAATTTTCTCCAAAAGTAAAGTAGTTGCAAACTCATCCTTTTAGAAACTTGTTTGGGCTGTTGAGAGGAGTAAAAAACCATCAAAAATTTCAATCCTGCATGATTCTACCAAGAAATGTGATTCTTCATTCAAAACGCTGGTTTTTGCTATTGGGCTCTATTGAATAATGAATGTTTTGAATTTTCTCCAAAAGTAAAGTAGTTGCAAACTCATCCTTTTAGAGACTTGTTTGGGCTCATGAGAGGAGTAGAAAAACATCAAAAATTTCAGTCCTGCACAATTCTACCAAGAAATGTGTGTTCATTCAAACCGCTGGTTTTTGATATTTTGGGCCCTATTGAATAATGAATGTTTTGAATTTTCTCCAAAAGTAAAGTAGTTGCAAACTCATCCTTTTAGAAACTTGTTTGGGCTGTTGAGAGGAGTAAAAAACCATCAAAAATTTCAATCCTGCATGATTCTACCAAGAAATGTGATTCTTCATTCAAAACCTGATTTTTGCTATTGTGCTCTATTGAATAATGAATGTTTTGAATTTTCTCCAAAAGTAAAGTAGTTGCAAACTCATGCTTTTAGAGACTTGTTTGGGCTCATGAGAGGAGTAGAAAAACATCAAAAATTTCAGTCCTGCATGATTCTACCAAGAAATGTGTGTTAATTGAAACCGCTGGTTTTTGATAGTTTGGGCCCTATTGAATAATGAATGTTTTGAATTTTCTCCAAAAGTAAAGTAGTTGCAAACTCATCCTTTTAGAAACTTGTTTGGGCTGTTGAGAGGAGTAAAAAAAAATCAAAAATTTCAATCCTGCATGATTTTACCAAGAAATGTGATTCTTCATTCAAAACCTGATTTTTGCTATTGGGCTCTATTGAATAATGAATGTTTTGAATTTTCTCCAAAAGTAAAGTAGTTGCAAACTCATGCTTTTAGAGACTTGTTTGGGCTCATGAGAGGAGTAGAAAAACATCAAAAATTTCAGTCCTGCATGATTCTACCAAGAAATGTGTGTTCATTGAAACCGCTGGTTTTTGATAGTTTGGGCCCTATTGAATAATGAATGTTTTGAATTTTCTCCAAAAGTAAAGTAGTTGCAAATTCATCCTTTTAGAAACTTGTTTGGGCTGTTGAGAGGAGTAAAAAACCATCAAAAATTTCAATCCTGCATGATTTTACCAAGAAATGTGATTCTTCATTCAAAACCTGATTTTTGCTATTGGGCTCTATTGAATAATGAATGTTTTGAATTTTCTCCAAAAGTAAAGTAGTTGCAAACTCATGCTTTTAGAGACTTGTTTGGGCTCATGAGAGGAGTAGAAAAACATCAAAAATTTCAGTCCTGCATGATTCTACCAAGAAATGTGTGTTCATTGAAACCGCTGGTTTTTGATAGTTTGGGCCCTATTGAATAATGAATGTTTTGAATTTTCTCCAAAAGTAAAGTAGTTGCAAACTCATCCTTTTAGAAACTTGTTTGGGCTGTTGAGATGAGTAAAAAACCATCAAAAATTTCAATCCTGCATGATTCTACCAAGAAATGTGATTCTTCATTCAAAACCTGATTTTTGCTATTGGGCTCTATTGAATAATGAATGTTTTGAATTTTCTCCAAAAGTAAAATAGTTGCAAACTCATGCTTTTAGAGACTTGTTTGGGCTCATGAGAGGAGTAGAAAAACATCAAAAATTTCAGTCCTGCATGATTCTACCAAGAAATGTGTGTTCATTGAAACCGCTGGTTTTTGATAGTTTGGGCCCTATTGAATAATGAATGTTTTGAATTTTCTCCAAAAGTAAAGTAGTTGCAAACTCATCCTTTTAGAGACTTGTTTGGGCTCATGAGAGGAGTAGAAAAACATCCAAAATTTCAGTCCTGCACGATTCTACCAAGAAATGTGTGTTCATTCAAACCGCTGGTTTTTGATATTTTGGGCCCTATTGAATAATGAATGTTTTGAATTTTCTCCAAAAGTAAAGTAGTTGCAAACTCATCCTTTTAGAAACTTGTTTGGGCTGTTGAGAGGAGTAAAAAACCATCAAAAATTTCAATCCTGCATGATTCTACCAAGAAATGTGATTCTTCATTCAAAACCTGATTTTTGCTATTGGGCTCTATTGAATAATGAATGTTTTGAATTTTCTCCAAAAGTAAAGTAGTTGCAAACTCATGCTTTTAGAGACTTGTTTGGGCTCATGAGAGGAGTAGAAAAACATCAAAAATTTCAGTCCTGCATGATTCTACCAAGAAATGTGTGTTCATTGAAACCGCTGGTTTTTGATAGTTTGGGCCCTATTGAATAATGAATGTTTTGAATTTTCTCCAAAAGTAAAGTAGTTGCAAACTCATCCTTTTAGAAACTTGTTTGGGCTGTTGAGAGGAGTAAAAAACCATCAAAAATTTCAATCCTGCATGATTCTACCAAGAAATGTGATTCTTCATTCAAAACGCTGGTTTTTGCTATTGGGCTCTTTTGAGTAATGAATGTTTTGAATTTTCTCCAAAAGTAAAGTAGTTGCAAACTCATGCTTTTAGAGACTTGTTTGGGCTCATGAGAGGAGTAGAAAAACATCAAAAATTTCAGTCCTGCATGATTCTACCAAGAAATGTGTGTTCATTCAAACCGCTGGTTTTTGATAGTTTGGGCCCTATTGAATAATGAATGTTTTGAATTTTCTCCAAAAGTAAAGTAGTTGCAAACTCATCCTTTTAGAAACTTGTTTGGGCTGTTGAGAGGAGTAAAAAACCATCAAAAATTTCAATCCTGCATGATTCTACCAAGAAATGTGATTCTTCATTCAAAACCTGATTTTTGCTATTGGGCTCTATTGAATAATGAATGTTTTGAATTTTCTCCAAAAGTAAAGTAGTTGCAAACTCATGCTTTTAGAGACTTGTTTGGGCTCATGAGAGGAGTAGAAAAACATCAAAAATTTCAGTCCTGCATGATTCTACCAAGAAATGTGTGTTCATTGAAACCGCTGGTTTTTGATAGTTTGGGCCCTATTGAATAATGAATGTTTTGAATTTTCTCCAAAAGTAAAGTAGTTGCAAACTCATCCTTTTAGAAACTTGTTTGGGCTGTTGAGAGGAGTAAAAAACCATCAAAAATTTCAATCCTGCATGATTCTACCAAGAAATGTGATTCTTCATTCAAAACGCTGGTTTTTGCTATTGGGCTCTATTGAATAATGAATGTTTTGAATTTTCTCCAAAAGTAAAGTAGTTGCAAACTCATGCTTTTAGAGACTTGTTTGGGCTCATGAGAGGAGTAGAAAAACATCAAAAATTTCAGTCCTGCACGATTCTACCAAGAAATGTGTGTTCATTCAAACCGCTGGTTTTTGATATTTTGGGCCCTATTGAATAATGAATGTTTTGAATTTTCTCCAAAAGTAAAGTAGCTGCAAACTCATCCTTTTAGAAACTTTTTTGGGCTGTTGAGAGGAGTAAAAAACCATCAAAAATTTCAATCCTGCATGATTCTACCAAGAAATGTGATTCTTCATTCAAAACCTGATTTTTGCTATTGGGCTCTATTGAATAATGAATGTTTTGAATTTTCTCCAAAAGTAAAGTAGTTGCAAACTCATGCTTTTAGAGACTTGTTTGGGCTCATGAGAGGAGTAGAAAAACATCAAAAATTTCAGTCCTGCATGATTCTACCAAGAAATGTGTGTTCATTGAAACCGCTGGTTTTTGATAGTTTGGGCCCTATTGAATAATGAATGTTTTGAATTTTCTCCAAAAGTAAAGTAGTTGCAAATTCATCCTTTTAGAAACTTGTTTGGGCTGTTGAGAGGAGTAAAAAACCATCAAAAATTTCAATCCTGCATGATTTTACCAAGAAATGTGATTCTTCATTCAAAACCTGATTTTTGCTATTGGGCTCTATTGAATAATGAATGTTTTGAATTTTCTCCAAAAGTAAAGTAGTTGCAAACTCATGCTTTTAGAGACTTGTTTGGGCTCATGAGAGGAGTAGAAAAACATCAAAAATTTCAGTCCTGCATGATTCTACCAAGAAATGTGTGTTCATTGAAACCGCTGGTTTTTGATAGTTTGGGCCCTATTGAATAATGAATGTTTTGAATTTTCTCCAAAAGTAAAGTAGTTGCAAACTCATCCTTTTAGAAACTTGTTTGGGCTGTTGAGAGGAGTAAAAAACCATCAAAAATTTCAATCCTGCATGATTCTACCAAGAAATGTGATTCTTCATTCAAAACCTGATTTTTGCTATTGGGCTCTATTGAATAATGAATGTTTTGAATTTTCTCCAAAAGTAAAGTAGTTGCAAACTCATGCTTTTAGAGACTTGTTTGGGCTCATGAGAGGAGTAGAAAAACATCAAAAATTTCAGTCCTGCATGATTCTACCAAGAAATGTGTGTTCATTGAAACCGCTGGTTTTTGATAGTTTGGGCCCTATTGAATAATGAATGTTTTGAATTTTCTCCAAAAGTAAAGTAGTTGCAAACTCATCCTTTTAGAAACTTGTTTGGGCTGTTGAGAGGAGTAAAAAACCATCAAAAATTTCAATCCTGCATGATTCTACCAAGAAATGTGATTCTTCATTCAAAACGCTGGTTTTTGCTATTGGGCTCTATTGAATAATGAATGTTTTGAATTTTCTCCAAAAGTAAAGTAGTTGCAAACTCATCCTTTTAGAGACTTGTTTGGGCTCATGAGAGGAGTAGAAAAACATCAAAAATTTCAGTCCTGCACGATTCTACCAAGAAATGTGTGTTCATTCAAACCGCTGTTTTTTGATATTTTGGGCCCTATTGAATAATGAATGTTTTGAATTTTCTCCAAAAGTAAAGTAGTTGCAAACTCATCCTTTTAGAAACTTGTTTGGGCTGTTGAGAGGAGTAAAAAACCATCAAAAATTTCAATCCTGCATGATTCTACCAAGAAATGTGATTCTTCATTCAAAACGCTGGTTTTTGCTATTGGGCTCTAATGAATAATGAATGTTTTGAATTTTCTCCAAAAGTAAAGTAGTTGCAAACTCATCCTTTTAGAGACTTGTTTGGGCTCATGAGAGGAGTAGAAAAACATCAAAAATTTCAGTCCTGCACGATTCTACCAAGAAATGTGTGTTCATTGAAACCGCTGGTTTTTGATAGTTTGGGCCCTATTGAATAATGAATGTTTTGAATTTTCTCCAAAAGTAAAGTAGTTGCAAACTCATCCTTTTAGAAACTTGTTTGGGCTGTTGAGAGGAGTAAAAAACCATCAAAAATTTCAATCCTGCATGATTTTACCAAGAAATGTGATTCTTCATTCAAAACCTGATTTTTGCTATTGGGCTCTATTGAATAGTGAATGTTTTGAATTTTCTCCAAAAGTAAAGTAGTTGCAAACTCATGCTTTTAGAGACTTGTTTGGGCTCATGAGAGGAGTAGAAAAACATCAAAAATTTCAGTCCTGCATGATTCTACCAAGAAATGTGTGTTCATTCAAACCGCTGGTTTTTGATAGTTTGGGCCCTATTGAATAATGAATGTTTTGAATTTTCTCCAAAAGTAAAGTAGTTGCAAACTCATCCTTTTAGAAACTTGTTTGGGCTGTTGAGAGGAGTAAAAAACCATAAAAAATTTCAATCCTGCATGATTCTACCAAGAAATGTGATTCTTCATTCAAAACCTGATTTTTGCTATTGGGCTCTATTGAATAATGAATGTTTTGAATTTTCTCCAAAAGTAAAGTAGTTGCAAACTCATGCTTTTAGAGACTTGTTTGGGCTCATGAGAGGAGTAGAAAAACATCAAAAATTTCAGTCCTGCATGATTCTACCAAGAAATGTGTGTTCATTGAAACCGCTGGTTTTTGATAGTTTGGGCCCTATTGAATAATGAATGTTTTGAATTTTCTCCAAAAGTAAAGTAGTTGCAAACTCATCCTTTTAGAAACTTGTTTGGGCTGTTGAGAGGAGTAAAAAACCATCAAAAATTTCAATCCTGCATGATTTTACCAAGAAATGTGATTCTTCATTCAAAACCTGATTTTTGCTATTGGGCTCTATTGAATAGTGAATGTTTTGAATTTTCTCCAAAAGTAAAGTAGTTGCAAACTCATGCTTTTAGAGACTTGTTTGGGCTCATGAGAGGAGTAGAAAAACATCAAAAATTTCAGTCCTGCATGATTCTACCAAGAAATGTGTGTTCATTGAAACCGCTGGTTTTTGATAGTTTGGGCCCTATTGAATAATGAATGTTTTGAATTTTCTCCAAAAGTAAAGTAGTTGCAAACTCATCCTTTTAGAAACTTGTTTGGGCTGTTGAGAGGAGTAAAAAACCATCAAAAATTTCAATCCTGCATGATTCTACCAAGAAATGTGATTCTTCATTCAAAACCTGATTTTTGCTATTGGGCTCTATTGAATAATGAATGTTTTGAATTTTCTCCAAAAGTAAAGTAGTTGCAAACTCATGCTTTTAGAGACTTGTTTGGGCTCATGAGAGGAGTAGAAAAACATCAAAAATTTCAGTCCTGCATGATTCTACCAAGAAATGTGTGTTCATTGAAACCGCTGGTTTTTGATAGTTTGGGCCCTATTGAATAATGAATGTTTTGAATTTTCTCCAAAAGTAAAGTAGTTGCAAACTCATCCTTTTAGAAACTTGTTTGGGCTGTTGAGAGGAGTAAAAAACCATCAAAAATTTCAATCCTGCATGATTCTACCAAGAAATGTGATTCTTCATTCAAAACGCTGGTTTTTGCTATTGGGCTCTTTTGAGTAATGAATGTTTTGAATTTTCTCCAAAAGTAAAGTAGTTGCAAACTCATGCTTTTAGAGACTTGTTTGGGCTCATGAGAGTAGAAAAACATCAAAAATTTCAGTCCTGCATGATTCTACCAAAAAATGTGTGTTCATTCAAACCGCTGGTTTTTGATAGTTTGGGCCCTATTGAATAATGAATGTTTTGAATTTTCTCCAAAAGTAAAGTAGTTGCAAACTCATCCTTTTAGAAACTTGTTTGGGCTGTTGAGAGGAGTAAAAAACCATCAAAAATTTCAATCCTGCATGATTCTACCAAGAAATGTGATTCTTCATTCAAAACGCTGGTTTTTGCTATTGGGCTCTATTGAATAATGAATGTTTTGAATTTTCTCCAAAAGTAAAGTAGTTGCAAACTCATCCTTTTAGAGACTTGTTTGGGCTCATGAGAGGAGTAGAAAAACATCAAAAATTTCAGTCCTGCACGATTCTACCAAGAAATGTGTGTTCATTGAAACCGCTGGTTTTTGATAGTTTGGGCCCTATTGAATAATGAATGTTTTGAATTTTCTCCAAAAGTAAAGTAGTTGCAAACTCATCCTTTTAGAAACTTGTTTGGGCTGTTGAGAGGAGTAAAAAACCATCAAAAATTTCAATCCTGCATGATTTTACCAAGAAATGTGATTCTTCATTCAAAACCTGATTTTTGCTATTGGGCTCTATTGAATAGTGAATGTTTTGAATTTTCTCCAAAAGTAAAGTAGTTGCAAACTCATGCTTTTAGAGACTTGTTTGGGCTCATGAGAGGAGTAGAAAAACATCAAAAATTTCAGTCCTGCATGATTCTACCAAGAAATGTGTGTTCATTGAAACCGCTGGTTTTTGATAGTTTGGGCCCTATTGAATAATGAATGTTTTGAATTTTCTCCAAAAGTAAAGTAGTTGCAAACTCATCCTTTTAGAAACTTGTTTGGGCTGTTGAGAGGAGTAAAAAACCATCAAAAATTTCAATCCTGCATGATTCTACCAAGAAATGTGATTCTTCATTCAAAACGCTGGTTTTTGCTATTGGGCTCTATTGAATAATGAATGTTTTGAATTTTCTCCAAAAGTAAAGTAGTTGCAAACTCATCCTTTTAGAGACTTGTTTGGGCTCATGAGAGGAGTAGAAAAACATCAAAAATTTCAGTCCTGCACGATTCTACCAAGAAATGTGTGTTCATTGAAACCGCTGGTTTTTGATAGTTTGGGCCCTATTGAATAATGAATGTTTTGAATTTTCTCCAAAAGTAAAGTAGTTGCAAACTCATCCTTTTAGAAACTTGTTTGGGCTGTTGAGAGGAGTAAAAAACCATCAAAAATTTCAATCCTGCATGATTTTACCAAGAAATGTGATTCTTCATTCAAAACCTTATTTTTTGCTATTGGGCTCTATTGAATAATGAATGTTTTGAATTTTCTCCAAAAGTAAAGTAGTTGCAAACTCATGCTTTTAGAGACTTGTTTGGGCTCATGAGAGGAGTAGAAAAACATCTAAAATTTCAGTCCTGCATGATTCTACCAAGAAATGTGTGTTCATTCAAACCGCTGGTTTTTGATAGTTTGGGCCCTATTGAATAATGAATGTTTTGAATTTTCTCCAAAAGTAAAGTAGTTGCAAACTCATCCTTTTAGAAACTTGTTTGGGCTGTTGAGAGGAGTAAAAAACCATCAAAAATTTCAATCCTGCATGATTCTACCAAGAAATGTGATTCTTCATTCAAAACGCTGGTTTTTGCTATTGGGCTCTATTGAATAATGAATGTTTTGAATTTTCTCCAAAAGTAAAGTAGTTGCAAACTCATCCTTTTAGAGACTTGTTTGGGCTCATGAGAGGAGTAGAAAAACATCAAAAATTTCAGTCATGCACGATTCTACCAAGAAATGTGTGTTCATTCAAACCGCTGGTTTTTGATATTTTGGGCCCTATTGAATAATGAATGTTTTGAATTTTCTCCAAAAGTAAAGTAGTTGCAAACTCATCCTTTTAGAAACTTGTTTGGGCTGTTGAGAGGAGTAAAAAACCATCAAAAATTTCAATCCTGCATGATTCTACCAAGAAATGTGATTCTTCATTCAAAACGCTGGCTTTTGCTATTGGGCTCTATTGAATAATGAATGTTTTGAATTTTCTCCAAAAGTAAAGTAGTTGCAAACTCATCCTTTTAGAGACTTGTTTGGGCTCATGAGAGGAGTAGAAAAACATCAAAAATTTCAGTCATGCACGATTCTACCAAGAAATGTGTGTTCATTCAAACCGCTGGTTTTTGATATTTTGGGCCCTATTGAATAATGAATGTTTTGAATTTTCTCCAAAAGTAAAGTAGTTGCAAACTCATCCTTTTAGAAACTTGTTTGGGCTGTTGAGAGGAGTAAAAAACCATCAAAAATTTCAATCCTGCATGATTCTACCAAGAAATGTGATTCTTCATTCAAAACGCTGGTTTTTGCTATTGGGCTCTTTTGAGTAATGAATGTTTTGAATTTTCTCCAAAAGTAAAGTAGTTGCAAACTCATGCTTTTAGAGACTTGTTTGGGCTCATGAGAGGAGTAGAAAAACATCAAAAATTTCAGTCCTGCATGATTCTACCAAGAAATGTGTGTTCATTCAAACCGTTGGTTTTTGATAGTTTGGGCCCTATTGAATAATGAATGTTTTGAATTTTCTCCAAAAGTAAAGTAGTTGCAAACTCATCCTTTTAGAAACTTGTTTGGGCTGTTGAGAGGAGTAAAAAACCATCAAAAATTTCAATCCTGCATGATTTTACCAAGAAATGTGATTCTTCATTCAAAACCTGATTTTTGCTATTGGGCTCTATTGAATAGTGAATGTTTTGAATTTTCTCCAAAAGTAAAGTAGTTGCAAACTCATGCTTTTAGAGACTTGTTTGGGCTCATGAGTGGAGTAGAAAAACATCAAAAATTTCAGTCCTGCATGATTCTACCAAGAAATGTGTGTTCATTGAAACCGCTGGTTTTTGATAGTTTGGGCCCTATTGAATAATGAATGTTTTGAATTTTCTCCAAAAGTAAAGTAGTTGCAAACTCATGCTTTTAGAGACTTGTTTGGGCTCATGAGAGGAGTAGAAAAACATCAAAAATTTCAGTCCTGCATGATTCTACCAAGAAATGTGTGTTCATTGAAACCGCTGGTTTTTGATAGTTTGGGCCCTATTGAATAATGAATGTTTTGAATTTTCTCCAAAAGTAAAGTAGTTGCAAACTCATCCTTTTAGAAACTTGTTTGGGCTGTTGAGAGGAGTAAAAAACCATCAAAAATTTCAATCCTGCATGATTCTACCAAGAAATGTGATTCTTCATTCAAAACCTGATTTTTGCTATTGGGCTCTATTGAATAATGAATGTTTTGAATTTTCTCCAAAAGTAAAGTAGTTGCAAACTCATGCTTTTAGAGACTTGTTTGGGCTCATGAGAGGAGTAGAAAAACATCAAAAATTTCAGTCCTGCATGATTCTACCAAGAAATGTGTGTTCATTGAAACCGCTGGTTTTTGATAGTTTGGGCCCTATTGAATAATGAATGTTTTGAATTTTCTCCAAAAGTAAAGTAGTTGCAAACTCATCCTTTTAGAAACTTGTTTGGGCTGTTGAGAGGAGTAAAAAACCATCAAAAATTTCAATCCTGCATGATTCTACCAAGAAATGTGATTCTTCATTCAAAACGCTGGTTTTTGCTATTGGGCTCTTTTGAGTAATGAATGTTTTGAATTTTCTCCAAAAGTAAAGTAGTTGCAAACTCATGCTTTTAGAGACTTGTTTGGGCTCATGAGAGGAGTAGAAAAACATCAAAAATTTCAGTCCTGCATGATTCTACCAAGAAATGTGTGTTCATTGAAACCGCTGGTTTTTGATAGTTTGGGCCCTATTGAATAATGAATGTTTTGAATTTTCTCCAAAAGTAAAGTAGTTGCAAACTCATCCTTTTAGAAACTTGTTTGGGCTGTTGAGAGGAGTAAAAAACCATCAAAAATTTCAATCCTGCATGATTCTACCAAGAAATGTGATTCTTCATTCAAAACGCTGGTTTTTGCTATTGGGCTCTATTGAATAATGAATGTTTTGAATTTTCTCCAAAAGTAAAGTAGTTGCAAACTCATCCTTTTAGAGACTTGTTTGGGCTCATGAAAGGAGTAGAAAAACATCAAAAATTTCAGTCCTGCACGATTCTACCAAGAAATGTGTGTTCATTCAAACCGCTGGTTTTTGATATTTTGGGCCCTATTGAATAATGAATGTTTTGAATTTTCTCCAAAAGTAAAGTAGTTGCAAATTCATCCTTTTAGAAACTTGTTTGGGCTGTTGAGAGGAGTAAAAAACCATCAAAAATTTCAATCCTGCATGATTCTACCAAGAAATGTGATTCTTTATTCAAAACGCTGGTTTTTGCTATTGGGCTCTTTTGAGTAATGAATGTTTTGAATTTTCTCCAAAAGTAAAGTAGTTGCAAACTCATGCTTTTAGAGACTTGTTTGGGCTCATGAGAGGAGTAGAAAAACATCAAAAATTTCAGTCCTGCATGATTCTACCAAGAAATGTGTGTTCATTCAAACCGCTGGTTTTTGATAGTTTGGGCCCTATTGAATAATGAATGTTTTGAATTTTCTCCAAAAGTAAAGTAGTTGCAAACTCATCCTTTTAGAAACTTGTTTGGGCTGTTGAGAGGAGTAAAAAACCATCAAAAATTTCAATCCTGCATGATTCTACCAAGAAATGTGATTCTTCATTCAAAACCTGATTTTTGCTATTGGGCTCTATTGAATAATGAATGTTTTGAATTTTCTCCAAAAGTAAAGTAGTTGCAAACTCATGCTTTTAGAGACTTGTTTGGGCTCATGAGAGGAGTAGAAAAACATCAAAAATTTCAGTCCTGCATGATTCTACCAAGAAATGTGTGTTCATTGAAACCGCTGGTTTTTGATAGTTTGGGCCCTATTGAATAATGAATGTTTTGAATTTTCTCCAAAAGTAAAGTAGTTGCAAACTCATCCTTTTAGAAACTTGTTTGGGCTGTTGAGAGGAGTAAAAAACCATCAAAAATTTCAATCCTGCATGATTCTACCAAGAAATGTGATTCTTCATTCAAAACGCTGGTTTTTGCTATTGGGCTCTATTGAATAATGAATGTTTTGAATTTTCTCCAAAAGTAAAGTAGTTGCAAACTCATCCTTTTAGAGACTTGTTTGGGCTCATGAGAGGAGTAGAAAAACATCAAAAATTTCAGTCCTGCACGATTCTACCAAGAAATGTGTGTTCATTCAAACCGCTGTTTTTTGATATTTTGGGCCCTATTGAATAATGAATGTTTTGAATTTTCTCCAAAAGTAAAGTAGTTGCAAACTCATCCTTTTAGAAACTTGTTTGGGCTGTTGAGAGGAGTAAAAAACCATCAAAAATTTCAATCCTGCATGATTCTACCAAGAAATGTGATTCTTCATTCAAAACGCTGGTTTTTGCTATTGGGCTCTTTTGAGTAATGAATGTTTTGAATTTTCTCCAAAAGTAAAGTAGTTGCAAACTCATGCTTTTAGAGACTTGTTTGGGCTCATGAGAGGAGTAGAAAAACATCAAAAATTTCAGTCCTGCATGATTCTACCAAGAAATGTGTGTTCATTCAAACCGCTGGTTTTTGATAGTTTGGGCCCTATTGAATAATGAATGTTTTGAATTTTCTCCAAAAGTAAAGTAGTTGCAAACTCATCCTTTTAGAAACTTGTTTGGGCTGTTGAGAGGAGTAAAAAACCATCAAAAATTTCAATCCTGCATGATTTTACCAAGAAATGTGATTCTTCATTCAAAACCTTATTTTTTGCTATTGGGCTCTATTGAATAATGAATGTTTTGAATTTTCTCCAAAAGTAAAGTAGTTGCAAACTCATGCTTTTAGAGACTTGTTTGGGCTCATGAGAGGAGTAGAAAAACATCAAAAATTTCAGTCCTGCATGATTCTACCAAGAAATGTGTGTTCATTCAAACCGCTGGTTTTTGATAGTTTGGGCCCTATTGAATAATGAATGTTTTGAATTTTCTCCAAAAGTAACGTAGTTGCAAACTCATCCTTTTAGAAACTTGTTTGGGCTGTTGAGAGGAGTAAAAAACCATCAAAAATTTCAATCCTGCATGATTTTACCAAGAAATGTGATTCTTCATTCAAAACCTGATTTTTGCTATTGGGCTCTATTGAATAGTGAATGTTTTGAATTTTCTCCAAAAGTAAAGTAGTTGCAAACTCATGCTTTTAGAGACTTGTTTGGGCTCATGAGTGGAGTAGAAAAACATCAAAAATTTCAGTCCTGCATGATTCTACCAAGAAATGTGTGTTCATTGAAACCGCTGGTTTTTGATAGTTTGGGCCCTATTGAATAATGAATGTTTTGAATTTTCTCCAAAAGTAAAGTAGTTGCAAACTCATCCTTTTAGAAACTTGTTTGGGCTGTTGAGAGGAGTAAAAAACCATCAAAAATTTCAATCCTGCATGATTCTACCAAGAAATGTGATTCTTCATTCAAAACCTGATTTCTGCTATTGGGCTCTATTGAATAATGAATGTTTTGAATTTTCTCCAAAAGTAAAGTAGTTGCAAACTCATGCTTTTAGAGACTTGTTTGGGCTCATGAGAGGAGTAGAAAAACATCAAAAATTTCAGTCCTGCATGATTCTACCAAGAAATGTGTGTTCATTGAAACCGCTGGTTTTTGATAGTTTGGGCCCTATTGAATAATGAATGTTTTGAATTTTCTCCAAAAGTAAAGTAGTTGCAAACTCATCCTTTTAGAAACTTGTTTGGGCTGTTGAGAGGAGTAAAAAACCATCAAAAATTTCAATCCTGCATGATTCTACCAAGAAATGTGATTCTTCATTCAAAACCTGATTTTTGCTATTGGGCTCTATTGAATAATGAATGTTTTGAATTTTCTCCAAAAGTAAAGTAGTTGCAAACTCATGCTTTTAGAGACTTGTTTGGGCTCATGAGAGGAGTAGAAAAACATCAAAAATTTCAGTCCTGCATGATTCTACCAAGAAATGTGTGTTCATTGAAACCGCTGGTTTTTGATAGTTTGGGCCCTATTGAATAATGAATGTTTTGAATTTTCTCCAAAAGTAAAGTAGTTGCAAACTCATCCTTTTAGAAACTTGTTTGGGCTGTTGAGAGGAGTAAAAAAACCATCAAAAATTTCAATCCTGCATGATTCTACCAAGAAATGTGATTCTTCATTCAAAACGCTGGTTTTTGCTATTGGGCTCTTTTGAGTAATGAATGTTTTGAATTTTCTCCAAAAGTAAAGTAGTTGCAAACTCATGCTTTTAGAGACTTGTTTGGGCTCATGAGAGGAGTAGAAAAACATCAAAAATTTCAGTCCTGCATGATTCTACCAAGAAATGTGTGTTCATTCAAACCGCTGGTTTTTGATAGTTTGGGCCCTATTGAATAATGAATGTTTTGAATTTTCTCCAAAAGTAAAGTAGTTGCAAACTCATCCTTTTAGAAACTTGTTTGGGCTGTTGAGAGGAGTAAAAAACCATCAAAAATTTCAATCCTGCATGATTTTACCGAGAAATGTGATTCTTCATTCAAAACCTGATTTTTGCTATTGGGCTCTATTGAATAATGAATGTTTTGAATTTTCTCCAAAAGTAAAGTAGTTGCAAACTCATGCTTTTAGAGACTTGTTTGGGCTCATGAGAGGAGTAGAAAAACATCTAAAATTTCAGTCCTGCATGATTCTACCAAGAAATGTGTGTTCATTCAAATCGCTGGTTTTTGATAGTTTGGGCCCTATTGAATAATGAATGTTTTGAATTTTCTCCAAAAGTAAAGTAGTTGCAAACTCATCCTTTTAGAAACTTGTTTGGGCTGTTGAGAGGAGTAAAAAACCATCAAAAATTTCAATCCTGCATGATTCTACCAAGAAATGTGATTCTTCATTCAAAACGCTGGTTTTTGCTATTGGGCTCTATTGAATAATGAATGTTTTGAATTTTCTCCAAAAGTAAAGTAGTTGCAAACTCATCCTTTTAGAGACTTGTTTGGGCTCATGAGAGGAGTAGAAAAACATCAAAAATTTCAGTCCTGCACGATTCTACCAAGAAATGTGTGTTCATTCAAACCGCTGTTTTTTGATATTTTGGGCCCTATTGAATAATGAATGTTTTGAATTTTCTCCAAAAGTAAAGTAGTTGCAAACTCATCCTTTTAGAAACTTGTTTGGGCTGTTGAGAGGAGTAAAAAACCATCAAAAATTTCAATCCTGCATGATTCTACCAAGAAATGTGATTCTTCATTCAAAACGCTGGTTTTTGCTATTGGGCTCTATTGAATAATGAATGTTTTGAATTTTCTCCAAAAGTAAAGTAGTTGCAAACTCATCCTTTTAGAGACTTGTTTGGGCTCATGAGAGGAGTAGAAAAACATCAAAAATTTCAGTCCTGCACGATTCTACCAAGAAATGTGTGTTCATTGAAACCGCTGGTTTTTGATAGTTTGGGCCCTATTGAATAATGAATGTTTTGAATTTTCTCCAAAAGTAAAGTAGTTGCAAACTCATCCTTTTAGAAACTTGTTTGGGCTGTTGAGAGGAGTAAAAAACCATCAAAAATTTCAATCCTGCATGATTTTACCAAGAAATGTGATTCTTCATTCAAAACCTGATTTTTGCTATTGGGCTCTTTTGAGTAATGAATGTTTTGAATTTTCTCCAAAAGTAAAGTAGTTGCAAACTCATGCTTTTAGAGACTTGTTTGGGCTCATGAGAGGAGTAGAAAAACATCAAAAATTTCAGTCCTGCATGATTCTACCAAGAAATGTGTGTTCATTCAAACCACTTGTTTTTGATAGTTTGGGCCCTATTGAATAATGAATGTTTTGAATTTTCTCCAAAAGTAAAGTAGTTGCAAACTCATCCTTTTAGAAACTTGTTTGGGCTGTTGAGAGGAGTAAAAAACCATCAAAAATTTCAATCCTGCATGATTTTACCAAGAAATGTGATTCTTCATTCAAAACCTTATTTTTTGCTATTGGGCTCTATTGAATAATGAATGTTTTGAATTTTCTCCAAAAGTAAAGTAGTTGCAAACTCATGCTTTTAGAAACTTGTTTGGGCTGTTGAGAGGAGTAGAAAAACATCAAAAATTTCAATCCTGCATGATTCTACCAAGAAATGTGATTCTTCATTCAAAACGCTGGTTTTTGCTATTGGGCTCTATTGAATAGTGAATGTTTTGAATTTTCTCCAAAAGTAAAGTAGTTGCAAACTCATCCTTTTAGAAACTTGTTTGGGCTGTTGAGAGGAGTAAAAAACCATAAAAAATTTCAATCCTGCATGATTTTACCAAGAAATGTGATTCTTCATTCAAAACCTTATTTTTTGCTATTGGGCTCTATTGAATAATGAATGTTTTGAATTTTCTCCAAAAGTAAAGTAGTTGCAAACTCATGCTTTTAGAAACTTGTTTGGGCTGTTGAGAGGAGTAGAAAAACATCAAAAATTTCAATCCTGCATGATTCTACCAAGAAATGTGATTCTTCATTCAAAACGCTGGTTTTTGCTATTGGGCTCTATTGAATAGTGAATGTTTTGAATTTTCTCCAAAAGTAAAGTAGTTGCAAACTCATCCTTTTAGAAACTTGTTTGGGCTGTTGAGAGGAGTAAAAAACCATCAAAAATTTCAATCCTGCATGATTTTACCAAGAAATGTGATTCTTCATTCAAAACCTTATTTTTTGCTATTGGGCTCTATTGAATAATGAATGTTTTGAATTTTCTCCAAAAGTAAAGTAGTTGCAAACTCATGCTTTTAGAAACTTGTTTGGGCTGTTGAGAGGAGTAAAAAACCATCAAAAATTTCAATCCTGCATGATTCTACCAAGAAATGTGATTCTTCATTCAAAACGCTGGTTTTTGCTATTGGGCTCTATTGAATAGTGAATGTTTTGAATTTTCTCCAAAAGTAAAGTAGTTGCAAACTCATCCTTTTAGAAACTTGTTTGGGCTGTTGAGAGGAGTAAAAAACCATAAAAAATTTCAATCCTGCATGATTCTACCAAGAAATGTGATTCTTCATTCAAAACGCTGGTTTTTGCTATTGGGCTCTTTTGAGTAATGAATGTTTTGAATTTTCTCCAAAAGTAAAGTAGTTGCAAACTCATGCTTTTAGAGACTTGTTTGGGCTCATGAGAGGAGTAGAAAAACATCAAAAATTTCAGTCCTTCATGATTCTACCAAGAAATGTGTGTTCATTGAAACCGCTGGTTTTTGATAGTTTGGGCCCTATTGAATAATGAATGTTTTGAATTTTCTCCAAAAGTAAAGTAGTTGCAAACTCATCCTTTTAGAAACTTGTTTGGGCTGTTGAGAGGAGTATAAAACCATCAAAAATTTCAATCCTGCATGATTCTACCAAGAAATGTGATTCTTCATTCAAAACGCTGGTTTTTGCTATTGGGCTCTTTTGAGTAATGAATGTTTTGAATTTTCTCCAAAAGTAAAGTAGTTGCAAACTCATGCTTTTAGAGACTTGTTTGGGCTCATGAGAGGAGTAGAAAAACATCAAAAATTTCAGTCCTGCATGATTCTACCAAGAAATGTGTGTTCATTGAAACCGCTGGTTTTTGATAGTTTGGGCCCTATTGAATAATGAATGTTTTGAATTTTCTCCAAAAGTAAAGTAGTTGCAAACTCATCCTTTTAGAAACTTGTTTGGGCTGTTGAGAGGAGTAAAAAACCATCAAAAATTTCAATCCTGCATGATTTTACCAAGAAATGCGATTCTTAATTCAAAACCTGATTTTTGCTATTGGGCTCTATTGAATAATGAATGTTTTGAATTTTCTTTAACAATAATTTTTATTAGAATTTTCAGAATAGTAGGCAGAATGTAAAATTTACACTTGTACAGACTCATCTAAGTAAGTTATTGTACTGATGTAAAAAAAAAAAAAATATGAATACATCACAATATGATGACATTTCAATAGTATATCAACATTGAGAGTAAATGTAATAAACATTAAACAAATAGTTCCAGAAAGAAACAATAAAAAGAAAGGTAAATTTAGGCACTTGAATACGTGAAATATTGGCACATCATAAACCATAAGAAATAAAATATGAGTTCAGGATATGAAATCCTTTTCTATTTTAGACTTTAGTTCCATCCATTTATTCCATCTGTCATCAAATATTTTAATTAAGCCTTTATTAATATAGTGAATCTTCTCGTAGACACAATGTTTGTCCACCAGTAAAATAAGGGTGACAATGTCTGGAGGTTGCTTCCTGTTCCAACCCTTCGCTACAAGGAAGGCTGCAGACATAAGGATATGAGCCGCCAGAAATTTATTTCTTTTAAATCTATGTATGTCTATTAGTAACAAGGCTAGAGCAGGTTGTGGTTGAATACACCAATTGCATATGAGTGAAAGCAAATCGAACACCCTGGACCAGTACAACTTCAGCACAGGGCATCCCCAAAAAACATGTAATAAATCTGCCTGAGATCCACAGTTACGCCAACACATTCCAGATCCCCCCCCTCCAAAATGTTTCAATCTATTTGGGGTAAGGTAATATCTATGAATTAATTTGTAATGCGTTTCTAGTATATTCATACATGTTGTGGATTTGATTGCAATTTTAAGAGAGGAGATCCACTGGGGACCATATATCTGTCTCTGTAATGTGGTTTCCCATTTTTCAAAGCATCCTTCATTGGTGAAGGTGTCTTTGTTGGTCAGGCTATTATATAAGGGTCTAAGATAACTCTTATGTCTAGTTGACATATTAAATAGAAAATTGTTAATAGTAAGGTCAATTGGAACCACTCTAAAAAGGTATTTCTTATATTTGTTGTATTCTTCCTTGAGTAGGAGATATGTCATATACTCCGAATTGGGAACCCCAAATCTGTTCTTTAATAACTCAAAGGGTATGACTCTGTTATTGTCTATCAAGTCATCTACAAAGGTGATCGGAAATTTGGTCCAGCTGTCAAATATAGGTCTTAGAGAAGTCCTGACAGGAGACAGATAAGGGAGTCTCAACCTCTCGAGTAAAAAAGAGGAAGAGCTAGTCTTTCTTTTGCATACATACGACCAGCACAACATAGAGGCCTTAAGTATGGGATTATCTATTTTCATAATTTCCCTTCTATGTAGAAGGAAGTAGGTTATGAATAAAACTGGTTCCCTATTGGGCATCATATCCCTTTCAATATTTGGCCACCCCAGGTCTGTCTGTTCCACAAACCAGCCTTTTGTCAGTTCAGTCATAGTGGCATAATAATATGCCTCAAGATCTGGTATGGCCACCCCCCCTTTCTCCTTGGATTTAAGTAGAGTGCGCTTTTTCACTCTAGGTTTCCCATTGTTCCAAATAAATTTATTCATCTGGTGTGTTAGTTTTTGTATATACTGTACAGATATAGGCAGAGGGACGTTCCTGTATAAAAATAGGACTTTGGGTAGGCAGAACATCTTATATAGCACTATTCTGCCCATCCATGTGGCTGGGGTCTTCGACAGTTCCTTCAACTTAAGGTCGAGAGACTGTAGAAGGTGATCCATGTTTACCTCACTCATATGCATGGGGTTACCTGTGAGCCAAATTCCTAAGTACGGTATCCTGGTACAGTCCCAATTAAAGGGATACTTGTCTCTTAGTTGCTGTTTCGTAGAGGCTGAAAGGAAAAGTGATAGAACATTAGTCTTTTTTACATTTAATTTATAGTATGAAACTGAGCCAAATAAATTTATGATATCCCATATCTTTTCCAGGGAATCAATTGGATTTGTGAGTGTGAGTATAATGTCATCTGCATAGAGGTTAATCTTATGCTCTGAATCTTTCAATTGTACACCGTGTACTTCACCAGAATCCCTTATCATTTGAGCCAAAGGTTCCAGGCTCAGGATAAAAATTATTGGGGATAGAGGACATCCCTGTCTTGTCCCATTAGTTATAAAAAATGTATCTGACATCGTGTTGTTGACCAGCACAGAGGCAGATGGCCGAGAGTATAAAGCTCGAATACTTCTCATCATCTCCCCACCAAAACCCATTTTCTCCAATACTGTAAAGGCATAGGCCCAATTGATCCGGTCAAAGGCCTTTTCAGCGTCAAGAGCCACAAACAAACTGGAAATCCTATTTTTGTAGCATGAATATAAGTGATGCAGGACACTTCTAGAACTGTCTGAAGTTTGCCTAGATTTTACAAAACCGACTTGATCAGGATGTATAAGGAATGGAACAACGTCCTGTAATCTTTCTGCTAATATTTTTGCGTAGATCTTGATATCCACATTTAGGAGAGAAATAGGCCTATAGTTTTCGATTTTGGTCGAATCTTTATCTGGTTTGGGAATCACCACTATTGTGGCTCTCAGCATATCTGTGCTGCACTTTCCTTCTGATTTAATAAAATTCAGGGCATTAGTTAAGTGTGGGATGAGTTCCTTTTTAAATTCTTTATAATACTCTATAGGAAAGCCATCTGGACCTGGAGCCTTGTCATTTTTAAGATTATTCATCGCAAAAGAGACCTCACCCTCAGTAAAGGGTGCGTCAAGTGACTCCTTCTGCTTTAGAGACAAAGATCCCAGCTTTACTTTTTCCAAAAAATTATTTATCATCTCTGGTGAAGGAGAGGGATGAGCTCCATTGTTTCCTATGTTATATAATTTAGAATAGTAGCTCTCAAAGGCTAGGGCTATCTCTTTGGGTTTTTCTATAGTCTTTGAGCTTTGGGTTATTTTTTTGATTGGATGTTTTTTATTTATGGGTTTAAACCTATTTGCCATATTTTTGGAGAACTTATTATTATTAACATAAAACCCTGCCCTATTAAATAAAGTCTTTTTCTCATATAAGTTGATGAGGAGATTCCTAAGTTCCAGTCTGAGGGAGTACAATTCATTATATTTAGCAAAATTTTTGTCTGCTTTAGCCTGGGATTCTAATTTTTGGATCTGTTCTAACAACATCCTCTGTTGGCTCTCTCTTGCCCTTTTTTGTCTCATAGCAGCTTGGATCAGATGACCCCTAATGACACATTTGTGTGCTAGCCACAATGTTTCAGGTGTAATTTCTTGGGAACAGTTCTCTTTGAAGTAGTTCATTAAGACATTCTTTGCTAATGATATGTTTTCTGGGGAGTCAACAGTGAATTTGCTATATCTCCAATTGTATTGTTTTGGGATCATGGAGGAAGTATGTAAGGTCAGTAGGATTGGGGCATGGTCTGACCATGTAATAGGACCAGTCTGGAAATCTATGTATGAGTCTAGTAGCGAGAAGCTAGTGAACACATGATCAATCCTAGTGTAAGACTTGTTATGTGGACAAAATCTTGTGTATTCTTTTGAGGTAGAGTTCAATATCTTACAGCTGTCATGCAAATTGGAATCTCCCAACCATCTTCCCAGATTCACGCTTCTATAATATGGGGCATCAGATGAGCAATCAGTATTTGGGTCAACTATACAATTAAAATCTCCTCCCCAGATTATGTGACCTCTACTAAAATTGGACAATTTCTTCTTGACCTTATTTAGAAAACCAATTTGCCGGACATTAGGGGTGTATACGTTTACCACTGTATATTCCACACCCTCCAAAGTAAAATTAATAGCAAGTTGTCTACCATTGCTGTCCCTATATATGTCTGAGACCACTATTGGCAAATCTTTGTGGAAGGCGATGGCCACCCCAGCTTTTTTCTTTCCCTCAGTGTTAGAAAAGAAAATCTGAGGGAAGTCTTTATTTTTGAGTCTTGTGTTATCAATTTCTAGAAGGTGTGTTTCTTGTATCATTGCTATGTTGGCCTTCAATTTTTTAATCTCCTTCCACAAAGCAAATCTCTTGAATGGGCTATTGAGCCCATTTACATTAAATGACAGTACCCTCAATTCCATAATGTGTCAGGAAGAAAAAAAAAAGCATTAGATGATTCACTGAAACAGAACATTTCACCCGAAAATACATCCAAAAGACAGTGGGTTTCCTTAGTGATTTTTTGTTAGTGCCTGGTGTGCCTGTAAACAAAAACATGTTACAACCTAGAACAGAACAAAACTTATAAACTAGACAAATTTAGATTTCTCAAAAGAAATGGTACCGAGAGAATGTCTCTCAGTTATCATGTGGGGAGTGAAAAAGAGAAAGTTCAGGCCTAAAGCCAGGGTCAGTACCCACCAAGTCTATTTTCTTTTCTTTTGCGTATTCCAGGACTGGGAAAGGCGTCTTTGCTGCTGCAAGGGGATATTCCTTTCTTGATTGTAGAATGATGATGATGGTGGAGTCTCCAGTGGAGGGATACCTAAATCTTGGAAAAAACTATTACAGTTATCAATATTAGACAAGGCAAAAGTGGTATTCTCTTTCATGACTAGAATTTTTGTAGGGAAACCCCATCTGTATAAAATCTTGTGTTTCCTCAGATGTGCAGTGATTGGAAAGAAGTCTCTCCTTTTCTGTAGGGTAGCTTTTGAGAAGTCTGCAAAAATCTTGATATCCTCGTATGGCCTTGGTAATATAGGTGATTGCTTACTTCTCCTCAGAATGTCCTCCTTTGTCAGGAAATAATGAAAATATGCAATGACATCTCTTGGGGCTCTGTCTGGGGCATATTTGGACTTGGGGAGTCTGTGTATACGTTCCATCAATAGGTCCCCTTTAGAGGCCCCTGGAAGTATTGTATGGAGCATCTTTTGCACATATGCATTAAGGTCTCTGTCTTTGACATTTTCAGGTATTCCCCTGAATTTAAGGTTGTTCCTTCTACTTCTGTCTTCTTGCTCTATCAACCTTGATTTTAAGAAGACAACCTCTTTTTCTAGGGCATAGTGTTCATCTATCAAATTATTATGGGATTTACCCAATTCTTCCATTTTAGATTCAAGATGGTCCACTCTCTGGCCCAGACCGTCTATGTTATTTTGGAGATTTGTATTATAGCCCTCCAGTTGTTTCTGAAATGTCTTTGCTAGAAGGCATAGCATGTTTTTAATAAATATTTCTGAGGCTGTATTACTGGTAGCCTCCACCTCTGTTAAAACGTGTAAAATGTTCTCCGGTATGGGATTATCAGAAGGACAGGAGTCCTCAATTTGTAATTCCTGTTGCATCTCAGCTGAGCTGCTGCTAAATCTGCGGCTAGTCACTAAGAAAGGAGACATTTCCCTCTGTAATGGCGTTAGAGGAGTATCTGACACATTGGAGATGTCAGGACAGGATGTGGAACCCCTTAATACATTTGTCTCCTCCATATCAGCGGTCAGCGGTGCTGCTGCACCATAATTCACAAGCTGCGCTGTATTTTTGCTTAAGTTACGCAAATTGCGTATCTGTTGCGTAGTCTCACTTGTCCCCCAGTCACTCTCGCGAGATCTCGCTCCTTTCACCTCAGCGCTACTTTTAATGTGTAAATTAGCGCTTCTATTAGCCTGCAGAGCGGCGGTTTTAACTGGGGCAGGGGTAGACTTACCCCCTGACTTGAATGCTGCATGCTTCAGCCGCTGTGGCGTCCTTTGCCGCTGTGTACCGCTCAGGCTGGGGCTGCAGGCTGTGGCTGCTGCTGTGAGGCGGGCGCCATCTTGGCTCCTCAGCATGAGGGGAGAGCGCTCTGTTTTCTTTCCTTTTTCTGCTTTTTTACTGAGCAGATCCATAGTGTGGGGGCACCACTGGTGTCTATGGAGGTTCCCACAAGTTTTCAGCCAGTCCTGGCTTGTAAATCGCTTGTTAATAGCGCTTGGTAGGCTGCCCTGTGGAGGAGCTCAGAGCTAAGGCTTCCATTCAGCTCAGACGCTGGCCACGCCCCCCAATGTTTTGAATTTTCTCCAAAAGTAAAGTAGTTGCAAACTCATGCTTTTAGAGACTTGTTTGGGCTCATGAGAGGAGTAGAAAAACATCAAAAATTTCAGTCCTGCATGATTCTACCAAGAAATGTGTGTTCATTGAAACCGCTGGTTTTTGATAGTTTGGGCCCTATTGAATAATGAATGTTTTGAATTTTCTCCAAAAGTAAAGTAGTTGCAAACTCATCCTTTTAGAAACTTGTTTGGGCTGTTGAGAGGAGTAAAAAAAAACCATCAAAAATTTCAATCCTGCATGATTCTACCAAGAAATGTGATTCTTCATTCAAAACGCTGGTTTTTGCTATTGGGCTCTTTTGAGTAATGAATGTTTTGAATTTTCTCCAAAAGTAAAGTAGTTGCAAACTCATGCTTTTAGAGACTTGTTTGGGCTCATGAGAGGAGTAGAAAAACATCAAAAATTTCAGTCCTGCATGATTCTACCAAGAAATGTGTGTTCATTGAAACCGCTGGTTTTTGATAGTTTGGGCCCTATTGAATAATGAATGTTTTGAATTTTCTCCAAAAGTAAAGTAGTTGCAAACTCATCCTTTTAGAAACTTGTTTGGGCTGTTGAGAGGAGTAAAAAACCATCAAAAATTTCAATCCTGCATGATTTTACCAAGAAATGCGATTCTTCATTCAAAACCTGATTTTTGCTATTGGGCTCTATTGAATAATGAATGTTTTGAATTTTCTCCAAAAGTAAAGTAGTTGCAAACTCATGCTTTTAGAGACTTGTTTGGGCTCATGAGAGTAGTAGAAAAACATCAAAAATTTCAGTCCTGCATGATTCTACCAAGAAATGTGTGTTCATTGAAACCGCTGGTTTTTGATAGTTTGGGCCCTATTGAATAATGAATGTTTTGAATTTTCTCCAAAAGTAAAGTAGTTGCAAACTCATCCTTTTAGAAACTTGTTTGGGCTGTTGAGAGGAGTAAAAAACCATCAAAAATTTCAATCCTGCATGATTCTACCAAGAAATGTGATTCTTCATTCAAAACGCTGGTTTTTGCTATTGGGCTCTTTTGAGTAATGAATGTTTTGAATTTTCTCCAAAAGTAAAGTAGTTGCAAACTCATGCTTTTAGAGACTTGTTTGGGCTCATGAGAGGAGTAGAAAAACATCAAAAATTTCAGTCCTGCATGATTCTACCAAGAAATGTGTGTTCATTGAAACCGCTGGTTTTTGATAGTTTGGGCCCTATTGAATAATGAATGTTTTGAATTTTCTCCAAAAGTAAAGTAGTTGCAAACTCATCCTTTTAGAAACTTGTTTGGGCTGTTGAGAGGAGTAAAAAACCATCAAAAATTTCAATCCTGCATGATTTTACCAAGAAATGCGATTCTTCATTCAAAACCTGATTTTTGCTATTGGGCTCTATTGAATAATGAATGTTTTGAATTTTCTCCAAAAGTAAAGTAGTTGCAAACTCATGCTTTTAGAGACTTGTTTGGGCTCATGAGAGGAGTAGAAAAACATCAAAAATTTCAGTCCTGCATGATTCTACCAAGAAATGTGTGTTCATTGAAACCGCTGGTTTTTGACAGTTTGGGCCCTATTGAATAATGAATGTTTTGAATTTTCTCCAAAAGTAAAGTAGTTACAAACTCATCCTTTTAGAAACTTGTTTGGGCTGTTGAGAGGAGTAAAAAACCATCAAAAATTTCAATCCTGCATGATTTTACCAAGAAATGTGATTCTTCATTCAAAACCTGATTTTTGCTATTGGGCTCTATTGAATAGTGAATGTTTTGAATTTTCTCCAAAAGTAAAGTAGTTGCAAACTCATGCTTTTAGAGACTTGTTTGGGCTCATGAGAGGAGTAGAAAAACATCAAAAATTTCAGTCCTGCATGATTCTACCAAGAAATGTGTGTTCATTGAAACCGCTGGTTTTTGACAGTTTGGGCCCTATTGAATAATGAATGTTTTGAATTTTCTCCAAAAGTAAAGTAGTTACAAACTCATCCTTTTAGAAACTTGTTTGGGCTGTTGAGAGGAGTAAAAAACCATCAAAAATTTCAATCCTGCATGATTCTACCAAGAAATGTGATTCTTCATTCAAAACCTGATTTTTGCTATTGGGCTCTATTGAATAATGAATGTTTTGAATTTTCTCCAAAAGTAAAGTAGTTGCAAACTCATGCTTTTAGAGACTTGTTTGGGCTCATGAGAGGAGTAGAAACACATCAAAAATTTCAGTCCTGCATGATTCTGCCAAGAAATGTGTGTTCATTGAAACCGCTGGTTTTTGATAGTTTGGGCCCTATTGAATAATGAATGTTTTGAATTTTCTCCAAAAGTAAAGTAGTTGCAAACTCATCCTTTTAGAAACTTATTTGGGCTGTTGAGAGGAGTAAAAAACCATCAAAAATTTCAATCCTGCATGATTCTAACAAGAAATGTGATTCTTCATTCAAAACGCTGGTTTTTGCTATTGGGCTCTTTTGAGTAATGAATGTTTTGAATTTTCTCCAAAAGTAAAGTAGTTGCAAACTCATCCTTTTAGAAACTTGTTTGGGCTGTTGAGAGGAGTAAAAAACCATCAAAAATTTCAATCCTGCATGATTTTACCAAGAAATGTGATTCTTCATTCAAAATCTGATTTTTGCTATTGGGCTCTATTGAATAATGAATGTTTTGAATTTTCTCCAAAAGTAAAGTAGTTGCAAACTCATGCTTTTAGAGACTTGTTTGGGCTCATGAGAGGAGTAGAAAAACATCAAAAATTTCAGTCCTGCATGATTCTACCAAGAAATGTGTGTTCATTGAAACCGCTGGTTTTTGATAGTTTGGGCCCTATTGAATAATGAATGTTTTGAATTTTCTCCAAAAGTAAAGTAGTTGCAAACTCATCCTTTTAGAAACTTGTTTGGGCTGTTGAGAGGAGTAAAAAACCATCAAAAATTTCAATCCTGCATGATTCTACCAAGAAATGTGATTCTTCATTCAAAACGCTGGTTTTTGCTATTGGGCCCTATTGAATAATGAATGTTTTGAATTTTCTCCAAAAGTAAAGTAGTTGCAAACTCATCCTTTTAGAAACTTGTTTGGGCTGTTGAGAGGAGTAAAAAACCATAAAAAATTTCAATCCTGCATGATTCTACCAAGAAATGTGATTCTTCATTCAAAACGCTGGTTTTTGCTAATGGGCTCTTTTGAGTAATGAATGTTTTGAATTTTCTCCAAAAGTAAAGTAGTTGCAAACTCATGCTTTTAGAGACTTGTTTGGGCTCATGAGAGGAGTAGAAAAACATCAAAAATTTCAGTCCTGCATGATTCTACCAAGAAATGTGTGTTCATTCAAACCGCTGGTTTTTGATAGTTTGGGCCCTATTGAATAATGAATGTTTTGAATTTTCTCCAAAAGTAAAGTAGTTGCAAACTCATCCTTTTAGAAACTTGTTTGGGCTGTTGAGAGGAGTAAAAAAACATCAAAAATTTCAATCCTGCATGATTTTACCAAGAAATGTGATTCTTCATTCAATACCTGATTTTTGCTATTGGGCTCTATTGAATAATGAATGTTTTGAATTTTCTACAAAAGTAAAGTAGTTGCAAACTCATGCTTTTAGAGACTTGTTTGGGCTCATGAGAGGAGTAGAAAAACCATCAAAAATTTCAGTCCTGCATGATTCTACCAAGAAATGTGATTCTTCATTCAAAACGCTGGTTTTTGCTTTTGGGCTCTTTTGAGTAATGAATGTTTTGAATTTTCTCCAAAAGTAAAGTAGTTGCAAACTCATGCTTTTAGAGACTTGTTTGGGCTCATGAGAGGAGTAGAAAAACATCAAAAATTTCAGTCCTGCATGATTCTACCAAGAAATGTGTGTTCATTGAAACCGCTGGTTTTTGATAGTTTGGGCCCTATTGAATAATGAATGTTTTGAATTTTCTCCAAAAGTAAAGTAGTTGCAAACTCATCCTTTTAGAAACTTGTTTGGGCTGTTGAGAGGAGTAAAAAACCATCAAAAATTTCAATCCTGCATGATTCTACCAAGAAATGTGATTCTTCATTCAAAACGCTGGTTTTTGCTATTGGGCTCTTTTGAGTAATGAATGTTTTGAATTTTCTCCAAAAGTAAAGTAGTTGCAAACTCATGCTTTTAGAGACTTGTTTGGGCTCATGAGAGGAGTAGAAAAACATCAAAAATTTCAGTCCTGCATGATTCTACCAAGAAATGTGTGTTCATTCAAACCGCTGGTTTTTGATAGTTTGGGCCCTATTGAATAATGAATGTTTTGAATTTTCTCCAAAAGTAAAGTAGTTGCAAACTCATCCTTTTAGAAACTTGTTTGGGCTGTTGAGAGGAGTAAAAAACCATCAAAAATTTCAATCCTGCATGATTTTACCAAGAAATGTGATTCTTCATTCAAAACCGGATTTTTGCTATTGGGCTCTATTGAATAATGAATGTTTTGAATTTTCTCCAAAAGTAAAGTAGTTGCAAACTCATGCTTTTAGAGACTTGTTTGGGCTCATGAGAGGAGTAGAAAAACATCAAAAATTTCAGTCCTGCATGATTCTACCAAGAAATGTGTGTTCATTGAAACCGCTGGTTTTTGATAGTTTGGGCCCTATTGAATAATGAATGTTTTGAATTTTCTCCAAAAGTAAAGTAGTTACAAACTCATCCTTTTAGAAACTTGTTTGGGCTGTTGAGAGGAGTAAAAAACCATCAAAAATTTCAATCCTGCATGATTCTACCAAGAAATGTGATTCTTCATTCAAAACGCTGTTTTTTGCTATTGGGCTCTTTTGAGTAATGAATGTTTTGAATTTTCTCCAAAAGTAAAGTAGTTGCAAACTCATGCTTTTAGAGACTTGTTTGGGCTCATGAGAGGAGTAGAAAAACATCAAAAATTTCAGTCCTGCATGATTCTACCAAGAAATGTGTGTTCATTGAAACCGCTGGTTTTTGATAGTTTGGGCCCTATTGAATAATGAATGTTTTGAATTTTCTCCAAAAGTAAAGTAGTTGCAAACTCATCCTTTTAGAAACTTGTTTGGGCTGTTGAGAGGAGTAAAAAACCATCAAAAATTTCAATCCTGCATGATTTTACCAAGAAATGTGATTCTTCATTCAAAACCTGATTTTTGCTATTGGGCTCTATTGAATAGTGAATGTTTTGAATTTTCTCCAAAAGTAAAGTAGTTGCAAACTCATCCTTTTAGAGACTTGTTTGGGCTCATGAGAGGAGTAGAAAAACATCAAAAATTTCAGTCCTGCATGATTCTACCAAGAAATGTGTGTTCATTGAAACCGCTGGTTTTTGATAGTTTGGGCCCTATTGAATAATGAATGTTTTGAATTTTCTCCAAAAGTAAAGTAGTTGCAAACTCATCCTTTTAGAAACTTGTTTGGGCTGTTGAGAGGAGTAAAAAACCATCAAAAATTTCAATCCTGCATGATTCTACCAAGAAATGTGATTCTTCATTCAAAACGCTGGTTTTTGCTATTGGGCCCTATTGAATAATGAATGTTTTGAATTTTCTCCAAAAGTAAAGTAGTTACAAACTCATCCTTTTAGAAACTTGTTTGGGCTGTTGAGAGGAGTAAAAAACCATCAAAAATTTCAATCCTGCATGATTCTACCAAGAAATGTGTTTCTTCATTCAAAACGCTGGTTTTTGCTATTGGGCTCTATTGAATAATGAATGTTTTGAATTTTCTCCAAAAGTAAAGTAGTTGCAAACTCATCCTTTTAGAGACTTGTTTGGGCTCATGAGAGGAGTAGAAAAACATCAAAAATTTCAGTCCTGCACGATTCTACCAAGAAATGTGTGTTCATTCAAACCGCTGGTTTTTGATATTTTGGGCCCTATTGAATAGTGAATGTTTTGAATTTTCTCCAAAAGTAAAGTAGTTGCAAACTCATCCTTTTAGAAACTTGTTTGGGCTGTTGAGAGGAGTAAAAAACCATCAAAAATTTCAATCCTGCATGATTCTACCAAGAAATGTGATTCTTCATTCAAAACCTGATTTTTGCTATTGGGCTCTATTGAATAATGAATGTTTTGAATTTTCTCCAAAAGTAAAGTAGTTGCAAACTCATGCTTTTAGAGACTTGTTTGGGCTCATGAGAGTAGTAGAAAAACATCAAAAATTTCAGTCCTGCATGATTCTACCAAGAAATGTGTGTTCATTGAAACCGCTGGTTTTTGATAGTTTGGGCCCTATTGAATAATGAATGTTTTGAATTTTCTCCAAAAGTAAAGTAGTTGCAAACTCATCCTTTTAGAAACTTGTTTGGGCTGTTGAGAGGAGTAAAAAACCATCAAAAATTTCAATCCTGCATGATTCTACCAAGAAATGTGATTCTTCATTCAAAACCTGATTTTTGCTATTGGGCTCTATTGAATAATGAATGTTTTGAATTTTCTCCAAAAGTAAAGTAGTTGCAAACTCATGCTTTTAGAGACTTGTTTGGGCTCATGAGAGGAGTAGAAAAACATCAAAAATTTCAGTCCTGCATGATTCTACCAAGAAATGTGTGTTCATTGAAACCGCTGGTTTTTGATAGTTTGGGCCCTATTGAATAATGAATGTTTTGAATTTTCTCCAAAAGTAAAGTAGTTGCAAACTCATCCTTTTAGAAACTTGTTTGGGCTGTTGAGAGGAGTAAAAAACCATCAAAAATTTCAATCCTGCATGATTCTACCAAGAAATGTGATTCTTCATTCAAAACGCTGGTTTTTGCTATTGGGCTCTTTTGAGTAATGAATGTTTTGAATTTTCTCCAAAAGTAAAGTAGTTGCAAACTCATGCTTTTAGAGACTTGTTTGGGCTCATGAGAGGAGTAGAAAAACATCAAAAATTTCAGTCCTGCATGATTCTACCAAGAAATGTGTGTTCATTGAAACCGCTGGTTTTTGATAGTTTGGGCCCTATTGAATAATGAATGTTTTGAATTTTCTCCAAAAGTAAAGTAGTTGCAAACTCATCCTTTTAGAAACTTGTTTGGGCTGTTGAGAGGAGTAAAAAACCATCAAAAATTTCAATCCTGCATGATTCTACCAAGAAATGTGATTCTTCATTCAAAACCTGATTTTTGCTATTGGGCTCTATTGAATAATGAATGTTTTGAATTTTCTCCAAAAGTAAAGTAGTTGCAAACTCATGCTTTTAGAGACTTGTTTGGGCTCATGAGAGGAGTAGAAAAACATCAAAAATTTCAGTCCTGCATGATTCTACCAAGAAATGTGTGTTCATTGAAACCGCTGGTTTTTGATAGTTTGGGCCCTATTGAATAATGAATGTTTTGAATTTTCTCCAAAAGTAAAGTAGTTGCAAACTCATCCTTTTAGAAACTTGTTTGGGCTGTTGAGAGGAGTAAAAAACCATCAAAAATTTCAATCCTGCATGATTCTACCAAGAAATGTGATTCTTCATTCTAAACCTGATTTTTGCTATTGGGCTCTATTGAATAATGAATGTTTTGAATTTTCTCCAAAAGTAAAGTAGTTGCAAACTCATGCTTTTAGAGACTTGTTTGGGCTCATGAGAGGAGTAGAAAAACATCAAAAATTTCAGTCCTGCATGATTCTACCAAGAAATGTGTGTTCATTGAAACCGCTGGTTTTTGACAGTTTGGGCCCTATTGAATAATGAATGTTTTGAATTTTCTCCAAAAGTAAAGTAGTTACAAACTCATCCTTTTAGAAACTTGTTTGGGCTGTTGAGAGGAGTAAAAAACCATCAAAAATTTCAATCCTGCATGATTCTACCAAGAAATGTGATTCTTCATTCAAAACCTGATTTTTGCTATTGGGCTCTATTGAATAATGAATGTTTTGAATTTTCTTTAACAATAATTTTTATTAGAATTTCCAGAATAGTAGGCAGAATGTAAAATTTACACTTGTACAGACTCTTCTAAGTAAGTTATTGTACTGATGTAAAAAAAATATGAATACATCACAATATGATGACATTTCAATAGTATATCAACATTGAGAGTAAATGTAGTAAACACTAAACAAATAGTACCAGAAAGAAACAATAAAAAGAAAGGTAAATTTAGGCACTTGAATATGTGAAATATTGGCACATCATAAACCATAAGAAATAAAATATGAGTTCAGGATATGAAATCCTTTTCTATTTTAGACTTTAGTTCCATCCATTTATACCATCTGTCATCAAATATTTTAATTAAGCCTTTATTAATATAGTGAATCTTCTCGTAGACACAATGTTTGTCCACCAGTAAAATAAGGGTGACAATGTCTGGAGGTTGCTTCCTGTTCCAACCCTTCGCTACAAGGAAGGCTGCAGACATAAGGATATGATCCGCCAGAAATTTATTTCTTTTAAATCTATGTATGTCTATTAGTAACAAGGCTAGAGCAGGTTGTGGTTGAATACACCAATTGCATATGAGTGAAAGCAAATCGAACACCCTGGACCAGTATAACTTCAGCATAGGGCATCCCCAAAAAACATGTAATAAATCTGCCTGAGATCCACAGTTACGCCAACACATTCCAGATCCCCCCCCTCCAAAATGTTTCAATCTATTTGGGGTAAGGTAATATCTATGAATTAATTTGTAATGCGTTTCTAGTATATTCATACATCTTGTGGATTTGATTGCAATTTTAAGAGAGGAGATCCACTGAGGACCATATATCTGTCTCTGTAATGTGGTTTCCCATTTTTCAAAGCATCCTTCATTGGTGAAGGTGTCTTTGTTGGTCAGGCTATTATATAAGGGTCTAAGATAACTCTTATGTCTAGATGACATATTAAATAGAAAATTGTTAATAGTAAGGTCAATTGGAACCACTCTAAAAAGGTATTTCTTATATTTGTTGTATTCTTCCTTGAGTAGGAGATATGTCATATACTCCGAATTGGGAACCCCAAATCTGTTCTTTAATAACTCAAAGGGTATGACTCTGTTATTGTCTATCAAGTCATCTACAAAGGTGATCGGAAATTTGGTCCAGCTGTCAAATATAGGTCTTAGAGAAGTCCTGACAGGAGACAGATAAGGGAGTCTCAACCTCTCGAGTAAAAAAGAGGAAGAGCTAGTCTTTCTTTTGCATACATACGACCAGCACAACATAGAGGCCTTAAGTATGGGATTATCTATTTTCATAATTTCCCTTCTATGTAGAAGGAAGTAGGTTATGAATAAAACTGGTTCCCTATTGGGCATCATATCCCTTTCAATATTTGGCCACCCCAGGTCTGTCTGTTCCACAAACCAGCCTTTTGTCAGTTCAGTCATAGTGGCATAATAATATGCCTCAAGATCTGGTATGGCCACCCCCCCTTTCTCCTTGGATTTAAGTAGAGTGCGCTTTTTCACTCTAGGTTTCCCATTGTTCCAAATAAATTTATTCATCTGGTGTGTTAGTTTTTGTATATACTGTACAGATATAGGCAGAGGGACGTTCCTGTATAAAAATAGGACTTTGGGTAGGCAGAACATCTTATATAGCACTATTCTGCCCATCCATGTGGCTGGGGTCTTCGACAGTTCCTTCAACTTAAGGTCGAGAGACTGTAGAAGGTGATCCATGTTTACCTCACTCATATGCATGGGGTTACCTGTGAGCCAAATTCCTAAGTACGGTATCCTGGTACAGTCCCAATTAAAGGGATACTTGTCTCTTAGTTGCTGTTTCGTAGAGGCTGAAAGGAAAAGTGATAGAACATTAGTCTTTTTTACATTTAATTTATAGTATGAAACTGAGCCAAATAAATTTATGATATCCCATATCTTTTCCAGGGAATCAATTGGATTTGTGAGTGTGAGTATAATGTCATCTGCATAGAGGTTAATCTTATGCTCTGAATCTTTCAATTGTACACCGTGTACTTCACCAGAATCCCTTATCATTTGAGCCAAAGGTTCCAGGCTCAGGATAAAAATTATTGGGGATAGAGGACATCCCTGTCTTGTCCCATTAGTTATAAAAAATGTATCTGACATCGTGTTGTTGACCAGCACAGAGGCAGATGGCCGAGAGTATAAAGCTCGAATACTTATCATCTCCCCACCAAAACCCATTTTCTCCAATACTGTAAAGGCATAGGCCCAATTGATCCGGTCAAAGGCCTTTTCAGCGTCAAGAGCCACAAACAAACTGGAAATCCTATTTTTGTAGCATGAATATAAGTGATGCAGGACACTTCTAGAACTGTCTGAAGTTTGCCTAGATTTTACAAAACCGACTTGATCGGGATGTATAAGGAATGGAACAACGTCCTGTAATCTTTCTGCTAATATTTTTGCGTAGATCTTGATATCCACATTTAGGAGAGAAATAGGCCTATAGTTTTCGATTTTGGTCGAATCTTTATCTGGTTTGGGAATCACCACTATTGTGGCTCTCAGCATATCTGTGCTGCACTTTCCTTCTGATTTAATAAAATTCAGGGCATTAGTTAAGTGTGGGATGAGTTCCTTTTTAAATTCTTTATAATACTCTATAGGAAAGCCATCTGGTCCTGGAGCCTTGTCATTTTTAAGATTATTCATCGCAAAAGAGACCTCACCCTCAGTAAAGGGTGCGTCAAGTGACTCCTTCTGCTTTAGAGACAAAGATCCCAGCTTTACTTTTTCCAAAAAATTATTTATCATCTCTGGTGAAGGAGAGGGATGAGCTCCATTGTTTCCTATGTTGTATAATTTAGAATAGTAGCTCTCAAAGGCTAGGGCTATCTCTTTGGGTTTTTCTATAGTCTTTGAGCTTTGGGTTATTTTTTTGATTGGATGTTTTTTATTTATGGGTTTAAACCTATTTGCCATATTTTTGGAGAACTTATTATTATTAACATAAAACCCTGCCCTATTAAATAAAGTCTTTTTCTCATATAAGTTGATGAGGAGATTCCTAAGTTCCAGTCTGAGGGAGTACAATTCATTATATTTAGCAAAATTTTTGTCTGCTTTAGCTTGGGATTCTAATTTTTGGATCTGTTCTAACAACATCCTCTGTTGGCTCTCTCTTGCCCTTTTTTGTCTCGAAGCAACTTGGATCAGATGACCCCTAATGACACATTTGTGTGCTAGCCACAATGTTTCAGGTGTAATTTCTTGGGAACAGTTCTCTTTGAAGTAGTTCATTAAGACATTCTTTGCTAATGATATGTTTTCTGGGGAGTCAACAGTGAATTTACTATATCTCCAATTGTATTGTTTTGGGATCATGGAGGAAGTATGTAAGGTCAGTAGGATTGGGGCATGGTCTGACCATGTAATAGGACCAGTCTGGAAATTTATGTATGAGTCTAGTAGCGAGAAGCTAGTGAACACATGATCAATCCTAGTGTAAGACTTGTTATGTGGACAAAATCTTGTGTATTCTTTTGAGGTAGAGTTCAATATCTTACAGCTGTCATGCAAATTGGAATCTCCCAACCATCTTCCCAGATTCACGCTTCTATAATATGGGGCATCAGATGAGCAATCAGTATTTGGGTCAACTATACAATTAAAATCTCCTCCCCAGATTATGTGACCTCTACTAAAGTTGGACAATTTCTTCTTGACCTTATTTAGAAAACTAATTTGCCGGACATTAGGGGTGTATACATTTACCACTGTATATTCCACACCCTCCAAAGTAAAATTAATAGCAAGTTGTCTACCATTGCTGTCCCTATATATGTCTGAGACCACTATTGGCAAATCTTTGTGGAAGGCGATGGCCACCCCAGCTTTTTTCTTTCCCTCAGTGTTAGAAAAGAAAATCTGAGGGAAGTCTTTATTTTTGAGTCTTGTGTTATCAATTTCTAGAAGGTGTGTTTCTTGTATCATTGCTATGTTGGCCTTCAATTTTTTAATCTCCTTCCACAAAGCAAATCTCTTGAATGGGCTATTGAGCCCATTTACATTAAATGACAGTACCCTCAATTCCATAATGTGTCAGGAAGGAAAAAAAGCATTAGATGATTCACTGAAACAGAACATTTCACCCGAAAATACATCCAAAAGACAGTGGGTTTCCTTAGTGATTTTTTGTTAGTGCCTGGTGTGCCTGTAAACAAAAACATGTTACAACCTAGAACAGAACAAAACTTATAAACTAGACAAATTTAGATTTCTCAAAAGAAATGGTACCGAGAGAATGTCTCTCAGTTATCACGTGGGGAGTGAAAAAGAGAAAGTTCAGGCCTAAAGCCAGGGTCAGTACCCACCAAGTCTATTTTCTTTTCTTTTGCGTATTCCAGGACTGGGAAAGGTGTCTTTGCTGCTGCAAGGGGATATTCCTTTCTTGATTGTAGAATGATGATGATGGTGGAGTCTCCAGTGGAGGGATACCTAAATCTTGGAAAAAACTATTACAGTTATCAATATTAGACAAGGCAAAAGTGGTATTCTCTTTCATGACTAGAATTTTTGTAGGGAAACCCCATCTGTATAAAATCTTGTGTTTCCTCAGATGTGCAGTGATTGGAAAGAAGTCTCTCCTTTTCTGTAGGGTAGCTTTTGAGAAGTCTGCAAAAATCTTGATATCCTCGTATGGCCTTGGTAATATAGGTGATTGCTTACTTCTCCTCAGAATGTCCTCCTTTGTCAGGAAATAATGAAAATATGCAATGACATCTCTTGGGGCTCTGTCTGGGGCATATTTGGACTTGGGGAGTCTGTGTATACGTTCCATCAATAGGTCCCCTTTAGAGGCCCCTGGAAGTATTGTATGGAGCATCTTTTGCACATATGCATTAAGGTCTCTGTCTTTGACATTTTCAGGTATTCCCCTGAATTTAAGGTTGTTCCTTCTACTTCTGTCTTCTTGCTCTATCAACCTTGATTTTAAGAAGACAACCTCTTTTTCTAGGGCATAGTGTTCATCTATCAAATTATTATGGGATTTACCCAATTCTTCCATTTTAGATTCAAGATGGTCCACTCTCTGGCCCAGACCGTCTATGTTATTTTGGAGATTTGTATTATAGCCCTCCAGTTGTTTCTGAAATGTCTTTGCTAGAAGGCATAGCATGTTTTTAATAAATATTTCTGAGGCTGTATTACTGGTAGCCTCCACCTCTGTTAAAACGTGTAAAATGTTCTCCGGTATGGGATTATCAGAAGGACAGGAGTCCTCAATTTGTAATTCCTGTTGCATCTCAGCTGAGCTGCTGCTAAATCTGCGGCTAGTCACTAAGAAAGGAGACATTTCCCTCTGTAATGGCGTTAGAGGAGTATCTGACACATTGGAGATGTCAGGACAGGATGTGGAACCCCTTAATACATTTGTCTCCTCCATATCAACGGTCAGCGGTGCTGCTGCACCATAATTCACAAGCTGCGCTGTATTTTTGCTTAAGTTACGCAAATTGCGTATCTGTTGCGTAGTCTCGCTTGTCCCCCGGTCACTCTCGCGAAATCTCGCTCCTTTCACCTCAGCGCTACTTTTAATGTGTAAATTAGCGCTTCTATTAGCCTGCAGAGCGGCGGTTTTAGCTGGGGCAGGGGTAGACTTACCCCCTGACTTGAATGCTGCATGCTTCAGCCGCTGTGGCGTCCTTTGCCGCTGTGTACCGCTCAGGCTGGGGCTGCAGGCTGTGGCTGCTGCTGTGAGGCGGGCGCCATCTTGGCTCCTCAGCATGAGGGGAGAGCGCTCTGTTTTCTTTCCTTTTTCTGCTTTTTTACTGAGCAGATCCATAGTGTGGGGGCACCGCTGGTGTCTATGGAGGTTCCCACAAGTTTTCAGCCAGTCCTGGCTTGTAAATCGCTTGTTAATAGCGCTTGGTAGGCTGCCCTGTGGAGGAGCTCAGAGCTCAGGCTTCCATTCAGCTCAGACGCTGGCCACGCCCTCCCGAATGTTTTGAATTTTCTCCAAAAGTAAAGTAGTTGCAAACTCATGCTTTTAGAGACTTGTTTGGGCTCATGAGAGGAGTAGAAAAACATCAAAAATTTCAGTCCTGCATGATTCTACCAAGAAATGTGTGTTCATTGAAACCGCTGGTTTTTGATAGTTTGGGCCCTATTGAATAATGAATGTTTTGAATTTTCTCCAAAAGTAAAGTAGTTGCAAACTCATCCTTTTAGAAACTTGTTTGGGCTGTTGAGAGGAGTAAAAAACCATCAAAAATTTCAATCCTGCATGATTCTACCAAGAAATGTGATTCTTCATTCAAAACCTGATTTTTGCTATTGGGCTCTATTGAATAATGAATGTTTTGAATTTTCTCCAAAAGTAAAGTAGTTGCAAACTCATGCTTTTAGAGACTTGTTTGGGCTCATGAGAGGAGTAGAAAAACATCAAAAATTTCAGTCCTGCATGATTCTACCAAGAAATGTGTGTTCATTGAAACCGCTGGTTTTTGATAGTTTGGGCCCTATTGAATAATGAATGTTTTGAATTTTCTCCAAAAGTAAAGTAGTTGCAAATTCATCCTTTTAGAAACTTGTTTGGGCTGTTGAGAGGAGTAAAAAACCATCAAAAATTTCAATCCTGCATGATTCTAACAAGAAATGTGATTCTTCATTCAAAACGCTGTTTTTTGCTATTGGGCTCTTTTGAGTAATGAATGTTTTGAATTTTCTCCAAAAGTAAAGTAGTTGCAAACTCATGCTTTTAGAGACTTGTTTGGGCTCATGAGAGGAGTAGAAAAACATCAAAAATTTCAGTCCTGCATGATTCTACCAAGAAATGTGTGTTCATTCAAACCGCTGGTTTTTGATAGTTTGGGCCCTATTGAATAATGAATGTTTTGAATTTTCTCCAAAAGTAAAGTAGTTGCAAACTCATCCTTTTAGAAACTTGTTTGGGCTGTTGAGAGGAGTAAAAAACCATCAAAAATTTCAATCCTGCATGATTCTACCAAGAAATGTGATTCTTCATTCAAAACCTGATTTTTGCTATTGGGCTCTATTGAATAATGAATGTTTTGAATTTTCTCCAAAAGTAAAGTAGTTGCAAACTCATGCTTTTAGAGACCTGTTTGGGCTCATGAGAGGAGTAGAAAAACATCAAAAATTTCAGTCCTGCATGATTCTACCAAGAAATGTGTGTTCATTGAAACCGCTGGTTTTTGATAGTTTGGGCCCTATTGAATAATGAATGTTTTGAATTTTCTCCAAAAGTAAAGTAGTTGCAAACTCATCCTTTTAGAAACTTGTTTGGGCTGTTGAGAGGAGTAAAAAACCATCAAAAATTTCAATCCTGCATGATTCTACCAAGAAATGTGATTCTTCATTCAAAACGCTGGTTTTTGCTATTGGGCTCTTTTGAGTAATGAATGTTTTGAATTTTCTCCAAAAGTAAAGTAGTTGCAAACTCATGCTTTTAGAGACTTGTTTGGGCTCGTGAGAGGAGTAGAAAAACATTAAAAATTTCAGTCCTGCATGATTCTACCAAGAAATGTGTGTTCATTGAAACCGCTGGTTTTTGATAGTTTGGGCCCTATTGAATAATGAATGTTAGCCCAATAGCAAAAATCAGGTTTTGAATGAAGAATCACATTTCTTGGTAGAATCATGCAGGATTGAAATTTTTGATGGTTTTTTACTCCTCTCAACAGCCCAAACAAGTTTCTAAAAGGATGAGTTTGCAACTACTTTACTTTTGGAGAAAATTCAAAACATTCATTATTCAATAGGGCCCAAACTATCAAAAACCAGCGGTTTCAATGAACACACATTTCTTGGTAGAATCATGCAGGACTGAAATTTTTGATGTTTTTCTACTCCTCTCATGAGCCCAAACAAGTCTCTAAAAGCATGAGTTTGCAACTACGTTACTTTTGGAGAAAATTCAAAACATTCATTATTCAATAGAACCCAATAGCAAAAATCAGGTTTTGAATGAAGAATCACATTTCTTGGTAGAATCATGCAGGATTGAAATTTTTGATGGTTTTTTACTCCTCTCAACAGCCCAAACAAGTTTCTAAAAGGATGAGTTTGCAACTACTTTACTTTTGGAGAAAATTCAAAACATTCATTATTCAATAGGGCCCAAAATATCAAAAACCAACGGTTTGAATGAACTCACATTTCTAGGTAGAATCGTGCAGGACTGAAATTTTTAATGTTTTTCTACTCCTCTCAATGAGCCCAAAAAAGTCTCTAAAAGGATGAGTTTGCAACTACTTTACTTTTGGAGAATATTCAAAACATTCATTATTCAATAGAGCCCAATAGCAAAAACCAGCGTTTTGAATGAAGAATCACATTTCTTGGTAGAATCATGCAGGATTGAAATTTTTGATGGTTTTTTACTCCTCTCAACAGCCCAAACAAGTTTCTAAAAGGATGAGTTTGCAACTACTTTACTTTTGGAGAAAATTCAAAACATTCATTATTCAATAGGGCCCAATCTATCAAAAACCAGCGGTTTCAATGAACACACATTTCTTGGTAGAATCATGCAGGACTGAAATTTTTGATGTTTTTCTACTCCTCTCATGAGCCCAAACAAGTCTCTAAAAGCATGAGTTTGCAACTACTTTACTTTTGGAGAAAATTCAAAACATTCATTATTAAATAGAGCCCAATAGCAAAAATCAGGTTTTGAATGAAGAATCACATTTCTTGGTAGAATCATGCAGGATTGAAATTTTTGATGGTTTTTTACTCCTCTCAACAGCCCAAACAAGTTTCTAAAAGGATGAGTTTGCAACTACTTTACTTTTGGAGAAAATTCAAAACATTCATTATTCAATAGGGCCCAAACTATCAAAACCAGCGGTTTCAATGAACACACATTTCTTGGTAGAATCATGCAGGACTGAAATTTTTGATGTTTTTCTACTCCTCTCATGAGCCCAAACAAGTCTCTAAAAGCATGAGTTTGCAACTACGTTACTTTTGGAGAAAATTCAAAACATTCATTATTCAATAGAACCCAATAGCAAAAATCAGGTTTTGAATGAAGAATCACATTTCTTGGTAGAATCATGCAGGATTGAAATTTTTGATGGTTTTTTACTCCTCTCAACAGCCCAAACAAGTTTCTAAAAGGATGAGTTTGCAACTACTTTACTTTTGGAGAAAATTCAAAACATTCATTATTCAATAGGGCCCAAAATATCAAAAACCAGCGGTTTGAATGAACACTCACATTTCTAGGTAGAATCGTGCAGGACTGAAATTTTTAATGTTTTTCTACTCCTCTCATGAGCCCAAACAAGACTCTAAAAGGATGAGTTTGCAACTACTTTACTTTTGGAGAAAATTCAAAACATTCATTATTCAATATCCCAATAGCAAAAACCAGCGTTTTGAATGAAGAATCACATTTCTTGGTAGAATCATGCAGGATTGAAATTTTTATGGTTTTTTACTCCTCTCAACAGCCCAAACAAGTTTCTAAAAGGATGAGTTTGCAACTACTTTACTTTTGGAGAAAATTCAAAACATTCATTATTCAATAGGGCCCAAACTATCAAAAACCAGCGGTTTCAATGAACACACATTTCTTGGTAGAATCATGCAGGACTGAAATTTTTGATGTTTTTCTACTCCTCTCATGAGCCCAAACAAGTCTCTAAAAGGATGAGTTTGCAACTACTTTACTTTTGGAGAAAATTCAAAACATTCATTATTAAATAGAGCCCAATAGCAAAAATCAGGTTTTGAATGAAGAATCACATTTCTTGGTAGAATCATGCAGGATTGAAATTTTTGATGGTTTTTTTACTCCTCTCAACAGCCCAAACAAGTTTCTAAAAGGATGAGTTTGCAACTACTTTACTTTTGGAGAAAATTCAAAACATTCATTATTCAATAGGGCCCAAACTATCAAAAACCAGCGGTTTCAATGAACACACATTTCTTGGTAGAATCATGCAGGACTGAAATTTTTGATGTTTTTCTACTCCTCTCATGAGCCCAAACAAGTCTCTAAAAGCATGAGTTTGCAACTACTTTACTTTTGGAGAAAATTCAAAACATTCATTATTCAATAGAGCCCAATGGCAAAAATCAGGTTTTGAATGAAGAATCACATTTCTTGGTAGAATCATGCAGGATTGAAATTTTTGATGGTTTTTTACTCCTCTCAACAGCCCAAACAAGTTTCTAAAAGGATGAGTTTGCAACTACTTTACTTTTGGAGAAAATTCAAAACATTCATTATTCAATAGGGCCCAAACTATAAAAAACCAGCGGTTTGAATGAACACACATTTCTTGATAGAATCGTGCAGGACTGAAATTTTTGATGTTTTTCTACTCCTCTCATGAGCCCAAAAAAGTCTCTAAAAGGATGAGTTTGCAACTACTTTACTTTTGGAGAATATTCAAAACATTCATTATTCAATAGAGCCCAATAGCAAAAACCAGCGTTTTGAATGAAGAATCACATTTCTTGGTAGAATCATGCAGGATTGAAATTTTTGATGGTTTTTTACTCCTCTCAACAGCCCAAACAAGTTTCTAAAAGGATGAGTTTGCAACTACTTTACTTTTGGAGAAAATTCAAAACATTCATTATTCAATAGGGCCCAAACTATCAAAAACCAGCGGTTTCAATGAACACACATTTCTTGGTAGAATCATGCAGGACTGAAATTTTTGATGTTTTTCTACTCCTCTCATGAGCCCAAACAAGTCTCTAAAAGCATGAGTTTGCAACTACGTTACTTTTGGAGAAAATTCAAAACATTCATTATTCAATAGAACCCAATAGCAAAAATCAGGTTTTGAATGAAGAATCACATTTCTTGGTAGAATCATGCAGGATTGAAATTTTTGATGGTTTTTTACTCCTCTCAACAGCCCAAACAAGTTTCTAAAAGGATGAGTTTGCAACTACTTTACTTTTGGAGAAAATTCAAAACATTCATTATTCAATAGGGCCCAAAATATCAAAAACCAACGGTTTGAATGAACACTCACATTTCTAGGTAGAATCGTGCAGGACTGAAATTTTTAATGTTTTTCTACTCCTCTCATGAGCCCAAACAAGACTCTAAAAGGATGAGTTTGCAACTACTTTACTTTTGGAGAAAATTCAAAACATTCATTATTCAATATCCCAATAGCAAAAACCAGCGTTTTGAATGAAGAATCACATTTCTTGGTAGAATCATGCAGGATTGAAATTTTTATGGTTTTTTACTCCTCTCAACAGCCCAAACAAGTTTCTAAAAGGATGAGTTTGCAACTACTTTACTTTTGGAGAAAATTCAAAACATTCATTATTCAATAGGGCCCAAACTATCAAAAACCAGCGGTTTCAATGAACACACATTTTTTGGTAGAATCATGCAGGACTGAAATTTTTGATGTTTTTCTACTCCTCTCATGAGCCCAAACAAGTCTCTAAAAGGATGAGTTTGCAACTACTTTACTTTTGGAGAAAATTCAAAACATTCATTATTAAATAGAGCCCAATAGCAAAAATCAGGTTTTGAATGAAGAATCACATTTCTTGGTAGAATCATGCAGGATTGAAATTTTTGATGGTTTTTTACTCCTCTCAACAGCCCAAACAAGTTTCTAAAAGGATGAGTTTGCAACTACTTTACTTTTGGAGAAAATTCAAAACATTCATTATTCAATAGGGCCCAAACTATCAAAAACCAGCGGTTTGAATGAACACACATTTCTTGGTAGAATCATGCAGGACTGAAATTTTTGATGTTTTTCTACTCCTCTCATGAGCCCAAACAAGTCTCTAAAAGCATGAGTTTGCAACTACTTTACTTTTGGAGAAAATTCAAAACATTCATTATTCAATAGAGCCCAATAGCAAAAATCAGGTTTTGAATGAAGAATCACATTTCTTGGTAGAATCATGCAGGATTGAAATTTTTGATGTTTTTTTACTCCTCTCAACAGCCCAAACAAGTTTCTAAAAGGATGAGTTTGCAACTACTTTACTTTTGGAGAAAATTCAAAACATTCATTATTCAATAGGGCCCAAACTATCAAAAACCAGCGGTTTGAATGAACACACATTTCTTGATAGAATCGTGCAGGACTGAAATTTTTGATGTTTTTCTACTCCTCTCAATGAGCCCAAAAAAGTCTCTAAAAGGATGAGTTTGCAACTACTTTACTTTTGGAGAATATTCAAAACATTCATTATTCAATAGAGCCCAATAGCAAAAACCAGCGTTTTGAATGAAGAATCACATTTCTTGGTAGAATCATGCAGGATTGAAATTTTTGATGGTTTTTTACTCCTCTCAACAGCCCAAACAAGTTTCTAAAAGGATGAGTTTGCAACTACTTTACTTTTGGAGAAAATTCAAAACATTCATTATTCAATAGGGCCCAATCTATCAAAAACCAGCGGTTTCAATGAACACACATTTCTTGGTAGAATCATGCAGGACTGAAATTTTTGATGTTTTTCTACTCCTCTCATGAGCCCAAACAAGTCTCTAAAAGCATGAGTTTGCAACTACTTTACTTTTGGAGAAAATTCAAAACATTCATTATTAAATAGAGCCCAATAGCAAAAATCAGGTTTTGAATGAAGAATCACATTTCTTGGTAGAATCATGCAGGATTGAAATTTTTGATGGTTTTTTACTCCTCTCAACAGCCCAAACAAGTTTCTAAAAGGATGAGTTTGCAACTACTTTACTTTTGGAGAAAATTCAAAACATTCATTATTCAATAGGGCCCAAACTATCAAAACCAGCGGTTTCAATGAACACACATTTCTTGGTAGAATCATGCAGGACTGAAATTTTTGATGTTTTTCTACTCCTCTCATGAGCCCAAACAAGACTCTAAAAGGATGAGTTTGCAACTACTTTACTTTTGGAGAAAATTCAAAACATTCATTATTCAATATCCCAATAGCAAAAACCAGCGTTTTGAATGAAGAATCACATTTCTTGGTAGAATCATGCAGGATTGAAATTTTTATGGTTTTTTACTCCTCTCAACAGCCCAAACAAGTTTCTAAAAGGATGAGTTTGCAACTACTTTACTTTTGGAGAAAATTCAAAACATTCATTATTCAATAGGGCCCAAACTATCAAAAACCAGCGGTTTCAATGAACACACATTTCTTGGTAGAATCATGCAGGACTGAAATTTTTGATGTTTTTCTACTCCTCTCATGAGCCCAAACAAGTCTCTAAAAGCATGAGTTTGCAACTACTTTACTTTTGGAGAAAATTCAAAACATTCATTATTCAATAGAGCCCAATAGCAAAAATCAGGTTTTGAATGAAGAATCACATTTCTTGGTAGAATCATGCAGGATTGAAATTTTTGATGGTTTTTTACTCCTCTCAACAGCCCAAACAAGTTTCTAAAAGGATGAGTTTGCAACTACTTTACTTTTGGAGAAAATTCAAAACATTCATTATTCAATAGGGCCCAAACTATCAAAAACCAGCGGTTTCAATGAACACACATTTCTTGGTAGAATCATGCAGGACTGAAATTTTTGATGTTTTTCTACTCATCTCATGAGCCCAAACAAGGCTCTAAAAGCATGAGTTTGCAACTACTTTACTTTTGGAGAAAATTCAAAACATTCATTATTCAATAGAGCCCAATAGCAAAAATCAGGTTTTGAATGAAGAATCACATTTCTTGGTAGAATCATGCAGGATTGAAATTTTTGATGTTTTTTTACTCCTCTCAACAGCCCAAACAAGTTTCTAAAAGGATGAGTTTGCAACTACTTTACTTTTGGAGAAAATTCAAAACATTCATTATTCAATAGGGCCCAAACTATCAAAAACCAGCGGTTTGAATGAACACACATTTCTTGATAGAATCGTGCAGGACTGAAATTTTTGATGTTTTTCTACTCCTCCCATGAGCCCAAACAAGTCTCTAAAAGCATGAGTTTGCAACTACTTTACTTTTGGAGAAAATTCAAAACATTCATTATTCAATAGAGCCCAATAGCAAAAACCAGCGTTTTGAATGAAGAATCACATTTCTTGGTAGAATCATGCAGGATTGAAATTTTTGATGGTTTTTTACTCCTCTCAACAGCCCAAACAAGTTTCTAAAAGGATGAGTTTGCAACTACTTTACTTTTGGAGAAAATTCAAAACATTCATTATTCAATAGGGCCCAAACTATCAAAAACCAGCGGTTTCAATGAACACACATTTCTTGGTAGAATCATGCAGGACTGAAATTTTTGATATTTTTCTACTCCTCTCATGAGCCCAAACAAGTCTCTAAAAGCATGAGTTTGCAACTACTTTACTTTTGGAGAAAATTCTAAACATTCATTATTCAATAGAGCCCAATAGCAAAAATCAGGTTTTGAATGAAGAATCACATTTCTTGGTAGAATCATGCAGGATTGAAATTTTTGATGGTTTTTTACTCCTCTCAACAGCCCAAACAAGTTTCTAAAAGGATGAGTTTGCAACTACTTTACTTTTGGAGAAAATTCAAAACATTCATTATTCAATAGGGCCCAAAATATCAAAAACCAGCGGTTTGAATGAACACACATTTCTTGGTTGAATTGTGCAGGACTGAAATTTTTGATGTTTTTCTACTCCTCTCATGAGCCCAAACAAGACTCTAAAAGGATGAGTTTGCGGGGGCGTGGTTTGCAGGGGACAGGAGCAGACGTGTTTTGCTGAGCTCCTGTTATTTCCCCTATTTAAGCCTGCAAAAGCTTACTTTTAAAGCAGAACTTTTGACTCTTAAACTTTCTAAGAATGCCTGGAATAAAGAAGAACCCGGATCCGAAGAAAAACAACTTTAATACTGGATTAAACAGTTCTCTGAAGAGATCTGAAGGAGGCCTGCCTTCCAAAACAAAGCCGCGGCCTGGATTTACAGCACCCGGCCAAGAGAAGTGGAAGGAGATGACTCAGCTTGACCAGCAGACTCCCTGGGCTGTAGGCGCTAAAGAAACATCGCAGACAGCGACCCCAGTACTTCAATGGTCAAGCCTGCTGAAGTGTCGGGAGATCCCGGGGAGATTTACAGGAAAAACCTCCCCGGGGTCGGTACTGGAAAGAGAATTTATAACAAAATTTAAAGCAGCTACTGGAATAACACTTAATTCATTGGGGGAGCTAGATGAAAAGGGAATGGAGGAAAGGTGGGGTGAAACAGCATTGTATATAATGGACGAGATGGCTAAGAGGGAGAGATTGGTATTAATGGAGGAAATGGAAATGATAAGCTCTATTACAGTGGAACAGACACATAATAATAGAGATGATCCCAAGAGGAGGGGGGAGGAATTAAATGTTTCTAATGATATAAGCTTTGGCATAGGGGATAGCTTTAAGTTATGTGACAGGGTGGTAATGGGGGATGAAGACCAACAGGATTACACTACAACCTTAATAGGACATAACCAGCATAGGCCCCTTTCACCCATTTTAATTATTGATGGTAGACTTAGACATGAAGCACCAATATTTATCCCAAAAAAGGATGAGAAGGTACTTTATGGGTCATGGCAAGGGGAAGAAATAGAGACTCAAAGTTTTGAATTTTCTGGGCCCAGTGACCACTCAGGGGATTTATCTGATCAAGCAAATAATTCGTATAACTCATTAGAGGATTTGCAAGGTATACATTTAGAGGACAATTCGGAGTTGGGGTCACCTGAACATAGACGTAGTGATATATCTGTTAGTACAGATTCTGAATTTAATCCTCCAGATTTTTCTTCAGAAGATGAGCAAGAGGGTAACTCTGAATATGAAGGGAATGACCATAGGAAGGAAAAATATAGTACACCTATCACATCATTAATTGACACAATACCTGCATCTGATGGTTATCCTACAGAGGATTTCCTAATTAAATTAGTTAAAGCTTTATTAATATCTGTTGAAACACTTAGGGGGAATTCTATTATAGGGGAAAATTCAGAAGCAACTTGTACGTCAGAGCTTTTCTTAAAAGAACTCTTCCAAAAAGTGCTGCTTTCCTTCCTGGAAGGACTTAATTCTAAACCTACAACAACCTCAGTTATTCCTACAAGAATTTATTTTCACTTGCAAAATCTGCAGAAAAAATTCAAGAAGACATAGACTTCTTCAGAAATAATCTGGCTATATATGAAGACTTTAAGAGGAAAAACAACGTTAAGATTAGGGGAATCCCAGAGAAAGTCCCTGCCTTTCAATTAAACAATTAAATCTCCTCAATGATTCATCAAATTATCCCTCACACAAGCAAGATAAACCTGATTGAGAAAGCCTTTAGAGTCCGCAGACCTCCTTCCCTCCCGTCTGACGTTCCCAGAGATGTCATTGTCTCATTTTATCCTAATTGGATTAGAAATATATTGCTGAACATTGCTAAAGATCCGCTGTTTCTCTCATCATCTTATAGCCACCTATCCTTCTATAAAGATTTTTCCAAGGACACATGGAAGAAAAGAAGATCATTCCAAGCAATAACGAAGGAACTTCGTTGTGCTAATATTTCTTATACTTGGACCCAAAATTCCTCACTCCAGATAAAGTTTGCAGCAAAGATGTTTCTCATTTCTTCCTTGGAAGAGGGTATGAAATTTTTGAAAAATATTGGAAGATTGCCCTCGGCAGACTCACCTGGGATCTCGAAACTTCTTAAAGCAGACATCAACCCTCCGTGAAGATGTCTAAAGATTACAAAACTTTAAGATGGTGGCAGACTTGTTCTTCTTTATATTATTTTATTTTTTTTTTTTTAGGAGTAAAATTATTCATGTTTTTAAATCTACAAAGATTCGGGCACTAATAATAGTAGTACGTTTTAACAGGGCAAATTATTTGTGTTTAACAGATTACAACTAGGAAGATTACGAAGTATAATTATAATTATATATATATATATTATATTTATGTAGAATAAGCAGGTATCTGCTTTGTAGCTTTGTTTGAACCTTATTTACCCCAATCGGTCCTAGAGCCACCTTGTGTGGTTTAGGATGGGGGGGTAAAGCCTCCAAACAGGTCCTAGACCACTTAGTGGTTACGGACGGGACAGGTAACATGCAACTATAGCTTTTTGTACATATGACGTAATATGGTACTTTATGTTTGTATACCTGTCTATCCCCCATCTGGGGGTCTCCCTGTACTTACAGGGGGTATCCTTTTCTCACCTAACCTTTTCCCACTTTCTTTCCTATCCTGTTAAAAATTCTGAAACGTTAATAAAAAATATTTAAATAAAAAAAGGATGAGTTTGCAACTACTTTACTTTTGGAGAAAATTCAAAACATTCATTATTCAATAGGGCCCAAACTATCAAAAACCAGCGGTTTGAATGAACACACATTTCTTGGTAGAATCATGCAGGACTGAAATTTTTGATGTTTTTCTACTCCTCTCATGAGCCCAAACAAGTCTCTAAAAGCATGAGTTTGCAACTACTTTACTTTTGGAGAAAATTCAAAACATTCATTATTCAATAGAGCCCAATAGCAAAAATCAGGTTTTGAATGAAGAATCACATTTCTTGGTAGAATCATGCAGGATTGAAATGTTTGATGGTTTTTTACTCCTCTCAACAGCCCAAACAAGTTTCTAAAAGGATGAGTTTGCAACTACTTTACTTTTGGAGAAAATTCAAAACATTCGTTATTCAATAGGGCCCAAAATATCAAAAACCAGCGGTTTGAATGAACACACATTTCTTGGTAGAATGGTGCACGACTGAAATTTTTGATGTTTTTCTACTCCTCTCATGAGCCCAAACAAATCTCTAAAAGGATGAGTTTGCAATTACTTTACTTTTGGAGAAAATTCAAAACATTCATTATTCAATAGAGCCCAATAGCAAAAACCAGCTTTTTGAATGAAGAATCACATTTCTTGGTAGAATCATGCAGGATTGAAATTTTTCATGGTTTTTTACTCCTCTCAACAGCCCAAACAAGTTTCTAAAAGGATGAGTTTGCAACTACTTTACTTTTGGAGAAAATTCAAAACATTCATTATTCAATAGGGCCCAAACTATCAAAAACCAGCGGTTTCAATGAACACACATTTCTTGGTAGAATCATGCAGGACTGAAATTTTTGATGTTTTTCTACTCCTCTCATGAGCCCAAACAAGTCTCTAAAAGCATGAGTTTGCAACTACTTTACTTTTGGAGAAAATTCAAAACATTCATTATTCAATAGAGCCCAATAGCAAAAATCAGGTTTTGAATGAAGAATCACATTTCTTGGTAGAATCATGCAGGATTGAAATTTTTGATGGTTTTTTACTCCTCTCAACAGCCCAAACAAGTTTCTAAAAGGATGAGTTTGCAACTACTTTACTTTTGGAGAAAATTCAAAACATTCATTATTCAATAGGGCCCAAACTATCAAAAACCAGCGGTTTCAATGAACACACATTTCTTGGTAGAATCATGCAGGACTGAAATTTTTGATGTTTTTCTACTCCTCTCATGAGCCCAAACAAGTCTCTAAAAGCATGAGTTTGCAACTACGTTACTTTTGGAGAAAATTCAAAACATTCATTATTCAATAGAACCCAATAGCAAAAATCAGGTTTTGAATGAAGAATCACATTTCTTGGTAGAATCATGCAGGATTGAAATTTTTGATGGTTTTTTACTCCTCTCAACAGCCCAAACAAGTTTCTAAAAGGATGAGTTTGCAACTACTTTACTTTTGGAGAAAATTCAAAACATTCATTATTCAATAGGGCCCAAAATATCAAAAACCAACGGTTTGAATGAACACTCACATTTCTAGGTAGAATCGTGCAGGACTGAAATTTTCAATGTTTTTCTACTCCTCTCATGAGCCCAAACAAGACTCTAAAAGGATGAGTTTGCAACTACTTTACTTTTGGAGAAAATTCAAAACATTCATTATTCAATATCCCAATAGCAAAAACCAGCGTTTTGAATGAAGAATCACATTTCTTGGTAGAATCATGCAGGATTGAAATTTTTATGGTTTTTTACTCCTCTCAACAGCCCAAACAAGTTTCTAAAAGGATGAGTTTGCAACTACTTTACTTTTGGAGAAAATTCAAAACATTCATTATTCAATAGGGCCCAAACTATCAAAAACCAGCAGTTTCAATGAACACACATTTCTTGGTAGAATCATGCAGGACTGAAATTTTTGATGTTTTTCTACTCCTCTCATGAGCCCAAACAAGTCTCTAAAAGCATGAGTTTGCAACTACTTTACTTTTTGAGAAAATTCAAAACATTCATTATTCAATAGAGCCCAATAGCAAAAATCAGGTTTTGAATGAAGAATCACATTTCTTGGTAGAATCATGCAGGATTGAATAGCTTAGTTACTCACCGATAACGGTGTTTCTCAGAACCCATGACAGCACCACGGAGAGAGGGGATCCGCCCTTCAGGGACAGGAACCTACAGATAAAAAGGGCGGTACCTCTCCTCCGCCTTCAGTTGGTTACAGAGCATCAGAGGGTCTCCAGGTTAGTTAGACAACAGAAATATATGCATAACATTATAATATTGCTTATTATCAGAAGCACCGTGTCTAAACGGAAACACTCTACTAACAGTAAAACGTGCCCACCACACTCGTGAAGGGGAGGGGAATAAGCGGGTGCTGTCATGGGTTCTGAGAAACACCGTTATCGGTGAGTAACTAAGCTATTCTCCCTCACCCATGACAGCACCACGGAGAGAATTACAGAGATTGGTAGCTTAGGGAGGGACCACCGCCTGAAGGACCCTACTCCCGAAGGTCAGGTCAGACGTAGAGGCTAGATCTAATCTATAGTGCCTAAAAAAGGTCGAAGGTGATGACCAGGTGGCCGCCTTACAGATTTTTTCTATTGATACCTCAGATCTTTCAGCCCATGAGGTCACCATCACTCCTGTGGAATGGGCTCTCAACCCTTCCGGAATGGTATTTTCACTGGATGAATATGCCAGGGCAATCGCATCCCTTATGCACCTTTCCAGGGTACTCTTAGATGCTTTGAGTCCCTTCCAAGGTCCCTGAAAACACACAAGGAGAGAGCCTTCCTTCCTACATTTCTTGGTGGCCTCTAGATACTGCACTAGGCACCTCATCACGTCTAAGGTGTGGAATTTGTCTTCTCCCTTCTTTTTAGGATTTGGGCAGAATGAAGGAAGGACTACCTCTTGGGACTTATAGAAGTGTGATGACACTTTGGGTAGATATGCCAGGTCAGGCTTTAAAATGACCCTATCATCTAGAATCTTTGTGAAAGGTGGCCCTACTGATAAAGCTTGCATATCGCTCACTCTGCGAGCTGATGTTAGTGCCAAAAGAAGCACTGTTTTTAACGACAGGATTCTTAGGGATGCTGAGTGAATAGGTTCGAATGGAGGGCCTGTTAGCGTGGATAGTACAAGATTTAGATCCCATGATTGTAATCTTTGATTAGCTATCGGCCCGGATCTGGATACGGCCTTAGTAATCTGTCACCCAGGGATTACCTACCACATTATGGTTATAAAGGTGCCCAAGGCCTCTACTTGTACCTTTAATGTGTTGACCGCTAGACCCTGTTCTAGGCCCTTTTGTAGAAATTCTAGGATTTTGTCAATGTGAACCTCATCCTGAACCTTTACCTCCGAAGTGGATAAGAATTTTTTCTCTTTTTTTTTTTTTTGTAGTGTAGTTATCAGGTTCTCTGAAATTCCTCTGTCTCTCATCAGTGCCCTCTCAAATTCCATGCTGTTAAATGGAATCTCCCTGCCTGAGGGTGTAACACTGGCCCCTGCGATAGCAGGTCCAGGAGATCTGGGAGGATCCATGGATCGGTTAGAGAGAATATTCTTAGCCAGGAGAACCAGGTTCTTTTGGGCCAGAAGGGGGCTATTAAAATCATTCCTGCCCCATCCTCCCTGACTTTTCTTAACACTGCTGGGATCAGCATGATCGGGGGAAAGGCATATGTTAGGCCCCATGTCCATGGGAGTATGAAGGCGTCCAGAGCTAGAGGATTCCCCCTGGGGTCTATGGAGCAGAAAGTTTCCACTTTTTGTTTCTGAAGTCGGCAAACAGATCTATGCCCGGGTCCCCCCACATTTTTACAATCTGCCGAAAAACGGACCGCTTTAGGACCCATTCCCCTTGTCATAATTGGGAGCGACTTAGAAAGTCTGCCCTTTGATTCTCCGTGCCCCGGATGTGTAGTGGTGACAGAGATAGCAGGTTTGCCTCTGCTAATTTGAGGACTCTGGAGAATGTTTCCATTAGGGCTCGGGACCTGGTTCCCCCCTGATGATTTATATATGCTATTGTGACTCGATTGTCCGAAATATGCGGACATGATGACCCCGGAGCAGGGGTAAGAAGTGTACTAATGCGTAGCCCACTGCTAAGAGCTCTCACTGGTTCGAGGAGGCTTCTAATTCTTGAACTCCCCACGTACCCTGGGCCACTTCGTTGTTCATGTGTGCTCCCCACCCTGTGGGACTGGCATATGTGGTAGCTATGTGTGTTATTTTTTGTTACCCAGGGGATCCCTTTGGAAGGGTTGTCTTGGCTTTTCCACCAGGTTAGGGAATGAGTAGTTTTTGAATTTAGGGTAATACGACCCTCTAGGTGTCCCCCTACTGCAGACTAGTTGGCTAGTACATCCCACTGTAGAACTCTCGTGTGTAACTGAGCCCATTGGACTGCTGGCAGGCAGGCGGAGCGAGAACCTAGTCGTGACATCGCTTTTCTTAATGTCATGGAGGGATTTTGGATGGCTCTTGTTACAATTTGAGCGATTTTCTCCTTCTTGCGGTCTGGGAGGCGGCACTCTTGAATGTTTGAGTCCAATATTAGACCCAAGAATTCCTGTACTCTGCTGGGCTCTGATCTTGATTTTTTAGATTCAGGAGCCAGCCCAGGCCTTGCAGAGTGCCCATCACTCTGTCCCCCTGTTCTCAGCGTTTTTGAACCAAGCTGGTTGCTATTAAAAAATAGTCCAGATACGGGATTAATATTATGTCTTGCTCCCTTATATGGGCCATCATCTCTGCCCGTGGAGCTACAGATATTCCGAATGGCAAGGCTCTATACTGGAGTTCTCTTATCTCGCCCTTTATCGAGACAGCTAACCTGAGATATTTCCTGGAGTTTTTGTGAATGGGGATGTGATAATAGGCGTCGCTGAGATCCAACACCGAGATTGGTGGTGGACCTGATTGACTCCAAAAAAAAATTTTTTTTTTTTTTTTTTAAATTTATAATTGTCTGAAACCTGCCGCCTGGCTTGGTCACCAGGAAAAAGAGGGGAGTAAAACCCCTTGCCCATTCCCTGCAGGGGAACCTCCTGGAGGGCTTCTTTTTCTACCAGGCTTAGGACTTCGTTTCCTAGGGCTTTCTGCTCTTGCATACTGGATCTTAGCGGAGTCATTACATACTTTGAGGCGGGAGGGAGAGAAGTTTATACTTAGGCCCTCCTGGATTAGGGGTTTACTGTCCATGGGTTGTTTGATATTCTTTTCCAGGCTGGGAGAAAAAAGGGTTAACCTTCCCCCCACCCTGAGCAAACTGTCACCTAGAGGGCTTTTTGTCTCAGGACAAGTTGCCGAGGAGGAACCCTCTATCTCTTCTCTTGTCAGCCCACTTTGCTCTCTCGGTGGTCTCCGCAAAAGAAACTTTCTATTCCGAAAGGGCCTCTTAGCTGCATTTGAGAGTGCTGCTGCTTTGGACGATAACCAGACGGAGTCTGCGGATGAGTCCGCTAGGAAGGCAGCCGCTCCCCTTATTACTGGGATAGAGTCTAGGATTTTATCGCTTGGCGTCCCGCTATGGCTGGCCTGAGGTTACCTCCAGCTAACTGCCATGCACCTTTAAGAAAGGTATCTGCCTTTTTATCTAGGGGACCCCTGAGGGTGCCCATGTCCTCAAAGGGGAGGGCAAAATTTTTTTTTTTTTTTTTGAGGCCTTTGCGACAGCTACATCGAGCTTCGGGCCCCTTTCCTCACAGGGATATTTCCTTTTAAGGGAAGGGACCGTGGTGTTTTTCCTGTCCGGTTTATCCCATTCTTTTTGATTAGACCCCGCACATTTTCATTTAGCGGGAACACTCTCCGCGCCTTTTCTGGCCCAGTCCCCCGAACATTATGTCCTGGACTGTTTTATCCGGCCTAGGGTCCAGCACCCCCATGGTAGACGTTACCGCTTTCACTAGTTTGTCCACCTCGTCTAGGGGGAAGCAGTGACGCCCCTCTGTTTCCTCGTCTGAGGATGAGGAACTGGAATCTGAGGGTTTTGACGTGATTTCTCACGATGTCGAGGAATCTGACTGGTAAATCACTATTGTGTCTTTCTTTTTTTTTTTGATTTGTCCCTATGCTTAAGGGATATAAGGGCACTCTGACCTCCAATTTAATCGCAGCTTTTAGGTCAGAGGCCAAATCCGGAGTTTCCTAACAGAGGATTTCTTTTGTACATGGTTCCGTTTTTTTTTTTTTTTTTTTTCGCACTCGATGTTTTCTTTGCTTTGGCTTTTGCCCCCGGTGGTCACTGGGGTTATAGCAGTTTTTGGCCCCTGATCATTTGACCATTCCCTTTTCCCATGGGGTCACATGGTCTAGGCAGGTGTTGGTGATAGCGTCTTGTGAAGCCACTGCAGAAACCTGGTGGAGTTACCAGCTGGCTTGAAGCCACTGCTGAAACTGGTGTTGAACTCTGGCTGCCTGGTGTCCGCAGCAGAGTGAGATGGTGAAGGTGGCAGCTGGCTCTGAGGTGTAGAACCACTCTCTCAAGAAATAGGTAGGGGACTAGCACAAGTGGGGCACCCCTTTTCTTTTCCCCTTCTTTCCCTAGTAAGGGAAATGGAACTTTTAATACAATGGTGAACATTCACGAAGATCACTCACCCAAAGGTATGCGGCTGCAGGTATCGATTCGGGAGATGGAGTCAGGTCCTGAATAGGCTGCACTCCTGGTGGCGATTTGCTCCTTGCAGCTGACGTGCTATGCTGCGTGGAGTGACTACTGGAACGACCATCTGTACTGCGTTCTTTTGACGATGATTGTGGTGGTGGTGCTGCTGCTGCTAAAGCTGCTGCCTGGCTTGCTGCTCCTGTTGCTGGTCACTATCCCCTTCAGGATCGCCTCCAGCCTGGAGCGCTTGTGCAGCCACCATTTTAAAATTTCCCGGCTGGCGTCACCGCTCCCATCCTGCACCGCGGTCCCCGGGAGAGCGCTCCTGCGCATGCGCCGGTTCTAGGGACCCGGAAGCCGGCTTCTACTTCCGGGGCGGCCGCCATCTTGGTACACCTCTGTAACCCGGCGCCGCCCGCATGTTTACCGGGTCCCCACGAGCCCCGACTTCCTCTCTGGAGCGGCGGCTCCGGCATCACTCCCGCCCGCTCACCCGGCAGCCCGCATGGGCCCCAGCAGTGGCGGCTTCGGGCACCGCACCTTCCCGAGGCAGGGGCCTTCCCGCTGCCACCACCGGTCAGGCCGGCCCCGGATCCTGGACACACGAAAGGTACCGTCCTGTGGGTCCCTCCGTCAGGGACAGGAACCCAACTGAAGGCGGAGGAGAGGTACCGCCCTTTTTATCTGTAGGTTCCTGTCCCTGAAGGGCGGATCCCCTCTCTCCGTGGTGCTGTCATGGGTGAGGGAGAAATTTTTGATGGTTTTTTACTCCTCTCAACAGCCCAAACAAGTTTCTAAAAGGATGAGTTTGCAACTACTTTACTTTTGGAGAAAATTCAAAACATTCATTATTCAATAGGGCCCAAACTATCAAAAACCAGCGGTTTGAATGAACACACATTTCTTGATAGAATCGTGCAGGAATTAAATTTTTGATGTTTTTCTACTCCTCTCATGAGCCCAAAAAAGTCACTAAAAGGATGAGTTTGCAACTACTTTACTTTTGGAGAATATTCAAAACATTCATTATTCAATAGGGCCCAAACTATCAAAAACCAGCGGTTTCAATGAACACACATTTCTTGGTAGAATCATGCAGGACTGAAATTTTTGATGTTTTTCTACTCCTCTCATGAGCCCAAACAAGTCTCTAAAAGGATGAGTTTGCAACTACTTTACTTTTGGAGAAAATTCAAAACATTCATTATTAAATAGAGCCCAATAGCAAAAATCAGGTTTTGAATGAAGAATCACATTTCTTGGTAGAATCATGCAGGATTGAAATTTTTGATGGTTTTTTACTCCTCTCAACAGCCCAAACAAGTTTCTAAAAGGATGAGTTTGCAACTACTTTACTTTTGGAGAAAATTCAAAACATTCATTATTCAATAGGGCCCAAAATATCAAAAACCAGCGGTTTGAATGAACACTCACATTTCTAGGTAGAATCGTGCAGGACTGAAATTTTTAATGTTTTTCTACTCCTCTCATGAGCCCAAACAAGACTCTAAAAGGATGAGTTTGCAACTACTTTACTTTTGGAGAAAATTCAAAACATTCATTATTCAATATCCCAATAGCAAAAACCAGCGTTTTGAATGAAGAATCACATTTCTTGGTAGAATCATGCAGGATTGAAATTTTTATGGTTTTTTACTCCTCTCAACAGCCCAAACAAGTTTCTAAAAGGATGAGTTTGCAACTACTTTACTTTTGGAGAAAATTCAAAACATTCATTATTCAATAGGGCCCAAAATATCAAAAACCAGCGGTTTGAATGAACACACATTTCTTGGTAGAATGGTGCACGACTGAAATTTTTGATGTTTTTCTACTCCTCTCATGAGCCCAAACAAGACTCTAAAAGAATGAGTTTGCAACTACTTTACTTTTGGAGAAAATTCAAAACATTCATTATTCAATATCCCAATAGCAAAAACCAGCGTTTTGAATGAAGAATCACATTTCTTGGTAGAATCATGCAGGATTGAAATTTTTGATGTTTTTTTACTCCTCTCAACAGCCCAAACAAGTTTCTAAAAGGATGAGTTTGCAACTACTTTACTTTTGGAGAAAATTCAAAACATTCATTATTCAATAGGGCCCAAACTATCAAAAACCAGCGGTTTGAATGAACACACATTTCTTGATAGAATCGTGCAGGACTGAAATTTTTGATGTTTTTCTACTCCTCTCAATGAGCCCAAAAAAGTCTCTAAAAGGATGAGTTTGCAACTACTTTACTTTTGGAGAATATTCAAAACATTCATTATTCAATAGAGCCCAATAGCAAAAACCAGCGTTTTGAATGAAGAATCACATTTCTTGGTAGAATCATGCAGGATTGAAATTTTTGATGGTTTTTTACTCCTCTCAACAGCCCAAACAAGTTTCTAAAAGGATGAGTTTGCAACTACTTTACTTTTGGAGAAAATTCAAAACATTCATTATTCAATAGGGCCCAAACTATCAAAAACCAGCGGTTTCAATGAACACACATTTCTTGGTAGAATCATGCAGGACTGAAATTTTTTATGTTTTTCTACTTCTCTCATGAGCCCAAACAAGTCTCTAAAAGCATGAGTTTGCAACTACGTTACTTTTGGAGAAAATTCAAAACATTCATTATTCAATAGAATCCAATAGCAAAAATCAGGTTTTGAATGAAGAATCACATTTCTTGGTAGAATCATGCAGGATTGAAATTTTTGATGGTTTTTTACTCCTCTCAACAGCCCAAACAAGTTTCTAAAAGGATGAGTTTGCAACTACTTTACTTTTGGAGAAAATTCAAAACATTCATTATTCAATAGAGCCCAATAGCAAAAACCAGCGTTTTGAATGAAGAATCACATTTCTTGGTAGAATCATGCAGGATTGAAATTTTTCATGGTTTTTTACTCCTCTCAACAGCCCAAACAAGTTTCTAAAAGGATGAGTTTGCAACTACTTTACTTTTGGAGAAAATTCAAAACATTCATTATTCAATAGGGCCCAAACTATCAAAAACCAGCGGTTTCAATGAACACACATTTCTTGGTAGAATCATGCAGGACTGAAATTTTTGATGTTTTTCTACTCCTCTCATGAGCCCAAACAAGTCTCTAAAAGGATGAGTTTGCAACTACTTTACTTTTGGAGAAAATTCAAAACATTCATTATTAAATAGAGCCCAATAGCAAAAATCAGGTTTTGAATGAAGAATCACATTTCTTGGTAGAATCATGCAGGATTGAAATTTTTGATGGTTTTTTACTCCTCTCAACAGCCCAAACAAGTTTCTAAAAGGATGAGTTTGCAACTACTTTACTTTTGGAGAAAATTCAAAACATTCATTATTCAATAGGGCCCAAACTATCAAAAACCAGCGGTTTGAATGAACACACATTTCTTGGTAGAATCATGCAGGACTGAAATTTTTGATGTTTTTCTACTCCTCTCATGAGCCCAAACAAGTCTCTAAAAGCATGAGTTTGCAACTACTTTACTTTTGGAGAAAATTCAAAACATTCATTATTCAATAGAGCCCAATAGCAAAAATCAGGTTTTGAATGAAGAATCACATTTCTTGGTAGAATCATGCAGGATTGAAATGTTTGATGGTTTTTTACTCCTCTCAACAGCCCAAACAAGTTTCTAAAAGGATGAGTTTGCAACTACTTTACTTTTGGAGAAAATTCAAAACATTCGTTATTCAATAGGGCCCAAAATATCAAAAACCAGCGGTTTGAATGAACACACATTTCTTGGTAGAATGGTGCACGACTGAAATTTTTGATGTTTTTCTACTCCTCTCATGAGCCCAAACAAATCTCTAAAAGGATGAGTTTGCAATTACTTTACTTTTGGAGAAAATTCAAAACATTCATTATTCAATAGAGCCCAATAGCAAAAACCAGCTTTTTGAATGAAGAATCACATTTCTTGGTAGAATCATGCAGGATTGAAATTTTTCATGGTTTTTTACTCCTCTCAACAGCCCAAACAAGTTTCTAAAAGGATGAGTTTGCAACTACTTTACTTTTGGAGAAAATTCAAAACATTCATTATTCAATAGGGCCCAAACTATCAAAAACCAGCGGTTTCAATGAACACACATTTCTTGGTAGAATCATGCAGGACTGAAATTTTTGATGTTTTTCTACTCCTCTCATGAGCCCAAACAAGTCTCTAAAAGCATGAGTTTGCAACTACTTTACTTTTGGAGAAAATTCAAAACATTCATTATTCAATAGAGCCCAATAGCAAAAATCAGGTTTTGAATGAAGAATCACATTTCTTGGTAGAATCATGCAGGATTGAAATTTTTGATGGTTTTTTACTCCTCTCAACAGCCCAAACAAGTTTCTAAAAGGATGAGTTTGCAACTACTTTACTTTTGGAGAAAATTCAAAACATTCATTATTCAATAGGGCCCAAACTATCAAAAACCAGCGGTTTCAATGAACACACATTTCTTGGTAGAATCATGCAGGACTGAAATTTTTGATGTTTTTCTACTCCTCTCATGAGCCCAAACAAGTCTCTAAAAGCATGAGTTTGCAACTACGTTACTTTTGGAGAAAATTCAAAACATTCATTATTCAATAGAACCCAATAGCAAAAATCAGGTTTTGAATGAAGAATCACATTTCTTGGTAGAATCATGCAGGATTGAAATTTTTGATGGTTTTTTACTCCTCTCAACAGCCCAAACAAGTTTCTAAAAGGATGAGTTTGCAACTACTTTACTTTTGGAGAAAATTCAAAACATTCATTATTCAATAGGGCCCAAAATATCAAAAACCAACGGTTTGAATGAACACTCACATTTCTAGGTAGAATCGTGCAGGACTGAAATTTTCAATGTTTTTCTACTCCTCTCATGAGCCCAAACAAGACTCTAAAAGGATGAGTTTGCAACTACTTTACTTTTGGAGAAAATTCAAAACATTCATTATTCAATATCCCAATAGCAAAAACCAGCGTTTTGAATGAAGAATCACATTTCTTGGTAGAATCATGCAGGATTGAAATTTTTATGGTTTTTTACTCCTCTCAACAGCCCAAACAAGTTTCTAAAAGGATGAGTTTGCAACTACTTTACTTTTGGAGAAAATTCAAAACATTCATTATTCAATAGGGCCCAAACTATCAAAAACCAGCAGTTTCAATGAACACACATTTCTTGGTAGAATCATGCAGGACTGAAATTTTTGATGTTTTTCTACTCCTCTCATGAGCCCAAACAAGTCTCTAAAAGCATGAGTTTGCAACTACTTTACTTTTTGAGAAAATTCAAAACATTCATTATTCAATAGAGCCCAATAGCAAAAATCAGGTTTTGAATGAAGAATCACATTTCTTGGTAGAATCATGCAGGATTGAATAGCTTAGTTACTCACCGATAACGGTGTTTCTCAGAACCCATGACAGCACCACGGAGAGAGGGGATCCGCCCTTCAGGGACAGGAACCTACAGATAAAAAGGGCGGTACCTCTCCTCCGCCTTCAGTTGGTTACAGAGCATCAGAGGGTCTCCAGGTTAGTTAGACAACAGAAATATATGCATAACATTATAATATTGCTTATTATCAGAAGCACCGTGTCTAAACGGAAACACTCTACTAACAGTAAAACGTGCCCACCACACTCGTGAAGGGGAGGGGAATAAGCGGGTGCTGTCATGGGTTCTGAGAAACACCGTTATCGGTGAGTAACTAAGCTATTCTCCCTCACCCATGACAGCACCACGGAGAGAATTACAGAGATTGGTAGCTTAGGGAGGGACCACCGCCTGAAGGACCCTACTCCCGAAGGTCAGGTCAGACGTAGAGGCTAGATCTAATCTATAGTGCCTAAAAAAGGTCGAAGGTGATGACCAGGTGGCCGCCTTACAGATTTTTTCTATTGATACCTCAGATCTTTCAGCCCATGAGGTCACCATCACTCCTGTGGAATGGGCTCTCAACCCTTCCGGAATGGTATTTTCACTGGATGAATATGCCAGGGCAATCGCATCCCTTATGCACCTTTCCAGGGTACTCTTAGATGCTTTGAGTCCCTTCCAAGGTCCCTGAAAACACACAAGGAGAGAGCCTTCCTTCCTACATTTCTTGGTGGCCTCTAGATACTGCACTAGGCACCTCATCACGTCTAAGGTGTGGAATTTGTCTTCTCCCTTCTTTTTAGGATTTGGGCAGAATGAAGGAAGGACTACCTCTTGGGACTTATAGAAGTGTGATGACACTTTGGGTAGATATGCCAGGTCAGGCTTTAAAATGACCCTATCATCTAGAATCTTTGTGAAAGGTGGCCCTACTGATAAAGCTTGCATATCGCTCACTCTGCGAGCTGATGTTAGCGCCAAAAGAAGCACTGTTTTTAACGACAGGATTCTTAGGGATGCTGAGTGAATAGGTTCGAATGGAGGGCCTGTTAGCGTGGATAGTACAAGATTTAGATCCCATGATTGTAATCTTTGATTAGCTATCGGCCCGGATCTGGATACGGCCTTAGTAATCTGTCACCCAGGGATTACCTACCACATTATGGTTATAAAGGTGCCCAAGGCCTCTACTTGTACCTTTAATGTGTTGACCGCTAGACCCTGTTCTAGGCCCTTTTGTAGAAATTCTAGGATTTTGTCAATGTGAACCTCATCCTGAACCTTTACCTCCGAAGTGGATAAGAATTTTTTCTCTTTTTTTTTTTTTGTAGTGTAGTTATCAGGTTCTCTGAAATTCCTCTGTCTCTCATCAGTGCCCTCTCAAATTCCATGCTGTTAAATGGAATCTCCCTGCCTGAGGGTGTAACACTGGCCCCTGCGATAGCAGGTCCAGGAGATCTGGGAGGATCCATGGATCGGTTAGAGAGAATATTCTTAGCCAGGAGAACCAGGTTCTTTTGGGCCAGAAGGGGGCTATTAAAATCATTCCTGCCCCATCCTCCCTGACTTTTCTTAACACTGCTGGGATCAGCATGATCGGGGGAAAGGCATATGTTAGGCCCCATGTCCATGGGAGTATGAAGGCGTCCAGAGCTAGAGGATTCCCCCTGGGGTCTATGGAGCAGAAAGTTTCCACTTTTTGTTTCTGAAGTCGGCAAACAGATCTATGCCCGGGTCCCCCCACATTTTTACAATCTGCCGAAAAACGGACCGCTTTAGGACCCATTCCCCTTGTCATAATTGGGAGCGACTTAGAAAGTCTGCCCTTTGATTCTCCGTGCCCCGGATGTGTAGTGGTGACAGAGATAGCAGGTTTGCCTCTGCTAATTTGAGGACTCTGGAGAATGTTTCCATTAGGGCTCGGGACCTGGTTCCCCCCTGATGATTTATATATGCTATTGTGACTCGATTGTCCGAAATATGCGGACATGATGACCCCGGAGCAGGGGTAAGAAGTGTACTAATGCGTAGCCCACTGCTAAGAGCTCTCACTGGTTCGAGGAGGCTTCTAATTCTTGAACTCCCCACGTACCCTGGGCCACTTCGTTGTTCATGTGTGCTCCCCACCCTGTGGGACTGGCATATGTGGTAGCTATGTGTGTTATTTTTTGTTACCCAGGGGATCCCTTTGGAAGGGTTGTCTTGGCTTTTCCACCAGGTTAGGGAATGAGTAGTTTTTGAATTTAGGGTAATACGACCCTCTAGGTGTCCCCCTACTGCAGACTAGTTGGCTAGTACATCCCACTGTAGAACTCTCGTGTGTAACTGAGCCCATTGGACTGCTGGCAGGCAGGCGGAGCGAGAACCTAGTCGTGACATCGCTTTTCTTAATGTCATGGAGGGATTTTGGATGGCTCTTGTTACAATTTGAGCGATTTTCTCCTTCTTGCGGTCTGGGAGGCGGCACTCTTGAATGTTTGAGTCCAATATTAGACCCAAGAATTCCTGTACTCTGCTGGGCTCTGATCTTGATTTTTTAGATTCAGGAGCCAGCCCAGGCCTTGCAGAGTGCCCATCACTCTGTCCCCCTGTTCTCAGCGTTTTTGAACCAAGCTGGTTGCTATTAAAAAATAGTCCAGATACGGGATTAATATTATGTCTTGCTCCCTTATATGGGCCATCATCTCTGCCCGTGGAGCTACAGATATTCCGAATGGCAAGGCTCTATACTGGAGTTCTCTTATCTCGCCCTTTATCGAGACAGCTAACCTGAGATATTTCCTGGAGTTTTTGTGAATGGGGATGTGATAATAGGCGTCGCTGAGATCCAACACCGAGATTGGTGGTGGACCTGATTGACTCCAAAAAAAAATTTTTTTTTTTTTTTTTTTTTAAATTTATAATTGTCTGAAACCTGCCGCCTGGCTTGGTCACCAGGAAAAAGAGGGGAGTAAAACCCCTTGCCCATTCCCTGCAGGGGAACCTCCTGGAGGGCTTCTTTTTCTACCAGGCTTAGGACTTCGTTTCCTAGGGCTTTCTGCTCTTGCATACTGGATCTTAGCGGAGTCATTACATACTTTGAGGCGGGAGGGAGAGAAGTTTATACTTAGGCCCTCCTGGATTAGGGGTTTACTGTCCATGGGTTGTTTGATATTCTTTTCCAGGCTGGGAGAAAAAAGGGTTAACCTTCCCCCCACCCTGAGCAAACTGTCACCTAGAGGGCTTTTTGTCTCAGGACAAGTTGCCGAGGAGGAACACTCTATCTCTTCTCTTGTCAGCCCACTTTGCTCTCTCGGTGGTCTCCGCAAAAGAAACTTTCTATTCCGAAAGGGCCTCTTAGCTGCATTTGAGAGTGCTGCTGCTTTGGACGATAACCAGACGGAGTCTGCGGATGAGTCCGCTAGGAAGGCAGCCGCTCCCCTTATTACTGGGATAGAGTCTAGGATTTTATCGCTTGGCGTCCCGCTATGGCTGGCCTGAGGTTACCTCCAGCTAACTGCCATGCACCTTTAAGAAAGGTATCTGCCTTTTTATCTAGGGGACCCCTGAGGGTGCCCATGTCCTCAAAGGGGAGGGCAAAATTTTTTTTTTTTTTTTTGAGGCCTTTGCGACAGCTACATCGAGCTTCGGGCCCCTTTCCTCACAGGGATATTTCCTTTTAAGGGAAGGGACCGTGGTGTTTTTCCTGTCCGGTTTATCCCATTCTTTTTGATTAGACCCCGCACATTTTCATTTAGCGGGAACACTCTCCGCGCCTTTTCTGGCCCAGTCCCCCGAACATTATGTCCTGGACTGTTTTATCCGGCCTAGGGTCCAGCACCCCCATGGTAGACGTTACCGCTTTCACTAGTTTGTCCACCTCGTCTAGGGGGAAGCAGTGACGCCCCTCTGTTTCCTCGTCTGAGGATGAGGAACTGGAATCTGAGGGTTTTGACGTGATTTCTCACGATGTCGAGGAATCTGACTGGTAAATCACTATTGTGTCTTTCTTTTTTTTTTTGATTTGTCCCTATGCTTAAGGGATATAAGGGCACTCTGACCTCCAATTTAATCGCAGCTTTTAGGTCAGAGGCCAAATCCGGAGTTTCCTAACAGAGGATTTCTTTTGTACATGGTTCCGTTTTTTTTTTTTTTTTTTTTTCGCACTCGATGTTTTCTTTGCTTTGGCTTTTGCCCCCGGTGGTCACTGGGGTTATAGCAGTTTTTGGCCCCTGATCATTTGACCATTCCCTTTTCCCATGGGGTCACATGGTCTAGGCAGGTGTTGGTGATAGCGTCTTGTGAAGCCACTGCAGAAACCTGGTGGAGTTACCAGCTGGCTTGAAGCCACTGCTGAAACTGGTGTTGAACTCTGGCTGCCTGGTGTCCGCAGCAGAGTGAGATGGTGAAGGTGGCAGCTGGCTCTGAGGTGTAGAACCACTCTCTCAAGAAATAGGTAGGGGACTAGCACAAGTGGGGCACCCCTTTTCTTTTCCCCTTCTTTCCCTAGTAAGGGAAATGGAACTTTTAATACAATGGTGAACATTCACGAAGATCACTCACCCAAAGGTATGCGGCTGCAGGTATCGATTCGGGAGATGGAGTCAGGTCCTGAATAGGCTGCACTCCTGGTGGCGATTTGCTCCTTGCAGCTGACGTACTATGCTGCGTGGAGTGACTACTGGAACGACCATCTGTACTGCGTTCTTTTGACGATGATTGTGGTGGTGGTGCTGCTGCTGCTAAAGCTGCTGCCTGGCTTGCTGCTCCTGTTGCTGGTCACTATCCCCTTCAGGATCGCCTCCAGCCTGGAGCGCTTGTGCAGCCACCATTTTAAAATTTCCCGGCTGGCGTCACCGCTCCCATCCTGCACCGCGGTCCCCGGGAGAGCGCTCCTGCGCATGCGCCGGTTCTAGGGACCCGGAAGCCGGCTTCTACTTCCGGGGCGGCCGCCATCTTGGTACACCTCTGTAACCCGGCGCCGCCCGCATGTTTACCGGGTCCCCACGAGCCCCGACTTCCTCTCTGGAGCGGCGGCTCCGGCATCACTCCCGCCCGCTCACCCGGCAGCCCGCATGGGCCCCAGCAGTGGCGGCTTCGGGCACCGCACCTTCCCGAGGCAGGGGCCTTCCCGCTGCCACCACCGGTCAGGCCGGCCCCGGATCCTGGACACACGAAAGGTACCGTCCTGTGGGTCCCTCCGTCAGGGACAGGAACCCAACTGAAGGCGGAGGAGAGGTACCGCCCTTTTTATCTGTAGGTTCCTGTCCCTGAAGGGCGGATCCCCTCTCTCCGTGGTGCTGTCATGGGTGAGGGAGAAATTTTTGATGGTTTTTTACTCCTCTCAACAGCCCAAACAAGTTTCTAAAAGGATGAGTTTGCAAATACTTTACTTTTGGAGAAAATTCAAAACATTCATTATTCAATAGGGCCCAAACTATCAAAAACCAGCGGTTTGAATGAACACACATTTCTTGATAGAATCGTGCAGGAATTAAATTTTTGATGTTTTTCTACTCCTCTCATGAGCCCAAAAAAGTCACTAAAAGGATGAGTTTGCAACTACTTTACTTTTGGAGAATATTCAAAACATTCATTATTCAATAGAGCCCAATAGCAAAAACCAGCGTTTTGAATGAAGAATCACATTTCTTGGTAGAATCATGCAGGATTGAAATTTTTGATGGTTTTTTACTCCTCTCAACAGCCCAAACAAGTTTCTAAAAGGATGAGTTTGCAACTACTTTACTTTTGGAGAAAATTCAAAACATTTATTATTCAATAGGGCCCAAACTATCAAAAACCAGCGGTTTCAATGAACACACATTTCTTGGTAGAATCATGCAGGACTGAAATTTTTGATGTTTTTCTACTCCTCTCATGAGCCCAAACAAGTCTCTAAAAGGATGAGTTTGCAACTACTTTACTTTTGGAGAAAATTCAAAACATTCATTATTAAATAGAGCCCAATAGCAAAAATCAGGTTTTGAATGAAGAATCACATTTCTTGGTAGAATCATGCAGGATTGAAATTTTTGATGGTTTTTTACTCCTCTCAACAGCCCAAACAAGTTTCTAAAAGGATGAGTTTGCAACTACTTTACTTTTGGAGAAAATTCAAAACATTCATTATTCAATAGGGCCTAAAATATCAAAAACCAGCGGTTTCAATGAACACACATTTCTTGGTAGAATCATGCAGGACTGAAATTTTTGATGTTTTTCTACTCCTCTCATGAGCCCAAACAAGTCTCTAAAAGGATGAGTTTGCAACTACTTTACTTTTGGAGAAAATTCAAAACATTCATTATTAAATAGAGCCCAATAGCAAAAATCAGGTTTTGAATGAAGAATCACATTTCTTGGTAGAATCATGCAGGATTGAAATTTTTGATGGTTTTTTACTCCGCTCAACAGCCCAAACAAGTTTCTAAAAGGATGAGTTTGCAACTACTTTACTTTTGGAGAAAATTCAAAACATTCATTATTCAATAGGGCCCAAAATATCAAAAACCAGCGGTTTGAATGAACACTCACATTTCTAGGTAGAATCGTGCAGGACTGAAATTTTTAATGTTTTTCTACTCCTCTCATGAGCCCAAACAAGACTCTAAAAGGATGAGTTTGCAACTACTTTACTTTTGGAGAAAATTCAAAACATTCATTATTCAATATCCCAATAGCAAAAACCAGCGTTTTGAATGAAGAATCACATTTCTTGGTAGAATCATGCAGGATTGAAATTTTTATGGTTTTTTACTCCTCTCAACAGCCCAAACAAGTTTCTAAAAGGATGAGTTTGCAACTACTTTACTTTTGGAGAAAATTCAAAACATTCATTATTCAATAGGGCCCAAAATATCAAAAACCAGCGGTTTGAATGAACACACATTTCTTGGTAGAATGGTGCACGACTGAAATTTTTGATGTTTTTCTACTCCTCTCATGAGCCCAAACAAGACTCTAAAAGGATGAGTTTGCAACTACTTTACTTTTGGAGAAAATTCAAAACATTCATTATTCAATATCCCAATAGCAAAAACCAGCGTTTTGAATGAAGAATCACATTTCTTGGTAGAATCATGCAGGATTGAAATTTTTGATGGTTTTTTACTCCTCTCAACAGCCCAAACAAGTTTCTAAAAGGATGAGTTTGCAACTACTTTACTTTTGGAGAAAATTCAAAACATTCATTATTCAATAGGGCCCAAACTATCAAAAACCAGCGGTTTCAATGAACACACATTTCTTGGTAGAATCATGCAGGACTGAAATTTTTTATGTTTTTCTACTTCTCTCATGAGCCCAAACAAGTCTCTAAAAGCATGAGTTTGCAACTACGTTACTTTTGGAGAAAATTCAAAACATTCATTATTCAATAGAATCCAATAGCAAAAATCAGGTTTTGAATGAAGAATCACATTTCTTGGTAGAATCATGCAGGATTGAAATTTTTGATGGTTTTTTACTCCTCTCAACAGCCCAAACAAGTTTCTAAAAGGATGAGTTTGCAACTACTTTACTTTTGGAGAAAATTCAAAACATTCATTATTCAATAGAGCCCAATAGCAAAAACCAGCGTTTTGAATGAAGAATCACATTTCTTGGTAGAATCATGCAGGATTGAAATTTTTCATGGTTTTTTACTCCTCTCAACAGCCCAAACAAGTTTCTAAAAGGATGAGTTTGCAACTACTTTACTTTTGGAGAAAATTCAAAACATTCATTATTCAATAGGGCCCAAACTATCAAAAACCAGCGGTTTCAATGAACACACATTTCTTGGTAGAATCATGCAGGACTGAAATTTTTGATGTTTTTCTACTCCTCTCATGAGCCCAAACAAGTCTCTAAAAGGATGAGTTTGCAACTACTTTACTTTTGGAGAAAATTCAAAACATTCATTATTAAATAGAGCCCAATAGCAAAAATCAGGTTTTGAATGAAGAATCACATTTCTTGGTAGAATCATGCAGGATTGAAATTTTTGATGGTTTTTTACTCCTCTCAACAGCCCAAACAAGTTTCTAAAAGGATGAGTTTGCAACTACTTTACTTTTGGAGAAAATTCAAAACATTCATTATTCAATAGGGCCCAAACTATCAAAAACCAGCGGTTTCAATGAACACACATTTCTTGGTAGAATCATGCAGGACTGAAATTTTTGATGTTTTTCTACTCCTCTCATGAGCCCAAACAAGTCTCTAAAAGCATGAGTTTGCAACTACTTTACTTTTGGAGAAAATTCAAAACATTCATTATTCAATAGAGCCCAATGGCAAAAATCAGGTTTTGAATGAAGAATCACATTTCTTGGTAGAATCATGCAGGATTGAAATTTTTGATGTTTTTTTACTCCTCTCAACAGCCCAAACAAGTTTCTAAAAGGATGAGTTTGCAACTACTTTACTTTTGGAGAAAATTCAAAACATTCATTATTCAATAGGGCCCAAACTATCAAAAACCAGCGGTTTGAATGAACACACATTTCTTGATAGAATCGTGCAGGACTGAAATTTTTGATGTTTTTCTACTCCTCTCAATGAGCCCAAAAAAGTCTCTAAAAGGATGAGTTTGCAACTACTTTACTTTTGGAGAATATTCAAAACATTCATTATTCAATAGAGCCCAATAGCAAAAACCAGCGTTTTGAATGAAGAATCACATTTCTTGGTAGAATCATGCAGGATTGAAATTTTTGATGGTTTTTTACTCCTCTCAACAGCCCAAACAAGTTTCTAAAAGGATGAGTTTGCAACTACTTTACTTTTGGAGAAAATTCAAAACATTCATTATTCAATAGGGCCCAAACTATCAAAACCAGCGGTTTCAATGAACACACATTTCTTGGTAGAATCATGCAGGACTGAAATTTTTGATGTTTTTCTACTCCTCTCATGAGCCCAAACAAGACTCTAAAAGGATGAGTTTGCGGGGGCGTGGTTTGCAGGGGACAGGAGCAGACGTGTTTTGCTGAGCTCCTGTTATTTCCCCTATTTAAGCCTGCAAAAGCTTACTTTTAAAGCAGAACTTTTGACTCTTAAACTTTCTAAGAATGCCTGGAATAAAGAAGAACCCGGATCCGAAGAAAAACAACTTTAATACTGGATTAAACAGTTCTCTGAAGAGATCTGAAGGAGGCCTGCCTTCCAAAACAAAGCCGCGGCCTGGATTTACAGCACCCGGCCAAGAGAAGTGGAAGGAGATGACTCAGCTTGACCAGCAGACTCCCTGGGCTGTAGGCGCTAAAGAAACATCGCAGACAGCGACCCCAGTACTTCAATGGTCAAGCCTGCTGAAGTGTCGGGAGATCCCGGGGAGATTTACAGGAAAAACCTCCCCGGGGTCGGTACTGGAAAGAGAATTTATAACAAAATTTAAAGCAGCTACTGGAATAACACTTAATTCATTGGGGGAGTTAGATGAAAAGGGAATGGAGGAAAGGTGGGGTGAAACAGCATTGTATATAATGGACGAGATGGCTAAGAGGGAGAGATTGGTATTAATGGAGGAAATGGAAATGATAAGCTCTATTACAGTGGAACAGACACATAATAATAGAGATGATCCCAAGAGGAGGGGGGAGGAATTAAATGTTTCTAATGATATAAGCTTTGGCATAGGGGATAGCTTTAAGTTATGTGACAGGGTGGTAATGGGGGATGAAGACCAACAGGATTACACTACAACCTTAATAGGACATAACCAGCATAGGCCCCTTTCACCCATTTTAATTATTGATGGTAGACTTAGACATGAAGCACCAATATTTATCCCAAAAAAGGATGAGAAGGTACTTTATGGGTCATGGCAAGGGGAAGAAATAGAGACTCAAAGTTTTGAATTTTCTGGGCCCAGTGACCACTCAGGGGATTTATCTGATCAAGCAAATAATTCGTATAACTCATTAGAGGATTTGCAAGGTATACATTTAGAGGACAATTCGGAGTTGGGGTCACCTGAACATAGACGTAGTGATATATCTGTTAGTACAGATTCTGAATTTAATCCTCCAGATTTTTCTTCAGAAGATGAGCAAGAGGGTAACTCTGAATATGAAGGGAATGACCATAGGAAGGAAAAATATAGTACACCTATCACATCATTAATTGACACAATACCTGCATCTGATGGTTATCCTACAGAGGATTTCCTAATTAAATTAGTTAAAGCTTTATTAATATCTGTTGAAACACTTAGGGGGAATTCTATTATAGGGGAAAATTCAGAAGCAACTTGTACGTCAGAGCTTTTCTTAAAAGAACTCTTCCAAAAAGTGCTGCTTTCCTTCCTGGAAGGACTTAATTCTAAACCTACAACAACCTCAGTTATTCCTACAAGAATTTATTTTCACTTGCAAAATCTGCAGAAAAAATTCAAGAAGACATAGACTTCTTCAGAAATAATCTGGCTATATATGAAGACTTTAAGAGGAAAAACAACGTTAAGATTAGGGGAATCCCAGAGAAAGTCCCTGCCTTTCAATTAAACAATTAAATCTCCTCAATGATTCATCAAATTATCCCTCACACAAGCAAGATAAACCTGATTGAGAAAGCCTTTAGAGTCCGCAGACCTCCTTCCCTCCCGTCTGACGTTCCCAGAGATGTCATTGTCTCATTTTATCCTAATTGGATTAGAAATATATTGCTGAACATTGCTAAAGATCCGCTGTTTCTCTCATCATCTTATAGCCACCTATCCTTCTATAAAGATTTTTCCAAGGACACATGGAAGAAAAGAAGATCATTCCAAGCAATAACGAAGGAACTTCGTTGTGCTAATATTTCTTATACTTGGACCCAAAATTCCTCACTCCAGATAAAGTTTGCAGCAAAGATGTTTCTCATTTCTTCCTTGGAAGAGGGTATGAAATTTTTGAAAAATATTGGAAGATTGCCCTCGGCAGACTCACCTGGGATCTCGAAACTTCTTAAAGCAGACATCAACCCTCCGTGAAGATGTCTAAAGATTACAAAACTTTAAGATGGTGGCAGACTTGTTCTTCTTTATATTATTTTATTTATTTTTTTTTAGGAGTAAAATTATTCATGTTTTTAAATCTACAAAGATTCGGGCACTAATAATAGTAGTACGTTTTAACAGGGCAAATTATTTGTGTTTAACAGATTACAACTAGGAAGATTACGAAGTATAATTATAATTATATATATATATATTATATTTATGTAGAATAAGCAGGTATCTGCTTTGTAGCTTTGTTTGAACCTTATTTACCCCAATCGGTCCTAGAGCCACCTTGTGTGGTTTAGGATGGGGGGTAAAGCCTCCAAACAGGTCCTAGACCACTTAGTGGTTACGGACGGGACAGGTAACATGCAACTATAGCTTTTTGTACATATGACGTAATATGGTACTTTATGTTTGTATACCTGTCTATCCCCCATCTGGGGGTCTCCCTGTACTTACAGGGGGTATCCTTTTCTCACCTAACCTTTTCCCACTTTCTTTCCTATCCTGTTAAAAATTCTGAAACGTTAATAAAAAATATTTAAATAAAAAAAGGATGAGTTTGCAACTACTTTACTTTTGGAGAAAATTCAAAACATTCATTATTCAATAGGGCCCAAACTATCAAAAACCAGCGGTTTGAATGAACACACATTTCTTGGTAGAATCATGCAGGAATGAAATTTTTGATGTTTTTCTACTCCTCTCATGAGCCCAAAAAAGTCACTAAAAGGATGAGTTTGCAACTACTTTACTTTTGGAGAATATTCAAAACATTCATTATTCAATAGAGCCCAATAGCAAAAACCAGCGTTTTGAATGAAGAATCACATTTCTTGGTAGAATCATGCAGGATTGAAATTTTTGATGGTTTTTTACTCCTCTCAACAGCCCAAACAAGTTTCTAAAAGGATGAGTTTGCAACTACTTTACTTTTGGAGAAAATTCAAAACATTCATTATTCAATAGGGCCCAAAATATCAAAAACCAGCGGTTTGAATGAACACTCACATTTCTAGGCAGAATCGTGCAGGACTGAAATTTTTAATGTTTTTCTACTCCTCTCATGAGCCCAAACAAGACTCTAAAAGGATGAGTTTGCAACTACTTTACTTTTGGAGAAAATTCAAAACATTCATTATTCAATATCCCAATAGCAAAAACCAGCGTTTTGAATGAAGAATCACATTTCTTGGTAGAATCATGCAGGATTGAAATTTTTATGGTTTTTTACTCCTCTCAACAGCCCAAACAAGTTTCTAAAAGGATGAGTTTGCAACTACTTTACTTTTGGAGAAAATTCAAAACATTCATTATTCAATAGGGCCCAAACTATCAAAAACCAGCGGTTTCAATGAACACACATTTCTTGGTAGAATCATGCAGGACTGAAATTTTTGATGTTTTTCTACTCCTCTCATGAGCCCAAACAAGTCTCTAAAAGGATGAGTTTGCAACTACTTTACTTTTGGAGAAAATTCAAAACATTCATTATTAAATAGAGCCCAATAGCAAAAATCAGGTTTTGAATGAAGAATCACATTTCTTGGTAGAATCATGCAGGATTGAAATTTTTGATGGTTTTTTACTCCTCTCAACAGCCCAAACAAGTTTCTAAAAGGATGAGTTTGCAACTACTTTACTTTTGGAGAAAATTCAAAACATTCATTATTCAATAGGGCCCAAACTATCAAAAACCAGCGGTTTCAATGAACACACATTTCTTGGTAGAATCATGCAGGACTGAAATTTTTTATGTTTTTCTACTTCTCTCATGAGCCCAAACAAGTCTCTAAAAGCATGAGTTTGCAACTACGTTACTTTTGGAGAAAATTCAAAACATTCATTATTCAATAGAACCCAATAGCAAAAATCAGGTTTTGAATGAAGAATCACATTTCTTGGTAGAATCATGCAGGATTGAAATTTTTGATGGTTTTTTACTCCTCTCAACAGCCCAAACAAGTTTCTAAAAGGATGAGTTTGCAACTACTTTACTTTTGGAGAAAATTCAAAACATTCATTATTCAATAGGGCCCAAAATATCAAAAACCAGCGGTTTGAATGAACACTCACATTTCTAGGTAGAATCGTACAGGACTGAAATTTTTAATGTTTTTCTACTCCTCTCATGAGCCCAAACAAGACTCTAAAAGGATGAGTTTGCAACTACTTTACTTTTGGAGAAAATTCAAAACATTCATTATTCAATATCCCAATAGCAAAAACCAGCGTTTTGAATGAAGAATCACATTTCTTGGTAGAATCATGCAGGATTGAAATTTTTATGGTTTTTTACTCCTCTCAACAGCCCAAACAAGTTTCTAAAAGGATGAGTTTGCAACTACTTTACTTTTGGAGAAAATTCAAAACATTCATTATTCAATAGGGCCCAAACTATCAAAAACCAGCGGTTTCAATGAACACACATTTCTTGGTAGAATCATGCAGGACTGAAATTTTTGATGTTTTTCTACTCCTCTCATGAGCCCAAACAAGTCTCTATAAGGATGAGTTTGCAACTACTTTACTTTTGGAGAAAATTCAAAACATTCATTATTAAATAGCAAAAATCAGGTTTTGAATGAAGAATCACATTTCTTGGTAGAATCATGCAGGATTGAAATTTTTGATGGTTTTTTACTCCTCTCAACAGCCCAAACAAGTTTCTAAAAGGATGAGTTTGCAACTACTTTACTTTTGGAGAAAATTCAAAACATTCATTATTCAATAGGGCCCAAAATATCAAAAACCAGCGGTTTGAATGAACACACATTTCTTGGTAGAATGGTGCACGACTGAAATTTTTGATGTTTTTCTACTCCTCTCATGAGCCCAAACAAATCTCTAAAAGGATGAGTTTGCAACTACTTTACTTTTGGAGAAAATTCAAAACATTCATTATTCAATAGAGCCCAATAGCAAAAACCAGCGTTTTGAATGAAGAATCACATTTCTTGGTAGAATCATGCAGGATTGAAATTTTTCATGGTTTTTTACTCCTCTCAACAGCCCAAACAAGTTTCTAAAAGGATGAGTTTGCAACTACTTTACTTTTGGAGAAAATTCAAAACATTCATTATTCAATAGGGCCCAAACTATCAAAAACCAGCGGTTTCAATGAACACACATTTCTTGGTAGAATCATGCAGGACTGAAATTTTTGATGTTTTTCTACTCCTCTCATGAGCCCAAACAAGTCTCTAAAAGCATGAGTTTGCAACTACTTTACTTTTGGAGAAAATTCAAAACATTCATTATTCAATAGAGCCCAATAGCAAAAATCAGGTTTTGAATGAAGAATCACATTTCTTGGTAGAATCATGCAGGATTGAAATTTTTGATGTTTTTTTACTCCTCTCAACAGCCCAAACAAGTTTCTAAAAGGATGAGTTTGCAACTACTTTACTTTTGGAGAAAATTCAAAACATTCATTATTCAATAGGGCCCAAACTATCAAAAACCAGCGGTTTGAATGAACACACATTTCTTGATAGAATCGTGCAGGACTGAAATTTTTGATGTTTTTCTACTCCTCTCAATGAGCCCAAAAAAGTCTCTAAAAGGATGAGTTTGCAACTACTTTACTTTTGGAGAATATTCAAAACATTCATTATTCAATAGAGCCCAATAGCAAAAACCAGCGTTTTGAATGAAGAATCACATTTCTTGGTAGAATCATGCAGGATTGAAATTTTTGATGGTTTTTTACTCCTCTCAACAGCCCAAACAAGTTTCTAAAAGGATGAGTTTGCAACTACTTTACTTTTGGAGAAAATTCAAAACATTCATTATTCAATAGGGCCCAAACTATCAAAAACCAGCGGTTTCAATGAACACACATTTCTTGGTAGAATCATGCAGGACTGAAATTTTTTATGTTTTTCTACTTCTCTCATGAGCCCAAACAAGTCTCTAAAAGCATGAGTTTGCAACTACGTTACTTTTGGAGAAAATTCAAAACATTCATTATTCAATAGAACCCAATAGCAAAAATCAGGTTTTGAATGAAGAATCACATTTCTTGGTAGAATCATGCAGGATTGAAATTTTTGATGGTTTTTTACTCCTCTCAACAGCCCAAACAAGTTTCTAAAAGGATGAGTTTGCAACTACTTTACTTTTGGAGAAAATTCAAAACATTCATTATTCAATAGGGCCCAAAATATCAAAAACCAGCGGTTTGAATGAACACTCACATTTCTAGGTAGAATCGTGCAGGACTGAAATTTTTAATGTTTTTCTACTCCTCTCATGAGCCCAAACAAGACTCTAAAAGGATGAGTTTGCAACTACTTTACTTTTGGAGAAAATTCAAAACATTCATTATTCAATATCCCAATAGCAAAAACCAGCGTTTTGAATGAAGAATCACATTTCTTGGTAGAATCATGCAGGATTGAAATTTTTGATGGTTTTTTACTCCTCTCAACAGCCCAAACAAGTTTCTAAAAGGATGAGTTTGCAACTACTTTACTTTTGGAGAAAATTCAAAACATTCATTATTCAATAGGGCCCAATCTATCAAAAACCAGCGGTTTCAATGAACACACATTTCTTGGTAGAATCATGCAGGACTGAAATTTTTGATGTTTTTCTACTCCTCTCATGAGCCCAAACAAGTCTCTAAAAGGATGAGTTTGCAACTACTTTACTTTTGGAGAAAATTCAAAACATTCATTATTAAATAGAGCCCAATAGCAAAAATCAGGTTTTGAATGAAGAATCACATTTCTTGGTAGAATCATGCAGGATTGAAATTTTTGATGGTTTTTTACTCCTCTCAACAGCCCAAACAAGTTTCTAAAAGGATGAGTTTGCAACTACTTTACTTTTGGAGAAAATTCAAAACATTCATTATTCAATAGGGCCCAAACTATCAAAAACCAGCGGTTTCAATGAACACACATTTCTTGGTAGAATCATGCAGGACTGAAATTTTTGATGTTTTTCTACTCCTCTCATGAGCCCAAACAAGTCTCTAAAAGGATGAGTTTGCAACTACTTTACTTTTGGAGAAAATTCAAAACATTCATTATTAAATAGAGCCCAATAGCAAAAATCAGGTTTTGAATGAAGAATCACATTTCTTGGTAGAATCATGCAGGATTGAAATTTTTGATGGTTTTTTACTCCTCTCAACAGCCCAAACAAGTTTCTAAAAGGATGAGTTTGCAACTACTTTACTTTTGGAGAAAATTCAAAACATTCATTATTCAATAGGGCCCAAAATATCAAAAACCAGCGGTTTGAATGAACACTCACATTTCTAGGTAGAATCGTGTAGGACTGAAATTTTTAATGTTTTTCTACTCCTCTCATGAGCCCAAACAAGACTCTAAAAGGATGAGTTTGCAACTACTTTACTTTTGGAGAAAATTCAAAACATTCATTATTCAATATTCCAATAGCAAAAACCAGCGTTTTGAATGAAGAATCACATTTCTTGGTAGAATCATGCAGGATTGAAATTTTTATGGTTTTTTACTCCTCTCAACAGCCCAAACAAGTTTCTAAAAGGATGAGTTTGCAACTACTTTACTTTTGGAGAAAATTCAAAACATTCATTATTCAATAGGGCCCAAAATATCAAAAACCAGCGGTTTGAATGAACACACATTTCTTGGTAGAATGGTGCACGACTGAAATTTTTGATGTTTTTCTACTCCTCTCATGAGCCCAAACAAGACTCTAAAAGGATGAGTTTGCAACTACTTTACTTTTGGAGAAAATTCAAAACATTCATTATTTAATAGAGCCCAATAGCAAAAACCAGCGTTTTGAATGAAGAATCACATTTCTTGGTAGAATCATGCAGGATTGAAATTTTTGATGTTTTTTTACTCCTCTCAACAGCCCAAACAAGTTTCTAAAAGGATGAGTTTGCAACTACTTTACTTTTGGAGAAAATTCAAAACATTCATTATTCAATAGGGCCCAAACTATCAAAAACCAGCGGTTTGAATGAACACACATTTCTTGATAGAATCGTGCAGGACTGAAATTTTTGATGTTTTTCTACTCCTCTCAATGAGCCCAAAAAAGTCTCTAAAAGGATGAGTTTGCAACTACTTTACTTTTGGAGAATATTCAAAACATTCATTATTCAATAGAGCCCAATAGCAAAAACCAGCGTTTTGAATGAAGAATCACATTTCTTGGTAGAATCATGCAGGATTGAAATTTTTGATGGTTTTTTACTCCTTTCAACAGCCCAAACAAGTTTCTAAAAGGATGAGTTTGCAACTACTTTACTTTTGGAGAAAATTCAAAACATTCATTATTCAATAGGGCCCAAACTATCAAAAACCAGCGGTTTCAATGAACACACATTTCTTGGTAGAATCATGCAGGACTGAAATTTTTTATGTTTTTCTACTTCTCTCATGAGCCCAAACAAGTCTCTAAAAGCATGAGTTTGCAACTACGTTACTTTTGGAGAAAATTCAAAACATTCATTATTCAATAGAACCCAATAGCAAAAATCAGGTTTTGAATGAAGAATCACATTTCTTGGTAGAATCATGCAGGATTGAAATTTTTGATGGTTTTTTACTCCTCTCAACAGCCCAAACAAGTTTCTAAAAGGATGAGTTTGCAACTACTTTACTTTTGGAGAAAATTCAAAACATTCATTATTCAATAGGGCCCAAACTATCAAAAACCAGCGGTTTCAATGAACACACATTTCTTGGTAGAATCATGCAGGACTGAAATTTTTGATGTTTTTCTACTCCTCTCATGAGCCCAAACAAGTCTCTAAAAGGATGAGTTTGCAACTACTTTACTTTTGGAGAAAATTCAAAACATTCATTATTAAATAGAGCCCAATAGCAAAAATCAGGTTTTGAATGAAGAATCACATTTCTTGGTAGAATCATGCAGGATTGAAATTTTTGATGGTTTTTTACTCCTCTCAACAGCCCAAACAAGTTTCTAAAAGGATGAGTTTGCAACTACTTTACTTTTGGAGAAAATTCAAAACATTCATTATTCAATAGGGCCCAAAATATCAAAAACCAGCGGTTTGAATGAACACTCACATTTCTAGGTAGAATCGTACAGGACTGAAATTTTTAATGTTTTTCTACTCCTCTCATGAGCCCAAACAAGACTCTAAAAGGATGAGTTTGCAACTACTTTACTTTTGGAGAAAATTCAAAACATTCATTATTCAATATCCCAATAGCAAAAACCAGCGTTTTGAATGAAGAATCACATTTCTTGGTAGAATCATGCAGGATTGAAATTTTTATGGTTTTTTACTCCTCTCAACAGCCCAAACAAGTTTCTAAAAGGATGAGTTTGCAACTACTTTACTTTTGGAGAAAATTCAAAACATTCATTATTCAATAGGGCCCAAACTATCAAAAACCAGCGGTTTCAATGAACACACATTTCTTGGTAGAATCATGCAGGACTGAAATTTTTGATGTTTTTCTACTCCTCTCATGAGCCCAAACAAGTCTCTAAAAGGATGAGTTTGCAACTACTTTACTTTTGGAGAAAATTCAAAACATTCATTATTAAATAGCAAAAATCAGGTTTTGAATGAAGAATCACATTTCTTGGTAGAATCATGCAGGATTGAAATTTTTGATGGTTTTTTACTCCTCTCAACAGCCCAAACAAGTTTCTAAAAGGATGAGTTTGCAACTACTTTACTTTTGGAGAAAATTCAAAACATTCATTATTCAATAGGGCCCAAAATATCAAAAACCAGCGGTTTGAATGAACACACATTTCTTGGTAGAATGGTGCACGACTGAAATTTTTGATGTTTTTCTACTCCTCTCATGAGCCCAAACAAGTCTCTAAAAGGATGAGTTTGCAACTACTTTACTTTTGGAGAAAATTCAAAACATTCATTATTCAATAGAGCCCAATAGCAAAAATCAGGTTTTGAATGAAGAATCACATTTCTTGGTAGAATCATGCAGGATTGAAATTTTTGATGTTTTTTTACTCCTCTCAACAGCCCAAACAAGTTTCTAAAAGGATGAGTTTGCAACTACTTTACTTTTGGAGAAAATTCAAAACATTCATTATTCAATAGGGCCCAAACTATCAAAAACCAGCGGTTTGAATGAACACACATTTCTTGATAGAATCGTGCAGGACTGAAATTTTTGATGTTTTTCTACTCCTCTCAATGAGCCCAAAAAAGTCTCTAAAAGGATGAGTTTGCAACTACTTTACTTTTGGAGAATATTCAAAACATTCATTATTCAATAGAGCCCAATAGCAAAAACCAGCGTTTTGAATGAAGAATCACATTTCTTGGTAGAATCATGCAGGATTGAAATTTTTGATGGTTTTTTACTCCTCTCAACAGCCCAAACAAGTTTCTAAAAGGATGAGTTTGCAACTACTTTACTTTTGGAGAAAATTCAAAACATTCATTATTCAATAGGGCCCAAACTATCAAAAACCAGCGGTTTCAATGAACACACATTTCTTGGTAGAATCATGCAGGACTGAAATTTTTTATGTTTTTCTACTTCTCTCATGAGCCCAAACAAGTCTCTAAAAGCATGAGTTTGCAACTACGTTACTTTTGGAGAAAATTCAAAACATTCATTATTCAATAGAACCCAATAGCAAAAATCAGGTTTTGAATGAAGAATCACATTTCTTGGTAGAATCATGCAGGATTGAAATTTTTGATGGTTTTTTACTCCTCTCAACAGCCCAAACAAGTCTCTAAAAGGATGAGTTTGCAACTACTTTACTTTTGGAGAAAATTCAAAACATTCATTATTCAATAGGGCCCAAAATATCAAAAACCAGCGGTTTGAATGAACACTCACATTTCTAGGTAGAATCGTGCAGGACTGAAATTTTTAATGTTTTTCTACTCCTCTCATGAGCCCAAACAAGACTCTAAAAGGATGAGTTTGCAACTACTTTACTTTTGGAGAAAATTCAAAACATTCATTATTCAATATCCCAATAGCAAAAACCAGCGTTTTGAATGAAGAATCACATTTCTTGGTAGAATCATGCAGGATTGAAATTTTTGATGGTTTTTTACTCCTCTCAACAGCCCAAACAAGTTTCTAAAAGGATGAGTTTGCAACTACTTTACTTTTGGAGAAAATTCAAAACATTCATTATTCAATAGGGCCCAATCTATCAAAAACCAGCGGTTTCAATGAACACACATTTCTTGGTAGAATCATGCAGGACTGAAATTTTTGATGTTTTTCTACTCCTCTCATGAGCCCAAACAAGTCTCTAAAAGGATGAGTTTGCAACTACTTTACTTTTGGAGAAAATTCAAAACATTCATTATTAAATAGAGCCCAATAGCAAAAATCAGGTTTTGAATGAAGAATCACATTTCTTGGTAGAATCATGCAGGATTGAAATTTTTGATGGTTTTTTACTCCTCTCAACTGCCCAAACAAGTTTCTAAAAGGATGAGTTTGCAACTACTTTACTTTTGGAGAAAATTCAAAACATTCATTATTCAATAGGGCCCAAAATATCAAAAACCAGCGGTTTGAATGAACACTCACATTTCTAGGTAGAATCGTGTAGGACTGAAATTTTTAATGTTTTTCTACTCCTCTCATGAGCCCAAACAAGACTCTAAAAGGATGAGTTTGCAACTACTTTACTTTTGGAGAAAATTCAAAACATTCATTATTCAATATTCCAATAGCAAAAACCAGCGTTTTGAATGAAGAATCACATTTCTTGGTAGAATCATGCAGGATTGAAATTTTTATGGTTTTTTACTCCTCTCAACAGCCCAAACAAGTTTCTAAAAGGATGAGTTTGCAACTACTCTACTTTTGGAGAAAATTCAAAACATTCATTATTCAATAGGGCCCAAAATATCAAAAACCAGCGGTTTGAATGAACACACATTTCTTGGTAGAATGGTGCACGACTGAAATTTTTGATGTTTTTCTACTCCTCTCATGAGCCCAAACAAGACTCTAAAAGGATGAGTTTGCAACTACTTTACTTTTGGAGAAAATTCAAAACATTCATTATTTAATAGAGCCCAATAGCAAAAACCAGCGTTTTGAATGAAGAATCACATTTCTTGGTAGAATCATGCAGGATTGAAATTTTTGATGTTTTTTTACTCCTCTCAACAGCCCAAACAAGTTTCTAAAAGGATGAGTTTGCAACTACTTTACTTTTAGAGAAAATTCAAAACATTCATTATTCAATAGGGCCCAAACTATCAAAAACCAGCGGTTTGAATGAACACACATTTCTTGATAGAATCGTGCAGGACTGAAATTTTTGATGTTTTTCTACTCCTCTCAATGAGCCCAAAAAAGTCTCTAAAAGGATGAGTTTGCAACTACTTTACTTTTGGAGAATATTCAAAACATTCATTATTCAATAGAGCCCAATAGCAAAAACCAGCGTTTTGAATGAAGAATCACATTTCTTGGTAGAATCATGCAGGATTGAAATTTTTGATGGTTTTTTACTCCTTTCAACAGCCCAAACAAGTTTCTAAAAGGATGAGTTTGCAACTACTTTACTTTTGGAGAAAATTCAAAACATTCATTATTCAATAGGGCCCAAACTATCAAAAACCAGCGGTTTCAATGAACACACATTTCTTGGTAGAATCATGCAGGACTGAAATTTTTTATGTTTTTCTACTTCTCTCATGAGCCCAAACAAGTCTCTAAAAGCATGAGTTTGCAACTACGTTACTTTTGGAGAAAATTCAAAACATTCATTATTCAATAGAACCCAATAGCAAAAATCAGGTTTTGAATGAAGAATCACATTTCTTGGTAGAATCATGCAGGATTGAAATTTTTGATGGTTTTTTACTCCTCTCAACAGCCCAAACAAGTTTCTAAAAGGATGAGTTTGCAACTACTTTACTTTTGGAGAAAATTCAAAACATTCATTATTCAATAGGGCCCAAAATATCAAAAACCAGCGGTTTGAATGAACACTCACATTTCTAGGTAGAATCGTGCAGGACTGAAATTTTTAATGTTTTTCTACTCCTCTCATGAGCCCAAACAAGACTCTAAAAGGATGAGTTTGCAACTACTTTACTTTTGGAGAAAATTCAAAACATTCATTATTCAATATCCCAATAGCAAAAACCAGCGTTTTGAATGAAGAATCACATTTCTTGGTAGAATCATGCAGGATTGAAATTTTTGATGGTTTTTTACTCCTCTCAACAGCCCAAACAAGTTTCTAAAAGGATGAGTTTGCAACTGCTTTACTTTTGGAGAAAATTCAAAACATTCATTATTCAATAGGGCCCAATCTATCAAAAACCAGCGGTTTCAATGAACACACATTTCTTGGTAGAATCATGCAGGACTGAAATTTTTGATGTTTTTCTACTCCTCTCATGAGCCCAAACAAGTCTCTAAAAGCATGAGTTTGCAACTACTTTACTTTTGGAGAAAATTCAAAACATTCATTATTAAATAGAGCCCAATAGCAAAAATCAGGTTTTGAATGAAGAATCACATTTCTTGGTAGAATCATGCAGGATTGAAATTTTTGATGGTTTTTTACTCCTCTCAACAGCCCAAACAAGTTTCTAAAAGGATGAGTTTGCAACTACTTTACTTTTGGAGAAAATTCAAAACATTCATTATTCAATAGGGCCCAAACTATCAAAAACCAGCGGTTTGAATGAACACACATTTCTTGGTAGAATGGTGCACGACTGAAATTTTTGATGTTTTTCTACTCCTCTCATGAGCCCAAACAAATCTCTAAAAGGATGAGTTTGCAACTACTTTACTTTTGGAGAAAATTCAAAACATTCATTATTCAATAGAGCCCAATAGCAAAAACCAGCGTTTTGAATGAAGAATCACATTTCTTGGTAGAATCATGCAGGATTGAAATTTTTCATGGTTTTTTACTCCTCTCAACAGCCCAAACAAGTTTCTAAAAGGATGAGTTTGCAACTACTTTACTTTTGGAGAAAATTCAAAACATTCATTATTCAATAGGGCCCAAACTATCAAAAACCAGCGGTTTCAATGAACACACATTTCTTGGTAGAATCGTGCAGGACTGAAATTTTTGATGTTTTTCTACTCTCATGAGCCCAAAAAAGTCTCTAAAAGCATGAGTTTGCAACTACTTTACTTTTGGAGAAAATTCAAAACATTCATTATTCAAAGAGCCCAATAGCAAAAATCAGGTTTTGAATGAAGAATCACATTTCTTGGTAGAATCATGCAGGATTGAAATTTTTGATGGTTTTTTACTCCTCTCAACAGCCCAAACAAGATTCTAAAAGGATGAGTATGCAACTACTTTACTTTTGGAGAAAATTCAAAACATTCATTATTCAATAGGGCCCAAAATATCAAAAACCAGCGGCTTGAATGAACACTCACATTTCTTGGTAGAATCGTGCAGGACTGAAATTTTTGATGTTTTTCTACTCCTCTCATGAGCCAAAACAAGACTCTAAAAGGATGAGTTTGCAACTACTTTACTTTTGGAGAAAATTCAAAACATTCATTATTCAATAGAGCCCAATAGCAAAAACCAGCGTTTTGAATGAAGAATCACATTTCTTGGTAGAATCATGCAGGATTGAAATTTTTGATGGTTTTTTACTCCTCTCAACAGCCCAAACAAGTTTCTAAAAGGATGAGTTTGCAACTGCTTTACTTTTGGAGAAAATTCAAAACATTCATTATTCAATAGAGCCCAATAGCAAAAATCAGGTTTTGAATGAAGAATCACATTTCTTGGTAGAATCATGCAGGATTGAAATTTTTGATGGTTTTTTACTCCTCTCAACAGCCCAAACAAGTTTCTAAAAGGATGAGTTTGCAACTACTTTACTTTTGGAGAAAATTCAAAACATTCATTATTCAATAGGGCCCAAACTATCAAAAACCAGCGGTTTGAATGAACACACATTTCTTGGTAGAATCGTGCAGGACTGAAATTTTTGATGTTTTTCTACTCCTCTCATGAGCCCAAACAAGACACTAAAAGGATGAGTTTGCAACTACTTTACTTTTGGAGAAAATTCAAAACATTCATTATTCAATAGAGAACAATACCAAAACCCAGCGTTTTGAATGAAGAATCACATTTCTTGGTAGAATCATGCAGGATTGAAATTTTTGATGGTTTTTTACTCCTCTCAACAGCCCAAACAAGTTTCTAAAAGGATGAGTTTGCAACTACTTTACTTTTGGAGAAAATTCAAAACATTCATTATTCAATAGGGCCCAAAATATCAAAAACCAGCGGTTTGAATGAACACACATTTCTTGGTAGAATCTTGCAGGACTGAAATTTTTGATGTTTTTCTACTCCTCTCATGAGCCCAAACAAGTCTCTAAAAGCATGAGTTTGCAACTACTTTACTTTTGGATAAAATTCAAAACATTCATTATTCAATAGAGCCCAATAGCAAAAATCAGGTTTTGAATGAATAATCACATTTCTTGGTAGAATCATGCAGGATTGAAATTTTTGATGGTTGTTTACTCCTCTCAACAGCCCAAACAAGTTTCTAAAAGGATGAGTTTGCAACTACTATACTTTTGGAGAAAATTCAAAACATTTATTATTCAATAGGGCCCAAACTATCAAAAACCAGCGGTTTGAATGAACACACATTTCTTGGTAGAATCATGCAGGACTGAAATTTTTGATGTTTTTCTACTCCTCTCATGAGCCCAAACAAGTCTCTAAAAGCATGAGTTTGCAACTACTTTACTTTTGGAGAAAATTCAAAACATTCATTATTCAATAGAGCCCAATAGCAAAAATCAGGTTTTGAATGAAGAATTACATTTCTTGGTAGAATCATGCAGGATTGAAATTTTTGATGGTTTTTTACTCCTCTCAACAGCCCAGACAAGTTTCTAAAAGGATGAGCTTGCAACTACTTTACTTTTGGAGAAAATTCAAAACATTCATTATTCAATAGGGCCCAAAATATCAAAAACCAGCGGTTTGAATGAACACACATTTCTTGGTAGAATCGTGCAGGACTGAAATTTTTGATGTTTTTCTACTCCTCTCATGAGCCCAAACAAGTCTCTAAAAGGATGAGTTTGCAACTACTTTACTTTTGGAGAAAATTCAAAACATTCATTATTCAATAGAGCCCAATAGCAAAAACCAGCGTTTTGAATGAAGAATCACATTTCTTGGTAGAATCATGCAGGATTGAAATTTTTGATGTTTTTTACTCCTCTCAACAGCCCAAACAAGTTTCTAAAAGGATGAGTTTGCAACTACTTTACTTTTGGAGAAAATTCAAAACATTCATTATTCAATAGGGCCCAAACTATCAAAAACCAGCGGTTTGAATGAACACACATTTCTTGGTAGAATCGTGCAGGACTGAAATTTTTGATGTTTTTCTACTCCTCTCATGAGCCCAAACAAGTCTCTAAAAGGATGAGTTTGCAACTACTTTACTTTTGGAGAAAATTCAAAACATTCATTATTCAATAGAGCCCAATAGCAAAAATCAGGTTTTGAATAAATAATCACATTTCTTGGTAGAATCATGCAGGATTGAAATTTTTGATGGTTTTTTATTCCTCTCAACAGCCCAAACAAGTTTCTAAAAGGATGAGTTTGCAACTACTTTACTTTTGGAGAAAATTCAAAACATTCATTATTCAATAGGGCCCAAACTATCAAAAACCAGCGGTTTGAATTAACACACATTTCTTGGTAGAATCATGCAGGACTGAAATTTTTGATGTTTTTCTACTCCTCTCATGAGCCCAAACAAGTCTCTAAAAGCATGAGTTTGCAACTACTTTACTTTTGGAGAAAATTCAAAACATTCATTATTCAATAGAGCCCAATAGCAAAAATCAGGTTTTGAATGAAGAATCACATTTCTTGGTAGAATCATGCAGGATTGAAATTTTTGATGGTTTTTTACTCCTCTCAACAGCCCAAACAAGTTTCTAAAAGGATGAGTTTGCAACTACTTTACTTTTGGAGAAAATTCAAAACATTCATTATTCAATAGGGCCCAAACTATCAAAAACCAGCGTATTGAATGAACACACATTTCTTGATAGAATCGTGCAGGACTGAAATTTTTGATGTTTTTCTACTCCTCTCATGAGCCCAAAAAAGTCTCTAAAAGGATGAGTTTCCAACTACTTTACTTTTGGAGAATATTCAAAACATTCATTATTCAATAGAGCCCAATAGCAAAAACCAGCGTTTTGAATGAAGAATCACATTTCTTGGTAGAATCATGCAGGATTGAAATTTTTGATGGTTTTTTACTCCTCTCAACAGCCCAAACAAGTTTCTAAAAGGATGAGTTTGCAACTACTTTACTTTTGGAGAAAATTCAAAACATTCATTATTCAATAGGGCCCAAACTATCAAAAACCAGCGGTTTCAATGAACACACATTTCTTGGTAGAATCATGCAGGACTGAAATTTTTGATGTTTTTCTACTCCTCTCATGAGCCCAAACAAGTCTCTAAAAGCATGAGTTTGCAACTACGTTACTTTTGGAGAAAATTCAAAACATTCATTATTCAATAGGGCCCAAAATATCAAAAACCAGCGGTTTGAATGAACACTCACATTTCTAGGTAGAATCGTGCAGGACTGAAATTTTTAATGTTTTTCTACTCCTCTCATGAGCCCAAACAAGACTCTAAAAGGATGAGTTTGCAACTACTTTACTTTTGGAGAAAATTCAAAACATTCATTATTCAATATCCCAATAGCAAAAACCAGCGTTTTGAATGAAGAATCACATTTCTTAGTAGAATCATGCAGGATTGAAATTTTTATGGTTTTTTACTCCTCTCAACAGCCCAAACAAGTTTCTAAAAGGATGAGTTTGCAACTACTTTACTTTTGGAGAAAATTCAAAACATTCATTATTCAATAGGGCCCAAACTATCAAAAACCAGCGGTTTCAATGAACACACATTTCTTGGTAGAATCATTCAGGACTGAAATTTTTGATGTTTTTCTACTCCTCTCATGAGCCCAAACAAGTCTCTAAAAGGATGAGTTTGCAACTACTTTACTTTTGGAGAAAATTCAAAACATTCATTATTAAATAGAGCCCAATAGCAAAAATCAGGTTTTGAATGAAGAATCACATTTCTTGGTAGAATCATGCAGGATTGAAATTTTTGATGGTTTTTTACTCCTCTCAACAGCCCAAACAAGTTTCTAAAAGGATGAGTTTGCAACTACTTTACTTTTGGAGAAAATTCAAAACATTCATTATTCAAAATCCCAATAGCAAAAACCAGCGTTTTGAATGAAGAATCACATTTCTTGGTAGAATCATGCAGGATTGAAATTTTTATGGTTTTTTACTCCTCTCAACAGCCCAAACAAGTTTCTAAAAGGATGAGTTTGCAACTACTTTACTTTTGGAGAAAATTCAAAACATTCATTATTCAATAGGGCCCAAACTATCAAAAACCAGCGGTTTCAATGAACACACATTTCTTGTTAGAATCATGCAGGACTGAAATTTTTGATGTTTTTCTACTCCTCTCATGAGCCCAAACAAGTCTCTAAAAGCATGAGTTTGCAACTACTTTACTTTTGGAGAAAATTCAAAACATTCATTATTCAATAGAGCCCAATAGCAAAAATCAGGTTTTGAATGAAGAATCACATTTCTTGGTAGAATCATGCAGGATTGAAATTTTTGATGGTTTTTTACTCCTCTCAACAGCCCAAACAAGTTTCTAAAAGGATGAGTTTGCAACTACTTTACTTTTGGAGAAAATTCAAAACATTCATTATTCAATAGGGCCCAAACTATCAAAAACCAGCGTATTGAATGAACACACATTTCTTGATAGAATCGTGCAGGACTGAAATTTTTGATGTTTTTCTACTCCTCTCATGAGCCCAAAAAAGTCTCTAAAAGGATGAGTTTCCAACTACTTTACTTTTGGAGAATATTCAAAACATTCATTATTCAATAGAGCCCAATAGCAAAAACCAGCGTTTTGAATGAAGAATCACATTTCTTGGTAGAATCATGCAGGATTGAAATTTTTGATGGTTTTTTACTCCTCTCAACAGCCCAAACAAGTTTCTAAAAGGATGAGTTTGCAACTACTTTACTTTTGGAGAAAATTCAAACATTCATTATTCAATAGGGCCCAAACTATCAAAAACCAGCGGTTTCAATGAACACACATTTCTTGGTAGAATCATGCAGGACTGAAATTTTTGATGTTTTTCTACTCCTCTCATGAGCCCAAACAAGACTCTAAAAGCATGAGTTTGCAACTACGTTACTTTTGGAGAAAATTCAAAACATTCATTATTCAATAGAACCCAATAGCAAAAATCAGGTTTTGAATGAAGAATCACATTTCTTGGTAGAATCATGCAGGATTGAAATTTTTGATGGTTTTTTACTCCTCTCAACAGCCCAAACAAGTTTCTAAAAGGATGAGTTTGCAACTACTTTACTTTTGGAGAAAATTCAAAACATTCATTATTCAATCGGGCCCAAAATATCAAAAACCAGCGGTTTGAATGAACACACATTTCTTGGTAGAATCATTCAGGACTGAAATTTTTGATGTTTTTCTACTCCTCTCATGAACCCAAACAAGTCTCTAAAAGGATGAGTTTGCAACTACTTTACTTTTGGAGAAAATTCAAAACATTCATTATTAAATAGAGCCCAATAGCAAAAATCAGGTTTTGAATGAAGAATCACATTTCTTGGTAGAATCATGCAGGATTGAAATTTTTGATGGTTTTTTACTCCTCTCAACAGCCCAAACAAGTTTCTAAAAGGATGAGTTTGCAACTACTTTACTTTTGGAGAAAATTCAAAACATTCGTTATTCAATAGGGCCCAAAATATCAAAAACCAGCGGTTTGAATGAACACACATTTCTTGGTAGAATGGTGCACGACTGAAATTTTTGATGTTTTTCTACTCCTCTCATGAGCCCAAACAAATCTCTAAAAGGATGAGTTTGCAATTACTTTACTTTTGGAGAAAATTCAAAACATTCATTATTCAATAGAGCCCAATAGCAAAAACCAGCGTTTTGAATGAAGAATCACATTTCTTGGTAGAATCATGCAGGATTGAAATTTTTCATGGTTTTTTACTCCTCTCAACAGCCCAAACAAGTTTCTAAAAGGATGAGTTTGCAACTACTTTACTTTTGGAGAATATTCAAAACATTCATTATTCAATAGAGCCCAATAGCAAAAACCAGCGTTTTGAATGAAGAATCACATTTCTTGGTAGAATCATGCAGGATTGAAATTTTTGATGGTTTTTTACTCCTCTCAACAGCCCAAACAAGTTTCTAAAAGGATGAGTTTGCAACTACTTTACTTTTGGAGAAAATTCAAAACATTCATTATTCAATAGGGCCCAAACTATCAAAAACCAGCGGTTTCAATGAACACACATTTCTTGGTAGAATCATGCAGGACTGAAATTTTTGATGTTTTTCTACTCCTCTCATGAGCCCAAACAAGTCTCTAAAAGCATGAGTTTGCAACTACGTTACTTTTGGAGAAAATTCAAAACATTCATTATTCAATAGAACCCAATAGCAAAAATCAGGTTTTGAATGAAGAATCACATTTCTTGGTAGAATCATGCAGGATTGAAATTTTTGATGGTTTTTTACTCCTCTCAACAGCCCAAACAAGTTTCTAAAAGGATGAGTTTGCAACTACTTTACTTTTGGAGAAAATTCAAAACATTCATTATTCAATAGGGCCCAAAATATCAAAAACCAGCGGTTTGAATGAACACTCACATTTCTAGGTAGAATCGTGCAGGACTGAAATTTTTAATGTTTTTCTACTCCTCTCATGAGCCCAAACAAGACTCTAAAAGGATGAGTTTGCAACTACTTTACTTTTGGAGAAAATTCAAAACATTCATTATTCAATATCCCAATAGCAAAAACCAGCGTTTTGAATGAAGAATCACATTTCTTGGTAGAATCATGCAGGATTGAAATTTTTGATGGTTTTTTACTCCTCTCAACAGCCCAAACAAGTTTCTAAAAGGATGAGTTTGCAACTACTTTACTTTTGGAGAAAATTCAAAACATTCATTATTCAATAGGGCCCAAAATATCAAAAACCAGCGGTTTGAATGAACACACATTTCTTGGTAGAATCATGCAGGACTGAAATTTTTGATGTTTTTCTACTCTTCTCATGAGCCCAAACAAGTCTCTAAAAGGATGAGTTTGCAACTGCTTTACTTTTGGAGAAAATTCAAAACATTCATTATTCAATAGAACCCAATAGCAAAAATCAGGTTTTGAATGAAGAATCACATTTCTTGGTAGAATCATGCAGGATTGAAATTTTTGATGGTTTTTTACTCCTCTCAACAGCCCAAACAAGTTTCTAAAAGGATGTGTTCGCAACTGCTTTACTTTTGGAGAAAATTCAAAACATTCATTATTCAATAGGGCCCAAAATATCCAAAACCAGCGGTTTGATTGAACACTCACATTTCTTGGTAGAATCGTGCAGGACTGAAATTTTTGATGTTTTTCTACTCCTCTCATGAGCCCAAACAAGTCTCTAAAAGCATGAGTTTGCAACTACTTTACTTTTGGAGAAAATTCAAAACATTCATTATTAAATAGAGCCCAATAGCAAAAATCAGGTTTTGAATGAAGAATCACATTTCTTGGTAGAATCATGCAGGATTGAAATTTTTGATGGTTTTTTACTCCTCTCAACAGCCCAAACAAGTTTCTAAAAGGATGAGTTTGCAACTACTTTACTTTTGGAGAAAATTCAAAACATTCATTATTCAATAGGGCCCAAACTATCAAAAACCAGCGGTTTCAATGAACACACATTTCTTGGTAGAATCATGCAGGACTGAAATTTTTGATGTTTTTCTACTCCTCTCATGAGCCCAAACAAGTCTCTAAAAGCATGAGTTTGCAACTACTTTACTTTTGGAGAAAATTCAAAACATTCATTATTAAATAGAGCCCAATAGCAAAAATCAGGTTTTGAATGAAGAATCACATTTCTTGGTAGAATCATGCAGGATTGAAATTTTTGATGGTTTTTTACTCCTCTCAACAGCCCAAACAAATTTCTAAAAGGATGAGTTTGCAACTACTTTACTTTAGGAGAAAATTCAAAACATTCATTATTCAATAGGGCCCAAAATATCAAAAACCAGCGGTTTGAATGAACACACATTTCTTGGTAGAATCGTGCAGGACTGAAATTTTTGATGTTTTTCTACTCCTCTCATGAGCCCAAACAAGTCTCTAAAAGGATGAGTTTGCAACTACTTTACTTTTGGAGAAAATTCAAAACATTCATTATTCAATAGAGCCCAATAGCAAAAATCAGGTTTTGAATGAAGAATATCATTTATTGGTAGAATCATGCAGGATTGAAATTTTTGATGGCTTTTTACTCCTCTCAACAGCCCAAACAAGTTTCTAAAAGAATGAGTTTGTAACTACTTTACTTTTGGAGAAAATTCAAAACATTCATTATTCAATAGAGCCAAAACTATCAAAAACCAGCGGTTTGAATGAACACACATTTCTTGGTAGAATCGTACAGGACTGAAATTTTTGATATTTTTCTACTCCTCTCATGAGCCCAAACAAGTCTCTTAAAGGATGAGTTTGCAACTACTTTACTTTTGTAGAAAATTCAAAACATTCATTATTCAATATAGCCGAATAGCAAAAATCAGGTTTTGAATGAAGAATCACATTTCTTGGTAGAATCATGCAGGATTGAAATTTTTGATGGTTTTTTACTCCTCTCAAAAGCCCAAACAAGTTTCTAAAAGGATGAGTTTGCAACTACTTTACTTTTGGAGAAAATTCAAAACATTCATTATTCAATAGGGCCCAAAATATCCAAAACCAGCGGTTTGATTGAACACTCACATTTCTTGGAAGAATCGTGCAGGACTGAAATTTTTGATGTTTTTCTACTCCTCTCATGAGCCCAAACAAGACTCTAAAAGGATGAGTTTGCAACTACTTTACCTTTGGAGAAAATTCAAAACATTCATTATTCAATAGAGCCGAATAGCAAAAATCAGGTTTTGAATGAAGAATCACATTTCTTGGTAGAATAATGCAGGATTGAAATTTTTCATAGATTTTTACTCCTCTCAAAAGCCCAAACAAGTTTCTAAAAGGATGAGTTTGCAACTACTTTACTTTTGGAGAAAATTCAAAACATTCATTATTCAATAGAGCCCAATAGCAAAAATCAGGTTTTGAATGAAGAATCACATTTCTTGGTAGAATCATGCAGGATTGAAATTTTTGATGGTTTTTTACTCCTCTCAACAGCCCAAACAAGTTTCTAAAAGAATGAGTTTGTAACTACTTTACTTTTGGAGAAAATTCAAAACATTCATTATTCAATAGGGCCCAAAATATCAAAAACCAGCGGTTTGAATGAACACACATTTCTTGGTAGAATCGTGCAGGACTGAAATTTTTGATGTTTTTCTACTCCTCTCATGAGCCCAAACAAGTCTCTAAAAGGATGAGTTTGCAACTACTTTACTTTTGGAGAATATTCAAAACATTCATTATTCAATAGAGCCCAATAGCAAAAAACAGCGTTTTGAATGAAGAATCACATTTCTTGGTAGAATCATGCAGGATTGAAATTTTTGATGGTTTTTTACTCCTCTCAACAGCCCAAACAAGTTTCTAAAAGGATGAGTTTGCAACTACTTTACTTTTGGAGAAAATTCAAAACATTCATTATTCAATAGGGCCCAAACTATCAAAAACCAGCGGTTTGAATGAACACACATTTCTTGGTAGAATCATGCAGGACTGAAATTTTTGATGTTTTTCTACTCCTCTCATGAGCCCAAACAAGTCTCTAAAAGGATGAGTTTGCAACTACTTTACTTTTGGAGAAAATTCAAAACATTCATTATTCAATAGAGCCTAATAGCAAAAATCAGGTTTTGAATGAAGAATCACATTTCTTGGTAGAATCATGCAGGATTGAAATTTTTGATGGTTTTTTACTCCTCTCAAAAGCCCAAACAAGTTTCTAAAAGGATGAGTTTGCAACTACTTTACTTTTGGAGAAAATTCAAAACATTCATTATTCAATAGGGCCCAAACTATCAAAAACCAGCGGTTTGAATGAACACTCACATTTCTTGGTAGAATCGTGCAGGACTGAAATTTTTGATGTTTTTCTACTCCTCTCATGAGCCCAAACAAGACTCTAAAAGGATGAGTTTGCAACTACTTTACTTTTGGAGAAAATTCAAAACATTCATTATTCAATAGAGCCCAATAGCAAAAACCAGCGTTTTGAATGAAGAATCACATTTCTTGGTAGAATCATGCAGGATTGAAATTTTTGATGGTTTTTTACTCCTCTCAACAGCCCAAACAAGTTTCTAAAAGGATGAGTTTGCGGGGGGCGTGGTTTGCAGGGGACAGGAGCAGACGTGTTTTGCTGAGCTCCTGTTATTTCCCCTATTTAAGCCTGCAAAAGCTTACTTTTAAAGCAGAACTTTGGACTCTTAAACTTTCTAAGAATGCCTGGAATAAAGAAGAACCCGGATCCGAAGAAAAACAAATTTAATACTGGATTAAACAGTTCTCTGAAGAGATCTGAAGGAGGCCTGCCTTCCAAAACAAAGCCGCGGCCTGGATTTACAGCACCCGGCCAAGAGAAGTGGAAGGAGATGACTCAGCTTGACCAGCAGACTCCCTGGGCTGTAGGCGCTAAAGAAACATCGCAGACAGCGACCCCAGTACTTCAACGGTCAAGCCTGCTGAAGTGTCGGGAGATCCCGGGGAGATTTACAGGAAAAACCTCCCCGGGGTCGGTACTGGAAAGAGAATTTATAACAAAATTTAAAGCAGCTACTGGAATAACACTTAATTCATTGGGGGAGCTAGATGAAAAGGGAATGGAGGAAAGGTGGGGTGAAACAGCATTGTATTTAATGGACGAGATGGCTAAGAGGGAGAGATTGGTATTAATGGAGGAAATGGAAATGATAAGCTCTATTACAGTGGAACAGACACATAATAATAGAGATGATCCCAAGAGGAGGGGGGAGGAATTAAATGTTTCTAATGATATAAGCTTTGGCATAGGGGATAGCTTTAAGTTATGTGACAGGGTGGTAATGGGGGATAAAGACCAACAGGATTACACTACAACCTTAATAGGACATAACCAGCATAGGCCCCTTTCACCCATTTTAATTATTGATGGTAGACTTAGACATGAAGCACCAATATTTATCCCAAAAAAGGATGAGAAGGTACTTTATGGGTCATGGCAAGGGGAAGAAATAGAGACTCAAAGTTTTGAATTTTCTGGGCCCAGTGACCACTCAGGGGATTTATCTGATCAAGCAAATAATTCGTATAACTCATTAGAGGATTTGCAAGGTATACATTTAGAGGACAATTCGGAGTTGGGGTCACCTGAACATAGACGTAGTGATATATCTGTTAGTACAGATTCTGAATTTAATCCTCCAGATTTTTCTTCAGAAGATGAGCAAGAGGGTAACTCTGAATATGAAGGGAATGACCATAGGAAGGAAAAATATAGTACACCTATCACATCATTAATTGACACAATACCTGCATCTGATGGTTATCCTACAGAGGATTTCCTAATTAAATTAGTTAAAGCTTTATTAATATCTGTTGAAACACTAAGGGGGAATTCTATTATAGGGGAAAATTCAGAAGCAACTTGTACGTCAGAGCTTTTCTTAAAAGAACTCTTCCAAAAAGTGCTGCTTTCCTTCCTGGAAGGACTTAATTCTAAACCTACAACAACCTCAGTTATTCCTACTCAAAATTTCAGAATGAATGATATTTCTCAGTTGAAACTCGAAACTCTACGTCCTGAAGAAACCAAGAATTTATTTTCACTTGCAAAATCTGCAGAAAAAATTCAAGAAGACATAGACTTCTTCAGAAATAATCTGGCTATATATGAAGACTTTAAGAGGAAAAACAACGTTAAGATTAGGGGAATCCCAGAGAAAGTCCCTGCCTTTCAATTAAACAATTATATCTCCTCAATGATTCATCAAATTATCCCTCACACAAGCAAGATAAACCTGATTGAGAAAGCCTTTAGAGTCCGCAGACCTCCTTCCCTCCCGTCTGACGTTCCCAGAGATGTCATTGTCTCATTTTATCCTAATTGGATTAGAAATATATTGCTGAACATTGCTAAAGATCCGCTGTTTCTCTCATCATCTTATAGCCACCTATCCTTCTATAAAGATTTTTCCAAGGACACATGGAAGAAAAGAAGATCATTCCAAGCAATAACGAAGGAACTTCGTTGTGCTAATATTTCTTATACTTGGACCCAAAATTCCTCACTCCAGATAAAGTTTGCAGCAAAGATGTTTCTCATTTCTTCCTTGGAAGAGGGTATGAAATTTTTGAAAAATATTGGAAGATTGCCCTCGGCAGACTCACCTGGGATCTCGAAACTTCTTAAAGCAGACATCAACCCTCCGTGAAGATGTCTAAAGATTACAAAACTTTAAGATGGTGGTAGACTTGTTCTTCTTTATATTATTTTATTTTTTTTTTTTTAGGAGTAAAATTATTCATGTTTTTAAATCTACAAAGATTCGGGCACTAATAATAGTAGTACGTTTTAACAGGGCAAATTATTTGTGTTTAACAGATTACAACTAGGAAGATTAAGAAGCATAATTATAATTATATATATATTATATTTATGTAGAATAAGCAGGTATCTGCTTTGTAGCTTTGTTTGAACCTTATGTAACCCAATTGGGGTAACCCAATCGGTCCTAGAGCCACCTTGTGTGGTTTAGGATGGGGGGGTAAAGCCTCCAAACAGGTCCTAGACCACTTAGTGGTTACGGACGGGACAGGTAACATGCAACTATAGCTTTTTGTACATATGACGTAATATGGTACTTTATGTTTGTATACCTGTCTATCCCCCATCTGGAGGTCTCCCTGTACTTACAGGGGGTATCCTTTTCTCACCTAACCTTTTCCCACTTTCTTTCCTATCCTGTTAAAAATTCTGAAACGTTAATAAAAAATATTTAAATAAAAAAAGGATGAGTTTGCAACTACTTTACTTTTGGAGAAAATTCAAAACATTCATTATTCAATAGGGCCCAAACTATCAAAAACCAGCGGTTTGAATGAACACACATTTCTTGGTAGAATCATGCAGGACTGAAATTTTTGATGTTTTTCTACTTCTCTCATGAGCCCAAACAAGTCTCTAAAAGCATGAGTTTGCAACTACTTTACTTTTGGAGAAAATTCAAAACATTCATTATTCAATAGAGCCCAATAGCAAAAATCAGGTTTTGAATGAAGAATCACATTTCTTGGTAGAATCATGCAGGATTGAAATTTTTGATGGTTTTTTACTCCTCTCAACAGCCCAAACAAGTTTCTAAAAGGATGAGTTTGCAACTACTTTACTTTTGGAGAAAATTCAAAACATTCATTATTCAATAGGGCCCAAAATATCAAAAACCAGCGGTTTGAATGAACACACATTTCTTGCTAGAATCGTGCAGGACTGAAATTTTTGATGTTTTTCTACTCCTCTCATGAGCCCAAACAAGTCTCTAAAAGGATGAGTTTGCAACTACTTTACTTTTGGAGAAAATTCAAAACATTCATTATTCAATAGAGCCCAATAGCAAAAACCAGCGTTTTGAATGAAGAATCACATTTCTTGGTAGAATCATGCAGGATTGAAATTATTGATGGTTTTTTACTCCTCTCAACAGCCCAAACAAGTTTCTAAAAGGATGAGTTTGCAACTACTTTACTTTTGGAGAAAATTCAAAACATTCACTATTCAATAGGGCCCAAACTATCAAAAACCAGCGGTTTGAATGAACACACATTTCTTGGTAGAATCGTGCAGGACTGAAATTTTTGATGTTTTTCTACTCCTCTCATGAGCCCAAACAAGTCTCTAAAAGGATGAGTTTGCAACTACTTTACTTTTGGAGAAAATTCAAAACATTCATTATTCAATAGAACCCAATAGCAAAAATCAGGTTTTGAATGAAGAATCACATTTCTTGGTAGAATCATGCAGGATTGAAATTTTTGATGGTTTTTTACTCCTCTCAACAGCCCAAACAAGTTTCTAAAAGGATGAGTTTGCAACTACTTTACTTTTGGAGAAAATTCAAAACATTCATTATTCAATAGGGCCCAAAATATCAAAAACCAGCGGTTTGAATGAACACACATTTCTTGGTTGAATCGTGCAGGACTGAAATTTTTGATGTTTTTCTACTCCTCTCATGAGCCCAAACAAGACTCTAAAAGGATGAGTTTGCGGGGGGCGTGGTTTGCAGGGGACAGGAGCAGACGTGTTTTGCTGAGCTCCTGTTATTTCCCCTATTTAAGCCTGCAAAAGCTTACTTTTAAAGCAGAACTTTTGACTCTTAAACTTTCTAAGAATGCCTGGAATAAAGAAGAACCCGGATCCGAAGAAAAACAACTTTAATACTGGATTAAACAGTTCTCTGAAGAGATCTGAAGGAGGCCTGCCTTCCAAAACAAAGCCGCGGCCTGGATTTACAGCACCCGGCCAAGAGAAGTGGAAGGAGATGACTCAGCTTGACCAGCAGACTCCCTGGGCTGTAGGCGCTAAAGAAACATCGCAGACAGCGACCCCAGTACTTCAACGGTCAAGCCTGCTGAAGTGTCGGGAGATCCCGGGGAGATTTACAGGAAAAACCTCCCCGGGGTCGGTACTGGAAAGAGAATTTATAACAAAATTTAAAGCAGCTACTGGAATAACACTTAATTCATTGGGGGAGCTAGATGAAAAGGGAATGGAGGAAAGGTGGGGTGAAACAGCATTGTATATAATGGGCGAGATGGCTAAGAGGGAGAGATTGGTATTAATGGAGGAAATGGAAATGATAAGCTCTATTACAGTGGAACAGACACATAATAATAGAGATGATCCCAAGAGGAGGGGGGAGGAATTAAATGTTTCTAATGATATAAGCTTTGGCATAGGGGATAGCTTTAAGTTATGTGACAGGGTGGTAATGGGGGATAAAGACCAACAGGATTACACTACAACCTTAATAGGACATAACCAGCATAGGCCCCTTTCACCCATTTTAATTATTGATGGTAGACTTAGACATGAAGCACCAATATTTATCCCAAAAAAGGATGAGAAGGTACTTTATGGGTCATGGCAAGGGGAAGAAATAGAGACTCAAAGTTTTGAATTTTCTGGGCCCAGTGACCACTCAGGGGATTTATCTGATCAAGCAAATAATTCGTATAACTCATTAGAGGATTTGCAAGGTATACATTTAGAGGACAATTCGGAGTTGGGGTCACCTGAACATAGACGTAGTGATATATCTGTTAGTACAGATTCTGAATTTAATCCTCCAGATTTTTCTTCAGAAGATGAGCAAGAGGGTAACTCTGAATATGAAGGGAATGACCATAGGAAGGAAAAATATAGTACACCTATCACATCATTAATTGACACAATACCTGCATCTGATGGTTATCCTACAGAGGATTTCCTAATTAAATTAGTTAAAGCTTTATTAATATCTGTTGAAACACTAAGGGGGAATTCTATTATAGGGGAAAATTCAGAAGCAACTTGTACGTCAGAGCTTTTCTTAAAAGAACTCTTCCAAAAAGTGCTGCTTTCCTTCCTGGAAGGACTTAATTCTAAACCTACAACAACCTCAGTTATTCCTATTCAAAATTTCAGAACGAATGATATTTCTCCGTTGAAACTCGAAACTCTACGCCCTGAAGAAACCAAGAATTTATTTTCACTTGCAAAATCTGCAGAAAAAATTCAAGAAGACATAGACTTCTTCAGAAATAATCTGGCTATATATGAAGACTTTAAGAGGAAAAACAACGTTAAGATTAGGGGAATCCCAGAGAAAGTCCCTGCCTTTCAATTAAACAATTAAATCTCCTCAATGATTCATCAAATTATCCCTCACACAAGCAAGATAAACCTGATTGAGAAAGCCTTTAGAGTCCGCAGACCTCCTTCCCTCCCGTCTGACGTTCCCAGAGATGTCATTGTCTCATTTTATCCTAATTGGATTAGAAATATATTGCTGAACATTGCTAAAGATCCGCTGTTTCTCTCATCATCTTATAGCCACCTATCCTTCTATAAAGATTTTTCCAAGGACACATGGAAGAAAAGAAGATCATTCCAAGCAACAACGAAGGAACTTCGTTGTGCTAATATTTCTTATACTTGGACCCAAAATTCCTCACTCCAGATAAAGTTTGCAGCAAAGATGTTTCTCATTTCTTCCTTGGAAGAGGGTATGAAATTTTTGAAAAATATTGGAAGATTGCCCTCGGCAGACTCACCTGGGATCTCGAAACTTCTTAAAGCAGACATCAACCCTCCGTGAAGATGTCTAAAGATTACAAAACTTTAAGATGGTGGCAGACTTGTTCTTCTTTATATTATTTTATTTTTTTTTTTTAGGAGTAAAATTATTCATGTTTTTAAATCTACAAAGATTCGGGCACTAATAATAGTAGTACGTTTTAACAGGGCAAATTATTTGTGTTTAACAGATTACAACTTGGAAGATTAAGAAGTATAATTATAATTATATATATATATATTATATTTATGTAGAAAAAGCAGGTATCTGCTTTGTAGCTTTGTTTGAACCTTATTTACCCCAATCGGTCCTAGAGCCACCTTGTGTGGTTTAGGATGGGGGGGTAAAGCCTCCAAACAGGTCCTAGACAACTTAGTGGTTACGGACGGGACAGGTAACATGCAACTATAGCTTTTTGTACATATGACGTAATATGGTACTTTATGTTTGTATACCTGTCTATCCCCCATCTGGGGGTCTCCCTGTACTTACAGGGGGTATCCTTTTCTCACCTAACCTTTTCCCACTTTCTTTCCTTTCCTGTTAAAAATTCTGAAACGTTAATAAAAAATATTTAAATAAAAAAAGGATGAGTTTGCAACTACTTTACTTTTGGAGAAAATTCAAAACATTCATTATTCAATAGGGCCCAAACTATCAAAAACCAGCGGTTTGAATGAACACACATTTCTTGGTAGAATCATGCAGGACTGAAATTTTTGATGTTTTTCTACTCCTCTCATGAGCCCAAACAAGTCTCTAAAAGGATGAGTTTGCAACTACTTTACTTTTGGAGAAAATTCAAAACATTCATTATTCAATAGAGCCCAATAGCAAAAACCAGCGTTTTGAATGAAGAATCACATTTCTTGGTAGAATCATGCAGGATTGAAATTTTTGATGGTTTTTTACTCCTCTCAACAGCCCAAACAAGTTTCTAAAAGGATGAGTTTGTAACTGCTTTACTTTTGGAGAAAATTCAAAACATTCATTATTCAATAGGGCCCAAAATATCCAAAACCAGCGGTTTGATTGAACACTCACATTTTTTGGTAGAATCGTGCAGGACTGAAATTTTTGATGTTTTTCTACTCCTCTCATGAGCCCAAACAAGTCTCTAAAAGGATGAGTTTGCAACTACTTTACTTTTGGAGAAAATTCAAAACATTCATTATTCAATAGAGCCCAATAGCAAAAACCAGCGTTTTGAATGAAGAATCACATTTCTTGGTAGAATCATGCAGGATTGAAATTTTTGATGGTTTTTTACTCCTCTCAACAGCCCAAACAAGTTTCTAAAAGGATGAGTTTGCAACTACTTTACTTTTGGAGAAAATTCAAAACATTCATTATTCAATAGGGCCCAAACTATCAAAAACCAGCGGTTTGAATGAACACACATTTCTTGGTAGAATCATGCAGGACTGAAATTTTTGATGTTTTTCTACTCCTCTCATGAGCCCAAACAAGTCTCTAAAAGGATGAGTTTGCAACTACTTTACTTTTGGAGAAAATTCAAAACATTCATTATTCAATAGAGCCTAATAGCAAAAATCAGGTTTTGAATGAAGAATCACATTTCTTGGTAGAATCATGCAGGATTGAATTTTTTGATGGTTTTTTACTCCTCTCAACAGCCCAAACACATTTCTAAAAGGATGAGTTTGCAACTACTTTACTTTTGGAGAAAATTCAAAACATTCATTATTCAATAGGGCCCAAAATGTCAAAAACCAGTGGTTTGAATGAACACACATTTCTTGGTAGAATCGTGCAGGACTGAAATTTTTGATGTTTTTCTACTCCTCTCATGAGCCCAAACAAGTCTCTAAAAGCATGAGTTTGCAACTACTTTACTTTTGGTGAAAATTCAAAACATTCATTATTCAAAGAGCCCAATAGCAAAAATCAGGTTTTGAATGAAGAATCACATTTCTTGGTAGAATCATGCAGGATTGAAATTTTTGATGGTTTTTTACTCCTCTCAACAGCCCAAACAAGTTTCTAAAAGGATGAGTTTGCAACTACTTTACTTTTGGAGAAAATTCAAAACATTCATTATTCAATAGGGCCCAAAATATAAAAAACCAGCGGTTTGAATGAACACACATTTCTTGGTAGAATCGTGCAGGACTGAAATTTTTGATGTTTTCCTACTCCTCTCATGAGCCCAAACAAGTCTCTAAAAGGATGAGTTTGCAACTACTTTACTTTTGGAGAAAATTCAAAACATTCATTATTCAATAGAGCCCAATAGCAAAAATCAGGTTTTGAATGAAGAATCACATTTCTTGGTAGAATCATGCAGGATTGAAATTTTTGATGGTTTTTTACTCCTCTCATGAGCCCAAACAAGTCTCTAAAAGCATGAGTTTGCAACTACTTTACTTTTGGAGAAAATTCAAAACATTCATTATTCAATAGGGCCCAAACTATCAAAAACCAGCGGTTTGAATGAACACACATTTCTTGGTAGAATCTTGCAGGATTGAAATTTTTGATGTTTTTCTACTCCTCTCATGAGCCCAAACAAGTCTCTAAAAGCATGAGTTTGCAACTACTTTACTTTTGGAGAAAATTCAAAACATTCATTATTCAATAGAGCCCAATAGCAAAAATCAGGTTTTGAATGAAGAATCACATTTCTTGGTAGAATCATGCAGGATTGAAATTTTTGATGGTTTTTTACTCCTCTCAACAGCCCAAACAAGTTTCTAAAAGGATGAGTTTGCAACTACTTTACTTTTGGAGAAAATTCAAAACATTCATTATTCAATAGGGCCCAAACTATCAAAAACCAGCGGTTTGAATGAACACACATTTCTTGGTAGAATCATGCAGGACTGAAATTTTTGATGTTTTTCTACTCCTCTCATGAGCCCAAACAAGTCTCTAAAAGCATGAGTTTGCAACTACTTTACTTTTGGAGAAAATTCAAAACATTCATTATTCAATAGAGCCCAATAGCAAAAATCAGGTTTTAAATGAAGAATCACATTTCTTGGTAGAATCATGCAGGATTGAAATTTTTGATGGCTTTTTACTCCTCTCCACAGCCCAAACAAGTTTCTAAAAGGATGAGTTTGCAACTACTTTACTTTTGGAGAAAATTCAAAACATTCATTATTCAATAGGGCCCAAACTATCAAAAACCAGCGGTTTGAATGAACACACATTTCTTGGTAGAATCTTGCAGGATTGAAATTTTTGATGTTTTTCTACTCCTCTCATGAGCCCAAACAAGTCTCTAAAAGCATGAGTTTGCAACTACTTTACTTTTGGAGAAAATTCAAAACATTCATTATTCAATAGAGCCCAATAGCAAAAATCAGGTTTTGAATGAAGAATCACATTTCTTGGTAGAATCATGCAGGATTGAAATTTTTGATGGTTTTTTACTCCTCTCAACAGCCCAAACAAGTTTCTAAAAGGATGAGTTTGCAACTACTTTACTTTTGGAGAAAATTCAAAACATTCATTATTCAATAGGGCCCAAACTATCAAAAACCAGCGGTTTGAATGAACACACATTTCTTGGTAGAATCATGCAGGACTGAAATTTTTGATGTTTTTCTACTCCTCTCATGAGCCCAAACAAGTCTCTAAAAGCATGAGTTTGCAACTACTTTACTTTTGGAGAAAATTCAAAACATTCATTATTCAATAGAGCCCAATAGCAAAAATCAGGTTTTGAATGAAGAATCACATTTCTTGGTAGAATCATGCAGGATTGAAATTTTTGATGGTTTTTTACTCCTCTCAACAGCCCAAACAAGTTTCTAAAAGGATGAGTTTGCAACTACTTTACTTTTGGAGAAAATTCAAAACATTCATTATTCAATAGGGCCCAAAATATCAAAACCCAGCGTTTTGAATGAAGAATCACATTTCTTGGTAGAATCATGCAGGACTGAAATTTTTGATGTTTTTCTACTCCTCTCATGAGCCCAAACAAGTCTCTAAAAGCATGAGTTTGCAACTACTTTACTTTTGGAGAAAATTCAAAACATTCATTATTCAATAGAGCCCAATAGCAAAAATCAGGTTTTAAATGAAGAATCACATTTCTTGGTAGAATCATGCAGGATTGAAATTTTTGATGGTTTTTTACTCCTCTCATGAGCCCAAACAAGTCTCTAAAAGGATGAGTTTGGGGGCGTGGCCTGAGCAATGAAGGTGTGAGGATGTGTTTGCTCGGGGCTCCTGCTCAGCCACCTAATTGAAGCGACCTGGAAACGACATACAACCTTTAATCAAGAATTGATACTAATTACAAGATTCGGGAATATCCCTGGATCATTTTGACACCAAAATCTTGAAGATTGAGCTGATAATACTGAAACTGCAGCTGCTGAGGAGAGGCGGTGTTTTTTTTTTCCCGCGCTTTGCAGAGGAGCAGAGCTTGTGCTGATACCCGGCTCCCTCGGCTGAAGGAGAGTCCGGGGAGAAGATTTCGTTATTTCTTTGCTGCCTGGCTCTGGTGGACTTGTTGCCCAGAGGTGAGGAGCTATTTTCAGAAGAGCTGAAACGGAGGAAGTAGCGGCGCCTTTGATATTAATACCCGCCGCGGTTTTTGGCTGCTGCGGCTGACTGCGGCTTTGGATCACGAGGGAGCCTGCTTGTCAAGATCCAGGAGCTCCCCCTGAAAAGAATAAGACCAGGCACGCCAAGATCTGAGAAGAATTGGGGGAGTTCTTAGCAAAAATCCTTGTCGGTGAGGAGAGCTGCTCGAGCAAGGACTTGATTGACAGCCGCTGCATTCCGAGGCCCGCGGCTGTAGACACGCCGGAGTTTTTGGCCTGCTGCAACTACCTACCATTCCGGATCAAGGGGGAGCCTGTTTGTCACGACTCAGGAGCCCCCCCTGAAGAGAATAAGACCGGGCACGCCTGGATTGGACAAGAATTGAGGGAGTTCTTCGCTGAAATCCTCGGCGGTGAGGAGAACTACAGGAGCCGGTGGAGCCACAGCTTTGAGGAGGACTGAGGCAGAAGGTGGGAGCTCGCGGAGACCGAGGGGCAGATCAGCGCCCTATTACTAAATATTGGTGAGAGGCAGGAGGGGATTCCTGGACGTGGAGTTTTGTGGGGGTGACAGCGGCTGCCGAAATTCTTACCCGCCGCGGTTTTCTGATTGCCGCGCACCCTTGCAGAGCCGGATTAATAGAAGACTGGTTCAGTAAGATCCAGGGGACCCCCCTGGATAATTGAAGACCAGGATCGCTGAGCTCCAACAATGATTCGGGGAGATATAAGGTAATCCTTGGTGGGATCAAGAAGCAGGAGCCGGAGCAGGAACACAGCTGTCAGCTGCGGTCGGGTGTTCAGATCCGCCGCAGTTTTTGGGACTCTGCATCTTCATATATACAGTTTTCTTTGAGGACCCTTTTCTTTAGGATTCGGGAGGTCCCACTGAGTGGCTGGATACCGGGCACGCTGGTAATTAAAAGAATTGGAGATTTCCCTGTATAAAATCATCGGCGGTGCAGGGGAAAGCAGGAGCTTGATTGACATCTGGGGCCAGGAACTTAGATTCATTGCAGCTTTTTTTTTTTAAATAGTTGTGTAAACCTGCGTATTTAGATCTGTGGGTACCCTGGTTGGGGAGGCTTGGGTAGATTATAATAATACATTTCTGGCAAGACAAGATATAGTTACAATAGCGGTTTAAAGGTGTTGATACGCATATCTTGAATTGTTTTTAATCTACTTTGGGGCTGATATTACAAAGGGTGAATCTTTGATGTTCACTGTTTATATTCTTATAGTTTATACTTATTTTATAGAGAAATTGTATCTAAGACGGAGTTAAAATATTTATATAATAATTATTTAATATAAGTGAAATTGACACCCTACATCCTAAGCTAATTTAATTGTCAAGATGGAGGGTGGGGGGACTAAATTTAAACCACTTTTTAAGGTTAATGAATCCTCAAATAAAAATCTAAAGGGGAAACATCCCCCAAATAGGCTGCACAATAAGCCCTCTGAGGATTCCCCTAATCTGCTAAGTCCCATCAAATCAAGGTCCCCATTGAAGAGGGATACGCAGGCTAGTCGGACATCCGCGACATCTTCATATAAACCTTCTCAATTAGAGGTAGAGGGCAAGGGCTCAGTTTCTGATCCCCATAATCCCCTTATGCAAAAGCAGACCGACTCTGAAGTAATGGACACATCTAAGTCTGCTAAAAGGAAAGGCCCTAATTCAAGAGACGCTGATAAGAAATCAATCACAGCTGAATCTGAGGATAACTCAGATTACTCTTCGCCTGATAGCAGCCCTAATAGACAACCTTCTAAAAAAGAGCGTTCTTCATCCCCACATGCTCCAAGACAAGGGTTCGCCCCTATTGATCCGGATGAACTCTTGGCTTCTGAGAAGGGAGTGACGGAGGGTTTTATGGCTAGATTCTGTAAAATGTTTAATGAATCTATTGCTCTAGGCTTCGAATCTCAGAACAAGACACTAAACGAAATAAGTAAAAATTTCTCCCAAAGATTAGAAAAGAGCGAGAATAGGATTTTGGTAGTTGAGAATAAAACAGACACCTTGTTTAAACAAAATTCTCAATTAAAAACGGAAGTGCAGACACTAAAAACTAAATTAATGGATTTGGAGGATAGGAGCAGGAGGAGCAACCTCAAAATAAGAGGTATCCCAGAGAATGTCATGCAAGATGAGCTCTCAAATTATGCAAAGGCCATTTTCAAAAAAGCTCTGCCCGACCTACCAAATTCTGAGTTTAGGATCGATAGAATCCACCGCATTCCTCGTCCGAGGAGCCTGCCTACTGACAAGCCAAGGGACACTATCTTACATATGCACTATTACGAAACCAAAGAAAAAATCTTATCTTATATTAGGGATAAAGGTAACTTTCCAGATCCCTACGCCAATATAAGAATTTTTGGAGACTTCTCTAAAGCAACCATGGACTTCAGGAAGTCTTTCAGAGAAGTTAACGCAAGCATAAAAGATCTTGGGTTGTCGTATAGGTGGGGTTTCCCGGCTAAACTTCTGGTCTGGTATAAGGGGAAGACCATCCCCTTTTTCTCACCGGAGGAAGCTATGCTCTTCGTTCAGTCTTTTCAGGAGGGTATCGGTTGAATTTACATATGAGTTTAAGGTTTTCCAAAATATTTGTTATCTTTAAATAAGAGAAATTATTAGGAATAATGGGTGGTTGAGTGGGAGTTTAACCACTTTTTTATTTTCTCCCCAAACTAGGTGAGAATCCTTCTTGCTTGGATTCCTCCAGGAGAACTCATTTGAGTTCATGTTTGTAGTTTATATATATTTAGTATATACATATTGTAGTTTTTTTTTTTTTTTTTTTTAGTGTGTTTAAGGTCTTAGTCCTTCTCTCTGTAAGTTTAGAAAGAGTCTCGTCTGTATATACAGTATACTTTAATCTTCTTGAAATATGAAACTAAGGTTTTTTTCATTTAACGTTAGGGGTCTAAATATCCCCTATAAAAGACATATGCTCTGGAAAGAAATTGAACATAGTAAAGCAGACATTGTTTGTCTGCAGGAGGTTAAATTTGCTAAAAATAATCATCCATATTTTCAAAATAAGAGGTTTCCATTTGTGTTCCAATCCCTTAAAGAAAATAAGAAAGCAGGAGTTATTACGCTTATTAAAAATAATATCCAATTTGAACTAATACAAGAAATAGTTGATACGCAAGGGAGGTACCATATCCTCGTCTGTCAATTAAACCATGAACCTTACACAATAATTAATGTTTATGCCCCAAATAAAAAGATCTTATCGTACTTAAACAGATTAATGGACAAAATCAATGCAGTCAAGAAAGGAATGCTTATATTTGCTGGAGATTTCAATATAGTCCCGGATAGTAAAATGGACTCTTCGTCCTTAGTTCGCCACAAAGCTCCGTCACTCGGTAATTGGTTACTTTCTAACGAACTTTTTGACATCTACCGTTGTTTAAATACTACCTCACGTGAATATACACATTATTCAGATACACACAACACATCAGCAAGAATAGACTTAATATTGACAGATGTCTTTGCCATTTCCAAGTTTAGAAGTATCAGCATTTTAGGGAAATCTATCTCAGATCATGTCCCAGTAGTGGCGGAATTTAATTTGGGATCTCACTCGACAAATACATTCCTTTGGAAAGCTAATTCTACCCTTTTTAGGATTCCTGAGTATGAAGCAATAATCTCAGATACAATCTCTGAATATTTTAGAAATAATGATCTTGCTGACATGGATCCATTTGTCGTTTGGAATGCCCATAAGGCGGTTTTACGGGGATGCTTGATCCAACTTTCATCCAGATTCAAGAAAATTAATAGACAAAGAATCATAACCCTACAGTCCCAAATAAAATTAAAAGAAGATTTTCAAAATAATCTCTCAGTCCCATCACCAGATATCCAATCTGAACTCTTGACCTTGAGACAAGATCTGAGGTTTGCAATTATATCTGAATACGACGCGGTTATTAGAAACTCAAAATTTAATTTTTACTCTTCTGTTAATAAACCTACCGCTTTTATGATGAAAAAACTTAAACAAGAAAGAATTAACAGGAGAATAAATAAGATTAAAACTGATAAGGGAGAGATCAGGACTCATCCTTCAGACATTGCGAACGAGTTTGCAGATTTTTTTCAGGGACTATACAATTTGGCTTTAGAGTCGGATATACCACAACCTAATGATAATTCAATAAAGATGTTCTTAGACAAGCTAGCTCTTCCCAAGATTGATTCCCTAGAATTGGATCATATTAACAGACCTATCTCCGCAGAAGAAATAAATGTCGCAATTAATAAGCTTAAAATTAAGAAATCACCGGGGCCCGATGGATTTCTAAATGAATATTATAAAACCTTTCATCAAATTTTGATTCCCCACTTGGAGAGGATATTCAATGTGGCTTCTTGTCAGGGCTCTTTTCCGGCAGAAATGCTAGAAGCTACTATCGTTATGATACCGAAGGAGAAAGGAGACCCTGATAAGGTTCAAAGCTACAGGCCAATATCTCTCATAAATGGGGACGTTAAACTATATTCTAAAATTTGGGCCGAAAGACTTAAAAGGATTCTTCCCTCCCTGGTTAAGGACGATCAGATCGGCTTTGTTGAAGGTCGTCAGGCATCTGACGGGACCAGAAGGATTTTGAATATAATTAATGCTACAAAACTTTCTATAGATCCTTTAGTACTGGTAACGTTGGATGCCGAAAAGGCCTTTGATAGGCTAGATTGGAGTTATTTAAAAGGAACGCTTTTGAAGTTTGGATTCAATGATAAATTCTTGTCCTCAATTTTTGCCTTATATTCAGATCCTTGTGCAAAGATTTACACAAATAACCATCTGTCTAGGAAATTTCCAATATCGAATGGCACAAGACAGGGGTGCCCACTTTCACCACTACTATTTGTTCTAGCAATGGAACCCTTTGCACAAAAAATAAGATCCAACCCAAACATCCACAGCCCTGAAATTTCACAGCGATCATTTAAAATCGGTCTGTTTGCAGACGATATAGTGCTCACGCTATTAGATCCAGAGATTTCCATTAGAGCACTAGTTTTAGACTTAGAACTGTTTGCGTATGTATCCTATTTTAAAGTGAACCAATCAAAATCTAAGATTCTTTTTTTTAACTTACAAGATCAGGAAGTGGAACAGCTGAAGTCTCTTACAAAGTTTTCCTGCACAGAAGAAGTTGGTTATTTGGGGCTGGTACCTTTTAGAAACTTGTTTGGGCTGTTGAGAGGAGTAAAAAACCATAAAAAATTTCAATCCTGCATGATTCTACCAAGAAATGTGATTCTTCATTCAAAACGCTGGTTTTTGCTATTGGGCTCTATTGAATAATTAATGTTTTGAATTTTCTCCAAAAGTAAAGTAGTTGCAAACTCATGCTTTTAGGCTGGTTTCACATTTGCGTTTTTTAGCGCTGGAAAAAAACGCTAACCTGCGCATGCGTTTTTTCCCCTATATTTAACATGGGTGCGCATACCTGCGCGCTTGTAAGCGCATGTATGCGATTTTCATGCGCTGCGTTTTTTTGGGGTGTGCGATTGGATTTTCCAGACGCATCATGTTGCATTTTTTGGCCCTGCAAAAAAGCGCATGCGCACATATGCGCACGTTTTGCGCTAAAAATGGCCATTACAGCCTATGGATGCGCATATGTGCGCACTGGCATGCTCATGTAAGCGTTTTTTTGCATATGCGTTTTTTTTTTTTAACCATGGAATTTAGGGGTTTGAGTTAGAGTTAGGGTTAGTTAAGGGGGTTTAGGGTTAGGGTTAGGGTCAGGGTCAGGGTTAGGGTTGGATTTTGGGTCAGGGTTAGGGTTTAGTATGGTTTGGTTAAGGGTTAGGGTCAGGGTTAGGGTCAGGATTAGGGTTAAGTATGGTTTTGTTAAGGGTTAGGGTCAGGGTTAGGGTTAGGGTTAGGGTCAAGTATGGTTTTGTTAAGGATTAGGGTCAGGGTTAGGGTCAGGATTAGGGTTAAGTATGGTTTGGTTAAGGATTAGGGTTAGGGTTAGGGTCAGGGTTAGGGTTAGGGTTAGGGTCAGGGTTAGGGTCAGGGTTAGGGTTTAGGGTTTGGGTTAGGGTTAGTTAGGGTTTAGGGTTTGGGTTAGGGTTAAGTATGATTTGGTTAAGGGTTAGGGTCAGGGTTAGGGTCAGGGTCAGGATTAGGGTTAAGTATAGTTTGGTTAAGGGTTAGGGTCAGGGTTAGGGTTAGGGTTAGGGTCAGGGTTAGGGTTAGGGTCAGGGTTAGGGTTAGGGTTAGGGTTAGGGTCAGGGTTAGGGTTAAGTATGGTTTTGTTAAGGATTAGGGTCAAGGTTAGGGTCAGGATTAGGGTTAAGTATGGTTTGGTTAAGGATTAGGGTTAGGGTTAGGGTCAGGGTTAGGGTTAGGGTTAGGGTTAGTGTCAGGGTTAGGGTTAGGGTCAGGGTCAGGGTTAGGGTTAGGGTTAGTTAGGGTTTAGGGTTTGGGTTAGGGTTAAGTATGATTTGGTTAAGGGTTAGGGTCAGGGTTAGGGTTAGGGTTAGGGTTAGGGTCAGTAAAGTCATGGTTTGGGTAGTGTGAGGGGCCACCTAAAAATGTTGGGAAAAAACGCAAACGCGGTAAAAACGCGCTAAAAACGCATACAAACGCATAAAAACGCTGCGTTTTTTTCATGCATGCTCATAAAAATGCTTGAAAAAAACGCAGCAGTTGTATGCTTATGTATGCGTTTTTTCAATGCGTTTTTTTGCGGGAAAAACGCGCTGCAAAAAAAAGAAAGTGTGAAACTAGCCTTAGAGACTTGTTTGGGCTCATGAGAGGAGTAGAAAAACATCAAAAATTTCAGTCCTGCAAGATTCTACCAGAAATGTGTGTTCATTCAAACCGCTGGTTTTTGATATTTTGGGCCCTATTGAATAATGAATGTTTTGAATTTTCTCCAAAAGTAAAGTAGTTGCAAACTCATCCTTTTAGAAGCTTGTTTGGGCTGTTGAGAGGAGTAAAAAACCATCAAAAATTTCAATCCTGCATGATTCTACCAAGAAATGTGATTCTTCATTCAAAACCTGATTTTTGCTATTGGGCTCTATTGAATAATGAATGTTTTGAATTTTCTCCAAAAGTAAAGTAGTTGCAAACTCATGCTTTTAGAGACTTGTTTGGGCTCATGAGAGGAGTAGAAAAACATCAAAAATTTCAGTCCTGCATGATTCTACCAGAAATGTGTGTTCATTCAAACCGCTGGTTTTTGATATTTTGGGCCCTATTGAATAATGAATGTTTTGAATTTTCTCCAAAAGTAAAGTAGTTGCAAACTCATCCTTTTAGAAACTTGTTTGGGCTGTTGAGAGGAGTAAAAAACCATCAAAAATTTCAATCCTGCATGATTCTACCAAGAAATGTGATTCTTCATTCAAAACCTGATTTTTGCTATTGGGCTCTATTGAATAATGAATGTTTTGAATTTTCTCCAAAAGTAAAGTAGTTGCAAACTCATCCTTTTAGAGTCTTGTTTGGGCTCATGAGAGGAGTAGAAAAACATAAAAAATTTCAGTCCTGCACAATTCTACCAAGAAATGTGAGTGTTCATTCAAACCGCTGGTTTTTGATATTTTGGGCCCTATTGAATAATGAATGTTTTGAATTTTCTCCAAAAGTAAAGTAGTTGCAAACTCATCCTTTTAGAAACTTGTTTGGGCTGTTGAGAGGAGTAGAAAACCATCAAAAATTTCAATTCTACATGATTCTACCAAGAAATGTGATTCTTCATTCAAAACGCTGGTTTTTGCTATTGGGCTCTATTGAATAATGAATGTTTTGAATTTTCTCCAATAGTAAAGTAGTTGCAAACCCTAGGAAGCGATGTACAGGCTCATACTGTATATAGTATAAAGTGCAAATATATCCCAAATACTGGAAAAAATTCTTCAAAGGCTCAACTCACTGGAAATATAATAGCAAAAAAAATATCATAAATGAGCTATTAAGCATCACAAGAGATCAAAATTGGAGTTTTTCAAGATAAATAATTTATTTAGAATAATTAACAGAGCATAAATGCTAAATGCAAGTTACAGCAGACATAAACACAATATAATTAAACCAGCACCTTATCATTTTCACTTTTAACAGCCAATCAGAGCGATTGTAGACATGTGGGGGTGAAGCCACCCCACCTGTGGAGAAGTACAAAGCCCCCTGTGTGTGTGGGTCGGGTGGGGTCACTGAAAAGTCAGTCACCCGACCCGACCCGCAGGAGGGCCAGTTCTTGCCGAGATGGCGAATAGACCGATCCGGAAGAAGACATGCTGAAAAGAAAACAAAAAATACATTAGTACATAATAAATTGTACAGGACACACAGACATTATTTTTAAGAATACTCACATTTTGGCTCCTGAAGCTTGAATCCACAGGTAGAAGGCTCTTGTAGAATGCTTGTCTGGTCTCTGCAAGGCATTATGTAGAGTAATTGTCTGACCCTGAAGACACATTCTTTTATGTACACTCCTCCAAAACAATGTTGCTTGTTTAGGGGGAGTTCTAGACAAGTGTCTAGACATTGTTTACTCAAATCGCGTTTGCGCTCAAGGCGCTGACGTGCGCGGTGCCAAGCGCTCATCAGCAACCACATAGACTGTAATGCTATTTTTGGGCGCACACGTGCGAGCGCGATTTTTTTAACGATGCCGCCGGAAAAAAAAATGCAACATGTAGCGTACGTCGCGTCTGGGCGCACACCTGTAAAATGCGCAGCGCACGCTAAACGCTGAAGAGCGCGTACATTCGCAAGACCCTGCGATCACCATGTTAAAGATAGGGGGACATTGCGCGTGTGCATGATGCGCTGCGTAATCAAACGCTAGTGTGAAACGAGCCTTACTACGTAGATAAGGGAGCAGAACCAACCTTACGAGAGAGACATGGGAGCAGAACCGAGCTTACTACAGTGCTATGGGAGCATAACCGATCTTACTACAGAGATAAGGGAGCAGAACCGAGTTTACTACAGAGATAAGGGAGCAGAACCAAGCTTAATATGTCTACTTCACAGATATGGGAACAGAACCAAGCTTACGGCATGCATATGGTACAAGAATCTAGATTACTACATCAATACAGAACCAGAACCAAGCTTACTGCTTAGATATGGTACCATAACTGAGCTTACTGACAAACATACATATATCTCTAGAAACACTGACAAGTAAACACACATTACAGCAGGGGCATTGCTAGGGTTCTAAAAGTTCAGGGGTCCATGCCTCAAAGTGCATGTCTACCCATCTGACCCCCCTATAATCATCTAAAGAGCATCTATAGATATATAAGTACAGTATACCACTGTTGCTAACCAAAAACATACAATGCAAAGACCAATATTATCAAAATTACTACTATAAAAGACCAAAACAATAAAACTACTCAATGTCCACCACCATCACCACTACTCAGCAAATACATAATATAATATAACCATTACCTTTACATAACAAAACACTATACAGAGACCAATGACAACACCATACACCTACTACTACATAGACTGAAACAAATTTAGCGGCCACTAAATAAAAAAATAGTCTACTAAAAAGAGCAATATTACCATCTTACTGTTATCGTATATTGGTAGATACTAGTCCCACAGAACATACACGTGAGTACAGTAGTTATATATAGAACCTTACAGCTGACAATCTTTCTGATTTGGGTCGCTCACTTTTCCTGTCTTTTTCATCAGGCCCAGACCTCCATTACCACTTCTCCAGCCACAACTCATCTGCACAGATTACAACAAAAACACATTTGACATCTCACATTTCTACTGATGTCTCATTTATTCCCAACCTACAAAAACTCCCCACTCTGCTTACCTGAGGCATAGGATACTGACCCCAATATTTTAAAAAACTGTGCCATTACTATGATTACTCCCTCCCCCAAAAATTAGTGTCCCATAGAAAATATTAATACCCCCACTGTGCAAAGGCGTGTATGCTCCTTTAACCCCTTCCCGACCAATGACTCCACATAGGCATCATGAAAAGCTGTGCCAATCTGACCAGTGACGCCTATGTGGCGTCATGAATTAATTGCCCTCCTGCGGGTCGGGTGACTGACCTTTCAGTGACCCCACCCGACCCACACACACAGGGGGCTTTGTACTTCTCCACAGGTGGGGTGGCTTCACCCCCACATGTCTACAATCGCTCTGATTGGCTGTTAAAAGTGAAAATGATAAGGTGCTGGTTTAATTATATTGTGTTTATGTCTGCTGTAACTTGCATTTAGCATTTATGTTCTGTTAATTATTCTAAATAAATTATTTATCTTGAAAAACTCCAATTTTGATCTCTTGTGATGCTTAATAGCTCATTTATGATATTTTTTTTGCTATTATATTTCCAGTGAGTTGAGCCTTTGAAGAATTTTTTCCAGTATTTGGGATATATTTGCACTTTATACTATATATATGCACTATATACTATATATATATACTGTATAGTATGAGCCTGTACATCGCTTCCTATATACAGTATGAGGCTGCATATTGCCTCCTATATACAGTATGAGCCCACATAGCCTCCTGTATACAGTATGAGGCCGCATATAGCCTTCTATATACAGTATGAGGCCGCATATAGTCTCCTATATACAGTATGAGCCTGCACATTACTTCCTATATACAATATGAGCCCACATAGCCTCCTATATACAGTATGAGGCTGCACATCGCTTCCTATATACAGTATGAGGCCACATATAGCCTCCTATGTACGGTATGAGCCTGCACATCGCTTCCTATATACAGTATGAGGCCGCATATAGCCTCCTATATACAGTATGAGCACCCACATATAGCCTCCTGAATACAGTTTTTGCCTCCTATATACAGCATGAGCCTGCACATTGCTTCCTATATACAGTATGAGCCTGCACATAGCCTCCTATAAACAGTATGAGCCTGTACATCATTTCCTCTATACAGTATGAGGTCGCATATAGCCTCTTATATACAGTATGAGCAACCACATATAGCCTCCTTTGTACAGTATGAGCCTGCGCATTGCTTCCTATAAACAGTATGAGCATCCACATAGCCTCCTATGTACAGTATGAGCCTGCAAATCGCTTCCTATAAACAGTATGAGCCTGCACATCGCTTCCTATAAACAGTATGAGCCCACATATAGCCTCCTGAATACAGTATTTGCCTCCTATATACAGTGTGAGTCCCCATATAGCCTTCTATATACAGTATGAGCCTGCACATCGCTTCCTATATACAGTATGAGGCCACATATAGCCTTCTATATACAGTATGAGCACCCACATATAGCCTCCTGTATACAGTATGATGCTGCATATAGCCTCCTATATACAGTATGAGGCCGCATATAGCCTCCTATATACAGTATGAGCCTGTACTTCGCTTCCTATATACAGTATGAGGCCGCATATAGCCTCCTATATACAGTATGATCACCCACATATAGCATCCTGAATGCAGTGTTTACCTCCTATATACAGTATGAGCCTGCACATTGCTTCCTATATACAGTATGAGCCTGCAAATAGCCTCCTATATACAGTATGAGCCTGTACATCACTTCCTATATACAGTATGAGGCCGCATATAGCTTCCTATATACAGTATGAGCACACACATATAGCCTCCTATGTACAGTATGAGCCTGCGCATTGCTTCCTATAAACAGTATGAGCATCCACATAGCCTCCTATGTACAGTATGAGCCTGCACATCGCTTCCTAAACAGTATGAGCCTGCACATCGCTTCCTAAAAACAGTATGAGCCTGCAAATCGCTTCCTATATACAGTATGAGCCTGCGCATTGCTTCCTATAAACAGTATGAGCATCCACATAGCCTCCTATGTACAGTATGAGCCTGCACATCGCTTCCTAAACAGTATGAGCCTGCACATCGCTTCCTAAAAACAGTATGAGCCTGCAAATCGCTTCCTATATACAGTATGAGCCTGCACATTGCTTTCTATATACAGTATGAGCCTGCACATAGCCTCTTATATACAGTATGAGCCTGTACATCACTTCCTATATACAGTATGAGGCTGCATATAGCCTCCTATATACAGTATGAGCCCACATAGCCTCCTGTATACAGTATGAGGCCGCATATAGTCTCCTATATACAGTATGAGCCTGCACATTGCTTCATATATACAATATGAGCCCACATAGCCTCCTACAGTATATACAGTATGATCACCCACATATAGCCTCCTGAATACAGTTTGTGCCTCCTATATACAGTATGAGCCTGTACTTCACTTCATATATACAGTATGAGGCCGCATATAGCCTCATATAGCTATACAGTATGAGCATCCACATATAACCTCCTATGTACAGTATGAGCCTGCGCATTGCTTCCTATAAACAGTATGAGCATCCACATAGCCTCCTATGTACAGTATGAGCCTGCACATCGCTTCCTATAAACAGTATGAGCCTGCAAATTGCTTCCTATATACAGTATGAGCCCACATATAGCCTCTTGAATACAGTGTTTGCCTCCTATATACAGTGTGAGTCCCCATATAGCCTCCTATATACAGTATGAGCACTCACATATAGCCTCCTGAATACATTGTTTGCCACCATATTGCCTCCTATATACAGTGTGAGTCCCCATATAGCTCCTATATACAGTATGAGCCCCTATATAGCATCCCATATCTAACTGCATTTACCTTGGTATCATTAATTTTCTATGAGACTGCTCTGTTCTCATATTGTGCATTTAGTAGGGCTTAATGGAATGATTGCGCTTGTTACACATCAACTCTAGATGCGCTCACTTATTAGACTTTGGTTGGGGCAACTTTAAAATATAATAATGATAATGGTCCTGTCTAGTGACAAGTTTATTTTACAGGCTTCTGGAGAAAGGCACAATACCAGTCATTCAAGGGTTAATTCTTTGGAACACTGAGAGGGACTTTCTAGCCAATGAAACCACAGTATAAAACACCTGTGATAACTATGGCAACTGCGCTGATGTCATAAACACATGCATCTATGATGCAGGAGAAGATTCCAGAACCATAAGTCATTCAGCCGTAGACGGAAGCCATACTTGATGTGTCTGGAGACCTGGAGCTTCATCACTCCACAATGGGAGGAAGGGGACACCGCCTAGCCAGCCAGATCAGCCATAGCGCCTAGCCAGCCAGATCAATGGGGTGACAGATGTTGCAGCCAGATCTCCCTCACGTCCGGTACTCGCCGCCTTCACTTTATGTGTACGGCCTGGAGAGGTTGCATTAGGCTTCTCCAAAACAAATATGACACAATGTACAAATTCAGGTACAATTTGCTGTTACATGTTGGCACTAACCTTCTAAGCCCAAGGGAAGGGCAGTCCTGCAGCCATGGTTCCCTAGAGGTTTCCACCACAGGGGGTTTTTCCTCTCCTGAGTGCTGAAGGACGATTCTTCGTGAGTCGGGGGTTCTGCCATTTTCAGTGTCTCTTTCATAGTAATTGGCTGATTCTAAATTTCAGACAGTGAAAGAAATAATAATGATGAGATTTGGAATAAAATTCGGTCAATTTAACATCCAATAAAAGTGTTTTGTGTGTTTCTTTCACAATCTTCGGTTGGTGAGATTTTGTTGGGGATCAGGATCCAGCATCTATGATCAAGCCATGAAGCCAGATATGAAGTCAGAGCAATTTAACCCTGCGCTGGAAGACAGGATGGAGCAGAGATGACAAAGTGTGACTGCACAATTAGCACAAGTTCACACTCTTCCTCCCATTCAGATACATGAGGGGATTCAGGGCCGAGTTGGGACTAAAAAGCAGCCCTGGCACACAAAATTCACCAGCCCACATACAATAAGTGTCCTCAACCCAAATCGTAGAACACTGATAGGTCATGTAGGATTTTGCTTTATCCGTTACCAGGGCCGAAACAAAGTATTTTGGGTGCCCAAGGCAGATGAAGCCGAAGGCGCCCATTTTGCATTTCTACCCAGCTAATTCTTCCCTTTTCCATTAGGTCTATGACATCATGTGATTAATAACTGATGATCTGAATCCTTCTAAGTCAGGCCCATATACATTTGTATCTCCTTAACAATGGTAAGGAGATGCTGGGAGTTATCAGTCTTTATCAGACTGTGGACTATACAGGAACCATAGTACTGATGAGACGCAGTCAGTACCAATAGCTAAAAATGTACATCCTGGTACCTTATAGGTGACCTCTTCTCTGATTGAGTCTTTTCTTTCTCTTAGGCCTGTTTCACACTTCAGTTTTCTGGCGTTAGTCAAAATCCGCCAGTGTGCAAAAACAGATCCGTTTCCGTTTTGTGGCAAACGGATGCAACTGGATCCGTTTTTTGTACGGATCCGCTTTAGACGCTAGTGCATGAAATTTAAAGTAAGGCCTGTTTCACGAGAGAGAGAGAGATTTGGCTGCCACAGAATGGGATTTGGGGTTAAATATCATGAAAGGACATTCATTCGGGCATGCTCAGTATAAAAAGGAGGATCCGATGGCAGATTCCGTCAATTGACGGTTGGCAACGGATCCACCGCCTTTTCTCATCCACATCTCGCTTCTTAAGGCCCCTTTCACACTCCAGTCTTTTGCAATCAGTCACAATCCGTCAAAGTGTTCAGATCCGTCAAGTGGACGGATCCTGCGTATATTGCAAAAAACTGATGCACTGGATCTGTTTTTATGACTGATCCGTTGTAGCAGCCTTGCTGTAGGAATTAAAGAAACAGAATTCTGGAGCGAGAGAGAGAGAGAAGGATTTTGTGCCAGAATAGAAAAAGCAGCCGCAGGGGTTAAAATAAAGGAAGAAAAATGATTCCGGGCATGCTCAGTTTTAAAAGATGGAATCCGTCGCTATCCGACTTTTCGACGTACACAAAAAATGTTCATCTGTCCGTTGTCTCTGGCCGACGGACAGAGATTTTCTGACGGATCCGTTGGACGACAGATGAAACGTGTGGCCATCCATCACAATCTGTCACTAATACAAGTCTATGAGAAAAAAAACGGATCCAGCATGAAAAAATGATGGAAAGCCAAAATTAGAGTTGAGCGAAACGGATCGAAAAATTTCAAAAGTCGCCGACTTTTGGCAAAGTCGGGTTTCATGAAACGAAACCCGACCCTAGGATGAGGTCGGCCACGAGGTCGGCGACTTACGCGCCAAAGTCGCGTTTCAAAAGTTTGTTTTGCGCTCTTTTTCAGCCAATCAGGATCCACGGACACTGTGGGCAACGTGATGACATAGGCAGGGGTCACCACCATCTTTCAGAAGGGCATGCAAGTGATTGGCTTGCTTTGGTGGGCGTCACAGGGGGTATAAAAGGGCGTGCACGCCGACCGCCATGTTCCTCATGCTGATCTCAGAATAGGGAGAGCTGCTGCTGATTCTGTAGGGAGAGCGTTAGGCAGGGAAGAAGACACCAAAAACTGCTTCTGCTGCTAGCGATTTTGCCTGTACAACACACCAGTCACTGTGTGTGCAGTGCAAGGGGAGGCTATATTTTGCTGGATCAGCGGTGTTGGTTGTTAGGCTGCCTTCTAAGGCTTCCTGACGGCTGCATTGCTGTTTACCCACTGCTCTGCAAACTGCTTTTTTAAAAGCAATCCCAATTTTTTTTTTGTCCTGCTGAGGTACTGAGCGTGCATTTTTTCACACCATACAGCGGTGCACACTCCTCACACAGTACCGTGTAACGGCTGTTATCACAGCCACAGTGAAGCTATCTGTGTGTCACTCTGTAAGAATAAGTTGAGGACATGTTCCGTTCTTACAGACCTGCACCTTCTAGTTTTGTCTAGCTTTCAAACAGTTAAATATATTTGCTGTTTGATCACATTCAAAACTATAGAGAGACAGCGTGTGTCAGTCCGTATACTTAAAAAACACGGAGTTTGACAATTTTACGTACACCGGACAGCCGTGTACGTGCACGCTCCTCTCAGTACCGTGTAACGGCTGTTATCACGGCCACAGTGAAGCTGTGTGTCACTCTGTAAGAATAAGTCGAGGACATGTTCCATTCTTACAGACCTGCACCTTCTAGTTTTGTCTAGCTTTCAAACAGTTAAATATATTTGCTGTGTGATCACATTCAGAACTATAGAGAGACAGCGTGTGTCAGTCCGTATACTTAAAAAACACGGACCTTGACAATTTTACGTACACCGGACAGCCATGTATGTGCACGCTCCTCTCAGTACCGTGTAACGGCTGTTATCACGGCCACAGTGAAGCTATCTGTGTGTCACTCTGGAAGGATAAGTGGAGGACTTGTTCCGTTCTTACAGACTCTAGGGAGATTCCTATTCTGCCCAATTCTATATACACCTTGTAGTTTGTGATACACTAGAAAATTTCTGCCTGTGACATAGCGCTGTGATATTCAGTGGGCCTCACACAATCCAAAAGTGTCCAGTGTCCACTAGTGTGTGCAGAAATTCAAAATCTCTGTTATCCTGTAGTCACTTTTTTCACACCTGTGCCATCGAGCCTGTGACATAGCGCTGTGATATTCAGTGGGCCTCACGCAATCCAAAAGTGTACAGTGTCCACAAATGTGTGCAGAAATTCAAAATCTCCCCTGTCCTATAGACACCTTGTACCTTGTTTTACATTACTATATAGTTTGTTGGATTTTGTCTACATTTCTACCAAAAATGAGGAAGGCTGGTGGAAGAGGCTGTGGAATTGGGCGGGGGTTGGCAGCTGGTAATGATGGTGTTGGTGGTGGATCTGATGGTAGTGGCAAAAGCAAAATAGGACCGAATGCAGGAGGTGTTGAGCCTGTGTCATCATCTGGCTCCACAAGGCCTCGAAGGCTTACTTTTCTAGGAGTTGGCAAACCGATTTTAAAGCCAGAGCTTCAGGAAAAAGTTTTGGCTTACATTGCTGACTCAGCCTCCAGCTCTATCGCCTCCTCTTCTGAAGTTGTAAAAAATAAAAGCACTGAGTCGTCATTGGAGGCTCATGTTCATGAACCACAAATTTCCTTGTGTCCTTCACCCCAACCAAGATTGAAGGATGACGCAGGCCATACTACTGATTACTCCATGGAGCTGTTTTCACATACCATGCCTGGATTATCAAGTGAAATGGTGAATTACCCAGGCCAAGATGAATCTGACATCGAGTGCCCTGATGCACAGCCACTGATAGATGATTCTGCTGGTACATTCACTCAGAGCACTACATTGTCCTCGCAGTGTACAGAGCCAGATTCTGACCCTGATGAGACTCAGGTGCCCCTTCCCGCACACTATACCACCATACACGGTGACACAGAGGAAGGTGCACATGACATTGAAGAGGAGGTGATGGATGATCCAGTTGCTGACCCAGATTGGCATCCATTGGGGGAAGAGGGTGCTGCTTCCAATAGCTCAGATGAGGAGCATCCACAGCAGACATCGACATCGCAACAGCTGTTATCTGGCAGGCACGGAGCACTCCAAAGACAGGTTCCAAAAATCAAAAGAGTTGCTGGACAGCTTGTCCAGAGGGTCAAAATATCACAGCGTGCTAGGCCGCAAAATGTCTGCCAAAGTAGGAAGAGTGCAGTGTGGCACTTTTTTGAACAAAATCCTCATGATCAGGCCAAGGTTATCTGTAAGAAGTGCGCAAAGACCTTTAGCCGAGTGAAAAATCTAAAAAATTTGAATACCAGTTGCATGCTTAGACATTCAACCACCATGCACTTGCAAGCGTGGACACAACACCAAACCTCAAGTACCACATGTGCAACTGATCACAAAGAAGGTAGTCAGCAATGCTACATTGTTTCCCCCACTGTAAGCCCACCGGTTAGCACAGCAGCAAATGTTGAGGTGTTGTTCCAAGGCCACAGCAGTCAGGGAATCCCACTGTTATATCAACGAAAGACTGAATCTAGGCCATCAGAAAGAACACCAACTCCATCACCATCATCAACCCTCTCTCAGTCCGCCCTGTCCACTGCTACTTCCACCATATGCAGCTCTCAAGTCCAGCTCACCCTCCCAGACACTATGAGTAGGTCAAGAAAGTACTCAGTCTCTCATCCGCGTACACTGGGTTTGAACGCCCACATTGCCAAACTAATCTCATTTGAGATGATGCCCTATCGGTTGGTGGAAAGCGCAGCTTTCCGCGAACTCATGGCCTATGCAGTACCACGCTATGACCTACCCAGTCACCACTTCTTCTCTCGCAAAGCCATACCAGCCCTCCACCATCATGTGAAAGACCGCATTGTCCATGCACTCAAGCAGTCAGTGAGTGGCAAGGTGCACCTCACAACTGATGCATGGTCCAGTCGGCATGGCCAGGGCCGTTACGTGTCCATCACTGCGCACTGGGTTAATGTGGTGGATGCAGGGTCCACAGGGGACAGCGGTGGTGGGACAGTGCTGCCTAGCCCACGGTATAGGAAACAGTTGGCTGTAGGCGTTCGATCCTCCTCCTCCTCCTCCAGATGCGAAAGCTCGTCCACAAAGCGCAGTCGTACGAGCACTCCATCTGCAGCTGCCACTGTTGCACACGAGGTGTCCCCCTATCGAGCAGCTAGTGGAAAGCGTCAGCAGGCTGTGTTACAGATGATGTGTTTGGGCGACAGACACACCGCCGAGGTGCTCGCCGAGTACTTCCAGCGACAAACTGAGTCATGGCTGGGCAGTGTACATCTTGAGGCAGGCAAGGTAGTTAGTGATAACGGCCGTAATTTTGTGGCAGCCATAGCCCTTTCAATACTCAGCCACATACCTTGCTTGGCTCACACCTTGAACCTGGTGGTGCAGTGCTTCCTCAATAATTATCCGGAGTTAACAGCCCTGCTCCAGAAGGTGCGAAGACTGTGCGCGCACATCCGCCGGTCGCCTGTACACTCCATTCGTATGCAGAAGCTGCAGTGATTGCTCCACCTTCCCAACCACCGCCTCATTATCGACATTGCAACAAGGTGGAACTCCACCCTGCACATGGTTGAGCGGCTGTGCGAGCAGAGGCAGGCCATAATGCATTTGTGGGAGGATACACGGCCAGGCACTTTGAGAGCAGACATGGAGTTGACAGGTGTGCAGTGGTCGAAGCTAAAAGACCTCTGTAAAGTCCTTCAGTGTTTTGAGGAATGCACACGGCTGGTAAGCGCAGATGACGCCATCCTAAGCATGAGCATCCCACTTATGCGTCTGCTCATGCAAACTTTGACGCACCTTAAGGAGCAGGTGTCTGCAGCCAATGTTGACGAGGAGGGAATCCTTGATGACATTCAGCCATTGTCTGCTCAGGGACCTCTCCTGGACGAGGTGGAGGAAGAAGAGGAGGAGGAGGATGATGATGGGGATGATTACTTAGGGGAGGAGGATGCATCTCGTGGGGCAAGTGAAAATGTTGGCGTGGTAAGGTCTGGTACAGGGTTTGTGCGTGACTGGAGGGATGTGGATTTGCCAGAAAGTGCTCCTCCAACCAGCACTCGCAGTGCATCATTGACACCGGGAACATTGGCCCACATGTCAGATTATGCCTTGCAGATCCTAAAAAGGGACCCCCGCATTGCCAAAATGATGAACGATGACGACTACTGGTTGGCCAGCATCCTGGATCCACGCTATAAAGGCAAATTACAAAACATCATGCCACAGGAGAACCTTGACCTAATATTGGCTAATAAACAAGCAACTCTGGTAAATCGGTTGCTTGAGGCATTCCCAGCACACAGCAGCGGTGATGTTTCTCACACGAGCCGTACGGGCCGGGGGCAGCTTGGCAGAGGTGTTCGTGGTGCACACAGCAGAAGTGGCGTTGGAGACAGGGGTTTCATGACAATGTTGTGGACTGATTTTTCAAGTACCACTCACACAACTGGTAATACTGCATCGATGGAAAGTGACAGGAGACAGCAGTTGTCAACTATGGTTACAAACTACTTTTCCTCCCATATCGATGTTCTCCCACACAGGTCATTCCCCTTTGACTATTGGGCCGCTAAACTGGACACCTGGCCTGAATTGGCACAATATGCCTTACAGGAGCTCGCTTGCCCAGCTGCAAGTGTGCTATCGGAAAGAGTCTTCAGTGCAGCTGGATCAATCCTGACAGAAAAAAGGACCAGTCTGTCAACCCAAAATGTGGATGATCTAACCTTCATTAAAATGAACCATGCATGGGTTTCCAAGGATTTTGTCCCACCTTCCCTTGATGACACATAGGTTGCCAGAAAAATGGCTTGCTTTGGTTATCCTCCTATTCCGCGAACTTGATCTATTTCGCCTTTTGCAGCAGCTGAATGTCCCACATCAACATATGCCACTTTGTAAACCTCCCTAACTGGGCTGCCCCCCCCCCCAATGGCCGGGGTCACCACCTAGCACCTGAAACCGTGCAAGTGCCGTTGCCCTGGACAGGTGGGTGGGCCGACTCTTGGGCGCGGGCACTGGCACAGGGTCCCTCATAGTGCAATCAAGTGTCTCTGACGGTGGTGGTGCACACCCGCCGTCAGACACACCGCCATACTATGAGGGGCCCAGGGCCAGTACCGACGCCCACGAGTGTGCCCCCCTTGCTTGGGCAGGGCCCCAGCAATTGCAATGTTTACCTCTCCCTGCTCCTCCGCTGTGTAGTCTGGTCTGTCAAATCCTTCACTGGGACTGCCACTACAAATTGATTGAACTGAAAGATGATGGATAAGATGTAGCTATGCCCTGTCCTGCTGTCCGGGCTCTAGCTCCAGAGAGCCTGCCTCCTGATGTATAGACATATATTTTGAATGTGTACGCTATCCATACATGTTATCCGGGGATACGGTACCCTTTCTAACCTTTGTGCAATCACGTGCAATCCATACTGGGCCTAACACCGTCTGAGCCTGCCTCCTGATGTATAGACATATATTTTGAATGTGTACGCTATCCATACATGTTATCTGGGGATACGGTACCCTTTCTCACCTTTGTGCAATCACGTGTAATCCATACTGGGCGTGAGAACGGCTGGCGAGCTGTTAAGCAAGCTACAGCACCTGTGGTTTACACACATAAGTTTTTAATTTTTTCAGGAATGACGGTTAGGCCTAATTCCGGAACTGCGGTTGACCTGCACTTACTGGGAAATGATCGTTCGCGGGTAATAATTGTAATCAGTGATCCCCATCACTAACGTTGTTCAGCGGGTTATCTGCACCTGTAAGCGACAAACGCTGGCCTTTTCAGTGTAGCGCACATGCAGCCACGGACATGTAAGGGCATGACACACCAGTTATTGGCCAATCTCATGTGCCAGAGCCTCACGTGTCCCTCTAGTAAGCCGGACTCGGACCGCAGGGCATGACGGAGTCTCGTTCGTTAACGGAATTAAGCTTGCAATGTGTGCATCTGTTCTGTAGCTGGCATGGTTGAGGTTTCCCAGGTGGAGTCGAATTTAACCGTAGGCTCCACTCCTGCTGGTGCCCTTCTGGACATTCCTTTAAGGTTCAGCTTTGCAACCATACTGCCCACGTAAAACAAACACTTTGCCTTCATGAACGCTGTTTGGAGGGTCATGACTCGTGGGAATAACGCCGCCCAATCAGTTAACCTACTAGAGAGATCCTTCGTTGCTCCCAAGCATGACATCACACTCCCTAGGAAAAAGGTAATGCCACTGTGGCGACCGTACTCCTGGGGGCGACACAAGTGCACTGATGCCCAGCCACTGCTCGATGAATCTGCTGGTACATTGACCCAGACCACTACATTCCCCTCGCACGCTACACGGCCTGAATCTGACCCTGATGAAACTCAGGTTACCCTTCCCATATACAGTTCCATCTTACACGGTGACAAAGAGGAAGCTGCAGATGAAAGTGCAGGTTCGGCCCACCCGCCATCAGACACACCACCGTACTATCAGGGGCCCTGTGCCAGTGCCGTCGCCAACGAGTGGGCCCCCCCTGCTTGCTCAGGATCACAGCACTTGCAAGGTTGAAATACTGTGCAGTGAGATGGAAGATGGGGACGACGAGGAGTCCAGACTAGTACAGGGATTCCCTATCGAGGAGACTTATTTGATTGTTTTCAATGTTGGGACAGCAATTTTTGGGGAGCACTATACTCTGGAGAATCATAGATGGGGCCCACCATACACTGGAACATTCCAAAGGTGGACATCAGACACTGGAGCAGCATTTACAGGGCCCATTATACACTAGAGCATTAGAAATGGGGCCCATTATGTTTGGAGCATTATTTGGGCCCATAAGACAGTGGAGCTTCATCCATGGGGACCAACATATACTGTAGCATTATGTGGAGCTCATCATATACAAACATTATATGGGACCAATGATTCTGTATGGAGAAAAAGATGGGCCTCGTCATGAGATGTAAAAAGTGAAGTATTTTTCATTGTACTATACCGCTATTTCTCTGCCGTATCGGAGCATGATGAGTTTTGGTATGTGTTAAAGGGGCGCTCTTTCGCCCAGGGCACATGAAAACCTGGAGCCAGCCCCCCCCCCACAACTTTAGCCAAATAACCCCCATTTTTCAGAGCGTAACTTGTATTATGAAGTTAATTAAGGTTGACAAGCTTAAGTAAGAAGAATTGATGCATTTGGCATTCAAATGGGCACTGTAGGTGTGTTTCCTGTCCTCCTCTCACTGCTGACTTTTATTCCCCATTGACTTACATTGGGTTTCGTGTTTCGGGACGACCCCGACTTTTCCCTATAATCGGACGATCTTGCTCGACCTGACTTTTGGAAAAGTCGGGTTTCACAAAACGAAACTCGACCCTAAAAAACCAAAAGTCGCTCAACTCTATCAACGACCAAAGGGGCGGCAAATTTTTCGACCGCCCCGGGCGCCACAAACAGTTGCTATGCCACTGAGCTGCAGGAATGTATAATGTGTATAAAGTGCACAGTAATGAATGTTCTAAATATTCACTGTCATTACCAAGAATTATCCGTGTTATATGGCCGGAACAAGATGCAGTGCCACCGACGGCGCGCAGGCAGGTAAATAGGATGGTTTTTTTCTTAACAGGAATCATACATACAAAGATAGGGGATAAGGAGCCATGCATACAATGACAGGGACGGGGGAAACATGCATACCACGGTAGGGATGAGTGGTCAATGCACACCCGGCTTATACTCAAGTCAATAAGTTTACCCAGTTTTTCGTGGCAAAAGTTGGTGCCTCGGCTTATACTCGGGTCGGCTTATACTCGAGTATATATGGTAATAGGCAAAACCTGACAAGAATAAACAATAATTTGCAGTTAGCCCAATCGTGGGGATAAATAGCTGAGAAATAAATAGTGATTAGTATATCTTAATAAATATATTGCAATTCGCCCAGTACAAAGCTGTGAAAAAAAAATAGTAGTTACTATTTCCATTAAGTTTTGCACTCAACCAGTTGATTAACCAAGAGTGATGGCATGTACCCGAATAGAATTCTCCTAGAGGCTGCAAATAAGAGCGGCAGGAAGTAAAGGGTTAATTGGTACATAGAACACACAATTGGGTGAAAATATTAAATGGTCATGAGCAATATGTCCCGGCATAAAGAGTGTGATTATATCCTTAGTCCATAGTTAATGCTTGGTATAAACCTGCATTCATAAAATAGTCCAATGTCTATAGCCGTGGGGAGAGCTGCCCCGGCCGATGACGGATACACCAAGTACTTTCTCCAATGAGTGGAGGGCTCGTGCACTGTGAAATAGCTCGCTGAACAGTACAAGGTGATTTCACCATATATAGTTGTATGTGAGTGTTGCTACTCACAATACCTCCGATGGTCTGCGTAGAATCCGGTGACTGCGTTCTGGCTGGTGCAGTAAAGGTCGGACCTGGGAGATGCGGCGATATGCCGAGGTGTAGTGTGAGACCAGCGCTCCTGCGCTCCAGCTGTCGGCAGGGATCCGGTCACTCTGGTTGATAGCTGCATCCCGGCAGATGTGCAGTAGGAGCAGGACCTGTGTGACGCGGTGGATCACGTGGTGCCGTGTAACTGCTGCTAGATGGAGGTACGGGTGGCAAAAAGGGCCGAAACCAACGCGTTTCGGAAAACTCAGCTTCTTTCTTCAGGTCCGGGACATATTGCTTCTGACCATTTAATATTTTCACCCAATTGTGTTCTATGTACATATTAACCCTTTACTTCTAGGAGAATTCTATTCGGGTACATGCCATCTCTCCTTGGTTAATCAACTGTTTGAGTGCAATACTTACTATTTCCATTAACTACCATTTTTTTCACAGCTTTGTACTGAGCGAGTTGCAATATATTCATTAAGATATACTAATCACTATTTATTTCTCAGCTATTTATCCCCACAATTGGGCTAACTGCAGTTTATTGTTTATTCTTGTCAGGTTTTACCTATTAAACATTCTTCTATTTGTCTCATTAATAAGTGACTAGCTTTTCTCCCACATCTTGTTTTTTTCAGCGCGAGTCTATCACAAATATTTATAATCCTTTCGATTTCCTTGTGGTTGGTATCTAGAGTCGCAGCAGTTACAAAACCTTTTACACAGGCGTCACTTTATCGCTATCCTTCATTTTTTGTTTTTAACAATTTTTCCCTGGATCTGTAGCTGGATATTTCCTGCTTTTGAATTGCCTCCTATATACAGTATGAGCCTGCACATTGCTTCCTATATACAGTATGAGTATGCACATAGTCTCCTATATACAGTATGAGCCTGCACATTGCTTCCTATATACAGTAGGAGGCCGCATATAGCCTCCTATATACAGTATGAGCCGGCAAAGCGCTTCCTATATACAGTATGAGTCTGCACATAGCCTCCTATATACAGTATGAGCCTGTACTTCGCTTCCTATATACAGTATGAGGCCGCATATAGCCTCCTATATACAGTATGAGCACCCACATATAGCCTCCTGAATGCAGTGTTTACCTCCTATATACAGTATGAGCCTGCACATTGCTTCCTATATACAGTATGAGCCTGCACATAGCCTCCTATATACAGTAGCAAAAAAAAAAAAAAATGATTGAATGAGAGTAATGGTTTTGGGTCCTTTCTGTAAAAATCGTATGGGTATCTTTTTAGTCTTGGTTTTAGTTTTCTGTTTTTAATTATTTTTTCCTGTGCTTATACTCCAGTTCTCTATCTTCGCATCGCAATATATAAGATCTGGCATGGAATTCATTGTTGAGGGCATTTCAAGATTTTATGAAGAAACACTCCTCTCACAAGAAATCTACGGCTCTTTTCGTACCCATTGGGTCTTCAATATTTCATATTATTTGTTCACATTTTTATTCATTTTTTCTTTTTTTATTTCTTTATTTCATTTACATTTTTATTTGTTTTATTTTTATATATATTTTTTCACTCATTTTTTATTTTTTTCACAATTTTCTTTGTGTATTTTTGCTATGTATTATGCATTATACATAATTGTGTGTATAATTACTTTATGATATGACATTTGATGTATGTATTGAATGCCATGTGTTATTTTTATGTACATTTGTTTTTTAACAGAGACATGATATATAGTTGTTATAGTTATATGATGCACATACACTTTCATATAGCCTGCATACACATTATGCTAATTGTTAAAAAAATTTTTTATTGCTTGCATAGTATGCTTATAATTGACACATATGTGTGTGCCTTTGCACTCTATGTCAGGCATATTCAATTTAATGGTTCATACACACCGCTATAATTATTTCAGCATCATTATGTTTTATCCCCTCACTTTCAACACTTGCTATCACTTTAAGTAGTGATTATTATTCTTCATAATTATTTTATTTTCTTGTCCTCACTTGAGCGCATGCCCAGTTCTGTCCTCCCTAGGAGCCGTCTGACGTGCTCAGTCTGGTATGTGGCGGTCTCTGGCTGTTTTGCAGCTTGAGCCGCTTTCATGCTGATGAGCGCTGATCATAGACTCCCTGTTCATAGTGGGGACTCAACAGCGCATGCACCGATAATGCTGTGGACGTTTAGAACTGGATACTATTGACGTCATTGTGGACACTACAGCTCAGGTCCTGAATTTTACAAGCTTTATTAGGGAAAGCGGTTTATTGGTTGACCGCACTATATAAACTAGATCCGGGGCACTTGTAAACCACGCCTCCTGAGGAAGCTGCGGCGTAACGCGCGTAGGGGCGGCAGGTTTTACAGCGACATACACTACACATGTAAGTTGTTACTTTCTAATGCAGTCCTTGTATCTTACTCTGGAATTTGTATAGACAGTTTTTACTCTGTGTACACTTAACGCCTACCAGGCTTATTTGATACAAGGCACTTGTGCACTTTATATTCAGCAGTTTACTCTGGGCACTTATTGTATGCAAAACCTTATCTGGGCATACATATTATGTAAATGGGGAGTTTGCTGTTTACTATGCATTCTATTTGTGAAAGGAAAGCAAAGAAACTACATGTTTTATACAGATAAAAACTTTATTAACTGTCAAGGTGCTGGTTTAATTATATTGTGTTTATGTCTGCTGTAACTTGCATTTAGCATTTATGCTCTGTTAATTATTCTAAATAAATTATTTAGCTTGAAAAACTCCAATTTTGATCTCTTGTGATGCTTAATAGCTCATTTATGAGATTTTTTTTGCTATTATATTTCCAGTGAGTTGAGCCTTTGAAGAATTTTTTCCAGTATTTGGGATATATTTGTACTTTATCCTATGTACAGTATGAGCCTGTACATCGATTCCTATATACAGTATGAGGCTGCATATAGCCTCCTATATACAGTATGAGCCCACATAGCCTCCTGTATACAGTATGAGCCTGCATATTGCTTCTATATACAATATGAGCCCACATAGCCTCCTATATACAGAATGAGCCTGTACATCGATTCCTATATACAGTATGAGGCCGCATATAGCCATCTATATACAGTATGAGGCCGCATATAGTCTCCTATATACAGTATGAGCCTGCATATTGCTTCTATATACAATATGAGCCCACATAGCCTCTTATATACAGTATGAGCCTGCACATCGCTTCCTATATACAGTATGAGGCCACATATAGCCTCCTATGTACGGTATGAGCCTGCACATCGCTTCCTATATACAGTATGAGGCTGCATATAGTCTCCTATATACAGTATGAGCACCCACATATAGCCTCCTGAATACAGTTTTTGCCTCCTATATACAGTATGAGCCTGCACATTGCTTCCTATATACAGTATGAGCCTGCACATAGCCTCCTATATACAGCATGAGCCTGTACATCACTTCCTATATACAGTATGAGGCCGCATATAGCTTCCTATATACAGTATGAGCACCCACATATAGCCTCCTATGTACAGTATGAGCCTGCGCATTGCTTCCTATAAACAGTATGAGCATCCACATAGCCTCCTTTGTACAGTATGAATAAAAAACAATAAAAAAACTTACCTTAAACTTAACTTACTTTTCTCAGTTCAGATTTGTTTTTTATTCATTTCATTGTGCATTCAGTGCATATATGGGTGTGACCGCCCTCTTTCTGAGCTGGGAAAGCCATCCAGTCTGGCCTAAGCTGTTACAAGTGGTTCAGCCGCTCGACCCTTATTCACATTCACGCCACTTGGCAAGTGAAAAGGTTTTAAATACTAGAGTAGGGACTGTCCCACAAGGGTTGCCGTGACGTGGCGGGATGGCTTGTACATTATTTTGATCAAAATTATGTTTACTAAATACCCTTATTATTACCTTTATGCATTATGTGCAGTATATTTTTTACTTTTAGTTCAGGATATTTGTGTTTTTTGCTTTTTGTTTTCTCTGGTTAATGGTCATGTGTTAATATGCACTTACATTGTGCATACACATTAACTTACTTTTCTCAGTTCAGATTTGTTTTTCATTCATTTCATTGTGCATTCAGTGCATATATGGGTGTGACCGCCCTCTTTCTGAGCTGGGAAAGCCATCCAGTCTGGCCTAAGCTGTTACAAGTGGTTCAGCTGCTCGATCCTTATTCACATTCACGCCACTTGGCAAGTGAAAAGGTTTTAAATACTAGAGTAGGGACTGTCCCACAAGGGTTGCCGTGACGTGGCGGGATGGCTTGTACATTAGTTTGATCAATATTATGTTTACTAAATACCCTTATTATTATCTTTATGCATTATTTGCAGTATATTTTTTACTTTTAGTTCAGGATATTTGTGTTTTTTGCTTTTTGTTTTCTATGTACAGTATGAGCCTGCACATCGCTTCCTATAAACAGTATGAGCCTGCACATTGCTTCCTATAAACAGTATGAGCCTGCAAATCGCTTTCTATATACAGTATGAGCCCACATACAGCCTCCTGAATACAGTATTTGCCTCCTATATACAGTGTGAGTCCCCATATAGCCTTCTATATACAGTATGAGCCTGCACATCGCTTCCTATATACAGTATGAGGCCACATATAGCCTCCTATATACAGTATGAGCACCCACATATAGCCTCCTGTATACAATGATGCTGCATATAGCCTCCTATATACAGTATGAGGCCGCATATAGCCTCCTATATACAGTATCAGCCTGTACTTTGCTTCCTATATACAGTATGAGGCCGCATATAGACTCCTATATACAGTATGAGCACCCACATATAGCCACCTGAATGCAGTGTTTACCTCCTATATACAGTATGAGCCTGCACATAGCCTCCTATATACAGTATGAGCCTGCACATTGCTTCCTATATACAGTATGAGGCTGCATATAGCCTCCTATATACAGTATGAGCCCACATAGCCTCCTGTATACAGTATGAGGCCGCATATAGCCTTCTATATACAGTATGAGGCCGCATATAGTCTCCTATATACAGTATGAGCCTGCACATTGCTTCCTATATACAATATGAGCCCACAGCCTCCTATATACTGTATGAGCCTGCACATCGCTTCCTATATACAGTATGAGGCCACATATAGCCTCCTATGTACGGTATAAGCCTGCACATCGCTTCCTATATACAGTATGAGGCTGCATATAGCCTCCTATATACAGTATGAGCACCCACATATAGCCTCCTGAATACAGTTTTTGCCTCCTATATACAGTATGAGCCTGCACATTGCTTCCTATATACAGTATGAGCCTGCACATAGCCTCCTATATACAGTATGAGCCTGTACTTCGCTTCCTATATACAGTATGAGGCCGCATATAGCCTCCTATATACAGTATGAGCATCCACATATAGCCTCATATGAGCCTGCGCATTGCTTCCTATAAACAGTATGAGCATCCACACAGCCTCCTATGTACAGTATGAGCCTGCACATCGCTTCCTATAAACAGTATGAGCCTGCAAATCGCTTCCTATATACAGTATGAGCCCACATATAGCCTCCTGAATACAGTGTTTGCCTCCTATATACAGTGTGAGTCCCCATATAGCCTCCTATATACAGTATGAGCCCCTATATAGCATCCCATATCTAACTGCATTTACCTTGGTATCATTAATTTTCTATGAGACTGCTCTGTTCTCATATTGTGCATTTATGCATTTAGTAGGGCTTAATGGAATGATTGCGCTTGTTACACATCAACTCTAGATGCGCTCACTTATTAGACTTTGGTTGGGGCAACTTTAAAATATAATAATGATAATGGTCCTGTCTAGTGACAAGTTTATTTTACAGGCTTCTGGAGAAAGGCACAATACCAGTCATTCAAGGGTTAATTCTTTGGAACACTGAGAGGGACTTTCTAGCCAATGAAACCACAGTATAAAACACCTGTGATAACTATGGCAACTGCTCTGATGTCATAAACACATGCATCTATGATGCAGGAGAAGATTCCAGAACCACAAGTCATTCAGCCGTAGACGGAGCCATACTTGATGTGTCTGGAGACCTGGAGCTTCATCACTCCACAATGGGAGGAAGGGGACACCGCCTAGCCAGCCAGATCAGCCATAGCGCCTAGCCAGCCAGATCAGCCATACCGCCTAGCCAGCCAGATCAATGGGGTGATAGATGTTGCAGCCAGATCTCCCTCACGTCCGGTACTCGCCGCCTTCACTTTATGTGTACGGCCTGGAGAGGTCGCATTAGGCTTCTCCAAAACAAATATGACACAATGTACAAATTCAGGTACAATTTGCTGTTACATGTTGGCACTAACCTTCTAAGCCCAAGGGAAGGGCAGTCCTGCAGCCATGGTTCCCTAGAGGTTTCCACCACAGGGGGTTTTTCCTCTCCTGAGTGCTGAAGGACGATTCTTCGTGAGTCGGGGGTTCTGCCATTTTCAGTGTCTCTTTCATAGTAATTGGCTGATTCTAAATTTCAGACACTGAAAGAAATAATAATGATGAGATTTGGAATAAAATTCGGTCAATTTAACATCCAATAAAAGTGTTGTGTGTGTTTCTTTCACAATCTTCGGTTGGTGAGATTTTGTTGGGGGATCAGGATCCAGCATCTATGATCAAGCCATGAAGCCAGATATGAAGTCAGAGCAATTTAACCCTGCGCTGGAAGACAGGACGGAGCAGAGATGACAAAGTGTGACTGCACAATTAGCACAAGTTCACACTCTTCCTCCCATTCAGATACACGAGGGGATTCAGGGCCGAGTTGGGACTAAAAAGCAGCCCTGGCACACAAAATTCACCAGCCCACATGCAATAAGTGTCCTCATCCCAAATCGTAGAACACTGATAGGTCATGTAGGATTTTGCTTTATCCGTTACCAGGGCCGAAAAAAAGTATTTTGGGTGCCCAAGGCAGATGAAGCCGAAGGCGCCCATTTTGCATTTCTACTCAGACGGTGTTAGGCCCAGTATGGATTGCACGTGATTGCACAAAGGTTAGAAAGGGTACCGTATCCCCAGATAACATGTATGGATAGCGTACACATTCAAAATATATGTCTATACATCAGGAGGCAGGCTCAGACGGTGTCAGGCACAGTATGGATTTGACGGCCCAGATTACACAGCGGAGGAGCAGGGAGAGGTAAACATTGCAAATGCTGGGGCCCTGCCCAAGCAAGGGGGCCCACTCGTGGGCGTCGGTACTGGCACTGGTCCCCTCATAGTACAGCGGTGTGTCTGACGGCGGGTGTGCGCCACCACCGTCAGAGACACTTGATTGCACTATGAGGGACCCTGTGCCAGTGCCCGCGCCCAAGAGTCGGCCTACCCACCTGTCCAGGGCAATGGCACTCGCACGGTGTCGTGCGCTAGGTGGTGACCCCGGCCATGGGGGGGGAGGCAGCACACTTAGGGAGTTTTAGAAAGTGGCATATGTTGATGTTGGACATTCAGCTGATGCAAAAGGCGAAATAGGTGAAGTCCCAGGAAGAGGTGGACCAAAGCAAGCCATTTTTCTGTCACCCTATGTGTCATCAGGGGAAGGTGGGACAAAATCCTTGGAAACCAATGCATGGTTCATTTTAATGAAGGTTAGATCATCCACATTTTGGGTTGACAGACTGTCCTTTTTTCTGTCAGGATTGATCCAGCTGCACTGAAGACTCTTTCCGATAGCACACTTGCAGCTGGGCAAGCGAGCTCCTGTAAGGCATATTGGGCCAATTCAGGCCAGGTGTCCAGTTTAGCGGCCCAATAGTCAAAGGGGAATGACCTGTGTGGGAGAACATCGATATGGGAGGAAAAGTAGTTTGTAACCATAGTTGACAACTGCTGTCTCCTGTCACTTTCCATCGATACAGTATTACCAGTTGTGTGAGCGGTATTTGAAAAATCAGTCCACAACATTGTCATGAAACCCCTGTCTCCAACGCCACTTCTGCTGTGTGCACCACGAACACCTCTGCCAAGCTGCCCCCGGCCCGTACGGCTCGTGTGAGAACCATCACCGCTGCTGTGTGCTGGGAATGCCTCAAGCAACCGATTTACAAGAGTTGCTTGTTTATTAGCCAATATTAGGTCAAGGTTCTCCTGTGGCATGATGTTTTGTAATTTGCCTTTATAGCGTGGATCCAGGATGCTGGCCAACCAGTAGTCGTCATCGTTCATCATTTTGGCAATGCGGGGGTCCCTTTTTAGGATCCGCAAGGCATAATCTGACATGTGGGCCAATGTTCCCGGTGTCAATGATGCACTGCGAGTGCTGGTTGGAGGAGCACTTTCTGGCAAATCCACATCCCTCCAGTCACGCACAAACCCTGTACCAGACCTTACCACGCCAACATTTTCACTTGCCCCATGAGATGCATCCTCCTCCCCTAAGTAATCATCCCCATCATCATCCTCCTCCTCCTCCTCTTCTTCCTCCACCTCGTTCAGGAGAGGTCCCTGAGCAGACAATGGCTGAATGTCATCAAGGATTCCCTCCTCCCATTCCTCCTCATCAACATTGGCTGCAGACGCCTGCTCCTTAAGGTGCGTCAAAGTTTGCATGAGCAGACGCATAAGTGGGATGCTCATGCTTAGGATGGCGTCTTCTGCTCTTACCAGCCGTGTGCATTCCTCAAAACACTGAAGGACTTTACAGAGGTCTTTCAGCTTCGACCACTGCACACCTGTCAACTCCATGTCTGCTCTCAAAGTGCCTGGCCGTGTATCCTCCCACAAATGCATTATGGCCTGCCTCTGCTCGCACAGCCGCTCCACCATGTGCAGGGTGGAGTTCCACCTTGTTGCAATGTCGATAATGAGGCGGTGGTTGGGAAGGTGGAGCAATCGCTGCAGCTTCTGCATACGAATGGAGTGTACAGGCGACCGGCGGATGTGCGCGCACAGTCTTCGCACCTTCTGGAGCAGGGCTGTTAACTCCGGATAATTTTTGAGGAAGCACTGCACCACCAGGTTCAAGGTGTGAGCCAAGCAAGGTATGTGGCTGAGTTTTGAAAGGGCTATGGCTGCCACAAAATTACGGCCGTTATCACTAACTACCTTGCCTGCCTCAAGATGTACACTGCCCAGCCATGACTCAGTTTGTCGCTTCAAGTACTCGGCCAGTACCTCGGCGGTGTGTCTGTCGCCCAAACACATCATCTGCAACACAGCCTGCTGACGCTTTCCACTAGCTGCTCGATAGGGGGACACATCGTGTGCAACAGTGGCAGCTGCAGATGGAGTGCTCGTACGACTGCGCTCTGTGGATGAGCTTTCGCTTCTGGAGGAGGAGGAGGAGGGTCGAATGCCTACAGCCAACTGTTTCCTATACCGTGGGCTAGGCAGCACTGTCCCACCACCGCTGTCCCCTGTGGACCCTGCATCCACCACATTAACCCAGTGCGCAGTGATGGACACGTAACGGCCCTGGCCATGCCGACTGGACCATGCATCAGTTGTGAGGTGCACCTTTCCGCTCACTGACTGCTTGAGTGCATGGACAATGCGGTCTTTCACATGATGGTGGAGGGCTGGGATGGCTTTGCGAGAGAAGAAGTGGCGACTGGGTAGGTCATAGCGTGGTACTGCATAGGCCATGAGTTCGCGGAAAGCTGCGCTTTCCACCAACCGAAAGGGCATCATCTCAAACGAGATTAGTTTGGCAATGTGGGCGTTCAAACCCAGTGTACGCGGATTTGCCTCCTATATACAGTGTGAGTCCCCATATAGCCCTCTATATACAGTATGAGCCTGCACATCGCTTCCTATATACAGTATGAGGCCACATATAGCCTCCTATATATAGTATGAGCACCCACATATAACCTCCTGTATACAATATGATGCTGCATATAGCCTCCTATATACAGTATGAGCCTGTACTTCGCTTCCTATATACAGTATGAGGCCGCATATAGCCTCCTATATCCAGTATGAGCACCCACATATAGCATCCTGAATGCAGTGTTTACCTCCTATATACAGTATGAGCCTGCACGCTTCCTATATACAGTATGAACCTGCACATAGCCTGTACATCGCTTCCTATATACAGTATGAGGCTGCATATAGCCTCCTATATACAGTATGAGCCCACATAGCCTCCTGTATAAAGTATGAGGCAGCATATAACCTTCTATATACAGTATGAGGCCGCATATAGCCTCCTACATACAGTATGAGCCTGCACATTGCTTCCTATATACAATATGAGCCCACATAGCCTGCTATATACAGTATGAGCCTCCACATCGCTTCCTATATACAGTATGAGGTCACATATAGCCTCCTATGTACGGTATGAGCCTGCACATCGCTTCCTATATACAGTATGAGTCTGCACATAGTCTCCTATATACAGTATGAGCCTGCACATCGCTTCCTATATACAGTATGAGGCCGCATATAGCCTCCTATATACAGTATGAGCCTGCACATCGCTTCCCATATACAGTATGAGGCCACATATAGCCTCCTGAATACAGTATTTGCCTCCTATATACAGTATGAGCACCCACATATTGCCTCCTGAATGCAGTGTTTACTTCCTATAAACAGTATGAGCCTGCACATTGCTTCCTATATACAGTATGAGCCTGCACATAGCCTCCTATATACAGTATGAGCCTGTACATCACTTCCTATATACAGTATGAGGCCGCATATAGCCTCCTATATACAGTATGAGCATCCACATATAGCCTCCTATGTACAGTATGAGCCTGCGCATTGCTTCCTATAAACAGTATGAGCATCCACATAGCCTCCTATGTACAGTATGAGCCTGCACATCATAGAATCATAGAATTGTAGAGTTGGAAGGGACCTCCTGGGCCATCTGGTAAAACCCCCTGCTCAAAGCAGGATTCGCTAAATCATCCCAGTCAGATGTCTGTCCAGCCTCTGTTTGAAGACTTCCATTGAAGGAGAACTCACCACTTCTCGTGGCAGCCTGTTCCACTCATTGATCACTCTAACTGTCAAAATGTTTTTTCTAATATCTAATCTGTGTCTCTTCCCATTCAGTTTCATCCCATTGCTTCTAGTCTTTCCTTGTGCAAATGAGAATAAAGTTGATCCTTCTACAATGTGACAGCCCTTTAGATATTTGTAGACAGCTATTAAGTCTCCTCTCAGTCTTCTCTTTTGCAAACTAAACATTCCCAAATCCTGCAACCTTTCCTCATAAGACAGGGTTTGCAGACCGGTCACCATTCTGGTCGCTCTTTTCTGAACTTGCTCCAGTTTGTTGATGTCTTTTTTAAAATGTGGTGCCCAAAACTGGACACAATATTCCAGATGAGGTCTGACCAAAGAGGAGTAGAGGGAAATAATGACTTCACGTGATCTAGACTGTATGCTTCTGTTAATACATCCTAGAATTGCATTTGCCTTTTTTGCTGCTGCATCACACTGTTGACTCATATTCAGTCTGTGATCTATTAGTATACCCAAGTCTTTTTCACATGTGCTGTCACTTAGCCCTTTTTCCTCCCATTCTATATATGCTTTTTTCATTTTTATTGCCCAGATGTAGTACTTTGCATTTCTCCCTGTTAAAAACCATTCTGTTAGTTGCTGCCCACTTCTCCAGTTTATTTAAATCTTTTTGAATCCTCTCTCTCTCTTCTCTAGTATTAGCCATCCCTCCTAGCTTTGTGTCATCAGCAAATTTAATCAGTTTACCCTCAATTCCTTCATCTAAATCGTTGATAAAGATGTTGAACAATACAGGGCCCAGGACAGAGCCCTGTGGTACCCCACTTGAGACATTCTTCCAACTGGATGTGCAGCCATTTACGACCACTCTTTGGGTCCGATCACTAAGCCAGTTATGAATCCACCTAACAGTTGCCTTGTCCATTCCATACTTAGTCATTTTTTCAATAAGGATTGTATGAGAGACTTTGTCAAATGCTTTGCTGAAGTCAAGATATACTATATCTACAGCATTTCCTTGATCCACCCAATCAGTGATACCATCATAGAAGGAAATTAAGTTAGTCTGACATGACTTATTAGTTAGAAACCCATGCGGACTCTGTTTAATCACTTCATTCTTATCCAGGTATTGACATACATGTTGTTTAATAATTTGTTCAAAGCATCGCTTCCTATAAACAGTATGAGCCTGCAAATCGCTTCCTATATACAGTATGAGCCCACATATAGCCTCCTGAATACAGTGTGAGTCTCCATATAGCCTCCTATATACAGTATGAGCACTCACATATAGCCTCCTGAATACATTGTATGCCACCATATTGCCTCCTATATACAGTGTGAGTCCCCATATAGCTCCTATATACAGTATGAGCCCCTATATAGCATCCCATATCTAACTGCATTTACCTTGGTATCATTCATTTTCTATGAGACTGCTCTGTTTTCATATTGTGCATTTATGCATTTAGTAGGGCTTAATGGAATGATTGCGCTTGTTACACATCAACTCTAGATGCGCTCACTTATTAGACTTTGGTTGGGGCAACTTTAAAATATAATAATGATAATTGTCCTGTCTAGTGACAAGTTTATTTTACAGGCTTCTGGAGAAAGGCACAATACCAGTCATTCAAGGGTTAATTCTTTGGAACACTGAGAGGGACTTTCTAGCCAATGAAACCACAGTATAAAACACCTGTGATAACTATGGCAACTGCGCTGATGTCATAAACACATGCATCTATGATGCAGGAGAAGATTCTAGAACCACAAGTCATTCAGCCGTAGACGGAGCCATACTTGATGTGTCTGGAGACCTGGAGCTTCATCACTCCACAATGGGAGGAAGGGGACACCGCCTAGCCAGCCAGATCAGCCATAGCGCCTAGCCAGCCAGATCAATGGGGTGACAGATGTTGCAGCCAGATCTCCCTCACGTCCGGTACTCGCCGCCTTCACTTTATGTGTACGGCCTGGAGAGGTTGCATTAGGCTTCTCCAAAACAAATATGACACAATGTACAAATTCAGGTACAATTTGCTGTTACATGTTGGCACTAACCTTCTAAGCCCAAGGGAAGGGCAGTCCTGCAGCCATGGTTCCCTAGAGGTTTCCACCACAGGGGGTTTTTCCTCTCCTGAGTGCTGAAGGACGATTCTTCATGAGTCGGGGGTTCTGCCATTTTCAGTGTCTCTTTCATAGTAATTGGCTGATTCTAAATTTCAGACACTGAAAGAAATAATAATGATGAGATTTGGAATAAAATTCGGTCAATTTAACATCCAATAAAAGTGTTGTGTGTGTTTCTTTCACAATCTTCGGTTGGTGAGATTTTGTTGGGGGATCAGGATCCAGCATCTATGATCAAGCCATGAAGCCAGATATGAAGTCAGAGCAATTTAACCCTGCGCTGGAAGACAGGACGGAGCAGAGATGACAAAGTGTGACTGCACAATTAGCACAAGTTCACACTCTTCCTCCCATTCAGATACACGAGGGGATTCAGGGCCGAGTTGGGACTAAAAAGCAGCCCTGGCACACAAAATTCACCAGCCCACATGCAATAAGTGTCCTCAACCCAAATCGTAGAACACTGATAGGTCATGTAGGATTTTGCTTTATCCGTTACCAGGGCCGAAACAAAGTATTTTGGGTGCCCAAGGCAGATGAAGCCGAAGGCGCCCATTTTGCATTTCTACTCAGACGGTGTTAGGCCCAGTATGGATTGCACGTGATTGCACAAAGGTTAGAAAGGGTACCGTATCCCCAGATAACATGTATGGATAGCGTACACATTCAAAATATATGTCTATACATCAGGAGGCAGGCTCAGACGGTGTCAGGCACAGTATGGATTTGACGGCCCAGATTACACAGCGGAGGAGCAGGGAGAGGTAAAGATTGCAAATGCTGGGGCCCTGCCCAAGCAAGGGGGCCCACTCGTGGGCGTCGGTACTGGCACTGGTCCCCTCATAGTACAGCGGTGTGTCTGACGGCGGGTGTGCGCCACCACCGTCAGAGACACTTGATTGCACTATGAGGGACCCTGTGCCAGTGCCCGCGCCCAAGAGTCGGCCTACCCACCTGTCCAGGGCAACGGCACTCGCACGGTGTCGTGCGCTAGGTGGTGACCCCGGCCATGGTGGGGGAGGCAGCACACTTAGGGAGTTTTAGAAAGTGGCATATGTTGATTTTGGACATTCAGCTGATGCAAAAGGCGAAATAGGTGAAGTCCCAGGAAGAGGTGGACCAAAGCAAGCCATTTTTCTGTCACCCTATGTGTCATCAGGGGAAGGTGGGACAAAATCCTTGGAAACCAATGCATGGTTCATTTTAATGAAGGTTAGATCATCCACATTTTGGGTTGACAGACTGTCCTTTTTTCTGTCAGGATTGATCCAGCTGCACTGAAGACTCTTTCCGATAGCACACCAAGCGAGCTCCTGTAAGGCATATTGGGCCAATTCAGGCCAGGTGTCCAGTTTAGCGGCCCAATAGTCAAAGGGGAATGACCTGTGTGGGAGAACATCGATATGGGAGGAAAAGTAGTTTGTAACCATAGTTGACAACTGCTGTCTCCTGTCACTTTCCATCGATACAGTATTACCAGTTGTGTGAGCGGTATTTGAAAAATCAGTCCACAACATTGTCATGAAACCCCTGTCTCCAACGCCATTTCTGCTGTGTGCACCACGAACACCTCTGCCAAGCTGCCCCCGGCCCGTACGGCTCGTGTGAGAACCATCACCGCTGCTGTGTGCTGGGAATGCCTCAAGCAACCGATTTACAAAAGTTGCTTGTTTATTAGCCAATATTAGGTCAAGGTTCTCCTGTGGCATGATGTTTTGTAATTTGCCTTTATAGCGTGGATCCAGGATGCTGGCCAACCAGTAGTCGTCATCGTTCATCATTTTGGCAATGCGGGGGTCCCTTTTTAGGATCCGCAAGGCATAATCTGACATGTGGGCCAATGTTCCCGGTGTCAATGATGCACTGCGAGTGCTGGTTGGAGGAGCACTTTCTGGCAAATCCACATCCCTCCAGTCACGCACAAACCCTGTACCAGACCTTACCACGCCAACATTTTCACTTGCCCCATGAGATGCATCCTCCTCCCCTAAGTAATCATCCCCATCATCATCCTCCTCCTCCTCCTCTTCTTCCTCCACCTCGTCCAGGAGAGGTCCCTGAGCAGACAATGGCTGAATGTCATCAAGGATTCCCTCCTCCCCTTCCTCCTCATCAACATTGGCTGCAGACGCCTGCTCCTTAAGGTGCGTCAAAGTTTGCATGAGCAGACGCATAAGTGGGATGCTCATGCTTAGGATGGCGTCTTCTGCTCTTACCAGCCGTGTGCATTCCTCAAAACACTGAAGGACTTTACAGAGGTCTTTCAGCTTCGACCACTGCACACCTGTCAACTCCATGTCTGCTCTCAAAGTGCCTGGCCGTGTATCCTCCCACAAATGCATTATGGCCTGCCTCTGCTCGCACAGCCGCTCCACCATGTGCAGGATGGAGTTCCACCTTGTTGCAATGTCGATAATGAGGCGGTGGTTGGGAAGGTGGAGCAATCGCTGCAGCTTCTGCATACGAATGGAGTGTACAGGCGACCGGCGGATGTGCGCGCACAGTCTTCGCACCTTCTGGAGCAGGGCTGTTAACTCCGGATAATTTTTGAGGAAGCACTGCACCACCAGGTTCAAGGTGTGAGCCAAGCAAGGTATGTGGCTGAGTTTTGAAAGGGCTATGGCTGCCACAAAATTACGGCCGTTATCACTAACTACCTATAGAATCATAGAATCATAGAATCGTAGAGTTGGAAGGGACCTCCTGGGCCATCTGGTCCAACCCCCTGCTCAAAGCAGGATTCGCTAAATCATCCCAGTCAGATGTCTGTCCAGCCTCTGTTTGAAGACTTCCATTGAAGGAGAACTCACCACTTCTCGTGGCAGCCTGTTCCACTCATTGATCACTCTAACTGTCAAAAAGTTTTTTCTAATATCTAATCTGTGTCTCTTCCCATTCAGTTTCATCCCATTGCTTCTAGTCTTTCCTTGTGCAAATGAGAATAAAGTTGATCCTTCTACAATGTGACAGCCCTTTAGATATTTGTAGACAGCTATTAAGTCTCCTCTCAGTCTTCTCTTTTGCAAACTAAACATTCCCAAATCTTGCAACCTTTCCTCATAAGACAGGGTTTGCAGACCGGTCACCATTCTGGTCGCTCTTTTCTGAACTTGCTCCAGTTTGTTGATGTCTTTTTTAAAATGTGGTGCCCAAAACTGGACACAATATTCCAGATGAGGTCTGACTAAAGAGGAGTAGAGGGAAATAATGACTTCACGTGATCTAGACTGTATGCTTCTGTTAATACATCCTAGAATTGCATTTGCCTTTTTTGCTGCTGCATCACACTGTTGACTCATATTCAGTCTGTGATCTATTAGTATACCCAAGTCTTTTTCACATGTGCTGTCACTTAGCCCTATTCCTCCCATTCTATATATGCTTTTTTCATTTTTATTGCCCAGATGTAGTACTTTGCATTTCTCCCTGTTAAAAACCATTCTGTTAGTTGCTGCCCACTTCTCCAGTTTATTTAAATCTTTTTGAATCCTCTCTCTCTCTTCTCTAGTATTAGCTATCCCTCCTAGCTTTGTGTCATCAGCAAATTTAATCAGTTTACCCTCAATTCCTTCATCTAAATCGTTGATAAAGATGTTGAACAATACAGGGCCCAGGACAGAGCCCTGTGGTACCCCACTTGAGACATTCTTCCAACTGGATGTGCAGCCATTTACGACCACTCTTTGGGTCCGATCACTAAGCCAGTTATGAATCCACCTAACAGTTGCCTTGTCCATTCCATACTTAGTCATTTTTTCAATAAGGATTGTATGAGAGACTTTGTCAAATGCTTTGCTGAAGTCAAGATATACTATATCTACAGCATTTCCTTGATCCACCCAATCAGTGATACCGTCATAGAAGGAAATTAAGTTAGTCTGACATGACTTATTAGTTAGAAACCCATGCTGACTCTGTTTAATCACTTCATTCTTATCCAGGTTGGATATTGCCTGCCTCAAGATGTACACTGCCCAGCCATGACTCAGTTTGTCGCTTCAAGTACTCGGCCAGTACCTCGGCGGTGTGTCTGTCGCCCAAACACATCATTTGCAACACAGCCTGCTGACGCTTTCCACTAGCTGCTCGATAGGGGGACACATCGTGTGCAACAGTGGCAGCTGCAGATGGAGTGCTCGTACGACTGCGCTCTGTGGATGAGCTTTCGCTTCTGGAGGAGGAGGAGGAGGAGGAGGAGGAGGAGGGTCGAATGCCTACAGCCAACTGTTTCCTATACCGTGGGCTAGGCAGCACTGTCCCACCACCGCTGTCCCCTGTGGACCCTGCATCCACCACATTAACCCAGTGCGCAGTGATGGACACGTAACGGCCCTGGCCATGCCGACTGGACCATGCATCAGTTGTGAGGTGCACCTTTCCGCTCACTGACTGCTTGAGTGCATGGACAATGCGGTCTTTCACATGATGGTGGAGGGCTGGGATGGCTTTGCGAGAGAAGAAGTGGCGACTGGGTAGGTCATAGCGTGGTACTGCATAGGCCATGAGTTCGCGGAAAGCTGCGCTTTCCACCAACCGAAAGGGCATCATCTCAAACGAGATTAGTTTGGCAATGTGGGCGTTCAAACCCAGTGTACGCGGATTTGCCTCCTATATACAGTGTGAGTCCCCATATAGCCTTCTATATACAGTATGAGCCTGCACATCGCTTCCTATATACAGTATGAGGCCACATATAGCCTCCTATATACAGTGGGGCAAAAAAGTATTTAGTCAGTCAGCAATAGTGCAAGTTCCACCACTTAAAAAGATGAGAGGCGTCTGTAATTTACATCATAGGTAGACCTCAACTATGGGAGACAAACTGAGAAAAAAAAATCCAGAAAATCACATTGTCTGTTTTTTTTTCATTTTATTTGCATATTATGGTGGAAAATAAGTATTTGGTCAGAAACAAGCTATCAAGATTTCTGGCTCTCACAGACCTGTAACTTCTTCTTTAAGAGTCTCCTCTTTCCTCCACTCATTACCTGTAGTAATGGCACCTGTTTAAACTTGTTATCAGTATAAAAAGACACCTGTGCACACCCTCAAACAGTCTGACTCCAAACTCCACTATGGTGAAGACCAAAGAGCTGTCAAAGGACACCAGAAACAAAATTGTAGCCCTGCACCAGGCTGGGAAGACTGAATCTGCAATAGCCAACCAGCTTGGAGTGAAGAAATCAACTGTGGGAGCAATAATTAGAAAATGGAAGACATACAAGACCACTGATAATCTCCCTCGATCTGGTGCTCCACACAAAATCCCACCCCGTGGGGTCAGAATGATCACAAGAACGGTGAGTAAAAATCCCAGAACCACGCGGGGGGACCTAGTGAATGAACTGCAGAGAGCTGGGACCAATGTAACAAGGCCTACCATAAGTAACACACTACGCCACCATGGACTCAGATCCTGCAGTGCCAGACGTGTCCCACTGCTTAAGCCTGTACATGTCCGGGCCCGTCTGAAGTTTGCTAGAGAGCATTTGGATTATCCAGAGGAGTTTTGGGAGAATGTCCTATGGTCTGATGAAACCAAACTGGAACTGTTTGGTAGAAACACAACTTGTCGTGTTTGGAAGAAAAAGAATACTGAGTTGCATCCATCAAACACCATACCTACTGTAAAGCATGGTGGTGGAAACATCATGCTTTGGGGCTGTTTCTCTGCAAAGGGGCCAGGACGACTGATCCGGGTACATGAAAGAATGAATGGGGCCATGTATCGTGAGATTTTGAGTGCAAACCTCCTTCCATCAGCAAGGGCATTGAAGATGAAACGTGGCTGGGTCTTTCAACATGACAATGATCCAAAGCACACCTCCAGGGCAATGAAGGAGTGGCTTCGTAAGAAGCATTTCAAGGTCCTGGAGTGGCCTAGCCAGTCTCCAGATCTCAAACCTATAGAAAACCTTTGGAGGGAGTTGAAAGTCCGTGTTGCCAAGCGAAAAGCCAAAAACATCACTGCTCTAGAGGAGATCTGCATGGAGGAATGGGTCAACATACCAACAACAGTGTGTGGCAACCTTGTGAAGACTTACAGAAAACGTTTGACCTCTGTCATTGCCAACAAAGGATATATCACAAAGTATTGAGATGAAATTTTGTTTCTGACCAAATACTTATTTTCCACCATAATATGCAAATAAAATGAAAAAAAAAACAGACAATGTGATTTTCTGGATTTTTTTTTCTCAGTTTGTCTCCCATAGTTGAGGTCTACCTATGATGTAAATTACAGACGCCTCTCATATTTTTAAGTGGTGGAACTTGCACTGTTGCTGACTGACTAAATACTTTTTTGCCCCACTGTATAGTATGAGCACCCACATATAACCTCCTGTATACAATATGATGCTGCATATAGCCTCCTATATACAGTATGAGCCTGTACTTCGCTTCCTATATACAGTATGAGGCCGCATATAGCCTCCTATATCCAGTATGAGCACCCACATATAGCATCCTGAATGCAGTGTTTACCTCCTATATACAGTATGAGCCTGCACGCTTCCTATATACAGTATGAGGCTGCATATAGCCTCCTATATACAGTATGAGCCCACATAGCCTCCAGTATAAAGTATGAGGCAGCTTATAGCCTTCTATATACAGTATGAGGCCGCATATAGCCTCCTACATACAGTATGAGCCTGCACATTGCTTCCTATATACAATATGAGCCCACATAGCCTGCTATATACAGTATGAGCCTCCACATCGCTTCCTATATACAGTATGAGGTCACATATAGCCTCCTATGTACGGTATGAGCCTGCACATCGCTTCCTATATACAGTATGAGCCTGCACATCGCTTCCTATATACAGTATGAGGCCACATATAGCCTCCTATATACAGTATGAGCCTGCACATCGCTTCCCATATACAGTATGAGGCCACATGAGGCCTCCTGAATACAGTATTTGCCTCCTATATACAGTATGAGCACCCACATATTGCCTCCTGAATGCAGTGTTTACTTCCTATAAACAGTATGAGCCTGCACATTGCTTCCTATATACAGTATGAGCCTGCACATAGCCTCCTATATACAGTATGAGCCTGTACATCACTTCCTATATACAGTATGAGGCCGCATATAGCCTCCTATATACAGTATGAGCATCCACATATAGCCTCCTATGTACAGTATGAGCCTGCGCATTGCTTCCTATAAACAGTATGAGCATCCATATATAGCCTCCTATGTACAGTATGAGCCTGCACATCGCTTCCTATAAACAGTATGAGCCTGCAAATCGCTTCCTATATACAGTATGAGCCCACATATAGCCTCCTGAATACAGTGTTTGCCTCCAATATACAGTGTGAGTCTCCATATAGCCTCCTATATACAGTATGAGCACTCACATATAGCCTCCTGAATACATTGTATGCCACCATATTGCCTCCTATATACAGTGTGAGTCCCCATATAGCTCCTATATACAGTATGAGCCCCTATATAGCATCCCATATCTAACTGCATTTACCTTGGTATCATTCATTTTCTATGAGACTGCTCTGTTTTCATATTGTGCATTTATGCATTTAGTAGGGCTTAATGGAATGATTGCGCTTGTTACACATCAACTCTAGATGCGCTCACTTATTAGACTTTGGTTGGGGCAACTTTAAAATATAATAATGATAATGGTCCTGTCTAGTGACAAGTTTATTTTACAGGCTTCTGGAGAAAGGCACAATACCAGTCATTCAAGGGTTAATTCTTTGGAACACTGAGAGGGACTTTCTAGCCAATGAAACCACAGTATAAAACACCTGTGATAACTATGGCAACTGCGCTGATGTCATAAACACATGCATCTATGATGCAGGAGAAGATTCCAGAACCACAAGTCATTCAGCCGTAGACGGAGCCATACTTGATGTGTCTGGAGACCTGGAGCTTCATCACTCCACAATGGGAGGAAGGGGACACCGCCTAGCCAGCCAGATCAGCCATAGCGCCTAGCCAGCCAGATCAATGGGGTGACAGATGTTGCAGCCAGATCTCCCTCACGTCCGGTACTCGCCGCCTTCACTTTATGTGTACGGCCTGGAGAGGTTGCATTAGGCTTCTCCAAAACAAATATGACACAATGTACAAATTCAGGTACAATTTGCTGTTACATGTTGGCACTAACCTTCTAAGCCCAAGGGAAGGGCAGTCCTGCAGCCATGGTTCCCTAGAGGTTTCCACCACAGGGGGTTTTTCCTCTCCTGAGTGCTGAAGGACGATTCTTCGTGAGTCGGGGGTTCTGCCATTTTCAGTGTCTCTTTCATAGTAATTGGCTGATTCTAAATTTCAGACACTGAAAGAAATAATAATGATGAGATTTGGAATAAAATTCGGTCAATTTAACATCCAATAAAAGTGTTTTGTGTGTTTCTTTCACAATCTTCGGTTGGTGAGATTTTGTTGGGGGATGAGGATCCAGCATCTATGATCAAGCCATGAAGCCAGATATGAAGTCAGAGCAATTTAACCCTGCGCTGGAAGACAGGACGGAGCAGAGATGACAAAGTGTGACTGCACAATTAGCACAAGTTCACACTCTTCCTCCCATTCAGATACACGAGGGGATTCAGGGCAGAGTTGGGACTAAAAAGCAGCCCTGGCACACAAAATTCACCAGCCCACATGCAATAAGTGTCCTCAACCCAAATCGTAGAACACTGATAGGTCATGTAGGATTTTGCTTTATCCGTTACCAGGGCCAAAACAAAGTATTTTGGGTGCCCAAGGCAGATGAAGCCGAAGGCGCCCATTTTGCATTTCTACCCAGCTAATTCTTCCCTTTTCCTTTAGGTCTATGACATCATGTGATTAATAACTGATGAGCTGAATCCTTCTAAGTCAGGCCCATATACATTTGTATCTCATGAACCTACAACTCCCAGTATGTCCTTAACAATGGTAAGGAGATGCTGGGAGTTATCAGTCTTTATCAGACTGTGGACTATACAGGAACCATAGTACTGATGAGACGCAGTCAGTACCAATAGCTAAAAATGTACATCCTGGTACCTTATAGGTGACCTCTTCTCAGATTGAGTCTTTTCTTTCTCTTAGGCCTGTTTCACACTTCAGTTTTCTGGCGTTAGTCAAAATCCGCCAGTGTGCAAAAGCGGATCCGTTTCCGTTTTGTGGCAAACGGATGCAACTGGATCCGTTTTTTGTACGGATCCGCTTTAGACGCTAGTGCATGAAATTTAAAGTAAGGCCTGTTTCACGAGAGAGAGAGAGAGATTTAGCTGCCAGAATGGGATTTGGGGTTAAATATCATGAAAGGACATTCATTCGGGCATGCTCACTATAAAAAGGAGGATCCGATGGCAGATTCCGTCAATTAACGGTTGGCAACGGATCCACCGCCTTTTCTCATCCACATCTCGCTTCTTAAGGCCCCTTTCACACTCCAGTCTTTTGCAATCAGTCACAATCCGTCAAAGTGTTCAGATCCGTCAAGTGGACGGATCCTGCGTATATTGCAAAAAACTAATGCACTGGATCTGTGTTTATGACTGATCCGTTGTAGCAGCCTTGCTGTAGGAATTAAAGAAACAGAATTCTGGAGTGAGAGAGAGAGAGAAGGATTTTGTGCCAGAATAGAAAAAGCAGCCGCAGGGGGTTAAAATAAAGGAAGAAAAATGATTCCGGGCATGCTCAGTTTTAAAAGACGGAATCCGTCGCTATCCGACTTTTCGACGTACACAAAAAACGTTCATCTGTCCGTTGTCTCCGGCCGACGGACAGAGATTTTCTGACGGATCCGTTGGACGACAGATGAAACGTGTGGCCATCCGTCACTAATACAAGTCTATGAGAAAAAAACGGATCCAGCATGAAAAAATGATGGAAAGCCAAAACTATAAATATATATATATATATATATATATATATATATATATACACACTCACTGGCCACTTTATTAGGTACACCATGCTAGTAAGGGGTTGGACCCCCTTTTGCCTTCAGAACTGCCTCAATTCTTCGTGGCAGAGATTCAACAAGGTGCTGGAAGCATTCCTCAGAGATTTTGGACCATATTGACATGATGGCATCACACAGTTGGCGCAGATTTGTCGGCTGCACATCCCTGATGCGAATCTCCCGTTCCACCACATCCCAAAGATGCTCTATTGGATTGAGATCTGGTGACTGAGGAGGCCATTTGAGTACAGTAAACTCATTGTCATGTTCAAGAAACCAATCTGAGATGATTCGAGCTTTATGACATGGCGCATTATCCTGCTGAAAGTAGCCATCAGATGTTGGGTACATTGTGGTCATAAAGGGATGGACATGGTCAGCAACAATACTCAGGTAGGCTGTGGCGTTGCAACGATGCTCAATTGGTACCAAGGGGCCCAAAGAGTGCCCAGAAAAAATTCCCCACACCATGACACCACCACCACCAGCCTGAACCGTTGATACAAGGCAGGATGGATCCATGCTTTCATGTTGTTTACGCCAAATTCTGACCCTACCATCCGAATGTCGCAGCAGAAATCGAGACTCATCAGACCAGGCAACGTTTTTCCAATCTTCTACTGTCCAATTTCGATGAGCTTGTGCAAATTGTAGCCTCAGTTTCCTGTTCTTAGCTGAGAGGAGTGGTACCCAGTGTGGTCTTCTGCTGCTGTAGCCCATCTGCCTCAAAGTTCGACGCACTGTGCGTTCAGAGATGCTCTTCTGCCTACCTTGGTTGTAACGGGTGGCAATTTGAGTCACTGTTGCCTTTCTATCAGCTCGAACCAGTCTGCCCATTCTCCTCTGACCTCTGGCATCAACATGGCATTTCCGGCCACAGAACTGCCGCTCACTGGATTTTTTTTCTTTTTCGGACCATTCTCTGTAAACCCTAGAGATGGTTGTGCGTGAAAATCCCAGTAGATCAGCAGTTTCTGAAATTCTCAGACCAGCCCTTCTGGCACCAACAATCATGCCACGTTCAAAGGCACTCAAATCACCTTTCTTCCCCATACTGATGCTCGGTTTGAACTGCAGGAGATTGTCTTGACCATGTCTACATGCCTAAATGCACTGAGTTGCCGCCATGTGATTGGCTGATTAGAAATTAAGTCTTAACACACAGTTGGACAGGTGTACCTAATAAAGTGGCCAGTGAGTGTATATATATATATTGTATACCAAATTATAATGTGATGACATAAAAATCTGAATAATAAATATATCAATGCATCTTGCCAAAATTTGTATAATATCAGCACCAGAAAAAAATAAATAAAAAATATGTAAAAAAAATGCTAAGTGCTAAAATATATCGCTCAAAAAACTTTTTTCTATTAATAATGTGTAAGTTAAATATATAGTGTAGACAATAATATCGTGAAAAGTACTACCATAATATTCTAAAAATTGCACTAAAAAGTGCTATAGTGCTGTAAAACAAAAATTGTGCAAAAGTGAAAAGTATTGCAAGATATAGAATTAAATCCACTGTAAATGATTCAGTACTATAAAGTGCTAGAGGACAAAACATACAATGCACATTGAAAATAAATGAATATACAAGTATAACCAAGAAATAATGTTCTCCAAAAAGTACTGCAATGCTATAGATGAATTGCAGAGTACTGCAAAATATGAGGGATAAATACAAATGAAAGTTTACGTATACTAAAATATGCCAAGATATAAATTACTATAATATGACCCAGTAATATAAGGTGTTATAGTGCTACACCGCCATACACATTAAGTTTGGAGCTGTGACCAAGCTCACCCCAGCGAAGAGCGCTTGACACTGGACGCCAGAGTCCGTGGCTGCACGGGTACAACAGTCCCAGCAGCCAAATCCGGAGGGCAGGAGACTGCAGGCCTCCTGACCCCATCACACACCTGAACGCACAGCAGCATACCAGAGCCAGAGCCACCACGAAGGAGTGACACCTGTGAAAGGCTCAAGCTGCCTGCCATACAGGCAAGGACTAAAGAACCGTAAGGAATTGAGGGTAAACTGATTAAATTTGCTGATGACACAAAGCTAGGAGGGATAGATAATACTAGAGAAGAGAGAGAGAGGATTCAAAAAGATTTAAATAAACTGGAGAAGTGGGCAGCAACTAACAGAATGGTTTTTAACAGGGAGAAATGCAAAGTACTACATCTGGGCAATAAAAATGAAAAAAGCATAAAAAAGCATATATAGAATGGGAGGAATAGGGCTAAGTGACAGCACATGTGAAAAAGACTTGGGTATACTAATAGATCACAGACTGAATATGAGTCAACAGTGTGATGCAGCAGCAAAAAAGGCAAATGCAATTCTAGGATGTATTAACAGAAGCATACAGTCTAGATCACGTGAAGTCATTATTTCCCTCTACTCCTCTTTGGTCAGACCTCATCTGGAATATTGTGTCCAGTTAGGGGCACCACATTGTAAAAAAGACATCAACAAACTGGAGCAAGTTCAGAAAAGAGCGACCAGAATGGTGACCGGTCTGCAAACCCTGTCTTATGAGGAAAGGTTGCAGGATTTGGGAATGTTTAGTTTGCAAAAGAGAAGACCGAGAGGAGACTTAATAGCTGTCTACAAATATCTAAAGGGCTGTCACATTGTAGAAGGATCAACTTTATTCTCATTTGCACAAGGAAAGACTAGAAGCAATGGGATGAAACTGAATGGGAGGAGACACAGATTAGATATTAGAAAAAACTTTTTGACAGTTAGAGTGATCAATGAGTGGAACACGCTGCCATGAGAAGTGGTGAGTTCTCCTTCAATGGAAGTCTTCAAACAGAGGCTGGACCGACATCTGACTGGGATGATTTAGCGAATCCTCCTTTGAGCAGGGGGTTGGACCAGATGGCTCAGGAGGTCCCTTCCAACTCTACGATTCTATGAACACAGGACTGAGCATAGCTTTAGACCTCATGGGACAGCGTAGAAAGGAGGCCTCCAACCCATCTGGCTTAGTGGATCCTAAATTGCTTCCAGGCTGGCTGGATCTCCATTACCATCAGTACTTAGTGCCCTGGTTTGCAACTCAAAATGTGAGTAAAAGCGTAAAGACTGCACCCCGCTGTGTTCTCCTATTTGCTGCGTCACCTCAGCCCCGCATTACATCCATCATCACCATCTTTTATAATATAATTGCCCTGAGACTTAGCTCTACCTGTGGAGAGCTGTACCAACTCTGCTGCATCACCATCAGCCTCAGCGGTCTTTTTAAGCAGCGTCGGCTATCAATTGCCGAATACCACAGGTGGCGTCACAAACTATATCTTATATAGGGTCCAGGATCCAGCAGGATGATGAGGAGCTCTCCTAGCCAGCGTCTTCTCCCGATCATGGCATAGCCACGCCCCACCTTGAGATTGTTGATATCTTTCAACAATTTTGGTTCTCAAGTCCTCACAGTTCTCATCTTCTCTTTATGTCCTCCATGCTTAGTGTGGCACAGAGACATACATTGCAAAGATTGAGTCAACTTCTCCCCTTTTTATCTGGTGTCAGGTGTTATTTTCATATTGCCCCCAATCGGTTTTAAATTCTGCCTGGAATCTGCCTTAAAAAGAGCCTCAAAACCACTGCAAAAAGTGAATATAATCCACAGCAATCCTACACAATGATCCCCCACTTATCGCGGGCATTACATTCTAAACCTCCAACACGATAGTTGAAAATCCCCCAAGTAAGAAACTTACATTTATTTTAGCATTTATATATTTTAAGGATTTACAAACCCCTCCCACACACTTATTTACCATTACCAGTCCCTTATTAATCGGCCCCAGTTCCTTATTAACCTTTTGCACCTTTTTATAAACACTACTTATGTTCATAAACAAATTCTACATGATGAAGATGATGAATTAGCTGTGTAGTACTGATGATTGAAGGTGATGAAAATGGGATGAATATACAGTACTGTACTGCACAGCATGGAAGAGCATTACAGCTCTCCTATTGGCACCACTTCATCAGGAGCTTCTTCAGGTGAGGCAGTAGTATCTTCAGCCTCATCCGTAACTTTTACTACCACTAAATGCGTAACCAACCTCTTGTTCGAGTGATGAACATAGTCATGGAGAGATGCTGGTTCTGCTTCTTATGAACCATACGGAGGTCCTATTCCTCAGCCAATCGATGAAGTACATTGCCCATTATGACCATGGTTACAAGTCGATCAAGTGTTGGGCCAACCTCCTCCTCTTCTTAAACCCGTTGTTCAAACTGTTCCTCATCCTCTTCTTCACTTGCTGAAGGGTGTTTCCGTCTTCAGTAGTCATGTCACTGAAGCCCTCTCCTCCCGGTATTTTCACCAGCTTCACAGCCTAATCCACCGCAGAGTGATACATTTCATCAAGAGAAAGTCTGACACATCATTTTCTTTATGGTTTTTTGAACATTTTTTCAATATATTTTTTGTTTTTAACCCCTTCACCCCCAAGGGTGGTTTGCACGTTCATGACCGGGCCAATTTTTACAATTCTGACCACTGTACCTTTATGAGGTCATAACTCTGGAACGCTTCCATGGATCCCGGTGATTCTGACATTGTTTTGTCGTGACATATTGTACTTCATGTTAGTGGTAAAATTTCATTCAAATAACTTGCGTTTATTTGTGAAAAAAATGGAAATTTGGTAAAAATTTTGAAAATTTCGCAATTTTCCAACTTTGAATTTTTATGCCCTTAAATCACGGAGATATGGCACACAAAAACATGGATTTTTGTGAGTACTCACCGTAAAATCCTTTTCTCCGAGACGCTCATTGGGGGACACAGAGACTGTGGGGTGTGTGCTTCTGCCGTCTGGAGGCCGACACTAAGTGTACAAAAAAAGAGTTAGCTCCTCCTCCGCCGCATACACCCTCGCCCCTAGGCCGGGCGTAACTCAGTTTAGTGCATAAGCAGTAGGAGAACGCGCCTTAAACTCAGGCAAGAAACTATATGTCTGAAAAAGGGGGCCACCCTAAACCTTGTACAAGGAATTGTAAAACTCAAAATAAGTAAATGCCAACTGGCTGATAGGGTGGGTGCTGTGTCCCCCAATGAGCGTCTCGGAGAAAAGGATTTTACGGTGAGTACTCACAAAAATCCATGTTTCTCCTTCGTCTCATTGGGGGACACAGAGACTGTGGGACGTCCTAAAGCAGTCCTCTGGGCGGGATCTTAGCTCACCCAATCCATGCTAATTTGCGCCCCTGATTAGAGGTGCGCAACTGCTGCCTGGAGAATCTTTCTTCCCAGGCTTGCATCCGAGGATGCCTGGGTATGTACGTTATAATGTTTGACAAACGTATGTAAACTGGACCAGGTAGCTGCTTTGCATACCTGCTCCGCTGAAGCCTGGTGTCGTAGTGCCCATGAGGCACCCACTGCCCGTGCCGAGTGAGCCTTGATCCCTGCCGGAACCGGCGTGCCACTGATTTGATAAGCTTCTTGGACCGTCAGGCGAACCCATCTGGCCAAAGTCGCTCTGGACGCAGCGAGCCCCTTCCGCCGTCCCTCTGGAACCACGAATAGAGAATCTGTCTGGCGGAATGGCGCCGTCCTTGTCACATACCTCCTAAGAGCTCTTACCAGATCCAGGGTGTGCAAAGCCTTCTCTACCCTGTGCACCGGTGCCGGGCAAAATGAAGGTAAGACGATGTCCTCGTTGATATGAAATGCAGACACAACCTTCGGCAAGAAGGGGGGAGCTGGCCTTAAAACTACCTTATCCTTATAAAAGGTTAGGAACGGTGGTTTACAAGATAAGGCCGCCAATTCCGAAACCCGCCTAATAGACGTTATGGCTACTAGAAAAACGACCTTTCTGGACAGGTAAGGCAAGGATACCTCTTGCAATGGTTCGAAAGGGGCCTCCTGAAGGGCTCTGAGCACCAAGTTCAGGTCCCATGATTCCGTCGGCGCCTTATAGGGGGGTACTAAATGTGCGACCCCTTGCATAAACGTCCTAACCTGCCAGACGGAAGCGACTTTTCGTTGGAAAAGTACCGACAGGGCCGAGATTTGCGTTCTGAGGGAACTCGGGGCCAACCCTGCGTCCAGCCCTGCCTGTAGAAAAGCCAGTACGTTGGGGATCGAAAAAACCAGAGGAGCCACTTCACGATCCCTACACCAACGGAAGAAAACTTCCCAAGTTCGATGATACACCCTCGCCGAGGAAGGCTTTCGGGCACTCACCATCGTGGCCGCCACATCGCGTCTGAATCCTGCCTGTGTTAACAGCCAAGATTCAATGGCCACGCCGTCAAACACAGGGCCCCTAAGTTCGGATGGCAGATCGGCCCTTGGGACAGTAAGTCCGGCCGATCTGGAAGACGCCAGGGTACGTCCACCACTAGTTGGACCAGATCTGCGTACCAGGCCCGCCGGGGCCAGTCCGGGGCCAGCAGAATTGCTGGAACCTTCTCTCTCCTTATTTTCCTGATAACTCTTGGAAGCAGCGGCAGCGGGGGGAACAAGTACGGGAGACGAAACTGGCTCCACGGGAGCACCAGCGCGTCTGCTGCGATTGCCTGCGGATCGAGGGATCGAGCAACAAACCTTAGTACTTTGGCATTCTCTCTGGATGCCATAAGGTCCACGTCTGGTGTCCCCCACCGTTGGCAGATCTGCTGAAAGACCTCGGGGTGCAGGGACCATTCCCCTGCCGCGACCCCCTGTCGGCTGAGAAAATCTGCCGCCCAGTTTTCGACTCCTGGGATGTGCACCGCTGAAATTACCACGCGGTTCTTCTCCGCCCAACGTAGTACCAGTCCGACCTCGCGCATGGCTGCCTGGCTGCGCGTGCCCCCTTGATGGTTGACATATGCTACTGCTGTAGCATTGTCCGTCTGGATGCGCACCGGCTGGTGTCTCAGGAAACACTGGAAATGTTGTAGGGCCAATCGTATTGCCCGTATCTCCAGAATGTTGATCGGGAGAACTATCTCCTGAACGGACCACCGCCCCTGGGCTATGTGACTCTGGAAAACTGCTCCCCAACCTTGCAGGCTTGCATCGGTCGTCACCACCAACCATTGTTCCGGGGGAAAGGGTTTCCCCTGGACCAGAGACGAGTCGCGAGACCACCACCGGAGAGAACTCCGTACCAGCGGAGACAACTTGCACCGATGACTGAGAGACAGCAGCCTCCGGTCCCATGCTGTCAAGAGCGCATGCTGAAGCGGACGGAGATGGAACTGGGCAAACGGGATTGCTTCTATCGCCGCCACCATTCTGCCCAAAACACTCATGCCATACCGGATGGACCTGGAGCCCGGCTGTAGAAGGTTCCGTATCCCTTGCTTGATTTTTTGCGCCTTGTCCTGAGGGAGGATCACCAGCCCCCGGGAGGTGTCGAAAATCATGCCTAGGAACACAATTTTTTGGGCTGGAACCAAGGACGACTTGCTCCAATTGATCAGCCAGCCCAGACGGGCCAGGGTATCCAGAGTAATACTGACATTGTCCTGGCACTCCTGAAACGACGGCCCCTTTACCAAAAGGTCGTCCAGGTAAGGTAACACCGTTATGCCCCGTGCATGCAGGATGGCCATAACCACCGCCATTATCTTTGTAAAGACTCTGGGGGCAGTGGCCAGACCGAAGGGCAGAGCCACGAATTGGAAGTGACGTCCTCCGATCGCAAATCGCAGGAACCTCTGGTGTGGGGGGAATATCGGAACATGCAGATATGCATCCTGCACATCGATTGAGGCCAGGAATTCCCCTGGATCCATGGCTGCAATGACCGAGCGGAGGGATTCCATCCGGAATCGCCTGACCCTGATGAATCTGTTTAGGATCTTTAGATCCAGAACCGGCCTCACAGTCCCGTCTTTTTTGGGGACCGAAAAAAGATTGGAGTAAAACCCCTGCGACTCTTCGCTCTGCGGCACTGGGGCGATGACCCCTTTGTGCTGTAGCGACGCTACAGCCTGTAACAAACTCTTCGCCTGCGAATCTGTTATGGAAAGTCGCGAACGGAAGAATCGCTGAGGTGGCCGTCCGACAAACTCTATCTTGTACCCGGACGATACAAGTTCTGCCACCCAAGCGTCGCGTGTCACTGCGACCCAAACGTGGCTGAACCTTAGTAGGCGTCCGCCCACTCTGTCGTCCGTAGGTACGGAGTGCCTCCAGTCATTTAGCTGGAGGTTTTTGGGGCTTGGCCCCCTTCGCTCTGGGTAACTGGCCTCGGCCTCTACCCAGCGGATTGGCCCTGTAAGAGACTTGTCTTTCCCTACTCTGGCCATCGTTTGCGGAGGAGTATGCCCTGGCCGAAGTCCCCCCCCAGGGGCTACGAAAGGGTCGAAAATGCCTTTGCGTTTGCCTGAATGCCGGGCGACTTCTCTGCTGCGGAAGGAAACTACTCTTCCTCCCTGTGGCTTCTGAGATAAGCCTATCCAGCTTCTCACCGAACAGTCGATTGCCCTGAAACGGCAATGAGGTTAAGGATTTTTTAGAGATAGAATCCGCTTTCCACAGTCTCAGCCATAATGCACGCCTAATGGCGATCGCATTTGCCGCCGCCACCGCCGAACACTCGGCCGCGTCCAGTGAGGCGCTGACAAGATAATCACTTGCTCCTGACATCTGATTTGCCACCTCTAAGACCTCCGCGGGGAGATCCCTGTCCTGGAGGGCCTTATACAGAGCGTCCCCCCACGAAACCATGGCCTTAGCCACCCAAGTCGCCGCAAAGGAGGGGGCCAGAGCCGACCCTGCTGCCTCATATACCGAGCGGGCAAGCCCGTCCATGAGGCGATCAGTTGGGTCCTTTATAGAGGAAACACTGGGTATCGACAATAGCGATCTTGATGCTAAACGTGACACCGGAGGATCCACTACTGGCGACTCTACCCAAGCCTTATGGAGCTCAGGAGGAAACGGATACTTTGCCTGCAGCGCTTTTTGCATTGCAAAACGCTTATCCGGGTGATCTCTATGTTTCTGGACTAGCTCCTCAAACTCCGGATGCGTGGCAAATCTTCTATGTGGTCGCCTGGATTTCTTAAAAGAGACCTTGTGACCTGAGGCTGTGGGCAAATCGTCCTCGATCTCTAATGTCTGGTTGACTGCCTCAATGAGACTGTCCACCGAATCCTGGAACCCCAGACTCTCTAGATTCCAGGCCTCTTCCTCCTCTCCTTCATCCTGATCGCTCCCAGAGCTTAGTGACGGGGAACGGGATGCCCTAATACCCGCCGCCGAAGCCCCGGAGGGTCCGGCCGACGGGGAACGAACCCTCTTGATATGAGCTTGCCTGGTACTGGAGCGACCTCTAATGGTTGGAGGGTCCTGAGACGAGGACGAGCTCTCTTCCGCTGGCAGACCCCCCTCCCTGTTCCTGCCCGGGCCCTGAAGGGATTCAATTGCCCTTGTAAGGGACAGCATAGACTGCGATAAGGACACCGCCCATTCCGGGGGGTCCTGACCCCTGGGTTCAGAAACAGTGGGGGGCTCCTGGGCGCGCTCCGACTCACAGGCTTCACAATATTTACCCGCCTGTGCCTTTGGCAGCCTGACCCCACAGGAGACGCAAACCGCGTAAAGGAAAGAGTGAGCTTTCCCTTTGGCAGACATACTTGCACAGGCTGAAGGCAGAGTAGAAGGAGGAGGAGGGTAACCTCTTCCTTGACAAGCAGCGTGGTTCTCCACACGGAGTTACACTCACCCACCGGCTCCTGTCTGCAGTACCCCTGCGTGGATGCGAGGTGTTAGGGCGGAAGTCTCTCCGGGATCTGTGCGCCCGCCGTTTCTCTGACCTCCTGCCCTATATCGCACGTCTCCGCATCAAAGGAGGGGCCTCATACCGCCGCCACCGCCGCGTCAGCGGGCGGGATTTCCGGCTACCACCGGAAGTCAGCGGGCGGGACTTCCGGCTACCACCGGAAGTCGGCGCGCGGCCTCGCGCGATACTCGCGCTCCTCTTGCAGCGGGGCCGCGGCCCGCTCCGATACACGCGGCGTGCGGAGCCCGGGTGCAACGCCCTGGCTACCGCTACTCACCAGCGCCAATTTGCGGTGCGCTCCCGGAGCGGACCCATATATTAAATAGGTGAGCAGGACCACTCGCCGTGCAGGGGGGGGGGGGGGGGGGTCTGGCTCTGTCGGTTTTACTCGCGGCCTCTTCCCCTGTACCGGAACCCCCGCTCCGCTCTCACCTGCGCCTCCGATTCAACCCCCTGGACTCACAACCAAGGGGTGGACGGGGCCTCCATACACTGCTGCTGTAGGAGAGGAACAACGTGGAGGCTGACCACTGGCTGCTCACACGCGCCTGATGAAGTTGTGGGGAAACCGAGTCCTCTAATCAGGACGCGTTGCCCCTCTTTCGTTAAAAAAAAATAGATGTCTGGAAAAAAGTCCCAGATGTGTCCCTCGGTGCGGGAGAGGACACGTGGAGGGTTACTCACACGTGGTCGCCCGTTGGTGATTTGGGGAGATCGGATCCTCTCTATAGGATCCGTCGCCCCTATCTTATCTTCATAGAAAAAAAGGAAGGGAAAAAAGAAAAAAAAAAAAAAAATCTAGTCTGGAACTCCAGACTGCGTGTGCCTCCATCAGACACTAAGCAAAAACTGAGTTACGCCCGGCCTAGGGGCGAGGGTGTATGCGGCGGAGGAGGAGCTAACTCTTTTTTTGTACACTTAGTGTCGGCCTCCAGACGGCAGAAGCACACACCCCACAGTCTCTGTGTCCCCCAATGAGACGAAGGAGAAAACTTGATAACTAACATTTCCCACATGTTTACTTTACATCAGCACAATTTTGGAACCAAAATTTTTTTTGTTAGGAAGTTATAAGGGTTAAAAGTTGACCAGCGATTTCTCATTTTTACAACACCATTTTATTTTTAGGAGCACATCACATTTGAAGCCACTTTGAGGGGTCTTTTTGATAGAAAATACCCAAAAGTGACACCATTCTAAAAACTGCACCCCTTAAGGCCGGTTTCACATTAGCGCTTTTTAAGCGCACGCACGGCCGGGGGTAGCTCCGCCCCCGAGCCGGCTCTCTGCCCGGCGTGCCCGCCCCTTGCTTGTAGCGCCGCCTCCTAGCGGACAGCGGCGCCTGCGATCGGCGCACCCTATCTTTAGCATAGGGTGCGCAAATCGTGCGCAGGCCGTGCGCTAGTTGCGCTTTGACCTGCGCTGCGCACTTTTGACGGTGCGCAGTGCGCGCCAAAATTGAACTTTTCGGATTTTGGCGCGCACGGCGCACCGTCAGAAGTGCGCAGCGCAGGTCAAAGCGCAACTAGCGCACGGCCTGCGCACGATCTGCGCACCCTATGCTAAAGACAGGGTGCGCCGATCGCAGGCGCCGCTGTCCGCTAGGAGGCGGCGCTACAAGCAAGGGGCGGGCACGCCGGGCAGAGAGCCGGCTCGGGGGCGGAGCTACCCCCGGCCGTGCGTGCGCTTAAAAAGCGCTAATGTGAAACCGGCCTTAGGTGCTCAAAACCACATTCAAGAAGTTTATTAACCCTTTAGGTGCGTCACAGGAATTTTTTTGAATATTTAAAAAAAAAATGAACATCTAACTTTTTTTTCACAAAAAAAGTACTTCAGGTTCAATTTTTTTTATTTTACCAAGGGTAACAGGAGAGATTGGACTGCAAAAGTTATTGTGCAATTTGTCCTGAGTACGCTGATACCCGATTTGTGGGGGGGAACGACTGTTTCGGCGCATGGCAGAGCTCAGAATGGAAGGAGCGCCGTTTGACTTTTTCAATGCAAAATTGGCTGGAATTCAGATCGGACGCCATGTCACGTTTGGAGAGTCCCTGATGTACCTAAACAGTGGAAACCCCCTACAAGTGACCCCATTTTGGAAACTAGACCCCCCAAGGAACTTATCTAGATATGTGGTGAGAACTTTGAACCCACAAGGGCTTTACAGAAGTTTATAACGTACAGCGGTACAATTAAAAAAATCATATTTTTTCCACAAAAATGATCTTTTCACCCCAATTTTTATTTTCCCAAGGGTATCAGGACCCTAAAAGTTATTGTGCAATTTGTCCTGAGTATGCTGATACCCCACATGTGGGGGTAAACCACTATTTGGGCGCATGGCAGAGCTCGGAAGGGAAGCAGCGCCATTTGACGTTTTTGGCTGGAATTGAGATCGGACACCATGTCGCGATTGGAAAACCCCTGATGTACCTAAACAGTGGAAACCCCCCCCAAATAACACCATTTTGGAAACTAGACCCCCTAAGGAACTTATCTAGATGTGAGGTGAGCACTTTGAACCCCCAAGGGCTTCACAGAAGTTTATAATGCCAGGGCATGAAAATAAAAAAATCGTTTTTTTTCCACAAACATGATCAATTAGTCCCCAATTGTTTTATTTTCCCAAGGGTAACAGGAGAAATTGAACCCCAAAAGTTGTTGTCCAATTTGTCCTGAGTACGCTGACACCCCATATGTGGGAGAAAACTACTGTATGGACACACGTCAGGGCTCGGAAGGGAAGTAGTGACGTTTTGGAATGCAGACTTTGATGGAATGGTCTGCGGGTGTCATGTTGCCTTTGGAGAGCCCCTAATGTACCTAAACAGTGGAAACACCGACAAATGACCCCATTTTGGAAACGAGAACCCCTAAGGAACTTATCTAGATGTGTGCTGAGCACTTTGAACCCCCAAGTGCTTCACAGAAGTTTATAACGCTCGGACGTGAAAATAAAAAAATCATTTTTTTCCACAAAAATGATATTTTTGCCCCCAATTTTTTATTTTCCTAAGGGTAACAGGAGAAATTGGACCCCAAAAATTGTTTTGCAATTTCTCCTGAGTAGGCTGATACATGTGAGGGTAAAACACTGTTTGGGCGCATGGCAGAGCTTGGAAAGGAAGGAGCACCATATGACATTTTCAACTCAGAATTGGCCGGAATTGAGATCAGACACAATGTTGCATTTGGAGAGCACCTGATGTGCCCAAGCAGTGGAAACCCCCAATTCTAACTCCAACCCGAACCCCAACACACCCCTAACCCTAATCTCAGCCCTAACCCTAACCCAAGCCCTAACCCTAACCCTAGCCCTAACGGAAAAATGGAAATAAATACATTTTTTTTTATTTTATTATTTTTCCCTAACTAAGGGGGTGATAACGAGGGGTTTGATTTACTATTTATGGCGGTTTTTATATTTGGCAGCTGTCGCACGCTAAAAGACGCTTTTTATTTTAAAAATAGTTTTTGCATCACCACATATTGAGAGCTATAATTTTTCCGTATTTTGACCCACCGAGTCATGTGAGGTCTTATTTTTTGCGGGACGAGTTGACGTTTTTATTGGTACCATTTTCGGGCACGTGACATTTTTTGATCGCTTTTTATTCCGATTTTTGGGACGCAGAATGAACAAAAACCAGCGTTTCATGAATTTCTTTTGGGGGAGTGCGTTTACACCGTTCTGCGTGCAGTAAAATTGATAAAGCGGTTTTATTCTTCGGGTCAGTACGGTTACAGCGATACCTCATTTAGGTCGTTTTTTTAGGTTTTGTCGGTTTTATGCAATGAAAACTATTTTCTATAAAAAATAATTATTTTTGCATCGCTTTATTCTGCGAGCTATAACTTTTTTATTTTTTCACTGATGATGCTGTGTGGCGGCTCTTTTTTGTGGGACAAGATGCCATTTTCAGCGGTACCATGGATATTTATATGCGTCTTTTTGATCGCGCGTTATTACACTTTGTTTGGCGGTATGATAAATCATTTTTTGCTTCGTTTTTTATTTTTATTTTTTAAGGGGTTCGCTAAAGGGGTTAACTAACGGGACAGTTTTATAGGGCGGGTCGTTACGGACGCGGCGATACCTAATATGTGTACTTTTATTTTATTTATTTTTTTCAAAAAATGAATTTATTGGGGAATATTTTTTTTTTTTTTTTTTTTTACTAATTTATTTGGCGATTTTTTTAAAATTATTTTTACACTTTTTTTTAATTTTTTTTTACTTTATTACACAGTCCCAGGTGGGACATCACTGTCCTGTGACAGATCGCTGATCTGTCACATCACAGATCACTGTGACAGATCAGCGATCTGTCACAGGCATTGAAGCAGACTTCCTCTTGCCTGCGCTTTGCAGGCACTGAGGAAGCCAGCTTCCTGCAGGCCCCCGAAGGCCCCCGTCGCCATCTTGGATTCGGGGGCCTGGAGGAAAGGAGCCCCCCGCAGCAGCGCTGCACATTGCGCTGCTGTGGGGGGCTCAGGGAAGCACGGAGGGAGCCCCCTCCCTGCCGATGCTTCCCTTTAACTCCCGGTACACCGCGATCATGTTTGATCGCGGTGTGCAAGGGGTTAACGTGTCGGGGGCGGTCCGTGACCGTCCCTGACACATTGTGCTGGGTGTCAGCTGTGATAATCAGCTGACACCCGGCCGCGATCAGCGGTGCTCACCACATGGGCGCCGCTGATCGCTGAGACGTACTATCCCGTCCATGGGCATAGGGGCCCAGGTCCCATGGACGGGATAGTACGTCGGATGGCAGGAAGGGGTTAAATATTTGATAGACTCGAAAAAAAACAAGAAGTGGGAGAAAAGGTAGTCACTTATTAATGAGACAAATAGAAGAATATTTACCGTATACACTCGTGTATAAGCCGAGTTTTTCAGCACTTTTTTTGTGCTGAAAACACCCCCCTTGGCTTATACACGAGTCACGGTCCCAGAAAGCAGAGGAGGGGGAGCAGCAGGTCACAGAGGCCACCAGCTTCCATCACACCATACTCACATGCCTGCACGCCTCTCCGCTCCCTTAGGCGTGGAGCGCATATTCATTACCTTAATGAGCAGTACCACATGATCACTCGACAGGAAGAGCTGCAGGCTCTGGCTGTAACGTCTGTCTGCGGTCTGGGCTGCAGCCAGACAACACCCCGAGAAACACTGATACCCTTTACCCCTATACAGGGATCTGGATTTATAGCAGAGCCCAGGAGGTGCTGTCTGAATAGGAGCAGTGGCCAGAGCAGGACGGTCGCCAGAGAGGGAGTTCTAATACAGGACAAAAACGTGGTAGTATCTGGGTCTAAACCAGTCGGGCAGCAGGGTACAAAAACGTTAGGCAGAAGCAGAGTCAGAAGTCCAGGCCAAGGTCAGAGTTATTCAACTATAGCAATTCACACAGTAACACGCAGGGGAACCAAGAATATATCCGGCGGCTTGCAAGACCAGTCCCAAGGTATTTGAGGGATCAGGTCACCCCTCACAGGTTCCCGGACTGCTGATGTCATCAGTACCGCCCCCAGGACCAGGCCAGATGATGATGCAGTAACCTTCTGATGACTGACAGAGGGGCGGAGCCTGCGCCCACCAGATGCCTGCACAGGTGCCCTTACTCTGTCAGCGCCATAACTCGCGGGCGAGTGACCACGCCCAGAACAGCAGACCCCGAATTAAAAGGCAACGTGACAGACCGGCGCCTCCTAGAGGCTAAAGCCGGGACAGTAGGCCCTGAGTCTGATGCGACGGAACCACGGCCCCTCCCAGTGGCCGAGGCATTAACAGCCGTCCCTGAGTCTGACGACGGAGTGGCGGTCCGGCTCCTCCTAGTGGCCGCGACCGGAACAGCAGGCCCCAAGTCTGGCGGCGACGTGACAGTACCCCCCCTTCCAAGAGGGGCCTCCGGACCCTCAAAACCCGGTTTGTCCTGGTGAAGGAGGTGAAACCTTCTAATTAATGCCTTGGCATGGATGTTCCTTGCAGGGACCCAGGACCTCTCCTCCGGGCCGTAGCCCTTCCAGTGTACAAGATACTGTATGGAGCCTCTCACCAGGCGGGAGTCAAGGATACCCTGGACTTCATACTCTAAAGCTCCCCCGACCGAAACAGGAGGAGGGGGGGGACTGGACAGGGTGAATGGGAGAACGATAAGGCTTGCGGAGAGACCTGTGGAATACATTAGGTAATTTGAATGTGGAAACTGTGGAAGTTTTAAGCGGAAGGCTACTGTGTTAACCACCTCGATAATTTCGTATGGGCCGATGAACCTGGGACCCAGTTTGGCAGATGGTACCTTAAGCTTGATATTTTTTGTAGAGAGCCAAACCTTATCGCCACCTCCCAGGTGCGGCACCTTAGATCGTCGTCTATTTGAGGCCGAAGCCTGTCTAACCTGAGCCCCTTACAAATTTGAATTAACCTCAGACCAAATCGTTTTCAGCCGATGTATATTTTGCTCAACCCCAGGGAGCTCCGACATCCTGGCCGAAAACGACTCAAAGCGCGGATGTAGTCCAAGGTTACAGAAAAAGGGGGTAGTTTTAATGGAGTCCTGATATCGATTATTGAGCGCGAACTCAGCCAATGGCAGATGTTCCACCCAATCGGACTGATGTCCTGACACATAACAGCGGAGGTATTGCTCTAGAGCTTGGTTAGTACGCTCAGTTTGACCATTGGTCTCGGGATGGTATGCCGAGGAGAAGGACAACTCCACACCGACGCGTCTACAGAACGCCCTCCAGAACTTTGAGACAAACTGGGTACCCCTGTCGGACACAATATTTGTCAGAACGCCGTATGTGCAGAATGAACAGCTTACTTAAAGTTTCAGAGTTAGGCATGCCAGACAAGGGAATAACATGACACTGCTTGCTGAACCTGTCTACCACCACCCAGATACAAGTTTTCCCATCTGAGGGTGGCAAATCTGTAATGAAGTCCATGGAGATGTGGGTCCATGGACTCTCAGGGGTGGGCAAGGACTGAAGCCAGCCGGCAGGGCGGCTATGGAGGGATTTGGCACGGGCACAGACTTCACACGCAGAAACATAGTCTTTACAGTCCTTGGCCACCGTCGGCCACCAAAAGTTCCTGGTTACCAGCCTGATGGTATTATTGAGACCGGGATGGCCTGCCAGGACAGAGTCGTGTGATTCTTTTAGAACCTGCAGACGAAGGTTAGCTGGAACAAACAATTTTTTGGGGGGCGTAGCGTCAGGGGCTTGCTCTGAAGACCTACGGATCTCCTCCAGAAGGTCCAAAGACACTGCCGACACGACGATTCCATTAGCCAATATCGGTACTGGTTCACAGTCCTCGGTCTGTGTGGGGCAAAAACTGCGAGAGAGGGCATCTGCCCTCACATTTTTAGTACCGGGGCGAAAAGTAATTAAAAAAATCAAACCTGGAGAAAAACAAGGTGTTACACCGCTCCGCCATACTTACCCGGCCTCCGCTCCCACGCCGCAGTCGCCCTCCGCTCCCACGCCGCAGCCTCTCTCCACCCGACGGGCGCGGCGGTCACCTGAGACAGGCCCGCGACCGATGCCTTCCCTACATGCGCCATAGGCCGCGGCCGCGCCTTCTTCCTGCTCCTTATGCTCCGGCTGTGCCCTGACCCGGAAGCACCTTTGGACCAATGGCTGACCAGACGGGGCCATATCAGGCCGCTTCCCCCTGAGGGAGGCGCCTGATCGTTGTGTTTCCTGACACTCTGGCCTCGCTCCATCGTGCACACTCTGCTCCTGCAGTTCCTGTCTCGGCTGCTCCTCACAGCAGCTTCTCAGTCCTGCTACCCGTGTTCCTGGTTACCTACTCCAGTCCTGCCTTCAGTGTTCCTGTCGTCCTACTCCAGTCCTGCCTTGTGTTCCTGCCGTCCTACTCCAGTCCTGCCTTCAGTGTTCCTGCCGTCCTACTCCAGTCCTGTCTTCAGTGTTCCTGCCGTCCTACTCCAGTCCTGTCTTCAGTGCTCCTGCCGTCCTACTCCAGTCTCAGTCTTACTCCGGTCCATCCTGAGCCGCCCCTCTCGGTACCGGCTACCGTGGTACTCGAACCCCTGGGCCTGCTCCTAACGGTCCCTGTATAGGGGTCGGTTCCACCTGGCAGCTTGCCCGGGGCCCCTCGGTGCCACGGCCCAGAGGGTCCACTCTCGGAGCTCCCGCTCCTGACCACCCACGCTAACAGTACGATCAGGCCATGGACTCCGCCGGTACTACGGCTGCTACCCAGAAAGAGTTGCTATTCCTACGGGAGAATCAGGGGCGCATTATGTCAATCATGAAGTCGATGGACACCCGTTTGTCGGCCTTACAGGTGGCCGATCCTGGAAATGCCACTCAGCTGGCCAGTCTCCAACAGGAGCTGGGTCAGCAGCAAGATACTCAAACCCACATTTTGTCCTACATGGCCTCCTTTGATAGTCGCTTGTCGGCCCTCCAGGCTGCCGCTGCAGTGCCGACTCCTCCCCCTGCGTCTGCTGCTCCTCCGACACCCCGCCAAGCCGCCTCGTTTCACCGGGGATCCCAAACTCTGTAGGGGGTTCTTAAATCAGTGTAGTCTCCACTTTGAATGGCTGCCGCAGCAATATCCCTCGGACCGGGCCAAAGTGGCCTTCATCATGTCCCATCTGGAGGGAGAGGCCCTTTCTTGGGTAAACCCGCTCTGGGAACGTGACGACCCGGTCGTTTCGAGTCTCCCGGTTTTCCTGGATACGTTTCGTAAGGTTTTCGATGAGCCGGGCCGGTTAGCCTCTCTCACTGAGTCACTCTTTAACTTACACCAGGGCTCTCTCACCGTCGGACAGTACGCTATTCGCTTTCGCACTATTTCCTCTGAGCTCGGCTGGAATAACGCAGCTTTGGTGGGGGCATTCTGGCGCGGTCTTTCTAGTAAAATAAAGGATGAACTCGCTGGTCGAGATACCCCGTCCACCTTAGAGGAACTTATCTCGCTGGCTACCCGCATTGACCTGCGCTTCCTGGAGCGCGCTCGGGAGTCAGTGAGAGACAGGCGCTCCTCCAGGTCAGTTTCTCCTTTCACTCAGTCGGCCAGCTCACGTTCAGTCGGATCTTCTTCCCTCTCTTCGGGTGAGCCCATGCAGATAGATCATCTCAGGTTGGCCGAGTTACGTCAGAGAGAGAGACGGGCACAAGGTCTGTGCCTCTATTGCGGTCATTCGTCACACTATATCCGCACCTGTCCTAAGAGACAGGGAAACGACTCCACCTAGGTCAGGTAAGAGAGGCCTTCCTAGGTGATGATGATGATGATTCCTCTCAACCCCTTACGGTTTCTGTGCTTTTGGTTTCAGGAGGGAGGCGTGGTTCCGAGGTGGCCTACGTGGATTCGGGCTCAGCGGGTAACTTCATTCGGCCGGAAGAGGTAGACAAATACCAAATTCCTGTAGTCACTCTATCTAACCCAATTCAGATTGCCACCATGGATGGCAAACCGCTACAGGTGACCGTCACCTTGGTCACTGAAGAGGTGGAATTGCAAATCGGAGCCTTACATCGAGAGAAGATAGCCTTTTACGTTTTACCTAAGCTCTCTCACGCCATTCTACTCGGTCTTCCATGGTTAAGGACTCATCAGCCTGTTCTCGACTGGTCTTCTGGGGAGATACTCCGCTGGGGGCACCCGTGCCAAGCTCGCTGTCTGACTCCTGTCCGCCTGGCGGCCGCTCCACGGTCACCTCCAGACCTCCCGGGTCTTCCTCCAGCTTACAGCTCCTACGCCGATGTTTTTGATAAGAAGGAAGCGGAGGTCCTCCCTCCACACCGGCCGTTTGACTGCCCAATTGAACTTGTTTCTGGTTCAACCCCCCCAAGGGGCAGAATCTACCCTCTGTCTCCCGCGGAGACCACCGCCATGTCCGAGTACGTCCGAGAGAACCTCGCCAAAGGCTTTATACGGAAATCCTCTTCGCCCGCGGGAGCTGGGTTCTTCTTCGTCAAAAAGAAGGACGGGACTCTACGGCCATGCATTGACTATAGGGGCTTGAATGAGATTACCATCAAGAACAGGTACCCTCTTCCACTCATTCCGGAACTGTTTGACCTCAGAGGAGCCTACAATCTGGTCCGTATCCGCGCAGGTGACGAGTGGAAGACCGCTTTCAACACTCGAGATGGCCATTACGAGTACCTGGTCATGCCCTTCGGTCTTTGCAATGCTCCTGCAGTCTTTCAAGAGTTCGTCAACGAGATCTTCCGGGATCTCTTGTACTCCTGTGTGGTTGTGTACTTAGACGACATCCTCGTCTTCTCGCCGGACCTCTCGTCCCACAGAAAGAGTGTCCGCCTGGTGCTTCAGCGTCTTCGGGAGAACCGTCTGTATGCAAAGATCGAGAAATGTCTCTTCGAACAGACCTCTCTGCCATTTCTGGGATACATTATCTCCGACGCTGGTCTAAGGATGGATCCCGAGAAGTTGTCTGCCATCCTCAAATGGCCTCGCCCCATCGGATTAAAGGCGATACAACGATTCCTCGGGTTCGCCAACTATTACCGGCAATTTGTCTTCCACTTCTCCGCGATCACAAGACCCATTTCTGTGCTCACCCGTAAAGGGTCTACTTCCAAGGATTGGTCTCCTGAGGCAGAGGAGGCCTTTCTGTCCCTAAAACGGGCTTTCTCCACGGCTCCGGTCCTGCATCGCCCTGAGAGCGATCGACCTTTTGTACTCGAGGTGGACGCTTCCTCGACTGGTGCCGGGGCGGTGCTGTCCCAGAGAACCGCCTCCGGTCGCCTACACCCTTGTGGCTTCTTCTCGAAGGCCTTTTCTCCATCCGAGTGTAACTACTCGATCGGTGACCGGGAACTTTTGGCCATCAAGTTGGCCTTGGAGGAATGGCGCCACCTCCTGGAAGGAGCTGTCCATCCTTTTGTCATCTTCTCGGACCACAAGAATCTGGCCTATCTCCAGTCTGCCCAGAGACTAAACCCTCGCCAGGCCAGATGGTCTTTATTTTTTGCCCGATTTGATTTCGAGCTCCGATTCCGTCCCGGCAACAAGAATTCCAAAGCCGACGCCCTGTCCAGGGTCTTCCAACCACACGAATCCACGGAGGAACCGTCACATATCATTGATCCCACTAGGATCATCACCGTGGCTCCAGTGAACTGGCTTACTCCTCCGCCTGGCAAGACGCTTGTGCCAGAGAATCTCAAGCAAAAGGTTCTTCTATAGGGGCACTCCTCCAAACTGGCCGGCCATGCCGGAACTAAGAAGACCCTTGACCTTATCAAACGTCACTACTGGTGGCCCTCACTTCGCCAAGATGTACTCGACTTTGTGGCTTCTTGTCCATCCTGTGCAAAGAACAAGGTGCCACGGAGATCTCCGTCTGGCTTGATGCTTCCGTTGCCTGTCCCTACGGTTCCTTGGGAGAACATCGCCATGGATTTCATCACCGACCTACCCTGCTCTGCGGGCTGCTCAGTCATTCTGGTGGTGGTGGATCGTTTTTCCAAGATGGCTCACTTCATCCCTCTGCCCGGTCTTCCCTCAGCGCCAGAGCTGGCCGAGATCTTCATTCATCAAGTCTTCAGGCTTCATGGACTACCTCGACGCATTGTGTCTGACCGAGGGGTTCAGTTTACCTCCAAGTTCTGGCGTTCGCTTTGTAAGCTTATGAACGTTTCCCTCGACTTCTCCTCGGCCTACCATCCACAGTCCAACGGACAAGTAGAGCGTACCAACCAGACACTTACGGGATACTTACGCCACTTCTCTAACGCCCACCAGAACGATTGGGTCAACTTACTTCCCTGGGCAGAGTTCGCTTATAACAACCATGCTGGTGAGTCTTCGGCCAAGTCTCCGTTTTTCATTGTTTTTGGCAGACATCCTGGTGTCCCTCTTCCGATAACCCCTGCCTCTGAGGTACCCGCGGCCAATGCCTTGTCCTCGGAATTTTCTAAGATTTGGGCTGAGACCAACACATCACTCAAGAGATCCGCTGATCAGATGAAGAACTATGCAGACAAAAAGAGGTTGGATTCTCCTCCGTATCGTGTTGGCGACAAGGTCTGGCTCTCCTCCAAATTCGTCCGACTAAAACTGCCCTCCTACAAGTTGGGTCCACGCTACATCGGTCCGTTTGAAATTCTGGGACGTATTTACGAAGTTGCCTACAAATTGAGGTTGCCTGCTTCGCTCCGGATCCCGAACACCTTTCACGTCTCTCTCCTGAAGCCTGTGGTGCTGAATCGTTTCCATTCCTCGCTTGATCTTGGTCCTCAGCCGGTGGGTGCCGACAACGTTTTTGAAGTGCAGGACATCCTCGCTGTGAAAAGGGTTAGAGGTAGGACTTTCTTTCTCGTTGATTGGAAGGGCTTTGGTCCTGAGGAGAGATCCTGGGAGCCTCGGGAGAATATTAATGCTCCCCGTATCCTCAAGAGGTTTCTTGTTAATCTCCGGGGGGGGGGCGGCTTAGGGGAGGGGGTACTGTTACACCACTCCGCCATACTTAGCCGGCTTCCGCTCCCACGCCGCAGTCGCCCTCCGCTCCCACGCCGCAGCCTCTCTCCACCCGACGGCCGCGGCGGTCACCTGAGACAGGCCCGCGACCGATGCCTTCCCTGCATGCTATGCGCATGCGCCATAGGCCGCGGCCTTCTTCCTGCTCCTTATGCTCCGGCTGTGCCCTGACCCGGAAGCACCTTTGGACCAATGGCTGACCAGACGGGGCCATATCAGGCCGCTTCCCCCTGAGGGAGGCGCCTGATCGTTGTGTTTCCTGACACTCTGGCCTCGCTCCATCGTGCACACTCTGCTCCTGCAGTTCCTGTCTCGGCTGCTCCTCACAGCAGCTTCTCAGTCCTGCTACCCGTGTTCCTGGTTACCTACTCCAGTCCTGCCTTCAGTGTTCCTGCCGTCCTACTCCAGTCCTGCCTTCAGTGTTCCTGCCGTCCTACTCCAGTCCTGTCTTCAGTGTTCCTGCCGTCCTACTCCAGTCCTGTCTTCAGTGTTCCTGCCGTCCTACTCCAGTCCTGCCTTCAGTGTTCCTGCCGTCCTACTCCAGTCCTGTCTTCAGTGTTCCTGCCGTCCTACTCCAGTCCTGTCTTCAGTGTTCCTGCCGTCCTACTCCAGTCCTGTCTTCAGTGTTCCTGCCGTCCTACTCCAGTCCTGTCTTCAGTGCTCCTGCCGTCCTACTCCAGTCTCAGTCTTACTCCGGTCCATCCTGAGCCGCCCCTCTCGGTACCGGCTACCGTGGTACTCGAACCCCTGGGCCTGCTCCTAACGGTCCCTGTATAGGGGTCGGTTCCACCTGGCAGCTCGCCCGGGGCCCCTCGGTGCCACGGCCCAGAGGGTCCACTCTCGGAGCTCCCGCTCCTGACCACCCACGCTAACACAAGGCCCACCTGGCCTGCCTGGGATTTAGTCTCTTAGCTGACTCTAGGTAGGTTAAGTTTTTGTGGTCTGTAATAACAGTGACCTTGTGTTTGGCACCTTCGAGGAAGTGGCGCCATTCCTCGAAGGCCCATTTGATCGCCAATAATTCTCAATTACCAATGTCATAGTTTCTCTCCGTGGTAGAGAATTTGTGGGAGAAAAACGCACACAGGCGAAGCTGAGTGAGGGATGCAGTGCCTTGCGATAGCACTGCTCCCACTCCGACCTCGGAGGCATCCACTTCCACAACAAATGGGTGGTCTAAGTCCGGTTGCACCAAAACCGGGTTGGCCACGAAGCACTCTTTCAGTGTGGAAAATGCCTGAATATCCTCAGGATTCCAATTGGTCACGTCCGCCCCTTTTCGGGTAAGGTCCGTGAGTGGCTTGGCAATCTCCGAGAAACCCCTGATAAACTTGCGGTAGTAATTCGCGAATCCCAAAAACTGCTGCAGCGTCTTCAGCGATTTGGGTTGCACCCAAGCCTTAATAGGTTGAATCTTGGCAGGATCCATGCGAAACCCCTTGCCTGAGACCATGTATCCTAAAAACTGTACCTCTTCGGCAAAGAAAACACATTTTTCCAGTTTCGCAAACAAAGAGTGTTCTCGCAGTCTCTGCTGCACCGACCTGACGTGTTGAGTATGTGTCACAGGGTCAGCAGAGTAAATCAAAATGTCATCAAGATACACGACGACATACACCCCACAAATGTCTCTGAAAACATCATTGACGAAGTGTTGAAATACTGCAGGCGCGTTACTGAGTCCGAACGGCATTACCAGGTATTCAAAGTGACCAAGAGGTGTATTAAAGGCCGTTTTCCATTCGTCACCATTTCTTATGCGGACCAGATTATATGCCCCCCGGAGGTCAAGTTTAGTAAACCAGTGGGCTCCCAGTAGCTGATTAAACAGATCAGGAATGAGTGGAAGCGGATACTGGTTTTTTACAGTAATAGCGTTAAGCTCACGACAATCTATACATGGTCTGAGTCCACCATCTTTTTTTCCTACAAAGAAAAACCCAGCCCCTACAGGTGAAGTGGAGGGTCTAATAAAACCTTTTCGCAGGCTGTCTGCTATGTAGTCATTCATGGCTACACGCTCAGGACCAGAGAGGTTAAATATTCTCCCCTTAGGGAGGCGGGCACCTGGGACCAAGTCGATAGGACAGTGATACTCTCTATGAGGAGGTAGTTTCTCAGACTCCACTATGGAGAAGACATCTTCATAATCTCTGAGCGCATATGGAATAGAGGGGTTTTTAATTTTAACTTGGTTCACTGACAGTGACATACAGTTACTCTGACACCGTGGACTCCAGCGCACGATATCACCTAAGCGCCAGTCAATAACCGGATTATGCTGGTGCAACCATGGCATGCCTAACATAACTGGATTAGATAAATTATGTAGAACAAAAAATGATATCTGTTCGTTGTGTAATGCCCCCACTGACATAGTAATGTCTGCAGTAACAAACTCCACTCCACCCTGGATAATGGATGTACCATTGATCGCAGTGGTCTGAATAGGGGCATTAAGTCTTAGCAGTGGTACACAGAGATTCCTTGCGAGCAAAAAATCCATGAAATAGCCCGCAGAACCACAATCCACATAAGCCTTCACATACAGGGATTTATTAGAAAATGAGTGTGAGACGGGTAACAAAAGTTTAGCCGCATTTGCGGGCAATACCTGAGCCTCTGGGCCAGCACGACCAGAGCTGCCCAGAGGCCGACGTCCCAGGAATGTGGATCTCTGACGCTCAGCATTTCCCTGGCCTCCAGGCTGCAGCATGCTGGTGTAGGAAGATGGGAGTGTTCCTTCAGGCTGTGCTCTGGAGCAGGTGTTAGGCCAGGAAATCAGCTCAGACAGAAGAAGAAAAAAAAAAATTCAGGAGACTGCTTTTATATATGGTGAACATATACACAAAAAGCAAGTTTTTTTTCCTTGTATTATTTTGGGCCGGATATAATGTAACGTCCGTCTGCGGTCTGGGCTGCAGCCAGACAACACCCCGAGAAACACTGATACCCTTTACCCCTATACAGGGATCTGGATTTATAGCAGAGCCCAGGAGGTGCTGTCTGAATAGGAGCAGTGTCCAGAGCAGGACGGTCGCCAGAGAGGGAGTTCCAATACAGGACAAAAACGTGGTAGTATCCGGGTCTAAACCAGTCGGGCAGCAGGGTACAAAAACGTTAGGCAGAAGCAGAGTCAGAAGTCCAGGCCAAGGTCTGAGTCATAACCAGGAGGGCAGCAGAGATACAGAATCGTTAGGCAGAAGCAGAGTCAGAAGTCCAGGCCAAGGTCAGAGTCATAAATCAGGAGGGCAGCAGAGGTACAGAATCGTTAGGCAGAAGCAGAGTCAGAAGTCCAGGCCAAGGTCATAGTTATTCAACTATAGCAAGTAACACACAGGGGAACCAAGAATATATCCAGCGGCTTGCAAGACCATTCCCAAGGTATTTGAGGGATCAGGTCACCCCTCACAGGTTCCCGGACTGCTGATGTCATCAGTACCACCCCAGGACCAGGCCAGATGATGATGCAGTAACCTTCTGATGACTGACAGAGGGGCGGAGCCTGCGCCCACCAGATGCCTGCACAGGTGCCCTTACTCTGTCAGCACCATAACTCACGGGCGAGTCACGGCGCCTCCTAGTGACCGCGCCCAGAACAGCAGACCCCGAATTAAAAGGCAACGTGACAGACCGGCGCCTCCTAGAGGCTAAAGCCGGGACAGTAGGCCCTGAGTCTGATGCGACGGAACCACGGCCCCTCCCAGTGGCCGAGGCAGGAACAGCCGTCCCTGAGTCTGACGACGAAGTGGCGGTCCGGCGCCTCCTAGTGGCCGCGATCGGAACAGCAGGCCCCAAGTCTGGCGGCGACGTGACACCGGCAGCCAGAACGAGCTGCAAAGCCACCAGGGAGGTAAAAAGGATGGTTTTACCAGTTATAGGGCGTGCTGGGTCTGCTGGACAATTGTTTCTCCAAGGATCATTGTGGATACAGGGACCTCATTGCTTACTGATCAGGCACCAGGAAGCCCTGGATGAGATCTGGAGTTTCCGCTGTAGAGTCTCTGATACTTGCCTGGAGTTCATCCTGAGCCATCTGATTCATGAATACAATGCCAGTCCTGTAGTGAACATTGGCACCGATGTATAATGAAGCTCTGCAGATTCCCGAGGGCTGGTTAACTCTTCAGCCACTGCACAGGTCTCTGCTGATGTCAGGGGGTGGTCTCACGGTCCCCCTGACTATTGTGCTCAGTGCTATAATTGTGTCCCCTTTATGTTGAGGGCTGGTCCTGGCCTATGAATGGCTGATAACAGGGACCCATAGCTGCAGCACTGGAGTAGCGTGGGGGAGGGCGGTCCGCCCCAGGCGGCATGTGTGTGGGGGCGGCGCAGCAGCATGACAGCTCCTCGGCTGCTTTTAGGAAAGGCCCCAGCAGCCGTGTTGCTATGGTAACACTGCAGGACTACATTACCCGTCATGCCTCGGGCGTGCGTTCCTGGTATGACAGGAGGCTATGTGGAGGAGGCTATGTGGGCTCATACTGTATATAGGAGGCTATATGCAGCCTCATACTGCATATAGGAATCGATGTACAGGCTCATACTGTATATAGGATAAAGTACAAATATATCCCAAATACTGGAAAAAATTCTTCAAAGGCTCAACTCACTGGAAATATAGTAGCAAAAAAAATCTCATAAATGAGCTATTAAGCATCACAAGAGATCAAAATTGGAGTTTTTCAAGCTAAATAATTTATTTAGAATAATTAACAGAGCATAAATGCTAAATGCAAGTTACAGCAGACATAAACACAATATAAGTAAACCAGCACCTTGACAGTTAATAAAGTTTTTATCTGTATAAAACATGTAGTTTCTTTGCTTTCCTTTCACAAATAGAATGCATAGTAAACCGCAAACTCCCCATTTACATAATATGTATGCCCAGATATGGTTTTGCATACAATAAGTGCCCAGAGTAAACTGCTGAATATAAAGTGCATAAGTGCCTTGTATCAAATAAGCCTGGTAGGAGTTAAGTGTACACAGAGTAAAAACTGTCTATACAAATTCCAGAGTAAGATACAAGGACTGCATTAGAAAGTAACAACTTACATGTGTAGTGTATGTCTCTGTAAAACCTGCCGCCCCTACGCGCATCACACCGCAGCTTCCTCAGGAGGCGTGGTTTACAAGTGCCCCGGATCTAGTTTATATAGTGCGGTCAACCAATAAACCGCTCTCCCTAATAAAGCTTGTAAAATTCAGGACCTGCGCTGTAGTGTCCACAATGACGTCAATAGTATCCAGTTCTAAACGTCCACAGCATTATCGGCGCATGCGCTGTTGAGTCCCCACTATGAACAGGGAGTCTATGATCAGCGCTCATCAGCATGAAAGCGGCTCAAGCTGCAAAACAGCCAGAGACAACCACATACCAGACTGAGCACGTCAGACGGCTCCTAGGGAGGACAGAACTGGGCATGCGCTCAAGTGAGGACAAGAAAATAAAATAATTATGAAGAATAATAATCACTACTTAAAGTGATAGCAAGTGTTGAAAGTGAGGGGATAAAACATAATGATGCTGAAATAATTATAGCGGTGTGTATGAACCATTAAAGTGAATATGCCTGACATAGAGTGCAAAGGCACACACATATGTGTCAATTATAAGCACACTATGCAAGCAATAAAAATTTTTTTTAACAATTAGCATAATGTGTATGCAGGCTATATGAAAGTGTATGTGCATCATATAACTATAACAACTATATATCATGTCTCTGTTAAAAAACAAATGTATATAAAAATAACACATGGCATTCAATACATACATCAAATATCATATATCATAAAGTAATTATACACACAATTATGTATAATGCATAATACATAGCACAAATACACAAAGAAAATTGTGAAAAAAATAAAAAATGAGTGAAAAAAATATATATAAAAATAAAACAAATAAAAATGTAAATGAAATAAACAAATTAAAAAAGAAAAAATGAATAAAAATGTGAACAAATAATATGAAATATTGAAGACCCAATGGGTACCAAAAGAGCCGTAGATTTCTTGTGAGAGGAGTGTTTCTTCATAAAATCTTGAAATGCCCTCAACAATGAATTCCATGCCAGATCATATATTGCGATGCGAAGATAGAGAACTGGAGTATAAGCACAGGAAAAATTAATTAAAAACAGAAAACTAAAACCAAGACTAAAAAGATACCCATACGATTTTTACAGAAAGGACCCAAAACCATTTCTCTCATTCAATCATTTTTTTTTTTGCTACTGTATATAGGAGGCTATGTGCAGGCTCATACTGTATATAGGAGGTAAACACTGCATTCAGGAGGCTATATGTGGGTGCTCATACTGTATATAGGAGGCTATATGCGGCCTCATACTGTATATAGGAAGCGAAGTACAGGCTCATACTGTATATAGGAGGCTATATGCGGCCTCATACTGTATATAGGAAGCGATGTGCAGGCTCATACTGTGTATAGAAGGGTAAATGCAGCCTCATACTGTATATAGGAGGAAAATACTGTATTCAGGAGGCTATATGTGGCCTCATACTGTATATGGGAAGCGATGTGCAGGCTCATACTGTATATAGGAGGCTATATGCAGCCTCATACTGCATGTAGGAGGCTATATGCGGCCTCATACTGTATATAGGAGGCTATATCCGGCCTCATACTGTATATAGGAGGCTATATGCGGCCTCATACTGTATATAGGAAGCGATGTGCAGGCTCATACTGTATATAGGAGACTATGTGCAGACTCATACTGTATATAGGAAGCGCTGTGCAGGCTCATACTGTATATAGGAGGCTATATGCGGCCTCATACTGTATATAGGAAGCAATGTGCAGGCTCATACTGTATATAGGAGGCAATTCAAAAGCAGGAAATATCCAGCTACAGATCCAGGGAAAAATTGTTAAAAACAAAAAATGAAGGAGAGCGATAAAGTGGCGCCTGTGTAAGGCCTCTTTCACACATCCGGTTTTTGTCATCCGGCACGATGCGGCAAAATTTTTAATAACCGGATCCAGCACCAGATCCGGTTTTGTCCCATAAGTTTTCATGGGCGCCGCATCGTGCCGGATGGTTATGCGTCGTGTCCGGTTGTTGCCGGACACGGCATAAATTAGCCGTCCGGTATCTGCAAAAAACGTTCCCTGCAATGCTTTTTGTCAGCGCCGGAACGGCTTTTTCCGCAGCGCATGCCCGGACTCTGTGAATGTTAACCCCACAAGTGCCCGGCGAGAGAGAGAGATCTCTCTCTGTCACCCGGACACTTGTGAGAGATCTCTCTCGCCGGGCACTTGTGGGGTTAACACTCACAGTGTCTGGGTGAGAGAGAGAGATCTCTCTGTGGGGTTAACCCCACAAGTGCCCGGCAAAAGAGATAGATTCTCTTGCCTGGACACTAAGTGTTAACCCCCATGTCTCTCTCTCTCCACCCCCCTCTCCTCTCCTCCCCTCCCCTCACCTCCCTTTCAGCAGCTGTCTCATTGGCTGCCTCTGTCCACCTCGTCCTGCGGCTCCTTTAATAATGTCCGAGCCGTATCGTCTCGCCGCACACACATCCGGTGTCACCAGGGGTGGATTAAGGGTAGCCAGGGCCCGGGGCAGTTCAGACCCTGTGGGCCCCCTTCGTCACGTGACGGGGGTCACGAATCGTAGAGCCACACTCTACATAGAGAATAATGGGGCCTCCGACACCGACCTCCACCCGCAGAGCCACACTCCACATAGAGAATAATGGAGCCTCCAGCACCGACCTCCACCCGCAGAGCCACAATCCACATAGAGAATAATGGGGCCTCCAGCACCGACCTCCACCCGCAGAGCCACACTCCACATAGAGAATAATGGAGCCTCCGACACCGACCTCCACCCGCAGAGCCGCACTCCACATAGAGAATAATGGGGCCTCCAGCACTGACCTCCACCCGCAGAGCCACACTCCACATAGAGAATAATGGAGCCTCCAGCACTGACCTCCACCCGCAGAGCCGCACACCACATAGAGAATAATGGAGCCTCCGACACCGACCTCCACCCGCAGAGCCCCACTCCACATAGAGAATAATGGGGCCTCCAGCACCGACCTCCACCCGCAGAGCCACACTCCACATAGAGAATAATGGGGCCTCCAGCACCGACCTCCACCCGCAGAGCCGCACTCCACATAGAGAATAATGGGGCCTCCAGCACCGACCTCCACCCGCAGAGCCCCACTCCACATAGAGAATAATGGGGCCTCCAGCACCGACCTCCACCCGCAGAGCCACACTCCACATAGAGAATAATGGAGCCTCCGACACCGACCTCCACCCGCAGAGCCCCACTCCACATAGAGAATAATGGGGCCTCCAGCACCGACCTCCACCCGCAGAGCCGCACTCCACATAGAGAATAATGGAGCCTCCGACACCGACCTCCACCCGCAGAGCCTCACTCCACATAGAGAATAATGGAGCCTCCGACACCGACCTCCACCCGCAGAGCCTCACTCCACATAGAGAATAATGGAGCCTCCGACACCGACCTCCACCCGCAGAGCCGCACTCCACATAGAGAATAATGGAGCCTCCGACACCGACCTCCACCCGCAGAGCCTCACTCCACATAGAGAATAATGGAGCCTCCGACACCGACCTCCACCCGCAGAGCCGCACTCCACATAGAGAATAATGGAGCCTCCAGCACCGACCTCCACCCGCAGAGCCGCACTCCACATAGAGAATAATGGAGCCTCCGACACCGACCTCCACCCGCAGAGCCGCACTCCACATAGAGAATAATGGGGCCTCCAGCACCTACCTCCACCCACAGAGCCGCACTCCACATAGAGAATAATGGGGCCTCCGACACCGACCTCCACCCGCAGAGCCGCACTCCACATAGAGAATAATGGGGCCTCCAGCACCTACCTCCACCCGCAGAGCCACACTCCACATAGAGAATAATGGAGCCTCCAGCACCGACCTCCACCCGCAGAGCCACACTCCACATAGAGAATAATGGGGCCTCCAGCACCTACCTCCACCCGCAGAGCCGCACTCCACATACATGGCTGCTCTCTGTGCTGTGCGCACAGGACCTGTGATGAGGTCACAGGGGGGGAGGAGACAGGGGTCACATGATCGGGGGCCCTGACACCTTACCTCCTGTGATCTCATCACAAGCCTTTGCACGCTACCAGCAGCATCAGCGTTCACGCTACTTGTAGATGCTGCTGGTAGCAGAGCACATAATGCCGCCCCTACGGTCACTCACTTTTAGGTGGGGAGAAGATGGAGTGCCATTGCAGCAGCCAGCAGGAATGTGGTGGGGGCCCCCTTAGAAGCTCTTGTGGTGGGGGCCCCGGGGCTGAAGCCCCGCCTGTCCTGCCTATAATCCGGCCCTGCGCGGTGGCGGATTATAATGGGGCAATTTACTGGCCTGGGCTGTGGGCCCCTTAACCCCACTGGGCCCGGGGCAACTGCCCAAATTGACCTCATTATAATCCGCCACTGGGTGTCACGGCTGCAGGCCGGATCCGGCGGCCCGGCTTTTCGCCGCACGCCGCCGGACCCCACACACCGGATGTGTGAAAGTAGCCTAAAAGGTTTTGTAACTGCTGCGACTCTAGATACCAACCACAAGGAAATCGAAAGGATTATAAATATTTGTGATAGACTCACGCTGAAAAAACCAAGATGTGGGAGAAAAGCTAGTCACTTATTAATGAGACAAATAGAAGAATATTTAATAGGTAAAACCTGACAAGAATAAACAATAAACTGCAGTTAACCCAATCGTGGGGATAAATAGCTGAGAAATAAATAGTGATTAGTATATCTTAATGAATATATTGCAACTCGCCCAGTACAAAGCTGTGAAAAAAATGGTAGTTAATGGAAATAGTAAGTATTGCACTCAAACAGTTGATTAACCAAGGAGAGATGGCATGTACCCGAATAGAATTCTCCTAGAAGTAAAGGGTTAATATGTACATAGAACACAATTGGGTGAAAATATTAAATGGTCATAAGTAGTGTTGAGCATTCCGATACCGCAAGTATCGGGTATCGGCCGATACTTGCTGTATCGGAATTCCGATACCGACTTCCGATATTTTTTCAATATCGGAATTCGGCATCGGAATCGGAAGTTCAGTTGATTGACGGCCTGACGTCATCATGATGCGCGGTGTGTGCGCATCATGATGCGCCGTCATTTCGGGCCTTCCGGGGGTCTCTGCCGGCCTGCCGGGGGGCTGTGTGGACTGCCCGGGGTCTGTACCGGCCTGCCGGGGGGCTGTGCCGGCCTGCCGGTGGTCTGTGCACCCTGTGGAGGTCTGTACCGGCCTGCCGGGGGGCTGTGCTGATGTCCGGGGGTCTGTGCAAGCATCGTCCGATGGGACTACAAGTCCCATCGGGCGATGCCTGCTACCATGACAGTGATTGACACATTAGCCAATGATGGGACAGTAGTAGTCCCATCATCCGGCTAATGTGTTAAATGTTAAAAAAAAAAAAAAAATACTACATACATACTACATGCATGCTACATACATACTACATGCTACATACATACTACATACATACTACATACATGCTACATACATACTACATGCATGCTACATACATACTACATGCTACATACATACTACATGCATGCTACATACATACTACATACATGCTACATACATACTGCATGCTACATACATACTACATACATACTACATACATACTACATGCATGGTACATACATACTACATATATACTACATGCATGCTACATACATACTACATGCTACATACATACTACATATATACTACATACATACTACATACATGCTACATACATACTGCATGCTACATACATACTACATACATACTACATACATACTACATGCATGCTACATACATACTACATGCATGCTACATACATACTACATGCATGCTACATACATACTACATGCTACATACATACCACATACATACTACATACATACTACATACTACATATATACTACATGCATGCTACATACATACTACATGCTACATACATACCACATACATACTACATACATACTACATACATACTACATGCTACATACATACTACATATATACTACATGCATGCTACATACATACTACATGCTACATACATACCACATACATACTACATACATACTACATACATACTACATGCTACATACATACTACATATATACTACATGCATGCTACATACATACTACATGCTACATACATACCACATACATACTACATACATACTACATGCTACATACATACTACATATATACTACATGCATGCTACATACATACTACATGCTACATACATACCACATACATACTACATACATGCTACATATATACTACATGCATGCTACATACATACTACATATATACTACATGCATGCTACATACATACTACATGCTACATGCATGCTACATACATACTACATGCTACATACATACCACATATATACTACATACATACAATACATTCATACAATACATACATAGACATACAGTACATATAACATAGAGTAACATACTTACCAATACTTGTCACATTGTTCCCCGAAGCCATTGTCTTTTCCGGGATAAATATTAACATAACAAACCACAAAAATACTCACCCACGATCCGAAGCAGTCCACGAGTGTGTCCCACGACGATCTTGGGTAGAGAACTGCAGCATCAGATGATGCTGCCGTTCTCTACGGGCTGCAGGAATCCAATGACGGAAGGTAGGTATCCTTCCGCACTGTATTCCTCCGCCACTTAAAAAAAAAAAAGTCCCTAGTCTCACTTTATGCCATTGCTGCGTGGGAATTTCCCACACAGCAATGGCATAAAGTGAGACTAGGGACTTTTTTTTTAAGTGGCGGAGGAATACAGTGCGGAAGGATACCTACCTTCCGTCATTGGATTCCTGCAGCCCGTAGAGAACGGCAGCAACAGCTGATGCTGCAGTTCTCTACCCAAGATCGTCGTGGGACTCACTCGTGGACTGCTTCGGATCGTGGGTGAGTATTTTTGTGGTTTGTTATGTTAATATTTATTCCGGAAAAGACAATGGCTTCGGGGAACAATGTGACAAGTATTGGTAAGTATGTTACTCTATGTTATATGTACTGTATGTCTATGTATGTATTGTATGAATGTATTGTATGTATGTAGTATATATGTGGTATGTATGTAGCATGTAGTATGTATGTAGTATGTATGTAGCATGTAGTATGTAGCATGCATGTAGTATATATGTAGTATGTATGTAGCATGTAGTATGTATGTAGCATGCATGTAGTATATATGTAGTATGTATGTAGCATGTAGTATGTATGTAGCATGCATGTAGTATGTATGTAGCATGCATGTAGTATGTATATGGTATGTATGTAGCATGTAGTATGTATGTAGCATGCATGTAGTATATATGTGTTATGTATGTGGTATGTATGTAGCATGCATGTAGTATGTATGTAGTATGTATGTAGTATATATGTAGTATGTATGTAGCATGTAGTATGTATGTAGTATGTATGTAGCATGCATGTAGCATGCAGTATGTTTGTAGCATGCATGTAGTATATATGTAGTATGTATGTAGCATGTAGTATGTAGCATGCATGTAGTATATATGTAGTATGTAGCATGTAGTATGTATGTAGCATGCATGTAGTATATATGTGTTATGTATGTAGCATGTAGCATGCATGTAGCATGCATGTAGTATATATGTAGTATATATGTGGTATGTATGTAGCATGCAGTATGTATGTAGCATGCATGTAGTATATATGTAGTATGTATGTTGCATGTAGTATTTATGTAGTAGGAATGTAGCATGTATGTAGTATGTAGTATGAATGTAGCATGTATGTAGTATGCATGTTGTATGTATGTAGCATGTAATTTTTTTTTTTTTTATTTTTTTTTACATTTAACACATTAGCCGGATGATGGGACTACTACTGTCCCATCATTGGCTAATGTGTCAATCACTGTCATGGTAGCAGGCATCGCCCGATGGGACTTGTAGTCCCATCGGACGATGCCTGCACAGACCCCCGGAGCCTGCACAGACCACCGGCAGGCCGGCACAGCCCCCCGGCAGGCCGGCACGGCCCCCCGGAGCCTGCACAGCCCCCCGGCAGGCCGGCACAGCCCCCCGGCAGGCCGGCACAGCCCCCCGGAGCCTGCACAGACCACCGGCAGGCCGGCACAGACCACCGGAGCCTGCACAGACCCCCTGGCAGGCCGGCACAGCCCCCCGAAAGGCCCGTACAGACCCCAGAGAGGCTGTACAAGGGCAGGAAAGGGTTTTTCTTATTCCGATACCGGAAGTCCCATAGACTTGAATGGGACTTCCGGTATCGGAATCGGCGATACCGATACTTTTTTTAAAGATCGGCCGATACCATCCGATACGATACTTTGAAGTATCGGACGGTATCGCTCAACTCTAGTCATAAGCAATATGTCCCGGACCTGAAGAAAGAAGCTGAGTTTTCTGAAACGCGTTGGTTTCGACCCTTTTTGCCACCTGTACCTCCATCTAGCAGCAGTTACGCGGCACCATGTGATCCACCGCGTCACACAGCTCCTGCTCCTACTGCACATCTGCCGGGATGCAGCTATCGACCAGAGTGACCGGATCCCTGCCGACAGCTGGAGCGCAGGAGCGCTGGTCTCACACTACACCTCGGCATATCGCCGCATCTCCCAGGTCCGACCTTTACTGCACCAGCCAGAACGCAGTCACCGGATTCTACGCAGACCATCGGAGGTATTGTGAGTAGCAACACTCACATACAACTATATATGGTGAAATCACCTTGTACTGTTCAGCGCTCTATTTCACAGGGCACGAGCCCTCCACTCATTGGAGAAAGTACTTGGTGTATCCGTCATCGGCCGGGGCAGCTCTCCCCACGGCTATAGACATTGGAATATTTTATGAATGCAGGTTTATACCAAGCATTATCTATGGACTAAGGATATAATCACACTCTTTATGTCGGGACATATCGCTCATGACCATTTAATATTTTCACCCAATTGTGTGTTCTGTGTACCAATTAACCCTTTACTTCCTGCTGCTCTTTTTTGCAGCCTCTAGGAGAATTCTATTCGGGTACATGCCATCTCTCTTGGTTAATCAACTGGTTGAGTGCAACAAAACTTAATGGAAATAGTAACTACCATTTTTTTTTCACCGCTTTGTACTGGGCGAATTGCAATATATTTATTAAGATATACTAATCACTATTCATTACTGTGCACTTTATACACATTATACATTCCTGCAGCTCAGTGGCGTAGCAACTGTTTGTGGCGCCTGGGGCGGTCGAAAAATTTGCCGCCCCTTTGGTCGTTGATATTCCGGAAGCATCCGAAGAGCCCACACTACACTCAAAGATCTAATTTTTAATCTACTACTAACTCTGCTGTTATTATTTCTAATTTTCTAGACTTTCATCTTCTTGCAGTTCTCTATATATATGTATGTGTTAGCTTGATGACCCTACTGAACCTCCACCACTGCCCTGCATAGAGCCGCACCATAAAACAGTGTAAGGAGACCCACGTGTCCTCCCCCTGCACAGACCCACAGTGCACTCCCTACAGAGCCCTCATGTTCTCCCCTTGCACAGCCCCCCATGTCCTCCCCTACACAGCCTCCCCATGTACCCCCCAGCACAGTCTCCCATGTCCTCCCATACACAGCCTCCCCATTTACCCCCCTGCACAGCCCCCCCATGTCCCTCCTACAGAGCCCCCATGTCCTCCCATGCACAGCCCCCCCATGTCCTCCCCTGCACAGCCCATGTCCTCCCCTACAGAGTCCCCCCATGTCCTCCCCTACAGAGTCCCCATGTCCTCCCCTACAGAGTCCCCCCATGTCCTTCCCTACAGAGTCCCCCCATGTCCTCCCCTACAGAGTCCCCCCATGTCCTCCCCTACAGAGTCCCCCCATGTCCTCCCCTACAGAGTCCCCCCATGTCCTCCCCTACAGAGTCCCCCCATGTCCTCCCCTACAGAGTCCCCCCATGTCCTCCCCTACAGAGTCCCCCCATGTCCTCCCCTACAGAGTCCCCCCATGTCTTCCCCTACAGAGCCCCCCATGTCCTCCCTCTACAGAGCCCCCCCATGTCCTCTCCCTACAGAGCCCCCCCCCATGTCCTCTCCCATACTGTATATAGGGCTCAGGATGAACTCCAGGCAAGTATCAGAGACTCCACAGCGGAAACTCCAGATCTCATCCAGGGCTTCCTGGTGCCTGATCAGTAGGCAATGAGGTCCCTGTATCCACAATGATCCTTGGAGAAACAATTGTCCAGCAGACCCAGCACGCCCTATAACTGGTAAAACCATCCTTTTTACCTCCCTGGTGGCTTTGCAGCTCGTTCTGGCTGCCGGAGCCTGCAGCTCTTCCTGTCGAGTGATCACGTGGTACTGCTCATTAAGGTAATGAATATGCGCTCCACGCCTAAGGGAGCGGAGAGGCGTGCAGGCATGTGAGTATGGTGTGCTGGAAGCTGGTGGCCTCTGTGACCTGCTGCTCCCCTCCTCTGCCGGCTTTCTGGGACCGTGACTCGTGTACAAGCCAAGGGGGGGTGTTTACAGCACAAAAAAAGTGCTGAAAAACTCGGCTTATACACGAATGTATACGGTAAATATTCTTCTACTTGTCTCTTTAATAAGTGACTACCTTTTCTCCCACTTCTTGTTTTTTCGAGTCTATCAAATATTTAAAAACAAAAAATATATTGAAAAAATGTTCAAAAAACCATAAAGAAAATGATGTGTCAGACTTTCTCTTGATGAAATGTATCACTCTGCGGTGGATTAGGCTGTGAAGCTGGTGAAAATACCGAGAGGAGAGGGCTTCAGTGACATGACTACTGAAGACGGAAACACCCTTCAGCAAGTGAAGAAGAGGATGGGGAACAGTTTGAACAACGGGTTTAAGAAGAGGAGGAGGTTGGCCTAACACTTGATCGACTTGTAATCATGGTCATAATGGACAATGTACTTCATCGATTGGCTGAGGAATAGGACTTCCGTATGGTTCATAAGAAGCAGAACCAGCATCTCTCCATGACTATGTTCATCACTCGAACAAGAGGTTGGTTACGCATTTAGTGGTAGCAAAAGTTACGGATGAGGCTGAAGATACTACTGCCTCACCTGAAGAAGCTCCTGATGAAGTGGTGCCAATAGGAGAGCTGTAATGCTCTTCCATGCTGTGCAGTACAGTACTGTACATTCATCCCATTTTCATCACCTTCAATCATCAGTACTACACAGATAATTCATCATCTTCATCATGTAGAATTTGTTTAAGAACATAAGTAGTGTTTATAAAAAGGTGCAAAAGGTTAATAAGGAACTGGGGTCATTTAATAAGGGACTGGTAATGATAAATAAGTGTGTGGGAGGGGTTTGAAAATCCTTAAAATATATAAATGCTAAAATAAATGTAAATTTCTTACTTGGCGGATTTTCAACTATCGTGTTGGAGGTTTAGAATGTAATGCCCGCGATAAGTGGGGGATCATTGTGTGTGATTGCTGTGGATTATATTCACTTTTTGCAGTGGTTTTGAGGCTCTTTTTAAGGCAGATTCCAGGCAGAATTTAAAACCAATTGGGGGCAATATGAAAATAACACCTGACACCAGATAAAAAGGGGAGAAGTTGACTCAATCTTTGCAAAGTATGTCTCTGTGCCACACTAAGCATGGAGGACATAAAGAGAAGATGAGAACTGTGAGGACTTGAGAACCAAAATTGTTGAAAGATAGCAACAATCTCAAGGTTGGGCGTGGCTATGCCGTGAACGGAAGAGGACGCTGGCTAGGAGAGCTCCTCATCATCCTGCTGGATCCTGGACCCTATATAAGATATAGTTTGTGACGCCACCTGTGGTATTCGGCAATTGATAGCCGACGCTGCTTAAAAAGACCGCTGAGGCTGATGGTGATGCAGCAGAGTTGGTACAGCTCTCCACAGGTAGAGCTAAGTCCCAGGGCAATTATATTATAAAAGATGGTGATGATGGATGTAATGCAGGGCTGAGGTGATGCAGCAAATAAACAGGAGAACACAGCGGGGTGCAGTCTTTACGCTTTTACTCACATTTTGAGTTGCAAACCAGGGCACTGAGTACAGATGGTAATGGAGATCCAGCCAGCCTGGAAGCAATTTAGGATCCACTAAGCCAGATGGGTTGGAGGCCTCCTTTCTGCGCTTTCCCATGAGGTCTAAAGCTATGCTCAGTCCTCTGTTCCTTACGGTTCTTTAGTCCTTGCCTGTATGGCAGGCAGCTTGAGCCTTTCACAGGTGTCACTCCTTCGTGGTGGCTCCGGCTCTGGTATGCTGCTCTGCGTTCAGGTGTGTGATGGGGTCAGGAGGCCTGCAGTCTCCTGCCCTCCGGATTTGGCTGCTGGGACTGTTGTACCCGTGCAGCCACGGACTCTGGCGTCCAGTGTCAAGCGCTCTTCGCTGGGGTGAGCTTGGTCACAGCTCCAAACTTAATGTGTATGGCGGTGTAGCACTATAGCACCTTATATTACTGGGTCATATTATAGTAATTTATATCTTGGCATATTTTAGTATATGTAAACTTTCATTTGTATTTATCCCTCATATTTTGCAGTACTCTGCAATTCATCCATAGCACTGCAGTACTTTTTGTATAACATTATTTCTTGGTTATACTTGTATATTCATTTATTTTCAATGTGCATAGTATGTTTTGTCCTCTAGCACTTTATAGTACTGAATCATTTACAGTGGATTTAATTCTATATCTTGCAATACTTTTCACTTTTGCACAATTTTTGCTTTACAGCACTATAGCACTTTTTAGTGCAATTTTTAGAATATTATGGTAGTACTTTCCACAATATTATTGTCTACACTATATATTTAACTTACACATTATTAATAGAAAAAAGTTTTTTGAGCGAAAAAAATGTTTAAAAAAGTTTTTTGAGCGATATATTTTAGCACTTAGCATTTTTTTTACATATTTTTTATTTATTTTTTTCTGGTGCTGATATTATACAAATTTTGGCAAGATGTATTGATTTATTTATTGTATGTATTCAGATTTTATATTTTAGCACTTAGCACTTTTTGATATATATTTTGTATTCTATTTTTTGTGTTTATATTATACTAATTTTGGCAAGATGTATTGATATATTTATTATTCAGATTTTTATGTCATCACATTATAATTTGGTATACAATATATATATTTATAATTTTGGCTTTCCATCATTTTTTCATGCTGGATCCGTTTTTTCTCATAGACTTGTATTAGTGACAGATTGTGACGGATGGCCACACGTTTCATCCGTCGTCCAACGGATCCGTCAGAAAATCTCTGTCCGTCGGCCGGAGACATGGGACAGATGAACGTTTTTTGTGTACGTCGAAAAGTCGGATAGCGACGGATTCCGTCTTTTAAAACTGAGCATGACCGGAATCATTTTTCTTCCTTTATTTTAACCCCTGCGGCTGCTTTTTCTATTCTGGCACAAAATCCCTCTCTCTCTCTCTCCCTCTCTCTCTCTCTCTCCAGAATTCTGTTTCTTTAATTCCTACAGCAAGGCTGCTACAACGGATCAGTCATAAAAACGGATCCAGTGCATCAGTTTTTTGCAATATACGCAGGATCCGTCCACTTGACGGATCTGAACACTTTGACGGATTGTGACTGATTGCAAAAGACTGGAGTGTGAAAGGAGCCTTAAGAAGCGAGATGTGGATGAGAAAAGGCGGTGGATCCGTTGCCAACCGTTAATTGACGGAATCCGCCAACGGATCCTCCTTTTTATACTGAGCATGCCCGAATGAATGTCCTTTCATGATATTTAACCCCAAATCCCACTCTGGCAGCTAAATATCTCTCTCTCGTGAAACAGGCCTTACTTTAAATTTCATGCACTAGCGTCTAAAGCGGATCCGTACAAAAAACGGATCCAGTTGCATCCGTTTGCCACAAAACGGAAACGGATCCGCTTTTGCACACTGGCGGATTTTGACTAACGCCAGAAAACTGAAGTGTGAAACAGGCCTAAGAGAAAGAAAAGACTCAATCTGAGAAGAGGTCACCTATAAGGTACCAGGATGTACATTTTTAGCTATTGGTACTGACTGCGTCTCATCAGTACTATGGTTCCTGTATAGTCCACAGTCTGATAAAGACTGATAACTCCCAGCATCTCCTTACCATTGTTAAGGACATACTGGGAGTTGTAGGTTCATGAGATACAAATGTATATGGGCCTGACTTAGAAGGATTCAGCTCATCAGTTATTAATCACATGATGTCATAGACCTAAAGGAAAAGGGAAGAATTAGCTGGGTAGAAATGCAAAATGGGCGCCTTCGGCTTCATCTGCCTTGGGCACCCAAAATACTTTGTTTTGGCCCTGGTAACGGATAAAGCAAAATCCTACATGACCTATCAGTGTTCTACGATTTGGGTTGAGGACACTTATTGCATGTGGGCTGGTGAATTTTGTGTGCCAGGGCTGCTTTTTAGTCCCAACTCTGCCCTGAATCCCCTCGTGTATCTGAATGGGAGGAAGAGTGTGAACTTGTGCTAATTGTGCAGTCACACTTTGTCATCTCTGCTCCGTCCTGTCTTCCAGCGCAGGGTTAAATTGCTCTGACTTCATATCTGGCTTCATGGCTTGATCATAGATGCTGGATCCTCATCCCCCAACAAAATCTCACCAACCGAAGATTGTGAAAGAAACACACAAAACACTTTTATTGGATGTTAAATTGACCGAATTTTATTCCAAATCTCATCATTATTATTTCTTTCAGTGTCTGAAATTTAGAATCAGCCAATTACTATGAAAGAGACACTGAAAATGGCAGAACCCCCGACTCACGAAGAATCGTCCTTCAGCACTCAGGAGAGGAAAAACCCCCTGTGGTGGAAACCTCTAGGGAACCATGGCTGCAGGACTGCCCTTCCCTTGGGCTTAGAAGGTTAGTGCCAACATGTAACAGCAAATTGTACCTGAATTTGTACATTGTGTCATATTTGTTTTGGAGAAGCCTAATGCAACCTCTCCAGGCCGTACACATAAAGTGAAGGCGGCGAGTACCGGACGTGAGGGAGATCTGGCTGCAACATCTGTCACCCCATTGATCTGGCTGGCTAGGCGCTATGGCTGATCTGGCTGGCTAGGCGGTGTCCCCTTCCTCCCATTGTGGAGTGATGAAGCTCCAGGTCTCCAGACACATCAAGTATGGCTCCGTCTACGGCTGAATGACTTGTGGTTCTGGAATCTTCTCCTGCATCATAGATGCATGTGTTTATGACATCAGCGCAGTTGCCATAGTTATCACAGGTGTTTTATACTGTGGTTTCATTGGCTAGAAAGTCCCTCTCAGTGTTCCAAAGAATTAACCCTTGAATGACTGGTATTGTGCCTTTCTCCAGAAGCCTGTAAAATAAACTTGTCACTAGACAGGACCATTATCATTATTATATTTTAAAGTTGCCCCAACCAAAGTCTAATAAGTGAGCGCATCTAGAGTTGATGTGTAACAAGCGCAATCATTCCATTAAGCCCTACTAAATGCATAAATGCACAATATGAAAACAGAGCAGTCTCATAGAAAATGAATGATACCAAGGTAAATGCAGTTAGATATGGGATGCTATATAGGGGCTCATACTGTATATAGGAGCTATATGGGGACTCACACTGTATATAGGAGGCAATATGGTGGCATACAATGTATTCAGGAGGCTATATGTGAGTGCTCATACTGTATATAGGAGGCTATATGGAGACTCACACTGTATATTGGAGGCAAACACTTTATTCAGGAGGCTATATGTGGGCTCATACTGTATATAGGAAGCGATTTGCAGGCTCATACTGTTTATAGGAAGCGATGTGCAGGCTCATACTGTACATAGGAGGCTATATGTGGATGCTCATACTGTTTATAGGAAGCAATGCGCAGGCTCATACTGTACATAGGAGGCTATATGTGGATGCTCATACTGTATATAGGAGGCTATATGCGGCCTCATACTGTATATAGGAAGTGATGTACAGGCTCATACTGTATATAGGAGGCTATGTGCAGGCTCATACTGTATATAGGAAGCAATGTGCAGGCTCATACTGTTTATAGGAAGTAAACACTGCATTCAGGAGGCAATATGTGGGTGCTCATACTGTATATAGGAGGCAAATACTGTATTCAGGAGGCCTCATGTGGCCTCATACTGTATATGGGAAGCGATGTGCAGGCTCATACTGTATATAGGAGGCTATATGTGGCCTCATACTGTATATAGGAAGCGATGTGCAGGCTCATACTGTATATAGGAGACTATGTGCAGACTCATACTGTATATAGGAAGCGATGTGCAGGCTCATACCGTACATAGGAGGCTATATGTGACCTCATACTGTATATAGGAAGCGATGTGGAGGCTCATACTGTATATAGCAGGCTATGTGGGCTCATATTGTATATAGGAAGCAATGTGCAGGCTCATACTGTATGTAGGAGGCTATATGCGGCCTCATACTGTATATAGAAGGCTATAAGCTGCCTCATACTTTATACAGGAGGCTATGTGGGCTCATACTGTATATAGGAGGCTATATGCAGCCTCATACTGTATATAGGAAGCGTGCAGGCTCATACTGTATATAGGAGGTAAACACTGCATTCAGGATGCTATATGTGGGTGCTCATACTGGATATAGGAGGCTATATGCGGCCTCATACTGTATATAGGAAGCGAAGAACAGGCTCATACTGTATATAGGAGGCTATATGCAGCATCATATTGTATACAGGAGGTTATATGTGGGTGCTCATACTATATATAGGAGGCTATATGTGGCCTCATACTGTATATAGGAAGCGATGTGCAGGCTCATACTGTATATAGAAGGCTATATGGGGACTCACACTGTATATAGGAGGCAAATCCGCGTACACTGGGTTTGAACGCCCACATTGCCAAACTAATCTCGTTTGAGATGATGCCCTTTCGGTTGGTGGAAAGCGCAGCTTTCCGCGAACTCATGGCCTATGCAGTACCACGCTATGACCTACCCAGTCGCCACTTCTTCTCTCGCAAAGCCATCCCAGCCCTCCACCATCATGTGAAAGACCGCATTGTCCATGCACTCAAGCAGTCAGTGAGCGGAAAGGTGCACCTCACAACTGATGCATGGTCCAGTCGGCATGGCCAGGGCCGTTACGTGTCCATCACTGCGCACTGGGTTAATGTGGTGGATGCAGGGTCCACAGGGGACAGCGGTGGTGGGACAGTGCTGCCTAGCCCACGGTATAGGAAACAGTTGGCTGTAGGCATTCGACCCTCCTCCTCCTCCTCCTCCAGAAGCGAAAGCTCATCCACAGAGCGCAGTCGTACGAGCACTCCATCTGCAGCTGCCACTGTTGCACACGATGTGTCCCCCTATCGAGCAGCTAGTGGAAAGCGTCAGCAGGCTGTGTTGCAGATGATGTGTTTGGGCGACAGACACACCGCCGAGGTACTGGCCGAGTACTTGAAGCGACAAACTGAGTCATGGCTGGGCAGTGTACATCTTGAGGCAGGCAAGGTAGTTAGTGATAACGGCCGTAATTTTGTGGCAGCCATAGCCCTTTCAAAACTCAGCCACATACCTTGCTTGGCTCACACCTTGAACCTGGTGGTGCAGTGCTTCCTCAAAAATTATCCGGAGTTAACAGCCCTGCTCCAGAAGGTGCGAAGACTGTGCGCGCACATCCGCCGGGCGCCTGTACACTCCATTCGTATGCAGAAGCTGCAGCGATTGCTCCACCTTCCCAACCACCACCTCATTATCGACATTGCAACAAGGTGGAACTCCACCCTGCACATGGTGGAGCGGCTGTGCGAGCAGAGGCAGGCCATAATGCATTTGTGGGAGGATACACGGCCAGGCACTTTGAGAGCAGACATGGAGTTGACAGGTGTGCAGTGGTCGAAGCTGAAAGACCTCTGTAAAGTCCTTCAGTGTTCTGAGGAATGCACACGGCTGGTAAGAGCAGAAGACGCCATCCTAAGCATGAGCATCCCACTTATGCGTCTGCTCATGCAAACTTTGACGCACCTTAAGGAGCAGGCGTCTGCAGCCAATGTTGATGAGGAGGAAGGGGAGGAGGGAATCCTTGATGACATTCAGCCATTGTCTGCTCAGGGACCTCTCCTGGACGAGGTGGAGGAAGAAGAGGAGGAGGAGGATGATGATGGGGATGATTACTTAGGGGAGGAGGATGCATCTCATGGGGCAAGTGAAAATGTTGGCGTGGTAAGGTCTGGTACAGGGTTTGTGCGTGACTGGAGGGATGTGGATTTGCCAGAAAGTGCTCCTCCAACCAGCACTCGCAGTGCATCATTGACACCGGGAACATTGGCCCACATGTCAGATTATGCCTTGCGGATCCTAAAAAGGGACCCCCGCATTGCCAAAATGATGAACGATGACGACTACTGGTTGGCCAGCATCCTGGATCCACGCTATAAAGGCAAATTACAAAACATCATGCCACAGGAGAACCTTGACCTAATATTGGCTAATAAACAAGCAACTTTTGTAAATCGGTTGCTTGAGGCATTCCCAGCACACAGCAGCGGTGATGGTTCTCACACGAGCCGTACGGGCCGGGGGCAGCTTGGCAGAGGTGTTCGTGGTGCACACAGCAGAAATGGCGTTGGAGACAGGGGTTTCATGACAATGTTGTGGACTGATTTTTCAAATACCACTCACACAACTGGTAATACTGTATCGATGGAAAGTGACAGGAGACAGCAGTTGTCAACTATGGTTACAAACTACTTTTCCTCCCATATCGATGTTCTCCCACACAGGTCATTCCCCTTTGACTATTGGGCCGCTAAACTAGACACCTGGCCTGAATTGGCCCAATATGCCTTACAGGAGCTTGCTTGCCCAGCTGCAAGTGTGCTATCGGAAAGAGTCTTCAGTGCAGCTGGATCAATCCTGACAGAAAAAAGGACAGTCTGTCAACCCAAAATGTGGATGATCTAACCTTCATTAAAATGAACCATGCATTGGTTTCCAAGGATTTTGTCCCACCTTCCCCTGATGACACATAGGGTGACAGAAAAATGGCTTGCTTTGGTCCACCTCTTCCTGGGACTTCACCTATTTCGCCTTTTGCATCAGCTGAATGTCCAACCTCAACATATGCCACTTTCTAAATCTCCCTAAGTGTGCTGCCTCCCCCCCCATGGCCGGGGTCACCACCTAGCGCACGACACCGTGCGAGTGCCGTTGCCCTGGACAGGTGGGTAGGCCGACTCTTGGGTGCGGGCACTGGCACAGGGTCCCTCATAGTGCAATCAAGTGTCTCTGACGGTGGTGGCGCACACCCGCCGTCAGACACACCGCTGTATTATGAGGGGCCCAGTGCCAGTACCGACGCCCACGAGTGGGCCCCCTTGCTTGGGCAGGGCCCCAGCATTTGCAATCTTTACCTCTCCCTGCTCCTCCGCTGTGTAATCTGGGCCGTCAAATCCATACTGTGCCTGACACCGTCTGAGCCTGCCTCCTGATGTATAGACATATATTTTGAATGTGTACGCTATCCATACATGTTATCTGGGGATACGGTACCCTTTCTAACCTTTGTGCAATCACGTGCAATCCATACTGGGCCTAACACCGTCTGAGTAGAAATGCAAAATGGGCGCCTTCGGCTTCATCTGCCTTGGGCACCCAAAATACTTTGTTTCGGCCCTGGTAACGGATAAAGCAAAATCCTACATGACCTATCAGTGTTCTACGATTTGGGTTGAGGACACTTATTGCATGTGGGCTGGTGAATTTTGTGTGCCAGGGCTGCTTTTTAGTCCCAACTCGGCCCTGAATCCCCTCGTGTATCTGAATGGGAGGAAGAGTGTGAACTTGTGCTAATTGTGCAGTCACACTTTGTCATCTCTGCTCCGTCCTGTCTTCCAGCGCAGGGTTAAATTGCTCTGACTTCATATCTGGCTTCATGGCTTGATCATAGATGCTGGATCCTGATCCCCCAACAAAATCTCACCAACCGAAGATTGTGAAAGAAACACACACAACACTTTTATTGGATGTTAAATTGACCGAATTTTATTCCAAATCTCATCATTATTATTTCTTTCAGTGTCTGAAATTTAGAATCAGCCAATTACTATGAAAGAGACACTGAAAATGGCAGAACCCCCGACTCACGAAGAATCGTCCTTCAGCACTCAGGAGAGGAAAAACCCCCTGTGGTGGAAACCTCTAGGGAACCATGGCTGCAGGACTGCCCTTCCCTTGGGCTTAGAAGGTTAGTGCCAACATGTAACAGCAAATTGTACCTGAATTTGTACATTGTGTCATATTTGTTTTGGGGAAGCCTAATGCGACCTCTCCAGGCCGTACACATAAAGTGAAGGCGGCGAGTACCGGACGTGAGGGAGATCTGGCTGCAACATCTATCACCCCATTGATCTGGCTGGCTAGGCGGTATGGCTGATCTGGCTGGCTAGGCGGTGTCCCCTTCCTCCCATTGTGGAGTGATGAAGCTCCAGGTCTCCAGACACATCAAGTATGGCTCCGTCTACGGCTGAATGACTTGTGGTTCTGGAATCTTCTCCTGCATCATAGATGCATGTGTTTATGACATCAGAGCAGTTGCCATAGTTATCACAGGTGTTTTATACTGTGGTTTCATTGGCTAGAAAGTCCCTCTCAGTGTTCCAAAGAATTAACCCTTGAATGACTGGTATTGTGCCTTTCTCCAGAAGCCTGTAAAATAAACTTGTCACTAGACAGGACCATTATCATTATTATATTTTAAAGTTGCCCCAACCAAAGTCTAATAAGTGAGCGCATCTAGAGTTGATGTGTAACAAGCGCAATCATTCCATTAAGCCCTACTAAATGCATAAATGCACAATATGAGAACAGAGCAGTCTCATAGAAAATTAATGATACCAAGGTAAATGCAGTTAGATATGGGATGCTATATAGGGGCTCATACTGTATATAGGAGGCTATATGGGGACTCACACTGTATATAGGAGGCAAACACTGTATTCAGGAGGATATATGTGGGCTCATACTGTATATAGGAAGCGATTTGCAGGCTCATACTGTTTATAGGAAGCGATGTGCAGGCTCATACTGTACATAGGAGGCTGTGTGGATGCTCATACTGTTTATAGGAAGCAATGCGCAGGCTCATATGAGGCTATATGTGGATGCTCATACTGTATATAGGAGGCTATATGCGGCCTCATACTGTATATAGGAAGCGAAGTACAGGCTCATACTGTATATAGGAGGCTATATGCGGCCTCATACTGTATATAGGAAGTGATGTACAGGCTCATACTGTATATAGGAAGCAATTTGCAGGCTCATACTGTATATAGGAGGCAAAAACTGTATTCAGGAGGCTATATGTGGGTGCTCATACTGTATATAGGAGGCTATATGCAGCCTCATACTGTATATAGGAAGCGATGTGCAGGCTCATACCGTACATAGGAGGCTATATGTGGCCTCATACTGTATATAGGAAGCGATGTGCAGGCTCATACAGTATATAGGAGGCTATGTGGGCTCATATTGTATATAGGAAGCAATGTGCAGGCTCATACTGTAAATAGGAGACTATATGCGGCCTCATACTGTATATAGAAGGCTATATGCGGCCTCATACTGTATACAGGAGGCTATGTGGGCTCATACTGTATATAGGAGGCTATATGCAGCCTCATACTGTATATAGGAAGCAATGTGCAGGCTCATACTGTATATAGGAGGCTATGTGCAGGCTCATACTGTATATAGGAGGTAAACACTGCATTCAGGTGGCTATATGTGGGTGCTCATACTGTATATAGGAGTCTATATGCGGCCTCATACTGTATATAGGAAGCAAAGTACAGGCTGATACTGTATATAGGAGGCTATATGCGGCCTCATACTGTATATAGGAGGCTATATGCAGCATCATATTGTATACAGGAGGCTATATGTGGGTGCTCATACTGTATATAGGAGGCTATATGTGGCCTCATACTGTATATAGGAAGCGATGTGCAGGCTCATACTGTATATAGAAGGCTATATGGGGACTCACACTGTATATAGGAGGCAAATACTGTATTCAGTAGGCTGTATGTGGGCTCATACTGTATATAGAAAGCGATTTGCAGGCTCATACTGTTTATAGGAAGCAATGTGCAGGCTCATACTGTTTATAGGAAGCGATGTGCAGGCTCATACTGTACATAGAAAACAAAAAGCAAAAAACACAAATATCCTGAACTAAAAGTAAAAAATATACTGCAAATAATGCATAAAGGTAATAATAATAATAAGGGTATTTAGTAAACATAATATTGATCAAACTAATGTACAAGCCATCCCGCCACGTCACGGCAACCCTTGTGGGACAGTCCCTACTCTAGTATTTAAAACCTTTTCACTTGCCAAGTGGCGTGAATGTGAATAAGGATCGAGCAGCTGAACCACTTGTAACAGCTTAGGCCAGACTGGATGGCTTTCCCAGCTCAGAAAGAGGGCGGTCACACCCATATATGCACTGAATGCACAATGAAATGAATGAAAAACAAATCTGAACTGAGAAAAGTAAGTTAATGTGTATGCACAATGTAAGTGCATATTAACACATGACCATTAACCAGAGAAAACAAAAAGCAAAAAACACAAATATCCTGAACTAAAAGTAAAAAATATACTGCACATAATGCATAAAGGTAATAATAATAATAAGGGTATTTAGTAAACATAATTTTGATCAAAATAATGTACAAGCCATCCCGCCACGTCACGGCAACCCTTGTGGGACAGTCCCTACTCTAGTATTTAAAACCTTTTCACTTGCCAAGTGGCGTGAATGTGAATAAGGGTCGAGCGGCTGAACCACTTGTAACAGCTTAGGCCAGACTGGATGGCTTTCCCAGCTCAGAAAGAGGGCGGTCACACCCATATATGCACTGAATGCACAATGAAATGAATAAAAAACAAATCTGAACTGAGAAAAGTAAGTTAAGTTTAAGGTAAGTTTTTTTATTGTTTTTTATTCATACTGTACAAAGGAGGCTATGTGGATGCTCATACTGTTTATAGGAAGCAATGCGCAGGCTAATAATGTACATAGGAGGCTATATGTGGGTGCTCATACTGTATATAGAAAGCTATATGCGGCCTCATACTGTATATAGGAAGTGATGTACAGGCTCATACTGTATATAGGAGGCAAAAACTGTATTCAGGAGGCTATATGTGGGTGCTCATACTGTATATAGGAGACTATATGCAGCCTCATACTGTATATAGGAAGCGATGTGCAGGCTCATACCGTACATAGGAGGCTATATGTGGCCTCATACTGTATATAGGAAGCGATGTGCAGGCTCATACTGTATATAAGAGGCTATGTGGGCTCATATTGTATATAGAAGCAATATGCAGGCTCATACTGTATATAGGAGACTATATGCGGCCTCATACTGTATATAGATGGCTATATGCGGCCTCATACTGTATATAGGAATCGATGTACAGGCTCATTCTGTATATAGGAGGCTATGTGGGCTCATATTGTATATAGAAGCAATATGCAGGCTCATACTGTATACAGGAGGCTATGTGGGCTCATACTGTATATAGGAGGCTATATGCAGCCTCATACTGTATATAGGAATCGATGTACAGGCTCATACTGTACATAGGATAAAGTACAAATATATCCCAAATACTGGAAAAAATTCTTCAAAGGCTCAACTCACTGGAAATATAATAGCAAAAAAAATCTCATAAATGAGCTATTAAGCATCACAAGAGATCAAAATTGGAGTTTTTCAAGCTAAATAATTTATTTAGAATAATTAACAGAGCATAAATGCTAAATGCAAGTTACAGCAGACATAAACACAATATAATTAAACCAGCACCTTGACAGTTAATAAAGTTTTTATCTGTATAAAACATGTAGTTTCTTTGCTTTCCTTTCACAAATAGAATGCATAGTAAACAGCAAACTCCCCATTTACATAATATGTATGCCCAGATAAGGTTTTGCATACAATAAGTGCCCAGAGTAAACTGCTGAATATAAAGTGCACAAGTGCCTTGTATCAAATAAGCCTGGTAGGCGTTAAGTGTACACAGAGTAAAAACTGTCTATACAAATTCCAGAGTAAGATACAAGGACTGCATTAGAAAGTAACAACTTACATGTGTAGTGTATGTCGCTGTAAAACCTGCCGCCCCTACGCGCGTTACGCCGCAGCTTCCTCAGGAGGCGTGGTTTACAAGTGCCCCGGATCTAGTTTATATAGTGCGGTCAACCAATAAACCGCTTTCCCTAATAAAGCTTGTAAAATTCAGGACCTGAGCTGTAGTGTCCACAATGACGTCAATAGTATCCAGTTCTAAACGTCCACAGCATTATCGGTGCATGCGCTGTTGAGTCCCCACTATGAACAGGGAGTCTATGATCAGCGCTCATCAGCATGAAAGCGGCTCAAGCTGCAAAACAGCCAGAGACCGCCACATACCAGACTGAGCACGTCAGACGGCTCCTAGGGAGGACAGAACTGGGCATGCGCTCAAGTGAGGACAAGAAAATAAAATAATTATGAAGAATAATAATCACTACTTAAAGTGATAGCAAGTGTTGAAAGTGAGGGGATAAAACATAATGATGCTGAAATAATTATAGCGGTGTGTATGAACCATTAAAGTGAATATGCCTGACATAGAGTACAAAGGCACACACATATGTGTCAATTATAAGCACACTATGCAAGCAATAAAAAATTTTTTTAACAATTAGCATAATGTGTATGCAGGCTATATGAAAGTGTATGTGCATCATATAACTATAACAACTATATATCATGTCTCTGTTAAAAAACAAATGTACATAAAAATAACACATGGCATTCAATACATACATCAAATGTCATATATCATAAAGTAATTATACACACAATTATGTATAATGCATAATACATAGCAAAAATACACAAAGAAAATTGTGAAAAAAATAAAAAATGAGTGAAAAAATATATATAAAAATAAAACAAATAAAAATGTAAATGAAATAAAGAAATAAAAAAAGAAAAAATGAATAAAAATGTGAACAAATAATATGAAATATTGAAGACCCAATGGGTACGAAAAGAGCTGTAGATTTCTTGTGAGAGGAGTGTTTCTTCATAAAATCTTGAAATGCCCTCAACAATGAATTCCATGCCAGATCTTATATATTGCGATGCGAAGATAGAGAACTGGAGTATAAGCACAGGAAAAAATAATTAAAAACAGAAAACTAAAACCAAGACTAAAAAGATACCCATACGATTTTTACAGAAAGGACCCAAAACCATTACTCTCATTCAATCATTTTTTTTTTTTGCTACTGTATATAGGAGGCTATGTGCAGGCTCATACTGTATATAGGAAGCAATGTGCAGGCTCATACTGTATATAGGAGGTAAACACTGCATTCAGGAGGCTATATGTGGGTGCTCATACTGTATATAGGAGGCTATATGCGGCCTCATACTGTATATAGGAAGCGAAGTAAAGGCTCATACTGTATATAGGAGGCTATGTGCAGACTCATACTGTATATAGGAAGCGCTTTGCCGGCTCATACTGTATATAGGAGGCTATATGCGGCCTCATACTGTATATAGGAAGCAATGTGCAGGCTCATACTGTATATAGGAGACTATGTGCATACTCATACTGTATATAGGAAGCAATGTGCAGGCTCATACTGTATATAGGAGGCAATTCAAAAGCAGGAAATATCCAGCTACAGATCCAGGGAAAAATTGTTAAAAACAAAAAATGAAGGATAGCGATAAAGTGACGCCTGTGTAAAAGGTTTTGTAACTGCTGCGACTCTAGATACCAACCACAAGGAAATCGAAAGGATTATAAATATTTGTGATAGACTCGCGCTGAAAAAACCAAGATGTGGGAGAAAAGCTAGTCACTTATTAATGAGACAAATAGAAGAATGTTTAATAGGTAAAACCTGACAAGAATAAACAATAAACTGCAGTTAGCCCAATTGTGGGGATAAATAGCTGAGAAATAAATAGTGATTAGTATATCTTAATGAATATATTGCAACTCGCTCAGTACAAAGCTGTGAAAAAAATGGTAGTTAATGGAAATAGTAAGTATTGCACTCAAACAGTTGATTAACCAAGGAGAGATGGCATGTACCCGAATAGAATTCTCCTAGAAGTAAAGGGTTAATATGTACATAGAACACAATTGGGTGAAAATATTAAATGGTCAGAAGCAATATGTCCCGGACCTGAAGAAAGAAGCTGAGTTTTCCGAAACGCGTTGGTTTCGGCCCTTTTTGCCACCCGTACCTCCATCTAGCAGCAGTTACACGGCACCACGTGATCCACCGCGTCACACAGGTCCTGCTCCTACTGCACATCTGCCGGGACGCAGCTATCGACCAGAGTGACCGGATCCCTGCCGACAGCTGGAGCGCAGGAGCGCTGGTCTCACACTACACCTCGGCATATCGCCGCATCTCCCAGGTCCGACCTTTACTGCACCAGCCAGAACGCAGTCACCGGATTCTACGCAGACCATCGGAGGTATTGTGAGTAGCAACACTCACATACAACTATATATGGTGAAATCACCTTGTACTGTTCAGCGCGCTATTTCACAGGGCACGAGCCCTCCACTCATAGAATCATAGAATCGTAGAGTTGGAAGGGACCTCCTGGGCCATCTGGTCCAACCCCCTGCTCAAAGCAGGATTCGCTAAATCATCCCAGTCAGATGTCTGTCCAGCCTCTGTTTGAAGACTTCCATTGAAGGAGAACTCACCACTTCTCGTGGCAGCCTGTTCCACTCATTGATCACTCTAACTGTCAAAAAGTTTTTTCTAATATCTAATCTGTGTCTCTTCCCATTCAGTTTCATCCCATTGCTTCTAGTCTTTCCTTGTGCAAATGAGAATACACTCATTGGAGAAAGTACTTGGTGTATCCGTCATCGGCCGGGGCAGCTCTCCCCACGGCTATAGACATTGGACTATTTTATGAATGCAGGTTTATACCAAGCATTAACTATGGACTAAGGATATAATCACACTCTTTATGCCGGGACATATTGCTCATGACCATTTAATATTTTCACCCAATTGTGTGTTCTATGTACCAATTAACCCTTTACTTCCTGCCGCTCTTATTTGCAGCCTCTAGGAGAATTCTATTCGGGTACATGCCATCACTCTTGGTTAATCAACTGGTTGAGTGCAAAACTTAATGGAAATAGTAACTACTATTTTTTTTTCACAGCTTTGTACTGGGCGAATTGCAATATATTTATTAAGATATACTAATCACTATTTATTTCTCAGCTATTTATCCCCACGATTGGGCTAACTGCAAATTATTGTTTATTCTTGTCAGGTTTTACCTATTACCGTATATACTCGAGTATAAGCCGACCCGAGTATAAGCCGAGGCACCAACTTTTGCCACGAAAAACTGGGTAAACTTATTGACTTGAGTATAAGCCGGGTGTGCATTGACCACTCATCCCTACCGTGGTATGCATGTTTCCCCCGTCCCTGTCATTGTATGCATGGCTCCTTATCCCCTATCTTTGTATGTATGATTCCTGTTAAGAAAAAAACCATCCTATTTACCTGCCTGCGCGCCGTCGGTGGCACTGCATCTTGTTCCGGCCATATAACACGGATAATTCTTGGTAATGACAGTGAATATTTAGAACATTTATTACTGTGCACTTTATACACATTATACATTCCTGCAGCTCAGTGGCATAGCAACTGTTTGTGGCGCCCGGGGCGGTCGAAAAATTTGCCGCCCCTTTGGTCGTTGATAGAGTTGAGCGACTTTTGGTTTTTTAGGGTCGAGTTTCGTTTCGTGAAACCCGACTTTTCCAAAAGTCGGGTCGAGCAAGATCGTCCGATTATAGGGAAAAGTCGGGGTCGTCCCGAAACACGAAACCCAATGTAAGTCAATGGGGAATAAAAGTCAGCAGTGAGAGGAGGACAGGAAACACACCTACAGTGCCCATTTGAATGCCAAATGCATCAATTCTTCTTACTTAAGCTTGTCAACCTTAATTAACTTCATAATACAAGTTACGCTCTGAAAAATGGGGGTTATTTGGCTAAAGTTGTGGGGGGGGGGCTGGCTCCAGGTTTTCATGTGCCCTGAGCGAAAGAGCGCCCCTTTAACACATACCAAAACTCATCATGCTCCGATACGGCAGAGAAATAGCGGTATAGTACAATGAAAAATACTTCACTTTTTACATCTCATGACGAGGCCCATCTATTTCTCCATACAGAATCATTGGTCCCATATAATGTTTGAAACAGTATATGATGAGCTCCACATAATGCTACAGTATATGTTGGTCCCTATGGATGAAGCTCTACTGTCTTATGGGCCCAAATAATGCTCCAAACATAATGGGCCCCATTTCTAATGCTCTAGTGTATAATGGGCCCTGTAAATGCTGCTCCAGTGTCTGATGTCCACCTTTGGAATGTTCCAGTGTATGGTGGGCCCCATCTATGATCCTCCAGAGTATAGTGCTCCCCAAAAATTGCTGTCCCAACATTGAAAACAATCAAATAAGTCTCCTCGCTAGGGAATCCCTGTACTAGTCTGGACTCCTCGTCGTCCCCATCTTCCATCTCACTGCACAGTATTTCAACCTTGCAAGTGCTGTGATCCTGAGCAAGCAGGGGGGGCCCACTCGTTGGCGACGGCACTGGCACAGGGCCCCTGATAGTTCGGTGGTGTGTCTGATGGCGGGTGGGCCGAACCTGCACTTTCATCTGCAGCTTCCTCTTTGTCACTGTGTAAGATGGAACTGTATATGGGAAGGGTAACCTGAGTTTCATCAGGGTCAGATTCAGGCCGTGTAGCGTGCGAGGGGAATGTAGTGGTCTGGGTCAATGTACCAGCAGATTCATCGAGCAGTGGCTGGGCATCAGTGCACTTGTGTCGCCCCCAGGAGTACGGTCGCCACAGTGGCATTACCTTTTTCCTAGGGAGTGTGATGTCATGCTTGGGAGCAACGAAGGATCTCTCTAGTAGGTTAACTGATTGGGCGGCGTTATTCCCACGAGTCATGACCCTCCAAACAGCGTTCATGAAGGCAAAGTGTTTGTTTTATGTGGGCAGTATGGTTGCAAAGCTGAACCTTAAAGGAATGTCCAGAAGGGCACCAGCAGGAGTGGAGCCTACGGTTAAATTCGACTCCACCTGGGAAACCTCAACCATGCCAGCTACAGAACAGATGCACACATTGCAAGCTTAATTCCGTTAACGAACGAGACTCCGTCATGCCCTGCGGTCCGAGTCCGGCTTACTAGAGGGACACGTGAGGCTCTGGCACATGAGATTGGCCAATAACTGGTGTGTCATGCCCTTACATGTCCGTGGCTGCATGTGCGCTACACTGAAAAGGCCAGCGTTTGTCGCTTACAGGTGCAGATAACCCGCCGAACAACGTTAGTGATGGGGATCACTGATTACAATTATTACCCGCGAACGATGATTTCCCAGTAAGTGCAGGTCAACCGCAGTTCCGGAATTAGGCCTAACCGTCATTCCTGAAAAAATTAAAAACTTATGTGTGCAAACCACAGGTGCTGTAGCTTGCTTAACAGCTCGCCAGCCGTTCTCACGCCCAGTATGGATTACACGTGATTGCACAAAGGTGAGAAAGGGTACCGTATCCCCAGATAACATGTATGGATAGCGTACACATTCAAAATATATGTCTATACATCAGGAGGCAGGCTCAGACGGTGTTAGGCCCAGTATGGATTGCACGTGATTGCACAAAGGTTAGAAAGGGTACCGTATCCCCGGATAACATGTATGGATAGCGTACACATTCAAAATATATGTCTATACATCAGGAGGCAGGCTCTCTGGAGCTAGAGCCCGGACAGCAGGACAGGGCATAGCTACATCTTAACCATCATCTTTCAGTTCAATCAATTTGTAGTGGCAGTCCCAGTGAAGGATTTGACAGACCAGACTACACAGCAGAGGAGCAGGGAGAGGTAAACATTGCAATTGCTGGGGCCCTGCCCAAGCAAGGGGGGCACACTCGTGGGCATCGGTACTGGCCCTGGGCCCCTCATAGTATGGCGGTGTGTCTGACGGCGGGTGTGCACCACCACCGTCAGAGACACTTGATTGCACTATGAGGGACCCTGTGCCAGTGCCCGCGCCCAAGAGTCGGCCCACCCACCTGTCCAGGGCAACGGCACTTGCACGGTTTCAGGTGCTAGGTGGTGACCCCGGCCATTGGGGGGGGCAGCCCAGTTAGGGAGGTTTACAAAGTGGCATATGTTGATGTGGGACATTCAGCTGCTGCAAAAGGTGAAATAGATCAAGTTCGCGGAATACGAGGATAACCAAAGCAAGCCATTTTTCTGGCAACCTATGTGTCATCAAGGGAAGGTGGGACAAAATCCTTGGAAACCCATGCATGGTTCATTTTAATGAAGGTTAGATCATGCACATTTTGGGTTGACAGACGGGTCCTTTTTTCTGTCAGGATTGATCCAGCTGCACTGAAGACTCTTTCCGATAGCACACTTGCAGCTGGGCAAGCGAGCTCCTGTAAGGCATATTGTGCCAATTCAGGCCAGGTGTCCAGTTTAGCGGCCCAATAGTCAAAGGGGAATGACCTGTGTGGGAGAACATCGATATGGGAGGAAAAGTAGTTTGTAACCATAGTTGACAACTGCTGTCTCCTGTCACTTTCCATCGATGCAGTATTACCAGTTGTGTGAGTGGTACTTGAAAAATCAGTCCACAACATTGTCATGAAACCCCTGTCTCCAACGCCACTTCTGCTGTGTGCACCACGAACACCTCTGCCAAGCTGCCCCCGGCCCGTACGGCTCGTGTGAGAAACATCACCGCTGCTGTGTGCTGGGAATGCCTCAAGCAACCGATTTACCAGAGTTGCTTGTTTATTAGCCAATATTAGGTCAAGGTTCTCCTGTGGCATGATGTTTTGTAATTTGCCTTTATAGCGTGGATCCAGGATGCTGGCCAACCAGTAGTCGTCATCGTTCATCATTTTGGCAATGCGGGGGTCCCTTTTTAGGATCTGCAAGGCATAATCTGACATGTGGGCCAATGTTCCCGGTGTCAATGATGCACTGCGAGTGCTGGTTGGAGGAGCACTTTCTGGCAAATCCACATCCCTCCAGTCACGCACAAACCCTGTACCAGACCTTACCACGCCAACATTTTCACTTGCCCCACGAGATGCATCCTCCTCCCCTAAGTAATCATCCCCATCATCATCCTCCTCCTCCTCTTCTTCCTCCACCTCGTCCAGGAGAGGTCCCTGAGCAGACAATGGCTGAATGTCATCAAGGATTCCCTCCTCGTCAACATTGGCTGCAGACACCTGCTCCTTAAGGTGCGTCAAAGTTTGCATGAGCAGACGCATAAGTGGGATGCTCATGCTTAGGATGGCGTCATCTGCGCTTACCAGCCGTGTGCATTCCTCAAAACACTGAAGGACTTTACAGAGGTCTTTTAGCTTCGACCACTGCACACCTGTCAACTCCATGTCTGCTCTCAAAGTGCCTGGCCGTGTATCCTCCCACAAATGCATTATGGCCTGCCTCTGCTCGCACAGCCGCTCAACCATGTGCAGGGTGGAGTTCCACCTTGTTGCAATGTCGATAATGAGGCGGTGGTTGGGAAGGTGGAGCAATCACTGCAGCTTCTGCATACGAATGGAGTGTACAGGCGACCGGCGGATGTGCGCGCACAGTCTTCGCACCTTCTGGAGCAGGGCTGTTAACTCCGGATAATTATTGAGGAAGCACTGCACCACCAGGTTCAAGGTGTGAGCCAAGCAAGGTATGTGGCTGAGTATTGAAAGGGCTATGGCTGCCACAAAATTACGGCCGTTATCACTAACTACCTTGCCTGCCTCAAGATGTACACTGCCCAGCCATGACTCAGTTTGTCGCTGGAAGTACTCGGCGAGCACCTCGGCGGTGTGTCTGTCGCCCAAACACATCATCTGTAACACAGCCTGCTGATGCTTTCCACTAGCTGCTCGATAGGGGGACACCTCGTGTGCAACAGTGGCAGCTGCAGATGGAGTGCTCGTACGACTGCGCTTTGTGGACGAGCTTTCGCATCTGGAGGAGGAGGAGGAGGAGGATCGAACGCCTACAGCCAACTGTTTCCTATACCGTGGGCTAGGCAGCACTGTCCCACCACCGCTGTCCCCTGTGGACCCTGCATCCACCACATTAACCCAGTGCGCAGTGATGGACACGTAACGGCCCTGGCCATGCCGACTGGACCATGCATCAGTTGTGAGGTGCACCTTGCCACTCACTGACTGCTTGAGTGCATGGACAATGCGGTCTTTCACATGATGGTGGAGGGCTGGGATGGCTTTGCGAGAGAAGAAGTGGTGACTGGGTAGGTCATAGCGTGGTACTGCATAGGCCATGAGTTCGCGGAAAGCTGCGCTTTCCACCAACCGATAGGGCATCATCTCAAATGAGATTAGTTTGGCAATGTGGGCGTTCAAACCCAGTGTACGCGGATGAGAGACTGAGTACTTTCTTGACCTACTCATAGTGTCTGGGAGGGTGAGCTGGACTTGAGAGCTGCATATGGTGGAAGTAGCAGTGGACAGGGCGGACTGAGAGAGGGTTGATGATGGTGATGGAGTTGGTGTTCTTTCTGATGGCCTAGATTCAGTCTTTCGTTGATATAACAGTGGGATTCCCTGACTGCTGTGGCCTTGGAACAACACCTCAACATTTGCTGCTGTGCTAACCGGTGGGCTTACAGTGGGGGAAACAATGTAGCATTGCTGACTACCTTCTTTGTGATCAGTTGCACATGTGGTACTTGAGGTTTGGTGTTGTGTCCACGCTTGCAAGTGCATGGTGGTTGAATGTCTAAGCATGCAACTGGTATTCAAATTTTTTAGATTTTTCACTCGGCTAAAGGTCTTTGCGCACTTCTTACAGATAACCTTGGCCTGATCATGAGGATTTTGTTCAAAAAAGTGCCACACTGCACTCTTCCTACTTTGGCAGACATTTTGCGGCCTAGCACGCTGTGATATTTTGACCCTCTGGACAAGCTGTCCAGCAACTCTTTTGATTTTTGGAACCTGTCTTTGGAGTGCTCCGTGCCTGCCAGATAACAGCTGTTGCGATGTCGATGTCTGCTGTGGATGCTCCTCATCTGAGCTATTGGAAGCAGCACCCTCTTCCCCCAATGGATGCCAATCTGGGTCAGCAACTGGATCATCCATCACCTCCTCTTCAATGTCATGTGCACCTTCCTCTGTGTCACCGTGTATGGTGGTATAGTGTGCGGGAAGGGGCACCTGAGTCTCATCAGGGTCAGAATCTGGCTCTGTACACTGCGAGGACAATGTAGTGCTCTGAGTGAATGTACCAGCAGAATCATCTATCAGTGGCTGTGCATCAGGGCACTCGATGTCAGATTCATCTTGGCCTGGGTAATTCACCATTTCACTTGATAATCCAGGCATGGTATGTGAAAACAGCTCCATGGAGTAATCAGTAGTATGGCCTGCGTCATCCTTCAATCTTGGTTGGGGTGAAGGACACAAGGAAATTTGTGGTTCATGAACATGAGCCTCCAATGACGACTCAGTGCTTTTATTTTTTACAACTTCAGAAGAGGAGGCGATAGAGCTGGAGGCTGAGTCAGCAATGTAAGCCAAAACTTTTTCCTGAAGCTCTGGCTTTAAAATCGGTTTGCCAACTCCTAGAAAAGTAAGCCTTCGAGGCCTTGTGGAGCCAGATGATGACACAGGCTCAACACCTCCTGCATTCGGTCCTATTTTGCTTTTGCCACTACCATCAGATCCACCACCAACACCATCATTACCAGCTGCCAACCCCCGCCCAATCCCACAGCCTCTTCCACCAGCCTTCCTCATTTTTGGTAGAAATGTAGACAAAATCCAACAAACTATATAGTAATGTAAAACAAGGTACAAGGTGTCTATAGGACAGGGAAGATTTTGAATTTCTGCACACATTTGTGGACACTGTACACTTTTGGATTGCGTGAGGCCCACTGAATATCACAGCGCTATGTCACAGGCTCGATGGCACAGGTGTGAAAAAAGTGACTACAGGATAAGGGAGATTTTGAATTTCTGCACACACTTGTGGACACTGGACACTTATGGATTGTGTGAGGCCCACTGAATATCACAGCGCTATGTCACAGGCAGAAATTGGCTAGTGTATCACAAACTACAAGGTGTATATAGAATTGGGCAGAATAGGAATCTCCCTAGAGTCTGTAAGAACGGAACAAGTCCTCCACTTATCCTTCCAGAGTGACACACAGATAGCTTCACTGTGGCCGTGATAACAGCCGTTACACGGTACTGAGAGGAGCGTGCACATACATGGCTGTCCGGTGTACGTAAAATTGTCAAGGTCCGTGTTTTTTAAGTATACGGACTGACACACGCTGTCTCTCTATAGTTCTGAATGTGATCACACAGCAAATATATTTAACTGTTTGAAAGCTAGACAAAACTAGAAGGTGCAGGTCTGTAAGAATGGAACATGTCCTCGACTTATTCTTACAGAGTGACACACAGCTTCACTGTGGCCGTGATAACAGCCGTTACACGGTACTGAGAGGAGCGTGCACGTACACGGCTGTCCGGTGTACGTAAAATTGTCAAACTCCGTGTTTTTTAAGTATACGGACTGACACACGCTGTCTCTCTATAGTTTTGAATGTGATCAAACAGCAAATATATTTAACTGTTTGAAAGCTAGACAAAACTAGAAGGTGCAGGTCTGTAAGAACGGAACATGTCCTCAACTTATTCTTACAGAGTGACACACAGATAGCTTCACTGTGGCTGTGATAACAGCCGTTACACGGTACTGTGTGAGGAGTGTGCACCGCTGTATGGTGTGAAAAAATGCACGCTCAGTACCTCAGCAGGACAAAAAAAAAAATTGGGATTGCTTTTAAAAAAGCAGTTTGCAGAGCAGTGGGTAAACAGCAATGCAGCCGTCAGGAAGCCTTAGAAGGCAGCCTAACAACCAACACCGCTGATCCAGCAAAATATAGCCTCCCCTTGCACTGCACACACAGTGACTGGTGTGTTGTACAGGCAAAATCGCTAGCAGCAGAAGCAGTTTTTGGTGTCTTCTTCCCTGCCTAACGCTCTCCCTACAGAATCAGCAGCAGCTCTCCCTATTCTGAGATCAGCATGAGGAACATGGCGGTCGGCGTGCACGCCCTTTTATACCCCCTGTGACGCCCACCAAAGCAAGCCAATCACTTGCATGCCCTTCTGAAAGATGGTGGTGACCCCTGCCTATGTCATCACGTTGCCCACAGTGTCCGTGGATCCTGATTGGCTGAAAAAGAGCGCAAAACAAACTTTTGAAACGCGACTTTGGCGCGTAAGTCGCCGACCTCGTGGCCGACCTCATCCTAGGGTCGGGTTTCGTTTCATGAAACCCGACTTTGCCAAAAGTCGGCGACTTTTGAAATTTTTCGATCCGTTTCGCTCAACTCTAATTTTGGCTTTCCATCATTTTTTCATGCTGGATCCGTTTTTTTTCTCATAGACTTGTATTAGTGACAGATTGTGATGGATGGCCACACGTTTCATCTGTCATCCAACGGATCCGTCAGAAAATCTCTGTCCGTCGGCCAGAGACAACGGACAGATGAACATTTTTTGTGTACGTCGAAAAGTCGGATAGCGACGGATTCCATCTTTTAAAACTGAGCATGCCCGGAATCATTTTTCTTCCTTTATTTTAACCCCTGCGGCTGCTTTTTCTATTCTGGCACAAAATCCTTCTCTCTCTCTCTCGCTCCAGAATTCTGTTTCTTTAATTCCTACAGCAAGGCTGCTACAACGGATCAGTCATAAAAACAGATCCAGTGCATCAGTTTTTTGCAATATACGCAGGATCCGTCCACTTGACGGATCTGAACACTTTGACGGATTGTGACTGATTGCAAAAGACTGGAGTGTGAAAGGGGCCTTAAGAAGCGAGATGTGGATGAGAAAAGGCGGTGGATCCGTTGCCAACCGTCAATTGACAGAATCTGCCATCGGATCCTCCTTTTTATACTGAGCATGCCCGAATGAATGTCCTTTCATGATATTTAACCCCAAATCCCATTCTGTGGCAGCCAAATCTCTCTCTCTCTCGTGAAACAGGCCTTACTTTAAATTTCATGCACTAGCGTCTAAAGCGGATCCGTACAAAAAACGGATCCAGTTGCATCCGTTTGCCACAAAACGGAAACGGATCTGTTTTTGCACACTGGCGGATTTTGACTAACGCCAGAAAACTGAAGTGTGAAACAGGCCTAAGAGAAAGAAAAGACTCAATCAGAGAAGAGGTCACCTATAAGGTACCAGGATGTACATTTTTAGCTATTGGTACTGACTGCGTCTCATCAGTACTATGGTTCCTGTATAGTCCACAGTCTGATAAAGACTGATAACTCCCAGCATCTCCTTACCATTGTTAAGGAGATACAAATGTATATGGGCCTGACTTAGAAGGATTCAGATAATCAGTTATTAATCACATGATGTCATAGACCTAATGGAAAAGGGAAGAATTAGCTGGGTAGAAATGCAAAATGGGCGCCTTCGGCTTCATCTGCCTTGGGCACCCAAAATACTTTGTTTCGGCCCTGGTAACGGATAAAGCAAAATCCTACATGACCTATCAGTGTTCTACGATTTGGGTTGAGGACACTTATTGTATGTGGGCTGGTGAATTTTGTGTGCCAGGGCTGCTTTTTAGTCCCAACTCGGCCCTGAATCCCCTCATGTATCTGAATGGGAGGAAGAGTGTGAACTTGTGCTAATTGTGCAGTCACACTTTGTCATCTCTGCTCCATCCTGTCTTCCAGCGCAGGGTTAAATTGCTCTGACTTCATATCTGGCTTCATGGCTTGATCATAGATGCTGGATCCTGATCCCCAACAAAATCTCACCAACCGAAGATTGTGAAAGAAACACACAAAACACTTTTATTGGATGTTAAATTGACCGAATTTTATTCCAAATCTCATCATTATTATTTCTTTCACTGTCTGAAATTTAGAATCAGCCAATTACTATGAAAGAGACACTGAAAATGGCAGAACCCCCGACTCACGAAGAATCGTCCTTCAGCACTCAGGAGAGGAAAAACCCCCTGTGGTGGAAACCTCTAGGGAACCATGGCTGCAGGACTGCCCTTCCCTTGGGCTTAGAAGGTTAGTGCCAACATGTAACAGCAAATTGTACCTGAATTTGTACATTGTGTCATATTTGTTTTGGAGAAGCCTAATGCGACCTCTCCAGGCCGTACACATAAAGTGAAGGCGGCGAGTACCGGACGTGAGGGAGATCTGGCTGCAACATCTGTCACCCCATTGATCTGGCTGGCTAGGCGGTATGGCTGATCTGGCTGGCTAGGCGCTATGGCTGATCTGGCTGGCTAGGCGCTATGGCTGATCTGGCTGGCTAGGCGGTGTCCCCTTCCTCCCATTGTGGAGTGATGAAGCTCCAGGTCTCCAGACACATCAAGTATGGCTTCCGTCTACGGCTGAATGACTTATGGTTCTGGAATCTTCTCCTGCATCATAGATGCATGTGTTTATGACATCAGCGCAGTTGCCATAGTTATCACAGGTGTTTTATACTGTGGTTTCATTGGCTAGAAAGTCCCTCTCAGTGTTCCAAAGAATTAACCCTTGAATGACTGGTATTGTGCCTTTCTCCAGAAGCCTGTAAAATAAACTTGTCACTAGACAGGACCATTATCATTATTATATTTTAAAGTTGCCCCAACCAAAGTCTAATAAGTGAGCGCATCTAGAGTTGATGTGTAACAAGCGCAATCATTCCATTAAGCCCTACTAAATGCATAAATGCACAATATGAGAACACAGCAGTCTCATAGAAAATTAATGATACCAAGGTAAATGCAGTTAGATATGGGATGCTATATAGGGGCTCATACTGTATATAGGAGCTATATGGGGACTCACACTGTATATAGGAGGCAATATGGTGGCAAACAATGTATTCAGGAGGCTATATGTGAGTGCTCATACTGTATATAGGAGGCTATATGGGGACTCACACTGTATATAGGAGGCAAACACTGTATTCAAGAGGCTATATGTGGGCTCATACTGTATATAGGAAGCAATTTGCAGGCTCATACTGTTTATAGGAAGCGATGTGCAGGCTCATACTGTACATAGGAGGCTATGTGGATGCTCATACTGTTTATAGGAAGCAATGCGCAGGCTCATACTGTACATAGGAGGTTATATGTGGATGCTCATACTGTATAGCTATATGAGGCTATATGCGGCCTCATACTGTATATATGAAGTGAAGTACAGGCTCATACTGTATATAGGAGGCACAAACTGTATTCAGGAGGCTATATGTGGGTGATCATACTGTATATACTGTAGGAGGCTATGTGGGCTCATATTGTATATATGAAGCAATGTGCAGGCTCATACTGTATATAGGAGACTATATGCGGCCTCATACTGTATACAGGAGGCTATGTGGGCTCATACTGTATATAGGAGGCTATATGCAGCCTCATACTGTATATAGGAAGTGATGTACAGGCTCATACTGTATATAGAAAGCAATGTGCAGGCTCATACTGTATATAGGAAGCGATTTGCAGGCTCATACTGTTTTTAGGAAGCGATGTGCAGGCTCATACTGTTTAGGAAGCGATGTGCAGGCTCATACTGTACATAGGAGGCTATGTGGATGCTCATACTGTTTATAGGAAGCAATGCGCAGGCTCATACTGTATATAGGAAGCGATTTGCAGGCTCATACTGTTTTTAGGAAGCGATGTGCAGGCTCATACTGTTTATAGGAAGCAATGCGCAGGCTCATACTGTACATAGGAGGCTATATGTGTGTGCTCATACTGTATATAGGAAGCTATATGCGGCCTCATACTGTATATAGGAAGTGATGTACAGGCTCATACTGTATATAGGAGGCTATTTGCAGGCTCATACTGTATATAGGAAGCAATGTGCAGGCTCATACTGTATATAGGAGGTAAACACTGCATTCAGGATGCTATATGTGGGTGATCATACTGTATATAGGAGGCTATATGCGGCCTCATACTGTATATAGGAAGCGAAGTACAGGCTCATACTGTATATAGGAGGCTATATGCGGCCTCATACTGTATATAGGAGGCTATATGCAGCATCATACTGTATACAGGAGGCTATATGTGGGTGCTCATACTGTATATAGAAGGCTATATGTGGCCTCATACTGTATATAGGAAGCGATGTGCAGGCTCATACTGTATATAGAAGGCTATATGGGGACTCACACTGTATATAGGAGGCAAATACTGTATTCAGGAGGCTATATGTGGGCTCATACTGTTTATAGGAAGCGACGTGCAGGCTCATACTGTTTATAGGAAGCGATTTGCAGGCTCATACTGTACATAGGAGGCTATGTGGATGCTCATACTGTTTATAGGAAGCAATGCGCAGGCTCATACTGTACAAAGGAGGCTATATGTGGGTGCTCATACTGTATATAGGAGGCTATATGCGGCCTCATACTGTATAGAGGAAATGATGTACAGGCTCATACTGTTTATAGGAGGCTATGTGCAGGCTCATACTGTATATAGGAAGCAATGTGCAGGCTCATGCTGTATATAGGAGGCAAAAACTGTATTCAGGAGGCTATATGTGGGTGATCATACTGTATATAGGAGGCTATATGCGGCCTCATACTGTATATAGGAAGCGATGTGCAGGCTCATACCGTACATAGGAGGCTATATGTGGCCTCATACTGTATATAGGAAGCGATGTGCAGCCTCATACTGTATATAGGAGGCTATGTGGGCTCATATTGTATATAGGAAGTAATGTGCAGGCTCATACTGTATATAGGAGACTATATGCGGCCTCATACTGTATATAGAAGGCTATATGCGGCCTCATACTGTATACAGGAGGCTATGTGGGCTCATACTGTATATAGGAGGCAATATGCAGCCTCATACTGTATATAGGAAGCGATGTACAGGCTCATACTGTATATAGTATAAAGTGCAAATATATCCCAAATACTGGAAAAAATTCTTCAAAAGCTCAACTCACTGGAAATATAATAGCAAAAAAAATATCATAAATGAGCTATTAAGCATCACAAGAGATCAAAATTGGAGTTTTTCAAGATAAATAATTTATTTAGAATAATTAACAGAGCATAAATGCTAAATGCAAGTTACAGCAGACATAAACACAATATAATTAAACCAGCACCTTATCATTTTCACTTTTAACAGCCAATCAGAGCGATTGTAGACATGTGGGGGTGAAGCCACCCCACCTGTGGAGAAGTACAAAGCCCCCTGTGTGTGTGGGTCGGGTGGGGTCACTGAAAGATCAGTCACCCGACCCGACCCGCAGGAGGGCCAGTTCTTGCCGAGATGGCGAATAGACCGATCCGGAAGAAGACATGCTGAAAAGAAAACAAAAAATACATTAGTACATAATAAATTGTACAGGACACACAGACATTATTTTTAAGAATACTCACATTTTGGCTCCTGAAGCTTGAATCCACAGGTAGAAGGCTCTTGTAGAATGCTTGTCTGGTCTCTGCAAGGCATTATGTAGAGTAATTGTCTGACCCTGAAGACACATTCTTTTATGTACACTCCTCCAAAACAATGTTGCTTGTTTAGGGGGAGTTCTAGACAAGTGTCTAGACATTGTTTACTCAAATCGCGTTTGCGCTCAAGGCGCTGACGTGCGCGGTGCCAAGCGCTCATCAGCAACCACATAGACTGTAATGCTATTTTTGGGCGCACACGTGCGAGCGCGATTTTTTTAACGATGCCGCCGGAAAAAAAAATGCAACATGTAGCGTACGTCGCGTCTGGGCGCACACCTGTAAAATGCGCAGCGCACGCTAAACGCTGAAGAGCGCGTACATTCGCAAGACCCTGCGATCACCATGTTAAAGATAGGGGGACATTGCGCGTGTGCATGATGCGCTGCGTAATCAAACGCTAGTGTGAAACGAGCCTTACTACGTAGATAAGGGAGCAGAACCAACCTTACGAGAGAGACATGGGAGCAGAACCGAGCTTACTACAGTGCTATGGGAGCATAACCAATCTTACTACAGAGATAAGGGAGCAGAACCGAGTTTACTACAGAGATAAGGGAGCAGAACCAAGCTTAATATGTCTACTTCACAGATATGGGAACAGAACCAAGCTTACGGCATGCATATGGTACAAGAATCTAGATTACTACATCAATACAGAACCAGAACCAAGCTTACTGCTTAGATATGGTACCATAACTGAGCTTACTGACAAACATACATATATCTCTAGAAACACTGACAAGTAAACACACATTACAGCAGGGGCATTGCTAGGGTTCTAAAAGTTCAGGGGTCCATGCCTCAAAGTGCATGTCTACCCATCTGACCCCCCTATAATCATCTAAAGAGCATCTATAGATATATAAGTACAGTATACCACTGTTGCTAACCAAAAACATACAATGCAAAGACCAATATTATCAAAATTACTACTATAAAAGACCAAAACAATAAAACTACTCAATGTCCACCACCATCACCACTACTCAGCAAATACATAATATAATATAACCATTACCTTTACATAACAAAACACTATACAGAGACCAATGACACCACCATACACCTACTACTACATAGACTGAAACAAATTTAGCGGCCACTAAATAAAAAAATAGTCTACTAAAAAGAGCAATATTACCATCTTACTGTTATCGTATATTGGTAGATACTAGTCCCACAGAACATACACGTGAGTACAGTAGTTATATATAGAACCTTACAGCTGACAATCTTTCTGATTTGGGTCGCTCACTTTTCCTGTCTTTTTCATCAGGCCCAGACCTCCATTACCACTTCTCCAGCCACAACTCATCTGCACAGATTACAACAAAAACACATTTGACATCTCACATTTCTACTGATGTCTCATTTATTCCCAACCTACAAAAACTCCCCACTCTGCTTACCTGAGGCATAGGATACTGACCCCAATATTTTAAAAAACTGTGCCATTACTATGATTACTCCCTCCCCCAAAAATTAGTGTCCCATAGAAAATATTAATACCCCCACTGTGCAAAGGCGTGTATGCTCCTTTAACCCCTTCCCGACCAATGACTCCACATAGGCATCATGAAAAGCTGTGCCAATCTGACCAGTGACGCCTATGTGGCGTCATGAATTAATTGCCCTCCTGCGGGTCGGGTGACTGACCTTTCTCTGACCCCACCCGACCCACACACAGGGGGCTTTGTACTTCTCCACAGGTGGGGTGGCTTCACCCCCACATGTCTACAATCGCTCTGATTGGCTGTTAAAAGTGAAAATGATAAGGTGCTGGTTTAATTATATTGTGTTTATGTCTGCTGTAACTTGCATTTAGCATTTATGCTCTGTTAATTATTCTAAATAAATTATTTATCTGAAAAACTCCAATTTTGATCTCTTGTGATGCTTAATAGCTCATTTATGATATTTTTTTTGCTATTATATTTCCAGTGAGTTGAGCCTTTGAAGAATTTTTTTCCAGTATTTGGGATGTATTTGCACTTTATACTATATACAGTATGAGCCTGTACATCGCTTCCTATATCCAGTATGAGGCTGCATATTGCCTCCTATATACAGTATGAGCCCACATAGCCTCCTGTATACAGTATGAGGCCGCATATAGCCTTCTATATACAGTATGAGGCCGCATATAGTCTCCTATATACAGTATGAGCCTGCACATTACTTCCTATATACAATATGAGCCCACATAGCCTCCTATATACAGTATGAGGCTGCACATCGCTTCCTATATACAGTATGAGGCCACATATAGCCTCCTATGTACGGTATGAGCCTGCACATCGCTTCCTATATACAGTATGAGGCCGCATATAGCCTCCTATATACAGTATGAGCACCCACATATAGCCTCCTGAATACAGTTTTTGCCTCCTATATACAGCATGAGCCTGCACATTGCTTCCTATATACAGTATGAGCCTGCACATAGCCTCCTTTGTACAGTATGAGCCTGCGCATTGCTTCCTATAAACAGTATGAGCATCCACATAACCTCCTATGTACAGTATGAGCCTGCAAATCGCTTCCTATAAACAGTATGAGCCTGCACATCGCTTCCTATAAACAGTATGAGCCCACATATAGCCTCCTGAATACAGTATTTGCCTCCTATATACAGTGTGAGTCCCCATATAGCCTTCTATATACAGTATGAGCCTGCACATCACTTCCTATATACAGTATGAGGCCACATATAGCCTTCTATATACAGTATGAGCACCCACATATAGCCTCCTGTATACAGTATGATGCTGCATATAGCCTCCTATATACAGTATGAGGCCGCATATAGCCTCCTATATACAGTATGAGCCTGTACTTCGCTTCCTATATACAGTATGAGGCCGCATATAGCTTCCTATATACAGTATGAGCACACACATATAGCCTCCTATGTACAGTATGAGCCTGCGCATTGCTTCCTATAAACAGTATGAGCATCCACATAGCCTCCTATGTACAGTATGAGCCTGCACATCGCTTCCTAAACAGTATGAGCCTGCACATCGCTTCCTAAAAACAGTATGAGCCTGCAAATCGCTTCCTATATACAGTATGAGCCTGCGCATTGCTTCCTATAAACAGTATGAGCATCCACATAGCCTCCTATGTACAGTATGAGCCTGCACATCGCTTCCTAAACAGTATGAGCCTGCACATCGCTTCCTAAAAACAGTATGAGCCTGCAAATCGCTTCCTATATACAGTATGAGCCTGCACATTGCTTTCTATATACAGTATGAGCCTGCACATAGCCTCTTATATACAGTATGAGCCTGTACATCACTTCCTATATACAGTATGAGGCTGCATATAGCCTCCTATATACAGTATGAGCCCACATAGCCTCCTGTATACAGTATGAGGCCGCATATAGTCTCCTATATACAGTATGAGCCTGCACATTGCTTCATATATACAATATGAGCCCACATAGCCTCCTACAGTATATACAGTATGATCACCCACATATAGCCTCCTGAATACAGTTTGTGCCTCCTATATACAGTATGAGCCTGTACTTCACTTCATATATACAGTATGAGGCCGCATATAGCCTCATATAGCTATACAGTATGAGCATCCACATATAACCTCCTATGTACAGTATGAGCCTGCGCATTGCTTCCTATAAACAGTATGAGCATCCACATAGCCTCCTATGTACAGTATGAGCCTGCACATCGCTTCCTATAAACAGTATGAGCCTGCAAATTGCTTCCTATATACAGTATGAGCCCACATATAGCCTCTTGAATACAGTGTTTGCCTCCTATATACAGTGTGAGTCCCCATATAGCCTCCTATATACAGTATGAGCACTCACATATAGCCTCCTGAATACATTGTTTGCCACCATATTGCCTCCTATATACAGTGTGAGTCCCCATATAGCTCCTATATACAGTATGAGCCCCTATATAGCATCCCATATCTAACTGCATTTACCTTGGTATCATTAATTTTCTATGAGACTGCTCTGTTCTCATATTGTGCATTTAGTAGGGCTTAATGGAATGATTGCGCTTGTTACACATCAACTCTAGATGCGCTCACTTATTAGACTTTGGTTGGGGCAACTTTAAAATATAATAATGATAATGGTCCTGTCTAGTGACAAGTTTATTTTACAGGCTTCTGGAGAAAGGCACAATACCAGTCATTCAAGGGTTAATTCTTTGGAACACTGAGAGGGACTTTCTAGCCAATGAAACCACAGTATAAAACACCTGTGATAACTATGGCAACTGCGCTGATGTCATAAACACATGCATCTATGATGCAGGAGAAGATTCCAGAACCACAAGTCATTCAGCCGTAGACGGAGCCATACTTGATGTGTCTGGAGACCTGGAGCTTCATCACTCCACAATGGGAGGAAGGGGACACCGCCTAGCCAGCCAGATCAGCCATAGCGCCTAGCCAGCCAGATCAGCCATAGCGCCTAGCCAGCCAGATCAGCCATACCACCTAGCCAGCCAGATGAATGGGGTGACAGATGTTGCAGCCAGATCTCCCTCACGTCCGGTACTCGCCGCCTTCACTTTATGTGTACGGCCTGGAGAGGTCGCATTAGGCTTCTCCAAAACAAATATGACACAATGTACAAATTCAGGTACAATTTGCTGTTACATGTTGGCACTAACCTTCTAAGCCCAAGGGAAGGGCAGTCCTGCAGCCATGGTTCCTTAGAGGTTTCCACCACAGGGGGTTTTTCCTCTCCTGAGTGCTGAAGGACGATTCTTCGTGAGTCGGGGGTTCTGCCATTTTCAGTGTCTCTTTCATAGTAATTGGCTGATTCTAAATTTCAGACAGTGAAAGAAATAATAATGATGAGATTTGGAATAAAATTCGGTCAATTTAACATCCAATAAAAGTGTTTTGTGTGTTTCTTTCACAATCTTCGGTTGGTGAGATTTTGTTGGGGATCAGGATCCAGCATCTATGATCAAGCCATGAAGCCAGATATGAAGTCAGAGCAATTTAACCCTGCGCTGGAAGACAGGATGGAGCAGAGATGACAAAGTGTGACTGCACAATTAGCACAAGTTCACACTCTTCCTCCCATTCAGATACATGAGGGGATTCAGGGCCGAGTTGGGACTAAAAAGCAGCCCTGGCACACAAAATTCACCAGCCCACATACAATAAGTGTCCTCAACCCAAATCGTAGAACACTGATAGGTCATGTAGGATTTTGCTTTATCCGTTACCAGGGCCGAAACAAAGTATTTTGGGTGCCCAAGGCAGATGAAGCCGAAGGCGCCCATTTTGCATTTCTACCCAGCTAATTCTTCCCTTTTCCATTAGGTCTATGACATCATGTGATTAATAACTGATTATCTGAATCCTTCTAAGTCAGGCCCATATACATTTGTATCTCCTTAACAATGGTAAGGAGATGCTGGGAGTTATCAGTCTTTATCAGACTGTGGACTATACAGGAACCATAGTACTGATGAGACGCAGTCAGTACCAATAGCTAAAAATGTACATCCTGGTACCTTATAGGTGACCTCTTCTCTGATTGAGTCTTTTCTTTCTCTTAGGCCTGTTTCACACTTCAGTTTTCTGGCGTTAGTCAAAATCCGCCAGTGTGCAAAAACAGATCCGTTTCCGTTTTGTGGCAAACGGATGCAACTGGATCCGTTTTTTGTACGGATCCGCTTTAGACGCTAGTGCATGAAATTTAAAGTAAGGCCTGTTTCACGAGAGAGAGAGAGATTTGGCTGCCACAGAATGGGATTTGGGGTTAAATATCATGAAAGGACATTCATTCGGGCATGCTCAGTATAAAAAGGAGGATCCGATGGCAGATTCTGTCAATTGACGGTTGGCAACGGATCCACCGCCTTTTCTCATCCACATCTCGCTTCTTAAGGCCCCTTTCACACTCCAGTCTTTTGCAATCAGTCACAATCCGTCAAAGTGTTCAGATCCGTCAAGTGGACGGATCCTGCGTATATTGCAAAAAACTGATGCACTGGATCTGTTTTTATGACTGATCCGTTGTAGCAGCCTTGCTGTAGGAATTAAAGAAACAGAATTCTGGAGCGAGAGAGAGAGAGAAGGATTTTGTGCCAGAATAGAAAAAGCAGCCGCAGGGGTTAAAATAAAGGAAGAAAAATGATTCCGGGCATGCTCAGTTTTAAAAGATGGAATCCGTCGCTATCCGACTTTTCGACGTACACAAAAAATGTTCATCTGTCCGTTGTCTCTGGCCGACGGACAGAGATTTTCTGACGGATCCGTTGGACGACAGATGAAACGTGTGGCCATCCATCACAATCTGTCACTAATACAAGTCTATGAGAAAAAAAACGGATCCAGCATGAAAAAATGATGGAAAGCCAAAATTAGAGTTGAGCGAAACGGATCGAAAAATTTCAAAAGTCGCCGACTTTTGGCAAAGTCGGGTTTCATGAAACGAAACCCGACCCTAGGATGAGGTCGGCCACGAGGTCGGCGACTTACGCGCCAAAGTCGCGTTTCAAAAGTTTGTTTTGCGCTCTTTTTCAGCCAATCAGGATCCACGGACACTGTGGGCAACGTGATGACATAGGCAGGGGTCACCACCATCTTTCAGAAGGGCATGCAAGTGATTGGCTTGCTTTGGTGGGCGTCACAGGGGGTATAAAAGGGCGTGCACGCCGACCGCCATGTTCCTCATGCTGATCTCAGAATAGGGAGAGCTGCTGCTGATTCTGTAGGGAGAGCGTTAGGCAGGGAAGAAGACACCAAAAACTGCTTCTGCTGCTAGCGATTTTGCCTGTACAACACACCAGTCACTGTGTGTGCAGTGCAAGGGGAGGCTATATTTTGCTGGATCAGCGGTGTTGGTTGTTAGGCTGCCTTCTAAGGCTTCCTGACGGCTGCATTGCTGTTTACCCACTGCTCTGCAAAATGCTTTTTTAAAAGCAATCCCAATTTTTTTTTTGTCCTGCTGAGGTACTGAGCGTGCATTTTTTCACACCATACAGCGGTGCACACTCCTCACACAGTACCGTGTAACGGCTGTTATCACAGCCACAGTGAAGCTATCTGTGTGTCACTCTGTAAGAATAAGTTGAGGACATGTTCCGTTCTTACAGACCTGCACCTTCTAGTTTTGTCTAGCTTTCAAACAGTTAAATATATTTGCTGTTTGATCACATTCAAAACTATAGAGAGACAGCGTGTGTCAGTCCGTATACTTAAAAAACACGGAGTTTGACAATTTTACGTACACCGGACAGCCGTGTACGTGCACGCTCCTCTCAGTACCGTGTAACGGCTGTTATCACGGCCACAGTGAAGCTGTGTGTCACTCTGTAAGAATAAGTCGAGGACATGTTCCATTCTTACAGACCTGCACCTTCTAGTTTTGTCTAGCTTTCAAACAGTTAAATATATTTGCTGTGTGATCACATTCAGAACTATAGAGAGACAGCGTGTGTCAGTCCGTATACTTAAAAAACACGGACCTTGACAATTTTACGTACACCGGACAGCCATGTATGTGCACGCTCCTCTCAGTACCGTGTAACGGCTGTTATCACGGCCACAGTGAAGCTATCTGTGTGTCACTCTGGAAGGATAAGTGGAGGACTTGTTCCGTTCTTACAGACTCTAGGGAGATTCCTATTCTGCCCAATTCTATATACACCTTGTAGTTTGTGATACACTAGCCAATTTCTGCCTGTGACATAGCGCTGTGATATTCAGTGGGCCTCACACAATCCAAAAGTGTCCAGTGTCCACTAGTGTGTGCAGAAATTCAAAATCTCTGTTATCCTGTAGTCACTTTTTTCACACCTGTGCCATCGAGCCTGTGACATAGCGCTGTGATATTCAGTGGGCCTCACACAATCCATAAGTGTCCAGTGTCCACAAGTGTGTGCAGAAATTCAAAATCTCCCTTATCCTGTAGTCACTTTTTTCACACCTGTGCCATCGAGCCTGTGACATAGCGCTGTGATATTCAGTGGGCCTCACGCAATCCAAAAGTGTACAGTGTCCACAAATGTGTGCAGAAATTCAAAATCTCCCCTGTCCTATAGACACCTTGTACCTTGTTTTACATTACTATATAGTTTGTTGGATTTTGTCTACATTTCTACCAAAAATGAGGAAGGCTGGTGGAAGAGGCTGTGGAATTGGGCGGGGGTTGGCAGCTGGTAATGATGGTGTTGGTGGTGGATCTGATGGTAGTGGCAAAAGCAAAATAGGACCGAATGCAGGAGGTGTTGAGCCTGTGTCATCATCTGGCTCCACAAGGCCTCGAAGGCTTACTTTTCTAGGAGTTGGCAAACCGATTTTAAAGCCAGAGCTTCAGGAAAAAGTTTTGGCTTACATTGCTGACTCAGCCTCCAGCTCTATCTCCTCCTCTTCTGAAGTTGTAAAAAATAAAAGCACTGAGTCGTCATTGGAGGCTCATGTTCATGAACCACAAATTTCCTTGTGTCCTTCACCCCAACCAAGATTGAAGGATGACGCAGGCCATACTACTGATTACTCCATGGAGCTGTTTTCACATACCATGCCTGGATTATCAAGTGAAATGGTGAATTACCCAGGCCAAGATGAATCTGACATCGAGTGCCCTGATGCACAGCCACTGATAGATGATTCTGCTGGTACATTCACTCAGAGCACTACATTGTCCTCGCAGTGTACAGAGCCAGATTCTGACCCTGATGAGACTCAGGTGCCCCTTCCCGCACACTATACCACCATACACGGTGACACAGAGGAAGGTGCACATGACATTGAAGAGGAGGTGATGGATGATCCAGTTGCTGACCCAGATTGGCATCCATTGGGGGAAGAGGGTGCTGCTTCCAATAGCTCAGATGAGGAGCATCCACAGCAGACATCGACATCGCAACAGCTGTTATCTGGCAGGCACGGAGCACTCCAAAGACAGGTTCCAAAAATCAAAAGAGTTGCTGGACAGCTTGTCCAGAGGGTCAAAATATCACAGCGTGCTAGGCCGCAAAATGTCTGCCAAAGTAGGAAGAGTGCAGTGTGGCACTTTTTTGAACAAAATCCTCATGATCAGGCCAAGGTTATCTGTAAGAAGTGCGCAAAGACCTTTAGCCGAGTGAAAAATCTAAAAAATTTGAATACCAGTTGCATGCTTAGACATTCAACCACCATGCACTTGCAAGCGTGGACACAACACCAAACCTCAAGTACCACATGTGCAACTGATCACAAAGAAGGTAGTCAGCAATGCTACATTGTTTCCCCCACTGTAAGCCCACCGGTTAGCACAGCAGCAAATGTTGAGGTGTTGTTCCAAGGCCAAAGTACTCAGTCTCTCATCCGCGTACACTGGGTTTGAACGCCCACATTGCCAAACTAATCTCATTTGAGATGATGCCCTATCGGTTGGTGGAAAGCGCAGCTTTCCGAGAACTCATGGCCTATGCAGTACCACGCTATGACCTACCCAGTAACCACTTCTTCTCTCGCAAAGCCATCCCAGCCCTCCACCATCATGTGAAAGACCGCATTGTCCATGCACTCAAGCAGTCAGTGAGTGGCAAGGTGCACCTCACAACTGATGCATGGTCCAGTCGGCATGGCCAGGGCCGTTACGTGTCCATCACTGCGCACTGGGTTAATGTGGTGGATGCAGGGTCCACACGGGACAGCGGTGGTGGGACAGTGCTGCCTAGCCCACGGTATAGGAAACAGTTGGCTGTAGGCGTTCGATCCTCCTCCTCCTCCTCCTCCAGATGCGAAAGCTCGTCCACAAAGCGCAGTCGTACGAGCACTCCATCTGCAGCTGCCACTGTTGCACACGAGGTGTCCCCCTATCGAGCAGCTAGTGGAAAGCGTCAGCAGGCTGTGTTACAGATGATGTGTTTGGGCGACAGACACACCGCCGAGGTGCTCGCCGAGTACTTCCAGCGACAAACTGAGTCATGGCTGGGCAGTGTACATCTTGAGGCAGGCAAGGTAGTTAGTGATAACGGCTGTAATTTTGTGGCAGCCATAGCCCTTTCAATACTCAGCCACATGCCTTGCTTGGCTCACACCTTGAACCTGGTGGTGCAGTGCTTCCTCAATAATTATCCGGAGTTAACAGCCCTGCTCCAGAAGGTGCGAAGACTGTGCGCGCACATCCGCCGGTCGCCTGTACACTCCATTCGTATGCAGAAGCTGCAGTGATTGCTCCACCTTCCCAACCACCGCCTCATTATCGACATTGCAACAAGGTGGAACTCCACCCTGCACATGGTTGAGCGGCTGTGCGAGCAGAGGCAGGCCATAATGCATTTGTGGGAGGATACACGGCCAGGCACTTTGAGAGCAGACATGGAGTTGACAGGTGTGCAGTGGTCGAAGCTAAAAGACCTCTGTAAAGTCCTTCAGTGTTTTGAGGAATGCACACGGCTGGTAAGCGCAGATGACGCCATCCTAAGCATGAGCATCCCACTTATGCGTCTGCTCATGCAAACTTTGACGCACCTTAAGGAGCAGGTGTCTGCAGCCAATGTTGACGAGGAGGGAATCCTTGATGACATTCAGCCATTGTCTGCTCAGGGACCTCTCCTGGACGAGGTGGAGGAAGAAGAGGAGGAGGAGGATGATGATGGGGATGATTACTTAGGGGAGGAGGATGCATCTCGTGGGGCAAGTGAAAATGTTTTCGTGGTAAGGTCTGGTACAGGGTTTGTGCGTGACTGGAGGGATGTGGATTTGCCAGAAAGAGCTCCTCCAACCAGCACTCGCAGTGCATCATTGACACCGGGAACATTGGCCCACATGTCAGATTATGCCTTGCAGATCCTAAAAAGGGACCCCCGCATTGCCAAAATGATGAACGATGACGACTACTGGTTGGCCAGCATCCTGGATCCACGCTATAAAGGCAAATTACAAAACATCATGCCATAGGAAGGAGAACCTTGACCTAATATTGGCTAATAAACAAGCAACTCTGGTAAATCGGTTGCTTGAGGCATTCCCAGCACACAGCAGCGGTGATGTTTCTCACACGAGCCGTACGGGCCGGGGGCAGCTTGGCTGAGGTGTGCGTGGTGCACACAGCAGAAGTGGCGTTGGAGACAGGGGTTTCATGACAATGTTGTGGACTGATTTTTCAAGTACCACTCACACAACTGGTAATACTGCATCGATGGAAAGTGACAGGAGACAGCAGTTGTCAACTATGGTTACAAACTACTTTTCCTCCCATATCGATGTTCTCCCACACAGGTCATTCCCCTTTGACTATTGGGCCGCTAAACTGGACACCTGGCCTGAATTGGCACAATATGCCTTACAGGAGCTCGCTTGCCCAGCTGCAAGTGTGCTATCGGAAAGAGTCTTCAGTGCAGCTGGATCAATCCTGACAGAAAAAAGGACCCGTCTGTCAACCCAAAATGTGGATGATCTAACCTTCATTAAAATGAACCATGCATGGGTTTCCAAGGATTTTGTCCCACCTTCCCTTGATGACACATAGGTTGCCAGAAAAATGGCTTGCTTTGGTTATCCTCCTATTCCGCGAACTTGATCTATTTCGCCTTTTGCAGCAGCTGAATGTCCCACATCAACATATGCCACTTTGTAAACCTCCCTAACTGGGCTGCCCCCCCCAATGGCCGGGGTCACCACCTAGCACCTGAAACCGTGCAAGTGCCGTTGCCCTGGACAGGTGGGTGGGCCGACTCTTGGGCGCGGGCACTGGCACAGGGTCCCTCATAGTGCAATCAAGTGTCTCTGACGGTGGTGGTGCACACCCGCCGTCAGACACACCGCCATACTATGAGGGGCCCAGGGCCAGTACCGACGCCCACGAGTGTGCCCCCCTTGCTTGGGCAGGGCCCCAGCAATTGCAATGTTTACCTCTCCCTGCTCCTCCGCTGTGTAGTCTGGTCTGTCAAATCCTTCACTGGGACTGCCACTACAAATTGATTGAACTGAAAGATGATGGTTAAGATGTAGCTATGCCCTGTCCTGCTGTCCTGGCTCTAGCTCCAGAGAGCCTGCCTCCTGATATATAGACATATATTTTGAATGTGTACGCTATCCATACATGTTATCCGGGGATACGGTACCCTTTCTAACCTTTGTGCAATCACGTGCAATCCATACTGGGCCTAACACCGTCTGAGCCTGCCTCCTGATGTATAGACATATATTTTGAATGTGTACGCTATCCATACATGTTATCTGGGGATACGGTACCCTTTCTCACCTTTGTGCAATCACGTGTAATCCATACTGGGCGTGAGAACGGCTGGCGAGCTGTTAAGCAAGCTACAGCACCTGTGGTTTGCACACATAAGTTTTTAATTTTTTCAGGAATGACGGTTAGGCCTAATTCCGGAACTGCGGTTGACCTGCACTTACTGGGAAATCATCGTTCGCGGGTAATAATTGTAATCAGTGATCCCCATCACTAACGTTGTTCAGCGGGTTATCTGCACCTGTAAGCGACAAACGCTGGCCTTTTCAGTGTAGCGCACATGCAGCCACGGACATGTAAGGGCATGACACACCAGTTATTGGCCAATCTCATGTGCCAGAGCCTCACGTGTCCCTCTAGTAAGCCGGACTCGGACCGCAGGGCATGACGGAGTCTCGTTCGTTAACGGAATTAAGCTTGCAATGTGTGCATCTGTTCTGTAGCTGGCATGGTTGAGGTTTCCCAGGTGGAGTCGAATTTAACCGTAGGCTCCACTCCTGCTGGTGCCCTTCTGGACATTCCTTTAAGGTTCAGCTTTGCAACCATACTGCCCACGTAAAACAAACACTTTGCCTTCATGAACGCTGTTTGGAGGGTCATGACTCGTGGGAATAACGCCGCCCAATCAGTTAACCTACTAGAGAGATCCTTCGTTGCTCCCAAGCATGACATCACACTCCCTAGGAAAAAGGTAATGCCACTGTGGCGACCGTACTCCTGGGGGCGACACAAGTGCACTGATGCCCAGCCACTGCTCGATGAATCTGCTGGTACATTGACCCAGACCACTACATTCCCCTCGCACGCTACACGGCCTGAATCTGACCCTGATGAAACTCAGGTTACCCTTCCCATATACAGTTCCATCTTACACGGTGACAAAGAGGAAGCTGCAGATGAAAGTGCAGGTTCGGCCCACCCGCCATTAGACACACCACCGTACTATCAGGGGCCCTGTGCCAGTGCCGTCGCCAACGAGTGGGCCCCCCCTGCTTGCTCAGGATCACAGCACTTGCAAGGTTGAAATACTGTGCAGTGAGATGGAAGATGGGGACGACGAGGAGTCCAGACTAGTACAGGGATTCCCTATCGAGGAGACTTATTTGATTGTTTTCAATGTTGGGACAGGAATTTTTGGGGAGCACTATACTCTGGAGAATCATAGATGGGGCCCACCATACACTGGAACATTCCAAAGGTGGACATCAGACACTGGAGCAGCATTTACAGGGCCCATTATACACTAGAGCATTAGAAATGGGGCCCATTATGTTTGGAGCATTATTTGGGCCCATAAGACAGTGGAGCTTCATCCATGGGGACCAACATATACTGTAGCATTATGTGGAGCTCATCATATACTGTTTCAAACATTATATGGGACCAATGATTCTGTATGGAGAAATAGATGGGCCTCGTCATGAGATGTAAAAAGTGAAGTATTTTTCATTGTACTATACCGCTATTTCTCTGCCGTATCGGAGCATGATGAGTTTTGGTATGTGTTAAAGGGGCGCTCTTTCGCCCAGGGCACATGAAAACCTGGAGCCAGCCCCCCCCCACAACTTTAGCCAAATAACCCCCATTTTTCAGAGCGTAACTTGTATTATGAAGTTAATTAAGGTTGACAAGCTTAAGTAAGAAGAATTGATGCATTTGGCATTCAAATGGGCACTGTAGGTGTGTTTCCTGTCCTCCTCTCACTGCTGACTTTTATTCCCCATTGACTTACATTGGGTTTCGTGTTTCGGGACGACCCCGACTTTTCCCTATAATCGGACGATCTTGCTCGACCCGACTTTTGGAAAAGTCGGGTTTCACAAAACGAAACTCGACCCTAAAAAACCAAAAGTCGCTCTACTCTATCAACGACCAAAGGGGCGGCAAATTTTTCGACCGCCCCGGGCGCCACAAACAGTTGCTATGCCACTGAGCTGCAGGAATGTATAATGTGTATAAAGTGCACAGTAATGAATGTTCTAAATATTCACTGTCATTACCAAGAATTATCCGTGTTATATGGCCGGAACAAGATGCAGTGCCACCGACGGCGCGCAGGCAGGTAAATAGGATGGTTTTTTTCTTAACAGGAATCATACATACAAAGATAGGGGATAAGGAGCCATGCATACAATGACAGGGACGGGGGAAACATGCATACCACGGTAGGGATGAGTGGTCAATGCACACCCGGCTTATACTCAAGTCAATAAGTTTACCCAGTTTTTCGTGGCAAAAGTTGGTGCCTCGGCTTATACTCGGGTCGGCTTATACTCGAGTATATACGGTAATAGGTAAAACCTGACAAGAATAAACAATAATTTGCAGTTAGCCCAATCGTGGGGATAAATAGCTGAGAAATAAATAGTGATTAGTATATCTTAATAAATATATTGCAATTCGCCCAGTACAAAGCTGTGAAAAAAAAATAGTAGTTACTATTTCCATTAAGTTTTGCACTCAACCAGTTGATTAACCAAGAGTGATGGCATGTACCCGAATAGAATTCTCCTAGAGGCTGCAAATAAGAGCGGCAGGAAGTAAAGGGTTAATTGGTACATAGAACACACAATTGGGTGAAAATATTAAATGGTCATGAGCAATATGTCCCGGCATAAAGAGTGTGATTATATCCTTAGTCCATAGTTAATGCTTGGTATAAACCTGCATTCATAAAATAGTCCAATGTCTATAGCCGTGGGGAGAGCTGCCCCGGCCGATGACGGATACACCAAGTACTTTCTCCAATGAGTGGAGGGCTCGTGCACTGTGAAATAGCGCGCTGAACAGTACAAGGTGATTTCACCATATATAGTTGTATGTGAGTGTTGCTACTCACAATACCTCCGATGGTCTGCGTAGAATCCGGTGACTGCGTTCTGGCTGGTGCAGTAAAGGTCGGACCTGGGAGATGCGGCGATATGCCGAGGTGTAGTGTGAGACCAGCGCTCCTGCGCTCCAGCTGTCGGCAGGGATCCGGTCACTCTGGTCGATAGCTGCGTCCCGGCAGATGTGCAGTAGGAGCAGGACCTGTGTGACGCGGTGGATCACGTGGTGCCGTGTAACTGCTGCTAGATGGAGGTACGGGTGGCAAAAAGGGCCGAAACCAACGCGTTTCAGAAAACTCAGCTTCTTTCTTCAGGTCCGGGACATATTGCTTCTGACCATTTAATATTTTCACCCAATTGTGTTCTATGTACATATTAACCCTTTACTTCTAGGAGAATTCTATTCGGGTACATGCCATCTCTCCTTGGTTAATCAACTGTTTGAGTGCAATACTTACTATTTCCATTAACTACCATTTTTTTCACAGCTTTGTACTGAGCGAGTTGCAATATATTCATTAAGATATACTAATCACTATTTATTTCTCAGCTATTTATCCCCACAATTGGGCTAACTGCAGTTTATTGTTTATTCTTGTCAGGTTTTACCTATTAAACATTCTTCTATTTGTCTCATTAATAAGTGACTAGCTTTTCTCCCACATCTTGGTTTTTAAAGCGCGAGTCTATCACAAATATTTATAATCCTTTCGATTTCCTTGTGGTTGGTATCTAGAGTCGCAGCAGTTACAAAACCTTTTACACAGGCGTCACTTTATCGCTATCCTTCATTTTTTGTTTTTAACAATTTTTCCCTGGATCTGTAGCTGGATATTTCCTGCTTTTGAATTGCCTCCTATATACAGTATGAGCCTGCACATTGCTTCCTATATACAGTATGAGTATGCACATAGTCTCCTATATACAGTATGAGCCTGCACATTGCTTCCTATATACAGTAGGAGGCCGCATATAGCCTCCTATATACAGTATGAGCCGGCAAAGCGCTTCCTATATACAGTATGAGTCTGCACATAGCCTCCTATATACAGTATGAGCCTGTACTTCGCTTCCTATATACAGTATGAGGCCGCATATAGCCTCCTATATACAGTATGAGCACCCACATATAGCCTCCTGAATGCAGTGTTTACCTCCTATATACAGTATGAGCCTGCACATTGCTTCCTATATACAGTATGAGCCTGCACATTGCCTCCTATATACAGTAGCAAAAAAAAAAAAATGATTGAATGAGAGTAATGGTTTTGGGTCCTTTCTGTAAAAATCGTATGGGTATCTTTTTAGTCTTGGTTTTAGTTTTCTGTTTTTAATTATTTTTTCCTGTGCTTATACTCCAGTTCTCTATCTTCGCATCGCAATATATAAGATCTGGCATGGAATTCATTGTTGAGGGCATTTCAAAATTTTATGAAGAAACACTCCTCTCACAAGAAATCTACGGCTCTTTTCGTACCCATTGGGTCTTCAATATTTCATATTATTTGTTCACATTTTTATTCATTTTTTCTTTTTTTATTTCTTTATTTCATTTACATTTTTGTTTTATTTTTATATATATTTTTTCACTCATTTTTTATTTTTTTCACAATTTTCTTTGTGTATTTTTGCTATGTATTATGCATTATACATAATTGTGTGTATAATTACTTTATGATATATGACATTTGATGTATGTATTGAATGCCATGTGTTATTTTTATGTACATTTGTTTTTTAACAGAGACATGATATATAGTTGTTATAGTTATATGATGCACATACACTTTCATATAGCCTGCATACACATTATGCTAATTGTTAAAAAAAAAATTTATTGCTTGCATAGTGTGCTTATAATTGACACATATGTGTGTGCCTTTGCACTCTATGTCAGGCATATTCAATTTAATGGTTCATACACACCGCTATAATTATTTCAGCATCATTATGTTTTATCCCCTCACTTTCAACACTTGCTATCACTTTAAGTAGTGATTATTATTCTTCATAATTATTTTATTTTCTTGTCCTCACTTGAGCGCATGCCCAGTTCTGTCCTCCCTAGGAGCCGTCTGACGTGCTCAGTCTGGTATGTGGCGGTCTCTGGCTGTTTTGCAGCTTGAGCCGCTTTCATGCTGATGAGCGCTGATCATAGACTCCCTGTTCATAGTGGGGACTCAACAGCGCATGCACCGATAATGCTGTGGACGTTTAGAACTGGATACTATTGACGTCATTGTGGACACTACAGCTCAGGTCCTGAATTTTACAAGCTTTATTAGGGAAAGCGGTTTATTGGTTGACCGCACTATATAAACTAGATCCGGGGCACTTGTAAACCACGCCTCCTGAGGAAGCTGCGGCGTAACGCGCGTAGGGGCGGCAGGTTTTACAGCGACATACACTACACATGTAAGTTGTTACTTTCTAATGCAGTCCTTGTATCTTACTCTGGAATTTGTATAGACAGTTTTTACTCTGTGTACACTTAACTCCTACCAGGCTTATTTGATACAAGGCACTTGTGCACTTTATATTCAGCAGTTTACTCTGGGCACTTATTGTATGCAAAACCTTATCTGGGCATACATATTATGTAAATGGGGAGTTTGCTGTTTACTATGCATTCTATTTGTGAAAGGAAAGCAAAGAAACTACATGTTTTATACAGATAAAAACTTTATTAACTGTCAAGGTGCTGGTTTAATTATATTGTGTTTATGTCTGCTGTAACTTGCATTTAGCATTTATGCTCTGTTAATTATTCTAAATAAATTATTTAGCTTGAAAAACTCCAATTTTGATCTCTTGTGATGCTTAATAGCTCATTTATGAGTTTTTTTTTGCTATTATATTTCCAGTGAGTTGAGCCTTTGAAGAATTTTTTCCAGTATTTGGGATATATTTGTACTTTATCCTATGTACAGTATGAGCCTGTACATCGATTCCTATATACAGTATGAGGCTGCATATTACCTCCTATATACAGTATGAGCCCACATAGCCTCCTGTATACAGTATGAGCCTGCATAGTGCTTCTATATACAATATGAGCCCACATAGCCTCCTATATACAGAATGAGCCTGTACATCGATTCCTATATACAGTATGAGGCCGCATATAGCCATCTATATACAGTATGAGGCCGCATATAGTCTCCTATATACAGTATGAGCCTGCATATTGCTTCTATATACAATATGAGCCCACATAGCCTCTTATATACAGTATGAGCCTGCACATCGCTTCCTATATACAGTATGAGGCCACATATAGCCTCCTATGTACGGTATGAGCCTGCACATCGCTTCCTATATACAGTATGAGGCTGCATATAGTCTCCTATATACAGTATGAGCACCCACATATAGCCTCCTGAATACAGTTTTTGCCTCCTATATACAGTATGAGCCTGCACATTGCTTCCTATATACAGTATGAGCCTGCACATAGCCTCCTATATACAGCATGAGCCTGTACATCACTTCCTATATACAGTATGAGGCCGCATATAGCTTCCTATATACAGTATGAGCACCCACATATAGCCTCCTATGTACAGTATGAGCCTGCGCATTGCTTCCTATAAACAGTATGAGCATCCACATAGCCTCCTTTGTACAGTATGAATAAAAAACAATAACAAAACTTACCTTAAACTTAACTTACTTTTCTCAGTTCAGATTTGTTTTTTATTCATTTCATTGTGCATTCAGTGCATATATGGGTGTGACCGCCCTCTTTCTGAGCTGGGAAAGCCATCCAGTCTGGCCTAAGCTGTTACAAGTGGTTCAGCCGCTCGACCCTTATTCACATTCACGCCACTTGGCAAGTGAAAAGGTTTTAAATACTAGAGTAGGGACTGTCCCACAAGGGTTGCCGTGACGTGGCGGGATGGCTTGTACATTATTTTGATCAAAATTATGTTTACTAAATACCCTTATTATTACCTTTATGCATTATTTGCAGTATATTTTTTACTTTTAGTTCAGGATATTTGTGTTTTTTGCTTTTTGTTTTCTATGTACAGCATGAGCCTGCACATCGCTTCCTATAAACAGTATGAGCCTGCACATTGCTTCCTATAAACAGTATGAGCCTGCAAATCGCTTTCTATATACAGTATGAGCCCACATACAGCCTCCTGAATACAGTATTTGCCTCCTATATACAGTGTGAGTCCCCATATAGCCTTCTATATACAGTATGAGCCTGCACATCGCTTCCCATATACAGTATGAGGCCACATATAGCCTCCTGAATACAGTATTTGCCTCCTATATACAGTATGAGCACCCACATATTGCCTCCTGAATGCAGTATTTACTTCCTATAAACAGTATGAGCCTGCACATCGCTTCCTATAAACAGTATGAGCCTGCAAATCGCTTCCTATATACAGTATGAGCCCACATATAGCCTCCTGAATACAGTGTTTGCCTCCAATATACAGTGTGAGTCTCCATATAGCCTCCTATATACAGTATGAGCACTCACATATAGCCTCCTGAATACATTGTATGCCACCATATTGCCTCCTATATACAGTGTGAGTCCCCATATAGCTCCTATATACAGTATGAGCCCCTATATAGCATCCCATATCTAACTGCATTTACCTTGGTATCATTCATTTTCTATGAGACTGCTCTGTTTTCATATTGTGCATTTATGCATTTAGTAGGGCTTAATGGAATGATTGCGCTTGTTACACATCAACTCTAGATGCGCTCACTTATTAGACTTTGGTTGGGGCAACTTTAAAATATAATAATGATAATGGTCCTGTCTAGTGACAAGTTTATTTTACAGGCTTCTGGAGAAAGGCACAATACCAGTCATTCAAGGGTTAATTCTTTGGAACACTGAGAGGGACTTTCTAGCCAATGAAACCACAGTATAAAACACCTGTGATAACTATGGCAACTGCGCTGATGTCATAAACACATGCATCTATGATGCAGGAGAAGATTCTAGAACCACAGCCGTAGACGGAGCCATACTCGATGTGTCTGGAGACCTGGAGCTTCATCACTCCACAATGGGAGGAAGGGGACACCGCCTAGCCAGCCAGATCAGCCATAGCGCCTAGCCAGCCAGATCAATGGGGTGACAGATGTTGCAGCCAGATCTCCCTCACGTCCGGTACTCGCCGCCTTCACTTTATGTGTACGGCCTGGAGAGGTTGCATTAGGCTTCTCCAAAACAAATATGACACAATGTACAAATTCAGGTACAATTTGCTGTTACATGTTGGCACTAACCTTCTAAGCCCAAGGGAAGGGCAGTCCTGCAGCCATGGTTCCCTAGAGGTTTCCACCACAGGGGGTTTTTCCTCTCCTGAGTGCTGAAGGACGATTCTTCATGAGTCGGGGGTTCTGCCATTTTCAGTGTCTCTTTCATAGTAATTGGCTGATTCTAAATTTCAGACACTGAAAGAAATAATAATGATGAGATTTGGAATAAAATTCGGTCAATTTAACATCCAATAAAAGTGTTGTGTGTGTTTCTTTCACAATCTTCGGTTGGTGAGATCTTGTTGGGGGATGAGGATCCAGCATCTATGATCAAGCCATGAAGCCAGATATGAAGTCAGAGCAATTTAACCCTGCGCTGGAAGACAGGACGGAGCAGAGATGACAAAGTGTGACTGCACAATTAGCACAAGTTCACACTCTTCCTCCCATTCAGATACACGAGGGGATTCAGGGCCGAGTTGGGACTAAAAAGCAGCCCTGGCACACAAAATTCACCAGCCCACATGCAATAAGTGTCCTCATCCCAAATCGTAGAACACTGATAGGTCATGTAGGATTTTGCTTTATCCGTTACCAGGGCCGAAACAAAGTATTTTGGGTGCCCAAGGCAGATGAAGCCGAAGGCGCCCATTTTGCATTTCTACTCAGACGGTGTTAGGCCCAGTATGGATTGCACGTGATTGCACAAAGGTTAGAAAGGGTACCGTATCCCCAGATAACATGTATGGATAGCGTACACATTCAAAATATATGTCTATACATCAGGAGGCAGGCTCAGACGGTGTCAGGCACAGTATGGATTTGACGGCCCAGATTACACAGCGGAGGAGCAGGGAGAGGTAAAGATTGCAAATGCTGGGGCCCTGCCCAAGCAAGGGGGCCCACTCGTGGGCGTCGGTACTGGCACTGGGCCCCTCATAGTACAGCGGTGTGTCTGACGGCGGGTGTGCGCCACCACCGTCAGAGACACTTGATTGCACTATGAGGGACCCTGTGCCAGTGCCCGCGCCCAAGAGTCGGCCTACCCACCTGTCCAGGGCAATGGCACTCGCACGGTTTCAGGTGCTAGGTGGTGACCCCGGCCATTGGGGGGGGCAGCCCAGTTAGGGAGTTTTAGAAAGTGGCATATGTTGATGTTGGACATTCAGCTGATGCAAAAGGCGAAATAGGTGAAGTCCCAGGAAGAGGTGGACCAAAGCAAGCCATTTTTCTGTCACCCTATGTGTCATCAGGGGAAGGTGGGACAAAATCCTTGGAAACCAATGCATGGTTCATTTTAATGAAGGTTAGATCATCCACATTTTGGGTTGACAGACTGTCCTTTTTTCTGTCAGGATTGATCCAGCTGCACTGAAGACTCTTTCCGATAGCACACTTGCAGCTGGGCAAGCGAGTTCCTGTAAGGCATATTGGGCCAATTCAGGCCAGGTGTCCAGTTTAGCGGCCCAATAGTCAAAGGGGAATGACCTGTGTGGGAGAACATCGATATGGGAGGAAAAGTAGTTTGTAACCATAGTTGACAACTGCTGTCTCCTGTCACTTTCCATCGATACAGTATTACCAGTTGTGTGAGCGGTATTTGAAAAATCAGTCCACAACATTGTCATGAAACCCCTGTCTCCAACGCCATTTCTGCTGTGTGCACCACGAACACCTCTGCCAAGCTGCCCCCGGCCCGTACGGCTCGTGTGAGAACCATCACCGCTGCTGTGTGCTGGGAATGCCTCAAGCAACCGATTTACAAAAGTTGCTTGTTTATTAGCCAATATTAGGTCAAGGTTCTCCTGTGGCATGATGTTTTGTAATTTGCCTTTATAGCGTGGATCCAGGATGCTGGCCAACCAGTAGTCGTCATCGTTCATCATTTTGGCAATGCGGGGGTCCCTTTTTAGGATCCGCAAGGCATAATCTGACATGTGGGCCAATGTTCCCGGTGTCAATGATGCACTGCGAGTGCTGGTTGGAGGAGCACTTTCTGGCAAATCCACATCCCTCCAGTCACGCACAAACCCTGTACCAGACCTTACCACGCCAACATTTTCACTTGCCCCATGAGATGCATCCTCCTCCCCTAAGTAATCATCCCCATCATCATCCTCCTCCTCCTCCTCTTCTTCCTCCACCTCGTCCAGGAGAGGTCCCTGAGCAGACAATGGCTGAATGTCATCAAGGATTCCCTCCTCCCCTTCCTCCTCATCAACATTGGCTGCAGACGCCTGCTCCTTAAGGTGCGTCAAAGTTTGCATGAGCAGACGCATAAGTGGGATGCTCATGCTTAGGATGGCGTCTTCTGCTCTTACCAGCCGTGTGCATTCCTCAAAACACTGAAGGACTTTACAGAGGTCTTTCAGCTTCGACCACTGCACACCTGTCAACTCCATGTCTGCTCTCAAAGTGCCTGGCCGTGTATCCTCCCACAAATGCATTATGGCCTGCCTCTGCTCGCACAGCCGCTCCACCATGTGCAGGGTGGAGTTCCACCTTGTTGCAATGTCGATAATGAGGCGGTGGTTGGGAAGGTGGAGCAATCGCTGCAGCTTCTGCATACGAATGGAGTGTACAGGCGACCGGCGGATGTGCGCGCACAGTCTTCGCACCTTCTGGAGCAGGGCTGTTAACTCCGGATAATTTTTGAGGAAGCACTGCACCACCAGGTTCAAGGTGTGAGCCAAGCAAGGTATGTGGCTGAGTTTTGAAAGGGCTATGGCTGCCACAAAATTACGGCCGTTATCACTAACTACCTTGCCTGCCTCAAGATGTACACTGCCCAGCCATGACTCAGTTTGTCGCTTCAAGTACTCGGCCAGTACCTCGGCGGTGTGTCTGTCGCCCAAACACATCATCTGCAACACAGCCTGCTGACGCTTTCCACTAGCTGCTCGATAGGGGGACACATCGTGTGCAACAGTGGCAGCTGCAGATGGAGTGCTCGTACGACTGCGCTCTGTGGATGAGCTTTCGCTTCTGGAGGAGGAGGAGGAGGAGGAGGAGGAGGGTTGAATGCCTACAGCCAACTGTTTCCTATACCGTGGGCTAGGCAGCACTGTCCCACCACCGCTGTCCCCTGTGGACCCTGCATCCACCACATTAACCCAGTGCGCAGTGATGGACACGTAACGGCCCTGGCCATGCCGACTGGACCATGCATCAGTTGTGAGGTGCACCTTTCCGCTCACTGACTGCTTGAGTGCATGGACAATGCGGTCTTTCACATGATGGTGGAGGGCTGGGATGGCTTTGCGAGAGAAGAAGTGGCGACTGGGTAGGTCATAGCGTGGTACTGCATAGGCCATGAGTTCGCGGAAAGCTGCGCTTTCCACCAACCGAAAGGGCATCATCTCAAACGAGATTAGTTTGGCAATGTGGGCGTTCAAACCCAGTGTACGCGGATTTGCCTCCTATATACAGTGTGAGTCCCCATATAGCCTTCTATATACAGTATGAGCCTGCACATCGCTTCCTATATACAGTATGAGGCCACATATAGCCTCCTATATATAGTATGAGCACCCACATATAACCTCCTGTATACAATATGATGCTGCATATAGCCTCCTATATACAGTATGAGCCTGTACTTCGCTTCCTATATACAGTATGAGGCCGCATATAGCCTCCTATATCCAGTATGAGCACCCACATATAGCATCCTGAATGCAGTGTTTACCTCCTATATACAGTATGAGCCTGCACGCTTCCTATATACAGTATGAGGCTGCATATAGCCTCCTATATACAGTATGAGCCCACATAGCCTCCTGTATAAAGTATGAGGCAGCTTATAGCCTTCTATATACAGTATGAGGCCGCATATAGCCTCCTACATACAGTATGAGCCTGCACATTGCTTCCTATATACAATATGAGCCCACATAGCCTGCTATATACAGTATGAGCCTCCACATCGCTTCCTATATACAGTATGAGGTCACATATAGCCTCCTATGTACGGTATGAGCCTGCGCATCGCTTCCTATATACAGTATGAATCTGCACATAGTCTCCTATATACAGTATGAGCCTGCACATCGCTTCCTATATACAGTATGAGGCCACATATAGCCTCCTATATACAGTATGAGCCTGCACATCGCTTCCCATATACAGTATGAGGCCACATGAGGCCTCCTGAATACAGTATTTGCCTCCTATATACAGTATGAGCACCCAAATATTGCCTCCTGAATGCAGTGTTTACTTCCTATAAACAGTATGAGCCTGCACATTGCTTCCTATATAAAGTATGAGCCTGCACATAGCCTCCTATATACAGTATGAGCCTGTACATCACTTCCTATATACAGTATGAGGCCGCATATAGCCTCCTATATACAGTATGAGCATCCACATATAGCCTCCTATGTACAGTATGAGCCTGCGCATTGCTTCCTATAAACAGTATGAGCATCCACATATAGCCTCCTATGTACAGTATGAGCCTGCACATCGCTTCCTATAAACAGTATGAGCCTGCAAATCGCTTCCTATATACAGTATGAGCCCACATATAGCCTCCTGAATACAGTGTTTGCCTCCAATATACAGTGTGAGTCTCCATATAGCCTCCTATATACAGTATGAGCACTCACATATAGCCTCCTGAATACATTGTATGCCACCATATTGCCTCCTACATACAGTGTGAGTCCCCATATAGCTCCTATATACAGTATGAGCCCCTATATAGCATCCCATATCTAACTGCATTTACCTTGGTATCATTCATTTTCTATGAGACTGCTCTGTTTTCATATTGTGCATTTATGCATTTAGTAGGGCTTAATGGAATGATTGCGCTTGTTACACATCAACTCTAGATGCGCTCACTTATTAGACTTTGGTTGGGGCAACTTTAAAATATAATAATGATAATGGTCCTGTCTAGTGACAAGTTTATTTTACAGGCTTCTGGAGAAAGGCACAATACCAGTCATTCAAGGGTTAATTCTTTGGAACACTGAGAGGGACTTTCTAGCCAATGAAACCACAGTATAAAACACCTGTGATAACTATGGCAACTGCGCTGATGTCATAAACACATGCATCTATGATGCAGGAGAAGATTCCAGAACCACAAGTCATTCAGCCGTAGACGGAGCCATACTTGATGTGTCTGGAGACCTGGAGCTTCATCACTCCACAATGGGAGGAAGGGGACACCGCCTAGCCAGCCAGATCAGCCATAGCGCCTAGCCAGCCAGATCAATGGGGTGACAGATGTTGCAGCCAGATCTCCCTCACGTCCGGTACTCGCCGCCTTCACTTTATGTGTACGGCCTGGAGAGGTTGCATTAGGCTTCTCCAAAACAAATATGACACAATGTACAAATTCAGGTACAATTTGCTGTTACATGTTGGCACTAACCTTCTAAGCCCAAGGGAAGGGCAGTCCTGCAGCCATGGTTCCCTAGAGGTTTCCACCACAGGGGGTTTTTCCTCTCCTGAGTGCTGAAGGACGATTCTTCGTGAGTCGGGGGTTCTGCCATTTTCAGTGTCTCTTTCATAGTAATTGGCTGATTCTAAATTTCAGACACTGAAAGAAATAATAATGATGAGATTTGGAATAAAATTCGGTCAATTTAACATCCAATAAAAGTGTTTTGTGTGTTTCTTTCACAATCTTCGGTTGGTGAGATTTTGTTGGGGGATGAGGATCCAGCATCTATGATCAAGCCATGAAGCCAGATATGAAGTCAGAGCAATTTAACCCTGCGCTGGAAGACAGGACGGAGCAGAGATGACAAAGTGTGACTGCACAATTAGCACAAGTTCACACTCTTCCTCCCATTCAGATACACGAGGGGATTCAGGGCAGAGTTGGGACTAAAAAGCAGCCCTGGCACACAAAATTCACCAGCCCACATGCAATAAGTGTCCTCAACCCAAATCGTAGAACACTGATAGGTCATGTAGGATTTTGCTTTATCCGTTACCAGGGCCAAAACAAAGTATTTTGGGTGCCCAAGGCAGATGAAGCCGAAGGCGCCCATTTTGCATTTCTACCCAGCTAATTCTTCCCTTTTCCTTTAGGTCTATGACATCATGTGATTAATAACTGATGAGCTGAATCCTTCTAAGTCAGGCCCATATACATTTGTATCTCATGAACCTACAACTCCCAGTATGTCCTTAACAATGGTAAGGAGATGCTGGGAGTTATCAGTCTTTATCAGACTGTGGACTATACAGGAACCATAGTACTGATGAGACGCAGTCAGTACCAATAGCTAAAAATGTACATCCTGGTACCTTATAGGTGACCTCTTCTCTGATTGAGTCTTTTCTTTCTCTTAGGCCTGTTTCACACTTCAGTTTTCTGGCGTTAGTCAAAATCCGCCAGTGTGCAAAAGCGGATCCGTTTCCGTTTTGTGGCAAACGGATGCAACTGGATCCGTTTTTTGTACGGATCCGCTTTAGACGCTAGTGCATGAAATTTAAAGTAAGGCCTGTTTCACGAGAGAGAGAGAGAGATTTAGCTGCCAGAATGGGATTTGGGGTTAAATATCATGAAAGGACATTCATTCGGGCATGCTCAGTATAAAAAGGAGGATCCGATGGCAGATTCCGTCAATTAACGGTTGGCAACGGATCCACCGCCTTTTCTCATCCACATCTCGCTTCTTAAGGCCCCTTTCACACTCCAGCCTTTTGCAATCAGTCACAATCCGTCAAAGTGTTCAGATCCGTCAAGTGGACGGATCCTGCGTATATTGCAAAAAACTAATGCACTGGATCTGTTTTTATGACTGATCCGTTGTAGCAGCCTTGCTGTAGGAATTAAAGAAACAGAATTCTGGAGTGAGAGAGAGAGAGAGAAGGATTTTGTGCCAGAATAGAAAAAGCAGCCGCAGGGGGTTAAAATAAAGGAAGAAAAATGATTCCGGGCATGCTCAGTTTTAAAAGACGGAATCCGTCGCTATCCGACGTACACAAAAAACGTTTATCTGTCCGTTGTCTCCGGCCGACGGACAGAGATTTTCTGACGGATCCGTTGGACGACAGATGAAACGTGTGGCCATCCGTCACTAATACAAGTCTATGAGAAAAAAATGGATCCAGCATGAAAAAATGATGGAAAGCCAAAACTATAAATATATATATATTGTATACCAAATTATAATGTGATGACATAAAAATCTGAATAATAAATATATCAATGCATCTTGCCAAAATTTGTATAATATCAGCACCAGAAAAAAATAAATAAAAAATATGTAAAAAAAATGCTAAGTGCTAAAATATATCGCTCAAAAAACTTTTTTCTATTAATGTGTAAGTTAAATATATAGTGTAGACAATAATATCGTGAAAAGTACTACCATAATATTCTAAAAATTGCACTAAAAAGTGCTATAGTGCTGTAAAACAAAAATTGTGCAAAAGTGAAAAGTATTGCAAGATATAGAATTAAATCCACTGTAAATGATTCAGTACTATAAAGTGCTAGAGGACAAAACATACAATGCACATTGAAAATAAATGAATATACAAGTATAACCAAGAAATAATGTTCTCCAAAAAGTACTGCAATGCTATAGATGAATTGCAGAGTACTGCAAAATATGAGGGATAAATACAAATGAAAGTTTACGTATACTAAAATATGCCAAGATATAAATTACTATAATATGACCCAGTAATATAAGGTGTTATAGTGCTACACCGCCATACACATTAAGTTTGGAGCTGTGACCAAGCTCACCCCAGCGAAGAGCGCTTGACACTGGACGCCAGAGTCCGTGGCTGCACGGGTACAACAGTCCCAGCAGCCAAATCCGGAGGGCAGGAGACTGCAGGCCTCCTGACCCCATCACACACCTGAACGCACAGCAGCATACCAGAGCCAGAGCCACCACGAAGGAGTGACACCTGTGAAAGGCTCAAGCTGCCTGCCATACAGGCAAGGACTAAAGAACCGTAAGGAATTGAGGGTAAACTGATTAAATTTGCTGATGACACAAAGCTAGGAGGGATAGATAATACTAGAGAAGAGAGAGAGAGGATTCAAAAAGATTTAAATAAACTGGAGAAGTGGGCAGCAACTAACAGAATGGTTTTTAACAGGGAGAAATGCAAAGTACTACATCTGGGCAATAAAAATGAAAAAAGCGTAAAAAAGCATATATAGAATGGGAGGAATAGGGCTAAGTGACAGCACATGTGAAAAAGACTTGGGTATACTAATAGATCACAGACTGAATATGAGTCAACAGTGTGATGCAGCAGCAAAAAAGGCAAATGCAATTCTAGGATGTATTAACAGAAGCATACAGTCTAGATCACGTGAAGTCATTATTTCCCTCTACTCCTCTTTGGTCAGACCTCATCTGGAATATTGTGTCCAGTTAGGGGCACCACATTTTAAAAAAGACATCAACAAACTGGAGCAAGTTCAGAAAAGAGCGACCAGAATGGTGACCGGTCTGCAAACCCTGTCTTATGAGGAAAGGTTGCAGGATTTGGGAATGTTTAGTTTGCAAAAGAGAAGACTGAGAGGAGACTTAATAGCTGTCTACAAATATCTAAAGGGCTGTCACATTGTAGAAGGATCAACTTTATTCTCATTTGCACAAGGAAAGACTAGAAGCAATGGGATGAAACTGAATGGGAGGAGACACAGATTAGATATTAGAAAAAACTTTTTGACAGTTAGAGTGATCAATGAGTGGAACACGCTGCCATGAGAAGTGGTGAGTTCTCCTTCAATGGAAGTCTTCAAACAGAGGCTGGACAGACATCTGACTGGGATGATTTAGCGAATCCTCCTTTGAGCAGGGGGTTGGACCAGATGGCTCAGGAGGTCCCTTCCAACTCTACGATTCTATGATTCTATGAACACAGGACTGAGCATAGCTTTAGACCTCATGGGACAGCGTAGAAAGGAGGCCTCCAACCCATCTGGCTTAGTGGATCCTAAATTGCTTCCAGGCTGGCTGGATCTCCATTACCATCAGTACTTAGTGCCCTGGTTTGCAACTCAAAATGTGAGTAAAAGCGTAAAGACTGCACCCCGCTGTGTTCTCCTGTTTATTTGCTGCGTCACCTCAGCCCTGCATTACATCCATCATCACCATCTTTTATAATATAATTGCCCTGAGACTTAGCTCTACCTGTGGAGAGCTGTACCAACTCTGCTGCATCACCATCAGCCTCAGCGGTCTTTTTAAGCAGCGTCGGCTATCCCTTGCCGAATACCACAGGTGGCGTCACAAACTATATCTTATATAGGGTCCAGGATCCAGCAGGATGATGAGGAGCTCTCCTAGCCAGCGTCTTCTCCCGATCACGGCATAGCCACGCCCCACCTTGAGATTGTTGATATCTTTCAACAATTTTGGTTCTCAAGTCCTCACAGTTCTCATCTTCTCTTTATGTCCTCCATGCTTAGTGTGGCACAGAGACATACATTGCAAAGATTGAGTCAACTTCTCCCCTTTTTATCTGGTGTCAGGTGTTATTTTCATATTGCCCCCAATCGGTTTTAAATTCTGCCTGGTATCTGCCTTAAAAAGAGCCTCAAAACCACTGCAAAAAGTGAATATAATCCACAGCAATCCTACACAATGATCCCCCACTTTTCGCGGGCATTACATTCTAAACCTCCAACACGATAGTTGAAAATCCCCCAAGTAAGAAACTTACATTTATTTTAGCATTTATATATTTTAAGGATTTACAAACCCCTCCCACACACTTATTTACCATTACCAGTCCCTTATTAATCGGCCCCAGTTCCTTATTAACCTTTTGCACCTTTTTATAAACACTACTTATGTTCATAAACAAATTCTACATGATGAAGATGATGAATTAGCTGTGTAGTACTGATGATTGAAGGTGATGAAAATGGGATGAATGTACAGTACTGTACTGCACAGCATGGAAGAGCATTACAGCTCTCCTATTGGCACCACTTCATCAGGAGCTTCTTCAGGTGAGGCAGTAGTATCTTCAGCCTCATCCGTAACTTTTACTACCACTAAATGCGTAACCAACCTCTTGTTCGAGTGATGAACATAGTCATGGAGAGATGCTGGTTCTGCTTCTTATGAACCATACGGAGGTCCTATTCCTCAGCCAATCGATGAAGTACATTGCCCATTATGACCATGGTTACAAGTCGATCAAGTGTTGGGCCAACCTCCTCCTCTTCTTAAACCCGTTGTTCAAACTGTTCCTCATCCTCTTCTTCACTTGCTGAAGGGTGTTTCCGTCTTCAGTAGTCATGTCACTGAAGCCCTCTCCTCCCGGTATTTTCACCAGCTTCACAGCCTAATCCACCGCAGAGTGATACATTTCATCAAGAGAAAGTCTGACACATCATTTTCTTTATGGTTTTTTGAACATTTTTTCAATATATTTTTTGTTTTTAACCCCTTCACCCCCAAGGGTGGTTTGCACGTTCATGACCGGGCCAATTTTTACAATTCTGACCACTGTACCTTTATGAGGTCATAACTCTGGAACGCTTCCATGGATCCCGGTGATTCTGACATTGTTTTGTCGTGACATATTGTACTTCATGTTAGTGGTAAAATTTCATTCAAATAACTTGCGTTTATTTGTGAAAAAAATGGAAATTTGGTAAAAATTTTGAAAATTTCGCAATTTTCCAACTTTGAATTTTTATGCCCTTAAATCACGGAGATATGGCACACAAAAAACTTGATAACTAACATTTCCCACATGTTTACTTTACATCAGCACAATTTTGGAACCAAAATTTTTTTTGTTAGGAAGTTATAAGGGTTAAAAGTTGACCAGCGATTTCTCATTTTTACAACACCATTTTATTTTTAGGAGCACATCACATTTGAAGCCACTTTGAGGGGTCTTTTTGATAGAAAATACCCAAAAGTGACACCATTCTAAAAACTGCACCCCTTAAGGCCGGTTTCACATTAGCGCTTTTTAAGCGCACGCACGGCCGGGGGTAGCTCCGCCCCTGAGCCGGCTCTCTGCCCGGCGTGCCCGCCCCTTGCTTGTAGCGCCGCCTCCTAGCGGACAGCGGCGCCTGCGATCGGCGCACCCTATCTTTAGCATAGGGTGCGCAAATCGTGCGCAGGCCGTGCGCTAGTTGCGCTTTGACCTGCGCTGCGCACTTTTGACGGTGCGCCGTGCGCGCCAAAATCGAACTTTTCGGATTTTGGCGCGCACGGCGCACCGTCAGAAGTGCGCAGCGCAGGTCAAAGCGCAACTAGCGCACGGCCTGCGCACGATCTGCGCACCCTATCCTAAAGATAGGGTGCGCCGATCGCAGGCGCCGCTGTCCGCTAGGAGGCGGCGCTACAAGCAAGGGGCGGGCACGCCGGGCAGAGAGCCGGCTCGGGGGCGGAGCTACCCCCGGCCGTGCGTGCGCTTAAAAAGCGCTAATGTGAAACCGGCCTTAGGTGCTCAAAACCACATTCAAGAAGTTTATTAACCCTTTAGGTGCGTCACAGGAATTTTTTTGAATATTTAAAAAAAAAAATGAACATCTAACTTTTTTTCACAAAAAAAGTACTTCAGGTTCAATTTTTTTTATTTTACCAAGGGTAACAGGAGAGATTGGACTGCAAAAGTTATTGTGCAATTTGTCCTGAGTACGCTGATACCCGATTTGTGGGGGGGAACGACTGTTTCGGCGCATGGCAGAGCTCAGAATGGAAGGAGCGCCGTTTGACTTTTTCAATGCAAAATTGGCTGGAATTCAGATCGGACGCCATGTCACGTTTGGAGAGTCCCTGATGTACCTAAACAGTGGAAACCCCCTACAAGTGACCCCATTTTGGAAACTAGACCCCCCAAGGAACTTATCTAGATATGTGGTGAGAACTTTGAACCCACAAGGGCTTTACAGAAGTTTATAACGTACAGCGGTACAATTAAAAAAAATCATATTTTTTCCACAAAAATGATCTTTTCACCCCAATTTTTATTTTCCCAAGGGTATCAGGACCCTAAAAGTTATTGTGCAATTTGTCCTGAGTATGCTGATACCCCACATGTGGGGGTAAACCACTATTTGGGCGCATGGCAGAGCTCGGAAGGGAAGCAGCGCCATTTGACGTTTTTGGCTGGAATTGAGATCGGACACCATGTCGCGATTGGAAAACCCCTGATGTACCTAAACAGTGGAAACCCCCCCCAAATAACACCATTTTGGAAACTAGACCCCCTAAGGAACTTATCTAGATGTGAGGTGAGCACTTTGAACCCCCAAGGGCTTCACAGAAGTTTATAATGCCAGGGCATGAAAATAAAAAAATCGTTTTTTTTCCACAAACATGATCAATTAGTCCCCAATTGTTTTATTTTCCCAAGGGTAACAGGAGAAATTGAACCCCAAAAGTTGTTGTCCAATTTGTCCTGAGTACGCTGACACCCCATATGTGGGAGAAAACTACTGTATGGACACACGTCAGGGCTCGGAAGGGAAGTAGTGACGTTTTGGAATGCAGACTTTGATGGAATGGTCTGCGGGTGTCATGTTGCCTTTGGAGAGCCCCTAATGTACCTAAACAGTGGAAACACCGACAAATGACCCCATTTTGGAAACGAGAACCCCTAAGGAACTTATCTAGATGTGTGCTGAGCACTTTGAACCCCCAAGTGCTTCACAGAAGTTTATAACGCTCGGACGTGAAAATAAAAAAATCATTTTTTTCCACAAAAATGATATTTTTGCCCCCAATTTTTTATTTTCCTAAGGGTAACAGGAGAAATTGGACCCCAAAAATTGTTTTGCAATTTGTCCTGAGTAGGCTGATACCCTACATGTGAGGGTAAAACACTGTTTGGGCGCATGGCAGAGCTTGGAAAGGAAGGAGCACCATATGACATTTTCAACTCAGAATTGGCCGGAATTGAGATCAGACACAATGTTGCATTTGGAGAGCACCTGATGTGCCCAAGCAGTGGAAACCCCCAATTCTAACTACAAACCCGAACCCCAACACACCCCTAACCCTAATCTCAGCCCTAACCCTAACCCAAGCCCTAACCCTAACCCTAGCCCTAACGGAAAAATGGAAATAAATACATTTTTTTTATTTTATTATTTTTCCCTAACTAAGGGGGTGATAACGAGGGGTTTGATTTACTATTTATGGCGGTTTTTATATTTGGCAGCTGTCGCACGCTAAAAGACGCTTTTTATTGTAAAAATAGTTTTTGCATCACCACATATTGAGAGCTATAATTTTTCCGTATTTTGACCCACCGAGTCATGTGAGGTCTTATTTTTTGCGGGACGAGTTGACGTTTTTATTGGTACCATTTTCGGGCACGTGACATTTTTTGATCGCTTTTTATTCCGATTTTTGGGACGCAGAATGAACAAAAACCAGCGTTTCATGAATTTCTTTTGGGGGAGTGCGTTTACACCGTTCTGTGTGCAGTAAAATTGATAAAGCGGTTTTATTCTTCGGGTCAGTACGGTTACAGCGATACCTCATTTAGGTCGTTTTTTTAGGTTTTGTCGGTTTTATGCAATGAAAACTATTTTCTATAAAAAATAATTATTTTTGCATCGCTTTATTCTGCGAGCTATAACTTTTTTATTTTTTCACTGATGATGCTGTGTGGCGGCTCTTTTTTGTGGGACAAGATGCCATTTTCAGCGGTACCATGGATATTTATATGCGTCTTTTTGATCGCGCGTTATTACACTTTTTGTTTGGCGGTATGATAAATCATTTTTTGCTTCGTTTTTTATTTTTATTTTTTAAGGGGTTCGCTAAACGGGACAGTTTTATAGGGCGGGTCGTTACGGACGCGGCGATACCTAATATGTGTACTTTTATTTTATTTATTTTTTTCAAAAAATGAATTTATTGGGGAATATTTTTTTTTTTTTTTTTTTACTAATTTATTTGGCGATTTTTTTAAAATTATTTTTACACTTTTTTTTAATTTTTTTTTTACTTTATTACACAGTCCCAGGTGGGACATCACTGTCCTGTGACAGATCGCTGATCTGTCACATCACAGATCACTGTGACAGATCAGCGATCTGTCACAGGCATTGAAGCAGACTTCCTCTTGCCTGCGCTTTGCAGGCACTGAGGAAGCCAGCTTCCTGCAGGCCCCCGAAGGCCCCCGTCGCCATCTTGGATTCGGGGGCCTGGAGGAAAGGAGCCCCCCGCAGCAGCGCTGCACATTGCGCTGCTGTGGGGGGCTCAGGGAAGCACGGAGGGAGCCCCCTCCCTGCCGATGCTTCCCTTTAACTCCCGGTACACCGCGATCATGTTTGATCGCGGTGTGCAAGGGGTTACCGTGTCGGGGGCGGTCCGTGACCGTCCCTGACACATTGTGCTGGGTGTCAGCTGTGATAATCAGCTGACACCCGGCCGCGATCAGCGGTGCTCACCACATGGGCGCCGCTGATCGCTGAGACGTACTATCCCGTCCATGGGCATAGGGGCCCAGGTCCCATGGACGGGATAGTACGTCGGATGGCAGGAAGGGGTTAAATATTTGATAGACTCGAAAAAAAACAAGAAGTGGGAGAAAAGGTAGTCACTTATTAATGAGACAAATAGAAGAATATTTACCGTATACACTCGTGTATAAGCCGAGTTTTTCAGCACTTTTTTTGTGCTGAAAACACCCCCCTTGGCTTATACACGAGTCACGGTCCCAGAAAGCCGGCAGAGGAGGGGGAGCAGCAGGTCACAGAGGCCACCAGCTTCCATCACACCATACTCACATGCCTGCACGCCTCTCCGCTCCCTTAGGCGTGGAGCGCATATTCATTACCTTAATGAGCAGTACCACATGATCACTCGACAGGAAGAGCTGCAGGCTCTGGCTGTAACGTCTGTCTGCGGTCTGGGCTGCAGCCAGACAACACCCCGAGAAACACTGATACCCTTTACCCCTATACAGGGATCTGGATTTATAGCAGAGCCCAGGAGGTGCTGTCTGAATAGGAGCAGTGGCCAGAGCAGGACGGTCGCCAGAGAGGGAGTTCTAATACAGGACAAAAACGTGGTAGTATCTGGGTCTAAACCAGTCGGGCAGCAGGGTACAAAACGTTAGGCAGAAGCAGAGTCAGAAGTCCAGGCCAAGGTCAGAGTTATTCAACTATAGCAATTCACACAGTAACACGCAGGGGAACCAAGAATATATCCGGCGGCTTGCAAGACCAGTCCCAAGGTATTTGAGGGATCAGGTCACCCCTCACAGGTTCCCGGACTGCTGATGTCATCAGTACCGCCCCCAGGACCAGGCCAGATGATGATGCAGTAACCTTCTGATGACTGACAGAGGGGCGGAGCCTGCGCCCACCAGATGCCTGCACAGGTGCCCTTACTCTGTCAGCGCCATAACTCGCGGGCGAGTGACCACGCCCAGAACAGCAGACCCCGAATTAAAAGGCAACGTGACAGACCGGCGCCTCCTAGAGGCTAAAGCCGGGACAGTAGGCCCTGAGTCTGATGCGACGGAACCACGGCCCCTCCCAGTGGCCGAGGCATTAACAGCCGTCCCTGAGTCTGACGATGGAGTGGCGGTCCGGCTCCTCCTAGTGGCCGCGACCGGAACAGCAGGCCCCAAGTCTGGCGGCGACGTGACAGTACCCCCCCTTCCAAGAGGGGCCTCCGGACCCTCAAAACCCGGTTTGTCCTGGTGAAGGAGGTGAAACCTTCTAATTAATGCCTTGGCATGGATGTTCCTTGCAGGGACCCAGGACCTCTCCTCCGGGCCGTAGCCCTTCCAGTGTACAAGATACTGTATGGAGCCTCTCACCAGGCGGGAGTCAAGGATACCCTGGACTTCATACTCTAAAGCTCCCCCGACCGAAACAGGAGGAGGGGGGGACTGGACAGGGTGAATGGGAGAACGATAAGGCTTGCGGAGAGACCTGTGGAATACGTTAGGTAATTTGAATGTGGAAACTGTGGAAGTTTTAAGCGGAAGGCTACTGTGTTAACCACCTCGATAATTTCGTATGGGCCGATGAACCTGGGACCCAGTTTGGCAGATGGTACCTTAAGCTTGATATTTTTTGTAGAGAGCCAAACCTTATCGCCACCTCCCAGGTGCGGCACCTTAGATCGTCGTCTATTTGAGGCCGAAGCCTGTCTAACCTGAGCCCCTTACAAATTTGAATTAACCTCAGACCAAATCGTTTTCAGCCGATGTATATTTTGCTCAACCCCAGGGAGCTCCGACATCCTGGCCGAAAACGACTCAAAGCGCGGATGTAGTCCAAGGTTACAGAAAAAGGGGGTAGTTTTAATGGAGTCCTGATATCGATTATTGAGCGCGAACTCAGCCAATGGCAGATGTTCCACCCAATCGGACTGATGTCCTGACACATAACAGCGGAGGTATTGTTCTAGAGCTTGGTTAGTACGCTCAGTTTGACCATTGGTCTCGGGATGGTATGCCGAGGAGAAGGACAACTCCACACCGACGCGTCTACAGAACGCCCTCCAGAACTTCGAGACAAACTGGGTACCCCTGTCGGACACAATATTTGTCAGAACGCCGTATGTGCAGAATGAACAGCTTACTTAAAGTTTCAGAGTTAGGCAAGCCAGACAAGGGAATAACATGACACTGCTTGCTGAACCTGTCTACCACCACCCAGATACAAGTTTTCCCATCTGAGGGTGGCAAATCTGTAATGAAGTCCATGGAGATGTGGGTCCATGGACTCTCAGGGGTGGGCAAGGACTGAAGCCAGCCGGCAGGGCGGCTATGGAGGGATTTGGCACGGGCACAGACTTCACACGCAGAAACATAGTCTTTACAGTCCTTGGCCACCGTCGGCCACCAAAAGTTCCTGGTTACCAGCCTGATGGTATTATTGAGACCGGGATGGCCTGCCAGGACAGAGTCGTGTGATTCTTTTAGAACCTGCAGACGAAGGTTAGCTGGAACAAACAATTTTTTGGGGGGCGTAGCGTCAGGGGCTTGCTCTGAAGACCTACGGATCTCCTCCAGAAGGTCCAAAGACACTGCCGACACGACGATTCCATTAGCCAATATCGGTACTGGTTCACAGTCCTCGGTCTGTGTGGGGCAAAAACTGCGAGAGAGGGCATCTGCCCTCACATTTTTAGTACCGGGGCGAAAAGTAATTAAAAAAAAAACAAACCTGGAGAAAAACAAGGTGTCGCCCTCCGCTCCCACGCCGCAGCCTCTCTCCACCCGACGGCCGCGGCGGTCACCTGAGACAGGCCCGCGACCGATGCCTTCCCTGCATGCTATGCGCATGCGCCATAGGCCGCGGCCGCGCCTTCTTCCTGCTCCTTATGCTCCGGCTGTGCCCTGACCCGGAAGCACCTTTGGACCAATGGCTGACCAGACGGGGCCATATCAGGCCGCTTCCCCCTGAGGGAGGCGCCTGATCGTTGTGTTTCCTGACACTCTGGCCTCGCTCCATCGTGCACACTCTGCTCCTGCAGTTCCTGTCTCGGCTACTCCTCACAGCAGCTTCTCAGTCCTGCTACCCGTGTTCCTGGTTACCTACTCCAGTCCTGCCTTCAGTGTTCCTGTCGTCCTACTCCAGTCCTGCCTTGTGTTCCTGCCGTCCTACTCCAGTCCTGCCTTCAGTGTTCCTGCCGTCCTACTCCAGTCCTGCCTTCAGTGTTCCTGCCGTCCTACTCCAGTCCTGCCTTCAGTGTTCCTGCCGTCCTACTCCAGTCCTGTCTTCAGTGCTCCTGCCGTCCTACTCCAGTCTCAGTCTTACTCCGGTCCATCCTGAGCCGCCCCTCTCGGTACCGGCTACCGTGGTACTCGAACCCCTGGGCCTGCTCCTAACGGTCCCTGTATAGGGGTCGGTTCCACCTGGCAGCTTGCCCGGGGCCCCTCGGTGCCACGGCCCAGAGGGTCCACTCTCGGAGCTCCCGCTCCTGACCACCCACGCTAACAGTACGATCAGGCCATGGACTCCGCCGGTACTACGGCTGCTACCCAGAAAGAGTTGCTATTCCTACGGGAGAATCAGGGGCGCATTATGTCAATCATGAAGTCGATGGACACCCGTTTGTCGGCCTTACAGGTGGCCGATCCTGGAAATGCCACTCAGCTGGCCAGTCTCCAACAGGAGCTGGGTCAGCAGCAAGATACTCAAACCCACATTTTGTCCTACATGGCCTCCTTTGATAGTCGCTTGTCGGCCCTCCAGGCTGCCGCTGCAGTGCCGACTCCTCCCCCTGCGTCTGCTGCTCCTCCGACACCCCGCCTCGCCAAGCCGCCTCGTTTCACCGGGGATCCCAAACTCTGTAGGGGGTTCTTAAATCAGTGTAGTCTCCACTTTGAATGGCTGCCGCAGCAATATCCCTCGGACCGGGCCAAAGTGGCCTTCATCATGTCCCATCTGGAGGGAGAGGCCCTTTCTTGGGTAAACCCGCTCTGGGAACGTGACGACCCGGTCGTTTGGAGTCTCACGGTTTTCCTGGATACGTTTCGTAAGGTTTTCGATGAGCCGGGCCGGTTAGCCTCTCTCACTGAGTCACTCTTTAACTTACACCAGGGCTCTCTCACCGTCGGACAGTACGCTATTCGCTTTCGCACTATTTCCTCTGAGCTCGGCTGGAATAACGCAGCTTTGGTGGGGGCATTCTGGCGCGGTCTTTCTAGTAAAATAAAGGATGAACTCGCTGGTCGAGATACCCCGTCCACCTTAGAGGAACTTATCTCGCTGGCAACCCGCATTGACCTGCGCTTCCTGGAGCGCGCTCGGGAGTCAGTGAGAGACAGGCGCTCCTCCAGGTCAGTTTCTCCTTTCACTCAGTCGGCCAGCTCACGTTCAGTCGGATCTTCTTCCCTCTCTTCGGGTGAGCCCATGCAGATAGATCATCTCAGGTTGGCCGAGTTACGTCAGAGAGAGAGACGGGCACAAGGTCTGTGCCTCTATTGCGGTCATTCGTCACACTATATCCGCACCTGTCCTAAGAGACAGGGAAACGACTCCACCTAGGTCAGGTAAGAGAGGCCTTCCTAGGTGATGATGATGATGATTCCTCTCAACCCCTTACGGTTTCTGTGCTTTTGGTTTCAGGAGGGAGGCGTGGTTCCGAGGTGGCCTACGTGGATTCGGGCTCAGCGGGTAACTTCATTCGGCCGGAAGAGGTAGACAAATACCAAATTCCTGTAGTCACTCTATCTAACCCAATTCAGATTGCCACCGTGGATGGCAAACCGCTACAGGTGACCGTCACCTTGGTCACTGAAGAGGTGGAATTGCAAATCGGAGCCTTACATCGAGAGAAGATAGCCTTTTACGTTTTACCTAAGCTCTCTCACGCCATTCTACTCGGTCTTCCATGGTTAAGGACTCATCAGCCTGTTCTCGACTGGTCTTCTGGGGAGATACTCCGCTGGGGGCACCCGTGCCAAGCTCGCTGTCTGACTCCTGTCCGCCTGGCGGCCGCTCCACGGTCACCTCCAGACCTCCCGGGTCTTCCTCCAGCTTACAGCTCCTACGCCGATGTTTTTGATAAGAAGGAAGCGGAGGTCCTCCCTCCACACCGGCCATTTGACTGCCCAATTGAACTTGTTTCTGGTTCAACCCCCCCAAGGGGCAGAATCTACCCTCTGTCTCCCGCGGAGACCACCGCCATGTCCGAGTACGTCCGAGAGAACCTCGCCAAAGGCTTTATACGGAAATCCTCTTCGCCCGCGGGAGCTGGGTTCTTCTTTGTCAAAAAGAAGGACGGGACTCTACGGCCATGCATTGACTATAGGGGCTTGAATGAGATTACCATCAAGAACAGGTACCCTCTTCCACTCATTCCGGAACTGTTTGACCTCAGAGGAGCCTACAATCTGGTCCGTATCCGCGCAGGTGACGAGTGGAAGACCGCTTTCAACACTCGAGATGGCCATTACGAGTACCTGGTCATGCCCTTCGGTCTTTGCAATGCTCCTGCAGTCTTTCAAGAGTTCGTCAACGAGATCTTCCGGGATCTCTTGTACTCCTGTGTGGTTGTGTACTTAGACGACATCCTCGTCTTCTCGCCGGACCTCTCGTCCCACAGAAAGAGTGTCCGCCTGGTGCTTCAGCGTCTTCGGGAGAACCGTCTGTATGCAAAGATCGAGAAATGTCTCTTCGAACAGACCTCTCTGCCATTTCTGGGATACATTATCTCCGACGCTGGTCTAAGGATGGATCCCGAGAAGTTGTCTGCCATCCTCAAATGGCCTCGCCCCATCGGATTAAAGGCGATACAACGATTCCTCGGGTTCGCCAACTATTACCGGCAATTTGTCTTCCACTTCTCCGCGATCACAAGACCCATTTCTGTGCTCACCCGTAAAGGGTCTACTTCCAAGGATTGGTCTCCTGAGGCAGAGGAGGCCTTTCTGTCCCTAAAACGGGCTTTCTCCACGGCTCCGGTCCTGCATCGCCCTGAGAGCGATCGACCTTTTGTACTCGAGGTGGACGCTTCCTCGACTGGTGCCGGGGCGGTGCTGTCCCAGAGAACCGCCTCCGGTCGCCTACACCCTTGTGGCTTCTTCTCGAAGGCCTTTTCTCCATCCGAGTGTAACTACTCGATCGGTGACCGGGAACTTTTGGCCATCAAGTTGGCCTTGGAGGAATGGCGCCACCTCCTGGAAGGAGCTGTCCATCCTTTTGTCATCTTCTCGGACCACAAGAATCTGGCCTATCTCCAGTCTGCCCAGAGACTAAACCCTCGCCAGGCCAGATGGTCTTTATTTTTTGCCCGATTTGATTTCGAGCTCCGATTCCGTCCCGGCAACAAGAATTCCAAAGCCGACGCCCTGTCCAGGGTCTTCCAACCACACGAATCCACGGAGGAACTGTCACATATCATTGATCCCACTAGGATCATCACCGTGGCTCCAGTGAACTGGCTTACTCCTCCGCCTGGCAAGACGCTTGTGCCAGAGAATCTCAAGCAAAAGGTTCTTCTATAGGGGCACTCCTCCAAACTGGCCGGCCATGCCGGAACTAAGAAGACCCTTGACCTTATCAAACGTCACTACTGGTGGCCCTCACTTCGCCAAGATGTACTCGACTTTGTGGCTTCTTGTCCATCCTGTGCAAAGAACAAGGTGCCACGGAGATCTCCGTCTGGCTTGTTGCTTCCGTTGCCTGTCCCTACGGTTCCTTGGGAGAACATCGCCATGGATTTCATCACCGACCTACCCTGCTCTGCGGGCTGCTCAGTCATTCTGGTGGTGGTGGATCGTTTTTCCAAGATGGCTCACTTCATCCCTCTGCCCGGTCTTCCCTCAGCGCCAGAGCTGGCCGAGATCTTCATTCATCAAGTCTTCAGGCTTCATGGACTACCTCGACGCATTGTGTCTGACCGAGGGGTTCAGTTTACCTCCAAGTTCTGGCGTTCGCTTTGTAAGCTTATGAACGTTTCCCTCGACTTCTCCTCGGCCTACCATCCACAGTCCAACGGACAAGTAGAGCGTACCAACCAGACACTTACGGGATACTTACGCCACTTCTCTAACGCCCACCAGAACGATTGGGTCAACTTACTTCCCTGGGCAGAGTTCACTTATAACAACCATGCTGGTGAGTCTTCGGCCAAGTCTCCGTTTTTCATTGTTTTTGGCAGACATCCTGGTGTCCCTCTTCCGATAACCCCTGCCTCTGAGGTACCCGCGGCCAATGCCTTGTCCTCGGAATTTTCTAAGATTTGGGCTGAGACCAACACATCACTCAAGAGATCCGCTGATCAGATGAAGAACTATGCAGACAAAAAGAGGTTGGATTCTCCTCCGTATCGTGTTGGCGACAAGGTCTGGCTCTCCTCCAAATTCGTCCGACTAAAACTGCCCTCCTACAAGTTGGGTCCACGCTACATCGGTCCGTTTGAAATTCTGGGACGTATTTACGAAGTTGCCTACAAATTGAGGTTGCCTGCTTCGCTCCGGATCCCGAACACCTTTCACGTCTCTCTCCTGAAGCCTGTGGTGCTGAATCGTTTCCATTCCTCGCTTGATCTTGGTCCTCAGCCGGTGGGTGCCGACAACGTTTTTGAAGTGCAGGACATCCTCGCTGTGAAAAGGGTTAGAGGTAGGACTTTCTTTCTCGTTGATTGGAAGGGCTTTGGTCCTGAGGAGAGATCCTGGGAGCCTCGGGAGAATATTAATGCTCCCCGTATCCTCAAGAGGTTTCTTGTTAATCTCCGGGGGGGGCGGCATAGGGGAGGGGGTACTGTTACACCACTCCGCCATACTTACCCGGCCTCCGCTCCCACGCCGCAGTCGCCCTCCGCTCCCACGCCGCAGCCTCTCTCCACCCGACGGCCGCGGCGGTCACCTGAGACAGGCCCGCGACCGATGCCTTCCCTGCATGCTATGCGCATGCGCCATAGGCCGCGGCCTTCTTCCTGCTCCTTATGCTCCGGCTGTGCCCTGACCCGGAAGCACCTTTGGACCAATGGCTGACCAGACGGGGCCATATCAGGCCGCTTCCCCCTGAGGGAGGCGCCTGATCGTTGTGTTTCCTGACACTCTGGCCTCGCTCCATCGTGCACACTCGGCTCCTGCAGTTCCTGTCTCGGCTGCTCCTCACAGCAGTTTCTCAGTCCTGCTACCCGTGTTCCTGGTTACCTACTCCAGTCCTGCCTTCAGTGTTCCTGCCGTCCTACTCCAGTCCTGCCTTCAGTGTTCCTGCCGTCCTACTCCAGTCCTGCCTTCAGTGTTCCTGCCGTCCTACTCCAGTCCTGCCTTCAGTGTTCCTGCCGTCCTACTCCAGTCCTGCCTTCAGTGTTCCTGCCGTCCTACTCCAGTCCTGCCTTCAGTGTTCCTGCCGTCCTACTCCAGTCCTGCCTTCAGTGTTCCTGCCGTCCTACTCCAGTCCTGTCTTCAGTGTTCCTGCCGTCCTACTCCAGTCCTGTCTTCAGTGTTCCTGCCGTCCTACTCCAGTCCTGTCTTCAGTGCTCCTGCCATCCTACTCCAGTCTCAGTCTTACTCCGGTCCATCCTGAGCCGCCCCTCTCGGTACCGGCTACCGTGGTACTCGAACCCCTGGGCCTGCTCCTAACGGTCCCTGTATAGGGGTCGGTTCCACCTGGCAGCTCGCCCGGGGCCCCTCGGTGCCACGGCCCAGAGGGTCCACTCTCGGAGCTCCCGCTCCTGACCACCCACGCTAACACAAGGCCCACCTGGCCTGCCTGGGATTTAGTCTCTTAGCTGACTCTAGGTAGGTTAAGTTTTTGTGGTCTGTAATAACAGTGACCTTGTGTTTGGCACCTGCGAGGAAGTGGCGCCATTCCTCGAAGGCCCATTTGATCGCCAATAATTCTCAATTACCAATGTCATAGTTTCTCTCCGTGGTAGAGAATTTGTGGGAGAAAAACGCACACAGGCGAAGCTGAGTGAGGGATGCAGTGCCTTGCGATAGCACTGCTCCCACTCCGACCTCGGAGGCATCCACTTCCACAACAAATGGGCGGTCTAAGTCCGGTTGCACCAAAACCGGGTTGGCCACGAAGCACTCTTTCAGTGTGGAAAATGCCTGAATAGCCTCAGGATTCCAATTGGTCACGTCCGCCCCTTTTCGGGTAAGGTCCGTGAGTGGCTTGGCAATCTCCGAGAAACCCCTGATAAACTTGCGGTAGTAATTCGCGAATCCCAAAAACTGCTGCAGCGTCTTCAGCGATTTGGGTTGCACCCAAGCCTTAATAGGTTGAATCTTGGCAGGATCCATGCGAAACCCCTTGCCTGAGACCATGTATCCTAAAAACTGTACCTCTTCGGCAAAGAAAACACATTTTTCCAGTTTCGCAAACAAAGAGTGTTCTCGCAGTCTCTGCTGCACCGACCTGACGTGTTGAGTATGTGTCACAGGGTCAGCAGAGTAAATCAAAATGTCATCAAGATACACGACGACATACACCCCACAAATGTCTCTGAAAACATCATTGACGAAGTGTTGAAATACTGCAGGCGCGTTACTGAGTCCGAACGGCATTACCAGGTATTCAAAGTGACCAAGAGGTGTATTAAAGGCCGTTTTCCATTCGTCACCGTTTCTTATGCGGATCAGATTATATGCCCCCCGGAGGTCAAGTTTAGTAAACCAGTGGGCTCCCAGTAGCTGATTAAACAGATCAGGAATGAGTGGAAGCGGATACTGGTTTTTTACAGTAATAGCGTTAAGCTCACGACAATCTATACATGGTCTGAGTCCACCATCTTTTTTTCCTACAAAGAAAAACCCAGCCCCTACAGGTGAAGTGGAGGGTCTAATAAAACCTTTTCGCAGGCTGTCTGCTATGTAGTCATTCATGGCTACACGCTCAGGACCAGAGAGGTTAAATATTCTCCCCTTAGGGAGGCGGGCACCTGGGACCAAGTCGATAGGACAGTGATACTCTCTATGAGGAGGTAGTTTCTCAGACTCCACTATGGAGAAGACATCTTCATAATCTCTGAGCGCATATGGAATAGAGGGGTTTTTAATTTTAACTTGGTTCACTGACAGTGACATACAGTTACTCTGACACCGTGGACTCCAGCGCACGATATCACCTAAGCGCCAGTCAATAACCGGATTATGCTGGTGCAACCATGGCATGCCTAACATAACCGGATTAGATAAATTATGTAGAACAAAAAATGATATCTGTTCGTTGTGTAATGCCCCCACTGACATAGTAATGTCTGCAGTAACAAACTCCACTCCACCCTGGATAATGGATGTACCATTGATCGCAGTGGTCTGAATAGGGGCATTAAGTCTTAGCAGTGGTACACAGAGATTCCTTGCGAGCAAAAAATCCATGAAATAGCCCGCAGAACCACAATCCACATAAGCCTTCACATACAGGGATTTATTAGAAAATGAGTGTGAGACGGGTAACAAAAGTTTAGCCGCATTTGCGGGCAATACCTGAGCCTCTGGGCCAGCACGACCAGAGCTGCCCAGAGGCCGACGTCCCAGGAATGTGGATCTCTGATGCTCAGCATTTCCCTGGCCTCCAGGCTGCAGCATGCTGGTGTAGGAAGATGGGAGTGTTCCTTCAGGCTGTGCTCTGGAGCAGGTGTTAGGCCAGGAAATCAGCTCAGACAGAAGAAGAAAAAAAAAAATTCAGGAGACTGCTTTTATATATGGTGAACATATACACAAAAAGCAAGTTTTTTTTCCTTGTATTATTTTGGGCCGGATATAATGTAACGTCCGTCTGCGGTCTGGGCTGCAGCCAGACAACACCCCGAGAAACACTGATACCCTTTACCCCTATACAGGGATCTGGATTTATAGCAGAGCCCAGGAGGTGCTGTCTGAATAGGAGCAGTGTCCAGAGGAGGACGGTCGCCAGAGAGGGAGTTCCAATACAGGACAAAAACGTGGTAGTATCCGGGTCTAAACCAGTCGGGCAGCAGGGTACAAAAACGTTAGGCAGAAGCAGAGTCAGAAGTCCAGGCCAAGGTCTGAGTCATAACCAGGAGGGCAGCAGAGATACAGAATCGTTAGGCAGAAGCAGAGTCAGAAGTCCAGGCCAAGGTCGGAGTCATAAATCAGGAGGGCAGCAGAGGTACAGAATCGTTAGGCAGAAGCAGAGTCAGAAGTCCAGGCCAAGGTCATAGTTATTCAACTATAGCAAGTAACACACAGGGGAACCAAGAATATATCCGGCGGCTTGCAAGACCATTCCCAAGGTATTTGAGGGATCAGGTCACCCCTCACAGGTTCCCGGACTGCTGATGTCATCAGTACCGCCCCAGGACCAGGCCAGATGATGATGCAGTAACCTTCTGATGACTGACAGAGGGGCGGAGCCTGCGCCCACCAGATGCCTGCACAGGTGCCCTTACTCTGTCAGCACCATAACTCACGGGCGAGTCACGGCGCCTCCTAGTGACCACGCCCAGAACAGCAGACCCCGAATTAAAAGGCAACGTGACAGACCGGCGCCTCCTAGAGGCTAAAGCCGGGACAGTAGGCCCTGAGTCTGATGCGACGGAACCACGGCCCCTCCCAGTGGCCGAGGCAGGAACAGCCGTCCCTGAGTCTGACGACGAAGTGGCGGTCCGGCGCCTCCTAGTGGCCGCGATCGGAACAGCAGGCCCCAAGTCTGGCGGCGACGTGACACCGGCAGCCAGAACGAGCTGCAAAGCCACCAGGGAGGTAAAAAGGATGGTTTTACCAGTTATAGGGCGTGCTGGGTCTGCTGGACAATTGTTTCTCCAAGGATCATTGTGGATACAGGGACCTCATTGCTTACTGATCAGGCACCAGGAAGCCCTGGATGAGATCTGGAGTTTCCGCTGTAGAGTCTCTGATACTTGCCTGGAGTTCATCCTGAGCCATCTGATTCATGAATACAATGCCAGTCCTGTAGTGAACATTGGCACCGATGTATAATGAAGCTCTGCAGATTCCCGAGGGCTGGTTAACTCTTCAGCCACTGCACAGGTCTCTGCTGATGTCAGGGGGTGGTCTCACGGTCCCCCTGACTATTGTGCTCAGTGCTATAATTGTGTCCCCTTTATGTTGAGGGCTGGTCCTGGCCTATGAATGGCTGATAACAGGGACCCATAGCTGCAGCACTGGAGTAGCGTGGGGGAGGGCGGTCCGCCCCAGGCGGCATGTGTGTGGGGGCGGCGCAGCAGCATGACAGCTCCTCGGCTGCTTTTAGGAAAGGCCCCAGCAGCCGTGTTGCTATGGTAACACTGTAGGACTACATTACCCGTCATGCCTCGGGCGTGCGTTCCTGGTATGACAGGAGGCTATGTGGAGGAGGCTATGTGGGCTCATACTGTATATAGGAGGCTATATGCAGCCTCATACTGCATATAGGAATCGATGTACAGGCTCATACTGTATATAGGATAAAGTACAAATATATCCCAAATACTGGAAAAAATTCTTCAAAGGCTCAACTCACTGGAAATATAGTAGCAAAAAAAATCTCATAAATGAGCTATTAAGCATCACAAGAGATCAAAATTGGAGTTTTTCAAGCTAAATAATTTATTTAGAATAATTAACAGAGCATAAATGCTAAATGCAAGTTACAGCAGACATAAACACAATATAAGTAAACCAGCACCTTGACAGTTAATAAAGTTTTTATCTGTATAAAACATGTAGTTTCTTTGCTTTCCTTTCACAAATGGAATGCATAGTAAACCGCAAACTCCCCATTTACATAATATGTATGCCCAGATATGGTTTTGCATACAATAAGTGCCCAGAGTAAACTGCTGAATATAAAGTGCATAAGTGCCTTGTATCAAATAAGCCTGGTAGGAGTTAAGTGTACACAGAGTAAAAACTGTCTATACAAATTCCAGAGTAAGATACAAGGACTGCATTAGAAAGTAACAACTTACATGTGTAGTGTATGTCTCTGTAAAACCTGCCGCCCCTACGCGCATCACACCGCAGCTTCCTCAGGAGGCGTGGTTTACAAGTGCCCCGGATCTAGTTTATATAGTGCGGTCAACCAATAAACCGCTCTCCCTAATAAAGCTTGTAAAATTCAGGACCTGCGCTGTAGTGTCCACAATGACGTCAATAGTATCCAGTTCTAAACGTCCACAGCATTATCGGCGCATGCGCTGTTGAGTCCCCACTATGAACAGGGAGTCTATGATCAGCGCTCATCAGCATGAAAGCGGCTCAAGCTGCAAAACAGCCAGAGACAACCACATACCAGACTGAGCATGTCAGACGGCTCCTAGGGAGGACAGAACTGGGCATGCGCTCAAGTGAGGACAAGAAAATAAAATAATTATGAAGAATAATAATCACTACTTAAAGTGATAGCAAGTGTTGAAAGTGAGGGGATAAAACATAATGATGCTGAAATAATTATAGCGGTGTGTATGAACCATTAAAGTGAATATGCCTGACATAGAGTGCAAAGGCACACACATATGTGTCAATTATAAGCACACTATGCAAGCAATAAAAATTTTTTTTAACAATTAGCATAATGTGTATGCAGGCTATATGAAAGTGTATGTGCATCATATAACTATAACAACTATATATCATGTCTCTGTTAAAAAACAAATGTATATAAAAATAACACATGGCATTCAATACATACATCAAATATCATATATCATAAAGTAATTATACACACAATTATGTATAATGCATAATACATAGCACAAATACACAAAGAAAATTGTGAAAAAAATAAAAAATGAGTGAAAAAATATATATAAAAATAAAACAAATAAAAATGTAAATGAAATAAACAAATTAAAAAAGAAAAAATGAATAAAAATGTGAACAAATAATATGAAATATTGAAGACCCAATGGGTACGAAAAGAGCCGTAGATTTCTTGTGAGAGGAGTGTTTCTTCATAAAATCTTGAAATGCCCTCAACAATGAATTCCATGCCAGATCATATATTGCGATGCGAAGATAGAGAACTGGAGTATAAGCACAGGAAAAATTAATTAAAAACAGAAAACTAAAACCAAGACTAAAAAGATACCCATACGATTTTTACAGAAAGGACCCAAAACCATTTCTCTCATTCAATCATTTTTTTTTTTTGCTACTGTATATAGGAGGCTATGTGCAGGCTCATATTGTATATAGGAGGTAAACACTGCATTCAGGAGGCTATATGTGGGTGCTCATACTGTATATAGGAGGCTATATGCGGCCTCATACTGTATATAGGAAGCGAAGTACAGGCTCATACTGTATATAGGAGGCTATATGCAGCCTCATACTGTATATAGGAAGCGATGTGCAGGCTCATACTGTGTATAGAAGGGTAAATGCAGCCTCATACTGTATATAGGAGGAAAATACTGTATTCAGGAGGCTATATGTGGCCTCATACTGTATATGGGAATTAATGTGCAGGCTCATACTGTATATAGGAGGCTATATGCGGCCTCATACTGTATGTAGGAGGCTATATGCGGCCTCATACTGTATATAGGAGGCTATATGCGGCCTCATACTGTATATAGGAGGCTATATGCGGCCTCATACTGTATATAGGAAGCGATGTGCAGGCTCATACTGTATATAGGAGACTATGTGCAGACTCATACTGTATATAGGAAGCGCTGTGCAGGCTCATACTGTATATAGGAGGCTATATGCGGCCTCATACTGTATATAGGAAGCAATGTGCAGGCTCATACTGTATATAGGAGGCAATTCAAAAGCAGGAAATATCCAGCTACAGATCCAGGGAAAAATTGTTAAAAACAAAAAATGAAGGAGAGCGATAAAGTGGCGCCTGTGTAAGGCCTCTTTCACACATCCGGTTTTTGTCATCCGGCACGATGCGGCAAAATTTTTAATAACCGGATCCAGCACCAGATCCGGTTTTGTCCCATAAGCTTTCATGGGCGCCGCATCGTGCCGGATGGTTATGCGTCGTGTCCGGTTGTTGCCGGACACGGCATAAATTAGCCGTCCGGTATCTGCAAAAAACGTTCCCTGCAATGCTTTTTGTCAGCGCCGGAACGGCTTTTTCCGCAGCGCATGCCCGGACTCTGTGAATGTTAACCCCACAAGTGCCCGGCGAGAGAGAGATCTCTCTCTGTCACCCGGACACTTGTGAGAGATCTCTCTCGCCGGGCACTTGTGGGGTTAACACTCACAGTGTCTGGGTGAGAGAGAGAGATCTCTCTGTGGGGTTAACCCCACAAGTGCCCGGCAAAAGAGAGAGATTCTCTTGCCTGGACACTAAGTGTTAACCCCCATGTCTCTCTCTCTCCACCCCCTCTCCTCTCCTCCCCTCCCCTCACCTCCCTTTCAGCAGCTGTCTCATTGGCTGCCTCTGTCCACCTCGTCCTGCGGCTCCTTTAATAATGTCCGAGCCGTATCGTCTCGCCGCACACACATCCGGTGTCACCAGGGGTGGATTAAGGGTAGCCAGGGCCCGGGGCAGTTCAGACCCTGTGGGCCCCCTTCGTCACGTGACGGGGGTCACGAATCGTAGAGCCACACTCTACATAGAGAATAATGGGGCCTCCAGCACTGACCTCCACCCGCAGAGCCACACTCCACATAGAGAATAATGGGGCCTCCAGCACCGACCTCCACCCGCAGAGCCACACTCCACATAGAGAATAATGGGGCCTCCAGCACCGACCTCCACCCGCAGAGCCGCACTCCACATAGAGAATAATGGGGCCTCCAGCACCGACCTCCACCCGCAGAGCCCCACTCCACATAGAGAATAATGGGGCCTCCAGCACCGACCTCCACCCGCAGAGCCACACTCCACATAGAGAATAATGGAGCCTCCGACACCGACCTCCACCCGCAGAGCCCCACTCCACATAGAGAATAATGGGGCCTCCAGCACCGACCTCCACCCGCAGAGCCGCACTCCACATAGAGAATAATGGAGCCTCCGACACCGACCTCCACCCGCAGAGCCTCACTCCACATAGAGAATAATGGGGCCTCCAGCTCCGACCTCCACCCGCAGAGCCCCACTCCACATAGAGAATAATGGAGCCTCCGGCACCGACCTCCACCCGCAGAGCCGCACTCCACATAGAGAATAATGGAGCCTCCAGCACCGACCTCCACCCGCAGAGCCCCACTCCACATAGAGAATAATGGGGCCTCCAGCACCGACCTCCACCCGCAGAGCCACACTCCACATAGAGAATAATGGAGCCTCCAGCACCGACCTCCACCCGCAGAGCCGCACTCCACATAGAGAATAATGGGGCCTCCAGCACCGACCTCCACCCGCAGAGCCACACTCCACATAGAGAATAATGGGGCCTCCAGCACCTACCTCCACCCGCAGAGCCGCACTCCACATAGAGAATAATGGGGCCTCCGACACCGACCTCCACCCGCAGAGCCGCACTCCACATAGAGAATAATGGAGCCTCCGACACCGACCTCCACCCGCAGAGCCGCACTCCACATAGAGAATAATGGAGCCTCCAGCACCGACCTCCACCCGCAGAGCCGCACTCCACATAGAGAATAATGGAGCCTCCGACACCGACCTCCACCCGCAGAGCCGCACTCCACATAGAGAATAATGGGGCCTCCAGCACCTACCTCCACCCACAGAGCCGCACTCCACATAGAGAATAATGGGGCCTCCGACACCGACCTCCACCCGCAGAGCCGCACTCCACATAGAGAATAATGGGGCCTCCAGCACCTACCTCCACCCGCAGAGCCACACTCCACATAGAGAATAATGGAGCCTCCAGCACCGACCTCCACCCGCAGAGCCACACTCCACATAGAGAATAATGGGGCCTCCAGCACCTACCTCCACCCGCAGAGCCGCACTCCACATACATGGCTGCTCTCTGTGCTGTGCGCACAGGACCTGTGATGAGGTCACAGGAGGGGAGGAGACAGGGGTCACATGATCGGGGGCCCTGACACCTTACCTCCTGTGATCTCATCACAAGCCTTTGCACGCTACCAGCAGCATCAGCGTTCACGCTACTTGTAGATGCTGCTGGTAGCAGAGCACATAATGCCGCCCCTACGATCACTCACTTTTAGGTGGGGAGAAGATGGAGTGCCATTGCAGCAGCCAGCAGGAATGTGGTGGGGGCCCCCTTAGAAGCTCTTGTGGTGGGGGCCCCGGGGCTGAAGCCCCGCCTGTCCTGCCTATAATCCGGCCCTGCGCGGTGGCGGATTATAATGGGGCAATTTACTGGCCTGGGCTGTGGGCCCCTTAACCCCACTGGGCCCGGGGCAACTGCCCAAATTGACCTCATTATAATCCGCCACTGGGTGTCACGGCTGCAGGCCGGATCCGGCGGCCCGGCTTTTCGCCGCACGCCGCCGGACCCCACACACCGGATGTGTGAAAGTAGCCTAAAAGGTTTTGTAACTGCTGCGACTCTAGATACCAACCACAAGGAAATCGAAAGGATTATAAATATTTGTGATAGACTCACGCTGAAAAAACCAAGATGTGGGAGAAAAGCTAGTCACTTATTAATGAGACAAATAGAAGAATATTTAATAGGTAAAACCTGACAAGAATAAACAATAAACTGCAGTTAACCCAATCGTGGGGATAAATAGCTGAGAAATAAATAGTGATTAGTATATCTTAATGAATATATTGCAACTCGCCCAGTACAAAGCTGTGAAAAAAATGGTAGTTAATGGAAATAGTAAGTATTGCACTCAAACAGTTGATTAACCAAGGAGAGATGGCATGTACCCGAATAGAATTCTCCTAGAAGTAAAGGGTTAATATGTACATAGAACACAATTGGGTGAAAATATTAAATGGTCATAAGCAATATGTCCCGGACCTGAAGAAAGAAGCTGAGTTTTCTGAAACGCGTTGGTTTCGACCCTTTTTGCCACCTGTACCTCCATCTAGCAGCAGTTACGCGGCACCATGTGATCCACCGCGTCACACAGCTCCTGCTCCTACTGCACATCTGCCGGGATGCAGCTATCGACCAGAGTGACCGGATCCCTGCCGACAGCTGGAGCGCAGGAGCGCTGGTCTCACACTACACCTCGGCATATCGCCGCATCTCCCAGGTCCGACCTTTACTGCACCAGCCAGAACGCAGTCACCGGATTCTACGCAGACCATCGGAGGTATTGTGAGTAGCAACACTCACATACAACTATATATGGTGAAATCACCTTGTACTGTTCAGCGCTCTATTTCACAGGGCACGAGCCCTCCACTCATTGGAGAAAGTACTTGGTGTATCCGTCATCGGCCGGGGCAGCTCTCCCCACGGCTATAGACATTGGAATATTTTATGAATGCAGGTTTATACCAAGCATTATCTATGGACTAAGGATATAATCACACTCTTTATGTCGGGACATATCGCTCATGACCATTTAATATTTTCACCCAATTGTGTGTTCTGTGTACCAATTAACCCTTTACTTCCTGCTGCTCTTATTTGCAGCCTCTAGGAGAATTCTATTCGGGTACATGCCATCTCTCTTGGTTAATCAACTGGTTGAGTGCAACAAAACTTAATGGAAATAGTAACTACCATTTTTTTTTCACCGCTTTGTACTGGGCGAATTGCAATATATTTATTAAGATATACTAATCACTATTTATTTCTCAGCTATTTATCCCCACGATTGGGATAACTGCAAATTATTGTTTATTCTTGTCAGGTTTTACCTATTACCGTATATACTCGAGTATAAGCCGACCCGAGTATAAGCCGAGGCACCTACTTTTGCCACGAAAAACTGGGTAAACTTATTGACTTGAGTATAAGCCGGGTGTGCATTGACCACTCATCCCTACCGTGGTATGCATGTTTCCCCCGTCCCTGTCATTGTATGCATGGCTCCTTATCCCCTATCTTTGTATGTATGATTCCTGTTAAGAAAAAAACCATCCTATTTACCTGCCTGCGCGCCGTCGGTGGCACTGCATCTTGTTCCAGCCATATAACATGGATAATTCTTGGTAATGACAGTGAATATTTAGAACATTCATTACTGTGCACTTTATACACATTATACATTCCTGCAGCTCAGTGGCGTAGCAACTGTTTGTGGCGCCTGGGGCGGTCGAAAAATTTGCCGCCCCTTTGGTCGTTGATATTCCGGAAGCATCCGAAGAGCCCACACTACACTCAAAGATCTAATTTTTAGTCTACTACTAACTCTGCTGTTATTATTTCTAATTTTCTAGACTTTCATCTTCTTGCAGTTCTCTATATATATGTATGTGTTAGCTTGATGACCCTACTGAACCTCCACCACTGCCCTGCATAGAGCCGCACCATAAAACAGTGTAAGGAGACCCACGTGTCCTCCCCCTGCACAGACCCACAGTGCACTCCCTACAGAGCCCTCATGTTCTCCCCTTGCACAGCCCCCCATGTCCTCCCCTACACAGCCTCCCCATGTACCCCCCAGCACAGTCTCCCATGTCCTCCCCTACACAGCCTCCCCATTTACCCCCCTGCACAGCCCCCCCATGTCCCTCCTACAGAGCCCCCATGTCCTCCCATGCACAGCCCCCCCATGTCCTCCCCTGCACAGCCCATGTCCTCCCCTACAGAGTCCCCCCATGTCCTCCCCTACAGAGTCCCCATGTCCTCCCCTACAGAGTCCCCCCATGTCCTCCCCTACAGAGTCCCCCCATGTCCTCCCCTACAGAGTCCCCCCATGTCCTCCCCTACAGAGTCCCCCCATGTCCTCCCCTACAGAGTCCCCCCATGTCCTCCCCTATAGAGTCCCCCCATGTCCTCCCCTACAGAGTGCCCCCCATGTCCTCCCCTACAGAGTCCCCCCATGTCCTCCCCTACAGAGTCCCCCCATGTCCTCCCCTACAGAGTCCACCCATGTCCTCCCCTACAGAGTCCCCCCATGTCCTCCCCTACAGAGTCCCCCCATGTCCTCCCCTACAGAGTCCCCCCATGTCTTCCCCTACAGAGCCCCCCATGTCCTCCCTCTACAGAGCCCCCCCATGTCCTCTCCCTACAGAGCCCCCCCCATGTCCTCTCCCATACTGTATATAGGGCTCAGGATGAACTCCAGGCAAGTATCAGAGACTCCACAGCGGAAACTCCAGATCTCATCCAGGGCTTCCTGGTGCCTGATCAGTAGGCAATGAGGTCCCTGTATCCACAATGATCCTTGGAGAAACAATTGTCCAGCAGACCCAGCACGCCCTATAACTGGTAAAACCATCCTTTTTACCTCCCTGGTGGCTTTGCAGCTCGTTCTGGCTGCCGGAGCCTGCAGCTCTTCCTGTCGAGTGATCACGTGGTACTGCTCATTAAGGTAATGAATATGCGCTCCACGCCTAAGGGAGCGGAGAGGCGTGCAGGCATGTGAGTATGGTGTGCTGGAAGCTGGTGGCCTCTGTGACCTGCTGCTCCCCTCCTCTGCCGGCTTTCTGGGACCGTGACTCGTGTACAAGCCAAGGGGGGGTGTTTACAGCACAAAAAAAGTGCTGAAAAACTCGGCTTATACACGAATGTATACGGTAAATTTTCTTCTACTTGTCTCTTTAATAAGTGACTACCTTTTCTCCCACTTCTTGTTTTTTCGAGTCTATCAAATATTTAAAAACAAAAAATATATTGAAAAAATGTTAAAAAAACCATAAAGAAAATGATGTGTCAGACTTTCTCTTGATGAAATGTATCACTCTGCGGTGGATTAGGCTGTGAAGCTGGTGAAAATACCGAGAGGAGAGGGCTTCAGTGACATGACTACTGAAGACGGATACACCCTTCAGCAAGTGAAGAAGAGGATGAGGAACAGTTTGAACAACGGGTTTAAGAAGAGGAGGAGGTTGGCCTAACACTTGATCGACTTGTAATCATGGTCATAATGGACAATGTACTTCATCGATTGGCTGAGGAATAGGACTTCCGTATGGTTCATAAGAAGCAGAACCAGCATCTCTCCATGACTATGTTCATCACTCGAACAAGAGGTTGGTTACGCATTTAGTGGTAGCAAAAGTTACGGATGAGGCTGAAGATACTACTGCCTCACCTGAAGAAGCTCCTGATGAAGTGGTGCCAATAGGAGAGCTGTAATGCTCTTCCATGCTGTGCAGTACAGTACTGTACATTCATCCCATTTTCATCACCTTCAATCATCAGTACTACACAGATAATTCATCATCTTCATCATGTAGAATTTGTTTAAGAACATAAGTAGTGTTTATAAAAAGGTGCAAAAGGTTAATAAGGAACTGGGGTCATTTAATAAGGGACTGGTAATGATAAATAAGTGTGTGGGAGGGGTTTGAAAATCCTTAAAATATATAAATGCTAAAATAAATGTAAATTTCTTACTTGGCGGATTTTCAACTATCGTGTTGGAGGTTTAGAATGTAATGCCCGCGATAAGTGGGGGATCATTGTGTGTGATTGCTGTGGATTATATTCACTTTTTGCAGTGGTTTTGAGGCTCTTTTTAAGGCAGATTCCAGGCAGAATTTAAAACCAATTGGGGGCAATATGAAAATAACACCTGACACCAGATAAAAAGGGGAGAAGTTGACTCAATCTTTGCAAAGTATGTCTCTGTGCCACACTAAGCATGGAGGACATAAAGAGAAGATGAGAACTGTGAGGACTTGAGAACCAAAATTGTTGAAAGATATCAACAATCTCAAGGTTGGGCGTGGCTATGCCGTGAACGGAAGAGGACGCTGGCTAGGAGAGCTCCTCATCATCCTGCTGGATCCTGGACCCTATATAAGATATAGTTTGTGACGCCACCTGTGGTATTCGGCAATTGATAGCCGACGCTGCTTAAAAAGACCGCTGAGGCTGATGGTGATGCAGCAGAGTTGGTACAGCTCTCCACAGGTAGAGCTAAGTCCCAGGGCAATTATATTATAAAAGATGGTGATGATGGATGTAATGCAGGGCTGAGGTGATGCAGCAAATAAACAGGAGAACACAGCGGGGTGCAGTCTTTACGCTTTTACTCACATTTTGAGTTGCAAACCAGGGCACTGAGTACAGATGGTAATGGAGATCCAGCCAGCCTGGAAGCAATTTAGGATCCACTAAGCCAGATGGGTTGGAGGCCTCCTTTCTGCGCTTTCCCATGAGGTCTAAAGCTATGCTCAGTCCTCTGTTCCTTACGGTTCTTTAGTCCTTGCCTGTATGGCAGGCAGCTTGAGCCTTTCACAGGTGTCACTCCTTCGTGGTGGCTCCGGCTCTGGTATGCTGCTCTGCGTTCAGGTGTGTGATGGGGTCAGGAGGCCTGCAGTCTCCTGCCCTCCGGATTTGGCTGCTGGGACTGTTGTACCCGTGCAGCCACGGACTCTGGCGTCCAGTGTCAAGCGCTCTTCGCTGGGGTGAGCTTGGTCACAGCTCCAAACTTAATGTGTATGGCGGTGTAGCACTATAGCACCTTATATTACTGGGTCATATTATAGTAATTTATATCTTGGCATATTTTAGTATATGTAAACTTTCATTTGTATTTATCCCTCATATTTTGCAGTACTCTGCAATTCATCCATAGCACTGCAGTACTTTTTGGAGAACATTATTTCTTGGTTATACTTGTATATTCATTTATTTTCAATGTGCATAGTATGTTTTGTCCTCTAGCACTTTATAGTACTGAATCATTTACAGTGGATTTAATTCTATATCTTGCAATACTTTTCACTTTTGCACAATTTTTGTTTTACAGCACTATAGCACTTTTTAGTGCAATTTTTAGAATATTATGGTAGTACTTTCCACAATATTATTGTCTACACTATATATTTAACTTACACATTATTAATAGAAAAAAGTTTTTTGAGCGAAAAAAATGTTTAAAAAAGTTTTTTGAGCGATATATTTTAGCACTTAGCATTTTTTTTACATATTTTTTATTTATTTTTTTCTGGTGCTGATATTATACAAATTTTGCCAAGATGTATTGATTTATTTATTGTATGTATTCAGATTTTATATTTTAGCACTTAGCACTTTTTGATATATATTTTGTATTCTATTTTTTGTGTTTATATTATACTAATTTTGGCAAGATGTATTGATATATTTATTATTCAGATTTTTATGTCATCACATTATAATTTGGTATACAATATATATATTTATAATTTTGGCTTTCCATCATTTTTTCATGCTGGATCCGTTTTTTCTCATAGACTTGTATTAGTGACAGATTGTGACGGATGGCCACACGTTTCATCCGTCGTCCAACGGATCCGTCAGAAAATCTCTGTCCATCGGCCGGAGACATGGGACAGATGAACGTTTTTTGTGTACGTCGAAAAGTCGGATAGCGACGGATTCCGTCTTTTAAAACTGAGCATGACCGGAATCATTTTTCTTCCTTTATTTTAACCCCTGCGGCTGCTTTTTCTATTCTGGCACAAAATCCCTCTCTCTCTCTCTCTCTCTCCAGAATTCTGTTTCTTTAATTCCTACAGCAAGGCTGCTACAACGGATCAGTCATAAAAACAGATCCAGTGCATCAGTTTTTTGCAATATACGCAGGATCCGTCCACTTGACGGATCTGAACACTTTGACGGATTGTGACTGATTGCAAAAGACTGGAGTGTGAAAGGGGCCTTAAGAAGCGAGATGTGGATGAGAAAAGGCGGTGGATCCGTTGCCAACCGTTAATTGACGGAATCCGCCAACGGATCCTCCTTTTTATACTGAGCATGCCCGAATGAATGTCCTTTCATGATATTTAACCCCAAATCCCACTCTGGCAGCTAAATATCTCTCTCGTGAAACAGGCCTTACTTTAAATTTCATGCACTAGCGTCTAAAGCGGATCCGTACAAAAAACGGATCCAGTTGCATCCGTTTGCCACAAAACGGAAACGGATCCGTTTTTGCACACTGGCGGATTTTGACTAACGCCAGAAAACTGAAGTGTGAAACAGGCCTAAGAGAAAGAAAAGACTCAATCTGAGAAGAGGTCACCTATAAGGTACCAGGATGTACATTTTTAGCTATTGGTACTGACTGCGTCTCATCAGTACTATGGTTCCTGTATAGTCCACAGTCTGATAAAGACTGATAACTCCCAGCATCTCCTTACCATTGTTAAGGACATACTGGGAGTTGTAGGTTCATGAGATACAAATGTATATGGGCTTGACTTAGAAGGATTCAGCTCATCAGTTATTAATCACATGATGTCATAGACCTAATGGAAAAGGGAAGAATTAGCTGGGTAGAGATGCAAAATGGGCGCCTTCGGCTTCATCTGCCTTGGGCACCCAAAATACTTTGTTTCAGCCCTGGTAACGGATAAAACAAAATCCTACATGACCTATCAGTGTTCTACGATTTGGGTTGAGGACACTTATTGTATGTGGGCTGGTGAATTTTGTGTGCCAGGGCTGCTTTTTAGTCCCAACTCTGCCCTGAATCCCCTCATGTATCTGAATGGGAGGAAGAGTGTGAACTTGTGCTAATTGTGCAGTCACACTTTGTCATCTCTGCTCCGTCCTGTCTTCCAGCGCAGGGTTAAATTGCTCTGACTTCATATCTGGCTTCATGGCTTGATCATAGAATCATAGAATCATAGAATCATAGAATCATAGAGTTGGAAGGGACCTCCTGGGCCATCTGGTCCAACCCCCTGCTCAAAGCAGGATTCGCTAAATCATCCCAGTCAGATGTCTGTCCAGCCTCTGTTTGAAGACTTCCATTGAAGGAGAACTCACCACTTCCCGTGGCAGCCTGTTCCACTCATTGATCACTCTAACTGTCAAAAAGTTTTTTCTAATATCTAATCTGTGTCTCTTCCCATTCAGTTTCATCCCATTGCTTCTAGTCTTTCCTTGTGCAAATGAGAATAAAGTTGATCCTTCTACAATGTGACAGCCCATTAGATATTTGTAGACAGCTATTAAGTCTCCTCTCAGTCTTCTCTTTTGCAAACTAAACATTCCCAAATCCTGCAACCTTTCCTCATAAGACAGGGTTTGCAGACCGGTCACCATTCTGGTCGCTCTTTTCTGAACTTGCTCCAGTTTGTTGATGTCTTTTTTAAAATGTGGTGCCCAAAACTGGACACAATATTCCAGATGAGGTCTGACCAAAGAGGAGTAGAGGGAAATAATGACTTCACGTGATCTAGACTGTATGCTTCTGTTAATACATCCTAGAATTGCATTTGCCTTTTTTGCTGCTGCATCACACTGTTGACTCATATTCAGTCTGTGATCTATTAGTATACCCAAGTCTTTTTCACATGTGCTGTCACTTAGCCCTATTCCTCCCATTCTATATATGCTTTTTTCATTTTTATTGCCCAGATGTAGTACTTTGCATTTCTCCCTGTTAAAAACCATTCTGTTAGTTGCTGCCCACTTCTCCAGTTTATTTAAATCTTTTTGAATCCTCTCTCTCTCTTCTCTAGTATTAGCTATCCCTCCTAGCTTTGTGTCATCAGCAAATTTAATCAGTTTACCCTCAATTCCTTCATCTAAATCGTTGATAAAGATGTTGAACAATACAGGGCCCAGGACAGAGCCCTGTGGTACCCCACTTGACACATTCTTCCAACTGGATGTGCAGCCATTTACGACCACTCTTTGGGTCCGATCACTAAGCCAGTTATGAATCCACCTAACAGTTGCCTTGTCCATTCCATACTTAGTCATTTTTTCAATAAGGATTGTATGAGAGACTTTGTCAAATGCTTTGCTGAAGTCAAGATATACTATATCTACAGCATTTCCTTGATCCACCCAATCAGTGATACCGTCATAGAAGGAAATTAAGTTAGTCTGACATGACTTATCAGTTACAAACCCATGCTGACTCTGTTTAATCACTTCATTCTTATCCAGGTATTGACATACATGTTGTTTAATAATTTGTTCAAAGATCTTTCCTGGTATAGAAGTCAGACTCACCGGCCTATAGTTGCCTGGGTCCACCTTCTTCCCCTTTTTGAAGATAGGAACAACATTTGCTCTTCTCCAGTCTTCTGGCACTTCTCCTGTTCTCCAAGAATTTTCAAAGATTATGGAGAGGGGTTCAAAAATTTCTTCTGCTATCTCCTTCAGTACTCTGGGGAGTAATTCATCTGGACCTGGAGACTTGAATTCATTTAGGTTAGCTAAGTGTTTCCTCACTATCTTTCTGTTTATAGATATCCTGGATTCTTCTATTCCCTTAATAGGACAGTGAATAACAGTTGATGTTGCATTTCCTTTCTGAGAGAAAACAGATGCAAAATAGGAATTTAAAAGTTCAGCCTTCTCAACATCCTGTCTTACCATTTCATCATTTTCATCCTGTAAAAATACTATAGCATCTTTGACTTTTCTTTTACTTTTGACATATCCCCAAAATCCTTTATTATTGCTTTTGACATCTCTTGCAAGCCTCAGTTCATTTTCAGCTTTAGAAAATCTGATTTGTGCCCTGCAGGTTCTGCAGACAGCATTATATTCTTCTTTAGATATGCCTCCCTCTTTCCATTTTATAAACATTTTTTTCTTCCTTTTTAGCATGTGCTTAAGTTCTGTGTTCATCCATCCTGGTTTCCTTAAATGCTTCCTATTCTTCCCTCTTTTCGGAATTGTTAACAACTGTGCATTGAGAATTTCATTTTTCAAGATTTCCCATCCTTCCTGGACATTTTTGTCTTTAAGGATATCCAGCCATTGGATCCCTCCAATTCTCTTTCTGAATCCCTTAAAATCTGCCTTTCTGAAATCTAACCTTGACGTCTGAGTCTTCACAGGTCTTCCACCTCTAGTTATCCAAAATTCTAAAATAGCATGGTCGCTACCTCCTAGGGTCCCAGCCACTTTTACCTCCTCAACCATTTCCTCCCTGTTTATAAGGATTAGATCCAAGGTAGCAGTTCCCCTTGTTTTCTCCCTTACCTTTTGGAAGATAAAGTTGTCAGCAACAGAGGATAAGAATTTCCTTGACCTTGACCTTGATCATAGATGCTGGATCCTGATCCCCAACAAAATATCACCAACCGAAGATTGTGAAAGAAACACACAAAACACTTTTATTGGATGTTAAATTGACCAAATTTTATTCCAAATCTCATCATTATTATTTCTTTCAGTGTCTGAAATTTAGAATCAGCCAATTACTATGAAAGAGACACTGAAAATGGCAGAACCCCCGACTCACGAAGAATCGTCCTTCAGCACTCAGGAGAGGAAAAACCCCCTGTGGTGCAAACCTCTAGGGAACCATGGCTGCAGGACTGCCCTTCCCTTGGGCTTAGAAGGTTAGTGCCAACATGTAACAGCAAATTGTACCTGAATTTGTACATTGTGTCATATTTGTTTTGGAGAAGCCTAATGCGACCTCTCCAGGCCGTACACATAAAGTGAAGGCGGCCAGTACCGGACGTGAGGGAGATCTGGCTGCAACATCTGTCACCCCATTGATCTGGCTGGCTAGGCGGTATGGCTGATCTGGCTGGCTAGGCGCTATGGCTGATCTGGCTGGCTAGGCGGTGTCCCCTTCCTCCCATTGTGGAGTGATGAAGCTCCAGGTCTCCAGACACATCAAGTATGGCTCCGTCTACGGCTGAATGACTTGTGGTTCTGGAATCTTCTCCTGCATCATAGATGCATGTGTTTATGACATCAGCGCAGTTGCCATAGTTATCACAGGTGTTTTATACTGTGGTTTCATTGGCTAGAAAGTCCCTCTCAGTGTTCCAAAGAATTAACCCTTGAATGACTGGTATTGTGCCTTTCTCCAGAAGCCTGTAAAATAAACTTGTCACTAGACAGGACCATTATCATTATTATATTTTAAAGTTGCCCCAACCAAAGTCTAATAAGTGAGCGCATCTAGAGTTGATGTGTAACAAGCGCAATCATTCCATTAAGCCCTACTAAATGCATAAATGCACAATATGAGAACAGAGCAGTCTCATAGAAAATTAATGATACCAAGGTAAATGCAGTTAGATAAAGGATGCTATATAGGGGCTCATACTGTATATAGGAGCTATATGGGGACTCACACTGTATATAGGAGGCAAACACTGTATTCAGGAGGCTATATGTGGGCTCATACTGTATATAGGAAGCGATTTGCAGGCTCATGCTGTTTATAGGAAGCGATGTGCAGGCTCATACTGTACATAGGAGGCTATGTGGATGCTCATACTGTTTATAGGAAGCAATGCGCAGGCTCATACTGTACATAGGAGGCTATATGTGGATGCTCATACTGTATATAGGAGGCTATATGCGGCCTCATACTGTATATAGGAAGTGATGTACAGGCTCATACTGTATATAGGAGGCTATGTGCAGGCTCATACTGTATATAGGAAGCAATGTGCAGGGTCATACTGTATATAGGAGGCAAAAACTGTATTCAGGAGGCTATATGTGGGTGCTCATACTGTATATAGGAGGCTATATGCGGCCTCATACTGTTTATAGGAAGCGATGTGCAGGCTCATACCGTACATAGGAGGCTATATGTGGCCTCATACTGTATATAGGAAGTGATGTGCAGGCTCATACTGTATATAGGAGGCTATGTGGGCTCATATTGTATATAGGAAGCAATGTGCAGGCTCATACTGTATATAGGAGAATATATGCGGCCTCATACTGTGTATAGAAGGCTATATGCGGCCTCATACTGTATACAGGAGGCTATGTGGGCTCATACTGTATATAGGAGGCTATATGCAGCCTCATACTGTATATAGGAAGCGATGTACAGGCTCATACTGTATATAGGAGGCTATGTGCAGGCTCATACTGTATACAGGAAGCAATGTGCAGGCTCATACTGTATATAGGAGGTAAACACTGCATTCAGGTGGCTATATGTGGGTGCTCATACTGTATATAGGAGGCTATATGCGGCCTCATACTGTATATAGGAAGCGAAGTACAGGCTCATACTGTATATAGGAGGCTATATGCAGCATCATACTGTATACAGAAGGCTATATGTGGGTGCTCATACTGTATATAGGAGGCTATATGTGGCCTCATACTGTATATAGGAAGCGATGTGCAGGCTCATACTGTATATAGAAGGCTATATGGGGACTCACACTGTATATAGGAGGCAAATACTGTATTCAGGAGGCTATATGTGGGCTCATACTGTATATAGGAAGCGATTTTCAGGCTCATACTGTTTATAGGAAGCGATGTGCAGGCTCATACTGTTTATAGGAAGCGATATGGAGGCTCATACTGTACTTAGGAGGCTATGTGGATGCTCATACTATTTATAGGAAGCAATGCGCAGGCTCATACTGTACATAGGAGGCTATATGTGGGTGCTCATACTGTATATAGGAAGTGATGTACAGGCTCATACTGTATATAGGAGGCTATGTGCAGGCTCATACTGTATATAGGAAGCAATGTCCAGGCTCATACTGTATATAGGAGGCAAAAACTGTATATAGGAGGCTATATGTGGGTGCTCATACTGTATATAGGAGGCTATATGTGGCCTCATACTGTATATAGGAGGCGATGTGCAGGCTCATACTGTATATAGGAGGCTATGTGGGCTCATATTGTATATAGAAGCAATGTGCAGGCTCATACTGTATATAGAAGGCTATATGTGGCCTCATACTGTATACAGGAGGCTATGTGGGCTCACACTGTATATAAGAGGCTATATGCAGCCTCATACTGTATATAGGAATCGATGTACAGGCTCATTGTCATGATCTCAGTGCAGGTTTGACTCGCACACGTGGGGTTAATGTTTGGAACCAGTGCTGATGACTGGCATTTCTGGGGTTAAAGGTTGTGATCCCAATGCAGGCTTACCTGCACACCTGGGGCTATGATTGTGGCCTCTCCCTGGGTCTGGGGGAGGCTTCTTATAGCCTCAGGACGCTCCCATCCCTGTCAGTTATACTCTTGCCCTTGGCATTTGTGTGGTGACCCCTGAGTGTGTTTGTGCTGTGTTCTGGTTACTTGATTCTCTGTGTATGACTCGGTCTGTTCTCTGGATATCGCTTTGGATTCTGCCTGGTACCTTATATGTCTGTTTGGTTTTGATCTCTGCTTGGCCCTGATTATCCGCTCTGTCTCATTCCTGGTACTGTACTGTGATCCTGTGTATGACCTTTGGCTTTGTCTGACCTCCCGTCTGTTTATTCCTCCTGTACCTCGTTTAGCACTGCTTCTGTACTCAGGACACGCGTACTGGCTCTATGAGCAAGTGTAGTGCGGTGTCTCTGACATTATAACTGACCCTTTCAGTTTTTGTTTTTTTTTGTTTTTTTCTGAAGAAAAAAAAAAAAGTGTGTGTTATCCTCATGGATCCCATACAAGCCTTGGCTGATCAGGTCAAGCACCTGAGCCAAATGTTCCATAAGCTCAATGTGGAACAACGCACGATGGCCCATACCCAGCAACAGTTGGTGGTTACTGTGCAGGGGGCTGTTGATGCAGGGGCTTCTGGTTCTGGGGGTAGGGATGTGTCATTAGCGTCCCCCGAATCTCCGGTCAAGTTACCAGAACTTTTCTCAGGGGATAAAAAGGAGTTCAGGTCTTTCAGAGAAGGATGCAAGCTTTTTTTTTTCTCTAAGGCCCCGCTCCTCTGGGGATGAGTTCCAGAGGGTGGGGGTCATTATTTCCCTACTTCGGGGGGCTCCGCAAGCATGGGCTTTCTCTCTGTCTTCCTCTGCTCCTGAACGTATGTTAGTGAACGCATTCTTTGAGGCCCTCGGGCACATTTATGATGAACCTGACCGAGTGCGATTGGCAGAGGACATGGTGATGAGTGTCTGTCAGGGGAAACACACAGCTGAGTGGTTTTGTTCTGAGTTCCGCCGCTGGGCGGCAGAGGTCTCTTGGAGCGACGCCGCACTCCGAGGACTCTTTCGCAGAGGCTTGTCCGAGCGGCTGGGTGCCTTGGCGTTACATCCCCCACCTAACTCTCTCGAGGACGCCATGTCAGACCGCAGCCACAAATTTCATGTGGCGGCCGTGATTTTTAGCAGCTGACAGCGTGAAGAGGATTACTGATCGTGCGTCCCACTACAGGGTTCGGCCGTTCTGGCATTTTCCAGAAATGCCCGATGGCCAGTCCGGCCCTGGGTGTGATAAGCTGCAGTAATGTGTTTAGCTTTGGATGCAAATGTGGTAGGGGCCGGGCTTCGGGGGTGGACCACTGCTTACCCTGCGGTGCATGTTTGTGGTCGTCAGGAGGACGACGAATAAAATCCGGAACTGTTACAAGTGAAATCTGTCTCCGCCTCGTCCTTGAAATGCCTGGTATCTGTGTCATCCGGACAGGGTAAGCAGTGGTCCACCCCTGCATGGGGGGCGTTCTGTACACAATTTTTAAACGTTTTCGCACCGAAAATCGCGGCAAAAATGCTTAAAAATCGCTACGTGGGCACACAGCCTAAGGCTGTGTTCACACGTAGCATTTTTTTGCGTTTTCGCTGCGATTTTAAATGCACGATTTTGCTGCAAAAACACAAAAAAAAGCATCCCATGCAATCCTATAGCATTCCGCACATGCTTTCCTAATGCTGCGGATTTTTCCGTGGCGGAATTGCATTGCGGAAAGATACGCAGCATGCTCATTCTTTGTGCAGAATCGCGGGAATTCCGCCCATATAGGAATGCATTGTTCTGCTTTCTTTCCGCATGAGGCTATGCTCACCAGGCAAAAAGTAAGCAGATTATTTGCGGATTGTACCCACTGTTTGGAAGAGAGGAGATTCTCCTCCAGGCTCTGGGTACCATATACCTGTAAAAAATAGAATTAAAATAAAAATAGTGGTGATATTCTCACCTTCCGATGTCCCTTGCAGCGTCACCAGGCCTCAGCGATGCTCCGGGCAGGTCCCGTTCCAAGTGATGCATTGCGACAATGACCTTTGACGACGTCGCAGTCTCGCGACGGACTATTTTATGAATGCAGGTTTATACCAAGCATTAACTATGGACTAAGGATATAATCACACTCTTTATGCCGGGACATATTGCTCATGACCATTTAATATTTTCACCCAATTGTGTGTTCTATGTACCAATTAACCCTTTACTTCCTGCCGCTCTTATTTGCAGCCTCTAGGAGAATTCTATTCGGGTACATGCCATCACTCTTGGTTAATCAACTGGTTGAGTGCAAAACTTAATGGAAATAGTAACTACCATCTTTTTTTCACAGCTTTGTACTGGGCGAATTGCAATATATTTATTAAGATATACTAATCACTATTTATTTCTCAGCTATTTATCCCCACGATTGGGCTAACTGCAAATTATTGTTTATTCTTGTCAGGTTTTACCTATTACCATATATACTCGAGTATAAGCCGACCCGAGTATAAGCCGAGGCACCAACTTTTGCCACGAAAAACTGGGTAAACTTATTGACTTGAGTATAAGCCGGGTGTGCATTGACCACTCATCCCTACCGTGGTATGCATGTTTCCCCCATCCCTGTCATTGTATGCATAGCTCCTTATCCCCTATCTTTGTATGTATGATTCCTGTTAAGAAAAAAACCATCCTATTTACCTGCCTGCGCGCCGTCGGTGGCACTGCATCTTGTTCCGGCCATATAACACGGATAATTCTTGGTAATGACAGTGAATATTTAGAACATTCATTACTGTGCACTTTATACACATTATACATTCCTGCAGCTCAGTGGCATAGCAACTGTTTGTGGCGCCCGGGGCGGTCGAAAAATTTGCCGCCCCTTTGGTCGTTGATAGAGTTGAGCGACTTTTGGTTTTTTAGGGTCGAGTTTCGTTTCGTGAAACCCGACTTTTCCAAAAGTCGGGTCGAGCAAGATCGTCCGATTATAGGGAAAAGTCGGGGTCGTCCCGAAACACGAAACCCAATGTAAGTCAATAGGGAATAAAAGTCGGCAGTGAGAGGAGGACAGGAAACACACCTACAGTGCCCATTTGAATGCCAAAAGCATCAATTCTTCTTACTTAAGCTTGTCAACCTTAATTAACTTCATAATACAAGTTACGCTCTGAAAAATGGGGGTTATTTGGCTAAAGTTGTGGGGGGGGGCTGGCTCCAGGTTTTCATGTGCCCTGGGCGAAAGAGCGCCCCTTTAACACATACCAAAACTCATCATGCTCCGATACGGCAGAGAAATAGCGGTATAGTACAATGAAAAATACTTCACTTTTTACATCTCATGACGAGGCCCATCTATTTCTCCATACAGAATCATTGGTCCCATATAATGTGTGAAACAGTATATGATGAGCTCCACATAATGCTACAGTATATGTTGGTCCCCATGGATGAAGCTCCACTGTCTTATGGGCCCAAATAACGCTCCAAACATAATGGGCCCCATTTCTAATGCTCTAGTGTATAATGGGCCCTGTAAATGCTGCTCCAGTGTCTGATGTCCACCTTTGGAATGTTCCAGTGTATGGTGGGCCCCATCTACCATTCTCCAGAGTATAGTGCTCCCCAAAAATTGCTGTCCCAACATTGAAAACAATCAAATAAGTCTCCTCGCTAGGGAATCCCTGTACTAGTCTGGACTCCTCGTCGTCCCCATCTTCCATCTCACTGCACAGTATTTCAACCTTGCAAGTGCTGTGATCCTGAGCAAGCACGGGGGGCCCACTCGTTGGCGACGGCACTGGCACAGGGCCCCTGATAGTACGGTGGTGTGTCTGATGGCGGGTGGGCCGAACCTGCACTTTCATCTGCAGCTTCCTCTTTGTCACCGTGTAAGATGGAACTGTATATGGGAAGGGTAACCTGAGTTTCATCAGGGTCAGATTCAGGCCGTGTAGCGTGCAAGGGGAATGTAGTGGTCTGGGTCAATGTACCAGCAGATTCATCGAGCAGTGGCTGGGCATCAGTGCACTTGTGTCGCCCCCAGGAGTACGGTCGCCACAGTGGCATTACCTTCCTCCTAGGGAGTGTGATGTCATGCTTGGGAGCAACGAAGGATCTCTCTAGTAGGTTAACTGATTGGGCGGCGTTATTCCCACGAGTCATGACCCTCCAAACAGCGTTCATGAAGGCAAAGTGTTTGTTTTACGTGGGCAGTATGGTTGCAAAGCTGAACCTTAAAGGAATGTCGAGAAGGGCACCAGCAGGAGTGGAGCCTACGGTTAAATTCGACTCCACCTGGGAAACCTCAACCATGCCAGCTACAGAACAGATGCACACATTGCAAGCTTAATTCCGTTAACGAACGAGACTCCGTCATGCCCCGCGGTCCGAGTCCGGCTTACTAGAGGGACACGTGAGGCTCTGGCACATGAGATTGGCCAATAACTGGTGTGTCATGCCCTTACATGTCCGTGGCTGCATGTGCGCTACACTGAAAAGGCCAGCATTTGTCGCTTACAGGTGCAGATAACCCGCTGAACAACGTTAGTGATGGGGATCACTGATTACAATTATTACCCGCGAACGATGATTTCCCAGTAAGTGCAGGTCAACCGCAGTTCCGGAACTAGGCCTAACCGTCATTCCTGAAAAAATTAAAAACTTATGTGTGCAAACCACAGGTGCTGTAGCTTACTTAACAGCTCGCCAGCCGTTCTCACGCCCAGTATGGATTGCACGTGATTGCACAAAGGTTAGAAAGGGTACCGTATCCCCGGATAACATGTATGGATAGCGTACACATTCAAAATATATGTCTATATATCAGGAGGCAGGCTCTCTGGAGCTAGAGCCCAGACAGCAGGACAGGGCATAGCTACATCTTAACCATCATCTTTCAGTTCAATCAATTTGTAGTGGCAGTCCCAGTGAAGGATTTGACAGACCAGACTACACAGCGGAGGAGCAGGGAGAGGTAAACATTGCAATTGCTAGGGCCCTGCCCAAGCAAGGGGGGCACACTCGTGGGCGTCGGTACTGGCCCTGGGCCCCTCATAGTATGGCGGTGTGTCTGACGGCGGGTGTGCACCACCACCGTCAGAGACACTTGATTGCACTATGAGGGACCCTGTGCCAGTGCCCGCGCCCAAGAGTCGGCCCACCCACCTGTCCAGGGCAACGGCACTTGCACGGTTTCAGGTGCTAGGTGGTGACCCCGGCCATTGGGGGGGGCAGCCCAGTTAGGGAGGTTTACAAAGTGGCATATGTTGATGTGGGACATTCAGCTGCTGCAAAAGGCGAAATAGATCAAGTTCGCGGAATAGGAGGATAACCAAAGCAAGCCATTTTTCTGGCAACCTATGTGTCATCAAGGGAAGGTGGGACAAAATCCTTGGAAACCCATGCATGGTTCATTTTAATGAAGGTTAGATCATCCACATTTTGGGTTGACAGACGGGTCCTTTTTTCTGTCAGGATTGATCCAGCTGCACTGAAGACTCTTTCCGATAGCACACTTGCAGCTGGGCAAGCGAGCTCCTGTAAGGCATATTGTGCCAATTCAGGCCAGGTGTCCAGTTTAGCGGCCCAATAGTCAAAGGGGAATTACCTGTGTGGGAGAACATCGATATGGGAGGAAAAGTAGTTTGTAACCATAGTTGACAACTGCTGTCTCCTGTCACTTTCCATCGATGCAGTATTACCAGTTGTGTGAGTGGTACTTGAAAAATCAGTCCACAACATTGTCATGAAACCCCTGTCTCCAACGCCACTTCTGCTGTGTGCACCACGAACACCTCTGCCAAGCTGCCCCCGGCCCGTACGGCTCGTGTGAGAAACATCACCGCTGCTGTGTGCTGGGAATGCCTCAAGCAACCGATTTACCTAAATTGCTTGAGTTGCTTGTTTATTAGCCAATATTAGGTCAAGGTTCTCCTGTGGCATGATGTTTTGTAATTTGCCTTTATAGCGTGGATCCAGGATGCTGGCCAACCAGTAGTCGTCATTGTTCATCATTTTGGCAATGCGGGGGTCCCTTTTTAGGATTTAGGTAAATGCTTGTTTATTAGCCAATATTAGGTCAAGGTTCTCCTGTGGGAGGATGTTTTGTAATTTGCCTTTATAGCGTGGATCCAGGATGCTGGCCAACCAGTAGTCGTCATTGTTCATCATTTTGGCAATGCGGGGGTCCCTTTTTAGGATCTGCAAGGCATAATCTGACATGTGGGCCAATGTTCCCGGTGTCAATGATGCACTGCGAGTGCTGGTTGGATGAGCACTTTCTCGCAAATCCACATCCCTCCAGTCACGCACAAACCCTGTACCAGACCTTACCACGCCAACATTTTCACTTGCCCCACGAGATGCATCCTCCTCCCCTAAGTAATCATCCCCATCATCATCCTCCTCCTCCTCTTCTTCCTCCACCTCGTCCAGGAGAGGTCCCTGAGCAGACAATGGCTGAATGTCATCAAGGATTCCCTCCTCGTCAACATTGGCTGCAGACGCCTGCTCCTTAAGGTGCGTCAAAGTTTGCATGAGCAGACGCATAAGTGGGATGCTCATGCTTAGGATGGGGTCGTCTGTGCTTACCAGCCGTGTGCATTCCTCAAAACACTGAAGGACTTTACAGAGGTCTTTTAGCTTCGACCACTGCACACCTGTCAACTCCATGTCTGCTCTCAAAGTGCCTGGCCGTGTATCCTCCCACAAATGCATTATGGCCTGCCTCTGCTCGCACAGCCGCTCAACCATGTGCAGGGTGGAGTTCCACCTTGTTGCAATGTCGATAATGAGGCGGTGGTTGGGAAGGTGGAGCAATCACTGCAGCTTCTGCATACGAATGGAGTGTACAGGCGACTGGCGGATGTGCGCGCACAGTCTTCGCACCTTCTGGAGCAGGGCTGTTAACTCCGGATAATTATTGAGGAAGCACTGCACCACCAGGTTCAAGGTGTGAGCCAAGCAAGGTATGTGGCTGAGTATTGAAAGGGCTATGGCTGCCACAAAATTACGGCCGTTATCACTAACTACCTTGCCTGCCTCAAGATGTACACTGCCCAGCCATGACTCAGTTTGTCGCTGGAAGTACTCGGCGAGCACCTCGGCGGTGTGTCTGTCGCCCAAACACATCATCTGTAACACAGCCTGCTGACGCTTTCCACTAGCTGCTCGATAGGGGGACACCTCGTATGCAACATTGGCAGCTGCAGATGGAGTGCTCGTACGACTGCGCTTTGTGGACGAGCTTTCGCTTCTGGAGGAGGAGGAGGAGGATCGAACGCCTACAGCCAACTGTTTCCTATACCGTGGGCTAGGCAGCACTGTCCCACCACCGCTGTCCCCTGTGGATCCTGCATCCACCACATTAACCCAGTGCGCAGTGATGGACACGTAACGGCCCTGGCCATGCCGACTGGACCATGCATCAGTTGTGAGGTGCACCTTGCCACTCACTGACTGCTTGAGTGCATGGACAATGCGGTCTTTCACATGATGGTGGAGGGCTGGGATGGCTTTGCGAGAGAAGAAGTGGTGACTGGGTAGGTCATAGCATGGTACTGCATAGGCCATGAGTTTGCGGAAAGCTGCGATTTCCACCAACCGATAGGGCATCATCTCAAATGAGATTAGTTTGGCAATGTGGGCGTTCAAACCCAGTGTACGCGGATGAGAGACTGAGTACTTTCTTGACCTACTCATAGTGTCTGGGAGGGTGAGCTGGACTTGAGAGCTGCATATGGTGGAAGTAGCGGTGGACAGGGCGAACTGAGAGAGGGTTGATGATGGTGATGGAGTTGGTGTTCTTTCTGATGGCCTAGATTCAGTCTTTCGTTGATATAACAGTGGGATTCCCTGACTGCTGTGGCCTTGCAACAACACCTCAACATTTGCTGCTGTACTAACCGGTGGGCTTACAGTGGGGGAAACAATGTAGCATTGCTGACTACCTTCTTTGTGATCAGTTGCACATGTGGTACTTGAGGTTTGGTGTTGTGTCCACGCTTGCAAGTGCATGGTGGTTGAATGTCTAAGCATGCAACTGGTATTCAAATTTTTCAGATTTTTCACTCGGCTAAAGGTCTTTGCGCACTTCTTACAGATAACCTTGGCCTGATCATGAGGATTTTGTTCAAAAAAGTGCCACACTGCACTCTTCCTACTTTGGCAGACATTTTGCGGCCTAGCACGCTGTGATATTTTGACCCTCTGGACAAGCTGTCCAGCAACTCTTTTGATTTTTGGAACCTGTCTTTGGAGTGCTCCGTGCCTGCCAGATAACAGCTGTTGCGATGTCGATGTCTGCTGTGGATGCTCCTCATCTGAGCTATTGGAAGCAGCACCCTCTTCCCCCAATGGATGCCAATCTGGGTCAACAACTGGATCATCCATCACCTCCTCTTCAATGTCATGTGCACCTTCCTCTGTGTCACCGTGTATGGTGGTATAGTGTGCGGGAAGGGGCACCTGAGTCTCATCAGGGTCAGAATCTGGCTCTGTACACTGCGAGGACAATGTAGTGCTCTGAGTGAATGTACCAGCAGAATCATCTATCAGTGGCTGTGCATCAGGGCACTCGATGTCAGATTCATCTTGGCCTGGGTAATTCACCATTTCACTTGATAATCCAGGCATGGTATGTGAAAACAGCTCCATGGAGTAATCAGTAGTATGGCCTGCGTCATCCTTCAATCTTGGTTGGGGTGAAGGACACAAGGAAATTTGTGGTTCATGAACATGAGCCTCCAATGACGACTCAGTGCTTTTATTTTTTACAACTTCAGAAGAGGAGGCGATAGAGCTGGAGGCTGAGTCAGCAATGTAAGCCAAAACTTTTTCCTGAAGCTCTGGCTTTAAAAGCGGTTTGCCAACTCCTAGAAAAGTAAGCCTTCGAGGCCTTGTGGAGCCAGATGATGACACAGGCTCAACACCTCCTGCATTCGGTCCTATTTTGCTTTTGCCACTACCATCAGATCCACCACCAACACCATCATTACCAGCTGCCAACCCCCGCCCAATTCCACAGCCTCTTCCACCAGCCTTCCTCATTTTTGGTAGAAATGTAGACAAAATCCAACAAACTATATAGTAATGTAAAACAAGGTACAAGGTGTCTATAGGACAGGGGAGATTTTGAATTTCTGCACACATTTGTGGACACTGTACACTTTTGGATTGTGTGAGGCCCACTGAATATCACAGCGCTATGTCACAGGCTCGATGGCACAGGTGTGAAAAAAGTGACTACAGGATAAGGGAGATTTTGAATTTCTGCACACACTTGTGGACACTGGACACTTATGGATTGTGTGAGGCCCACTGAATATCACAGCGCTATGTCACAGGCTCGATGGCACAGGTGTGAAAAAAGTGACTACAGGATAACAGAGATTTTGAATTTCTGCACACACTAGTGGACACTGGACACTTTTGAATTGTGTGAGGCCCACTGAATATCAGAGCGCTATGTCACAGGCAGAAATTGGCTAGTGTATCACAAACTACAAGGTGTATATAGAATTGGGCAGAATAGGAATCTCCCTAGAGTCTGTAAGAACGGAACAAGTCCTCCACTTATCCTTCCAGAGTGACACACAGATAGCTTCACTGTGGCCGTGATAACAGCCGTTACACGGTACTGAGAGGAGCGTGCACATACATGGCTGTCCGGTGTACGTAAAATTGTCAAGGTCCGTGTTTTTTAAGTATACGGACTGACACACGCTGTCTCTCTATAGTTCTGAATGTGATCACACAGCAAATATATTTAACTGTTTGAAAGCTAGACAAAACTAGAAGGTGCAGGTCTGTAAGAATGGAACATGTCCTCGACTTATTCTTACAGAGTGACACACAGATAGCTTCACTGTGGCTGTGATAACAGCCGTTACACGGTACTGTGTGAGGAGTGTGCACCGCTGTATGGTGTGAAAAAATGCACGCTCAGTACCTCAGCAGGACAAAAAAAAAATTGGGATTGCTTTTAAAAAAGCAGTTTGCAGAGCAGTGGGTAAACAGCAATGCAGCCGTCAGGAAGCCTTAGAAGGCAGCCTAACAACCAACACCGCTGATCCAGCAAAATATAGCCTCCCCTTGCACTGCACACACAGTGACTGGTGTGCTGTACAGGCAAAATCGCTAGCAGCAGAAGCAGTTTTTGGTGTCTTCTTCCCTGCCTAACGCTCTCCCTACAGAATCAGCAGCAGCTCTCCCTATTCTGAGATCAGCATGAGGAACATGGCGGTCGGCGTGCACGCCCTTTTATACCCCCTGTGACGCCCACCAAAGCAAGCCAATCACTTGCATGCCCTTCTGAAAGATGGTGGTGACCCCTGCCTATGTCATCACGTTGCCCACAGTGTCCGTGGATCCTGATTGGCTGAAAAAGAGCGCAAAACAAACTTTTGAAACGTGACTTTGGTGCGTAAGTCACCGACCTCGTGGCCGACCTCATCCTAGGGTCGGGTTTCGTTTCATGAAACCCGACTTTGCCAAAAGTCGGCGACTTTTGAAATTTTTCGATCCGTTTCGCTCAACTCTAATTTTGGCTTTCCATCATTTTTTCATGCTGGATCCGTTTTTTTCTCATAGACTTGTATTAGTGACAGATTGTGACGGATGGCCACACGTTTCATCTGTCGTCCAACGGATCCGTCAGAAAATCTCTGTCCGTCGGCCAGAGACAACGGACAGATGAACATTTTTTGTGTACGTCGAAAAGTCGGATAGCGACGGATTCCATCTTTTAAAACTGAGCATGCCCGGAATCATTTTTCTTCCTTTATTTTAACCCCTGCGACTGCTTTTTCTATTCTGGCACAAAATCCTTCTCTCTCTCTCTCGCTCCAGAATTCTGTTTCTTTAATTCCTACAGCAAGGCTGCTACAACGGATCAGTCATAAAAACAGATCCAGTGCATCAGTTTTTTGCAATATACGCAGGATCCGTCCACTTGACGGATCTGAACACTTTGACGGATTGTGACTGATTGCAAAAGACTGGAGTGTGAAAGGGGCCTTAAGAAGCGAGATGTGGATGAGAAAAGGCGGTGGATCCGTTGCCAACCGTCAATTGACGGAATCTGCCATCGGATCCTCCTTTTTATACTGAGCATGCCCGAATGAATGTCCTTTCATGATATTTAACCCCAAATCCCATTCTGTGGCAGCCAAATCTCTCTCTCTCGTGAAACAGGCCTTACTTTAAATTTCATGCACTAGCGTCTAAAGCGGATCCGTACAAAAAACGGATCCAGTTGCATCCGTTTGCCACAAAACGGAAACGGATCCGTTTTTGCACACTGGCAGATTTTGACTAACGCCAGAAAACTGAAGTGTGAAACAGGCCTAAGAGAAAGAAAAGACTCAATCAGAGAAGAGGTCACCTATAAGGTACCAGGATGTACATTTTTAGCTATTGGTACTGACTGCGTCTCGTCAGTACTATGGTTCCTGTATAGTCCACAGTCTGATAAAGACTGATAACTCCCAGCATCTCCTTACCATTGTTAAGGACATACTGGGAGTTGTAGGTTCATGAGATACAAATGTATATGGGCCTGACTTAGAAGGATTCAGCTCATCAGTTATTAATCACATGATGTCATAGACCTAATGGAAAAGGGAAGAATTAGCTGGGTAGAAATGCAAAATGGGCGCCTTCGGCTTCATCTGCCTTGGGCACCCAAAATACTTTGTTTCGGCCCTGGTAACGGATAAAGCAAAATCCTACATGACCTATCAGTGTTCTACGATTTGGGTTGAGGACACTTATTGTATGTGGGCTGGTGAATTTTGTGTGCCAGGGCTGCTTTTTAGTCCCAACTCGGCCCTGAATCCCCTCATGTATCTGAATGGGAGGAAGAGTGTGAACTTGTGCTAATTGTGCAGTCACACTTTGTCATCTCTGCTCCGTCCTGTCTTCCAGCGCAGGGTTAAATTGCTCTGACTTCATATCTGGCTTCATGGCTTGATCATAAATGCTGGATCCTGATCCCCAACAAAATCTCACCAACCGAAGATTGTGAAAGAAACACACAAAACACTTTTATTGGATGTTAAATTGACCGAATTTTATTCCAAATCTCATCATTATTATTTCTTTCACTGTCTGAAATTTAGAATCAGCCAATTACTATGAAAGAGACACTGAAAATGGCAGAACCCCCGACTCACGAAGAATCGTCCTTCAGCACTCAGGAGAGGAAAAACCCCCTGTGGTGGAAACCTCTAGGGAACCATGGCTGCAGGACTGCCCTTCCCTTGGGCTTAGAAGGTTAGTGCCAACATGTAACAGCAAATTGTACCTGAATTTGTACATTGTGCCATATTTGTTTTGGAGAAGCCTAATGCGACCTCTCCAGGCCATACACATAAAGTGAAGGCGGCGAGTACCGGACGTGAGGGAGATCTGGCTGCAACATCTGTCACCCCATTGATCTGGCTGGCTAGGCGGTATGGCTGATCTGGCTGGCTAGGCGCTATGGCTGATCTGGCTGGCTAGGCGCTATGGCTGATCTGGCTGGCTAGGCGGTGTCCCCTTCCTCCCATTGTGGAGTGATGAAGCTCCAGGTCTCCAGACACATCAAGTATGGCTTCCGTCTACGGCTGAATGACTTATGGTTCTGGAATCTTCTCCTGCATCATAGATGCATGTGTTTATGACATCAGCGCAGTTGCCATAGTTATCACAGGTGTTTTATACTGTGGTTTCATTGGCTAGAAAGTCCCTCTCAGTGTTCCAAAGAATTAACCCTTGAATGACTGGTATTGTGCCTTTCTCCAGAAGCCTGTAAAATAAACTTGTCACTAGACAGGACCATTATCATTATTATATTTTAAAGTTGCCCCAACCAAAGTCTAATAAGTGAGCGCATCTAGAGTTGATGTGTAACAAGGGCAATCATTCCATTAAGCCCTACTAAATGCATAAATGCACAATATGAGAACAGAGCAGTCTCATAGAAAATTAATGATACCAAGGTAAATGCAGTTAGATATGGGATGCTATATAGGGGCTCATACTGTATATAGGAGCTATATGGGGACTCACACTGTATATAGGAGGCAATATGGTGGCAAACAATGTATTCAGGAGGCTATATGTGAGTGCTCATACTGTATATAGGAGGCTATATGGGGACTCACACTGTATATAGGAGGCAAACACTGTATTCAAGAGGCTATATGTGGGCTCATACTGTTTATAGGAAGCAATGCGCAGGCTCATACTGTACATAGGAGGTTATATGTGGATGCTCATACTGTATAGCCATATGAGGCTATATGCGGCCTCATACTGTATATATGAAGTGAAGTACAGGCTCATACTGTATATAGGAGGCACAAACTGTATTCAGGAGGTTATATGTGGGTGATCATACTGTATATACTGTAGGAGGCTATGTGGGCTCACATTGTATATATGAAGCAATGTGCAGGCTCATACTGTATATAGGAGACTATATGCGGCCTCATACTGTATACAGGAGGCTATGTGGGCTCATACTGTATATAGGAGGCTATATGCAGCCTCATACTGTATATAGGAAGTGATGTACAGGCTCATACTGTATATAAGAGGCTATGTGCAGGCTCATACTGTATATAGAAAGCAATGTGCAGGCTCATTCTGTATATAGGAGGTAAACACTGCATTCAGGAGGCTATATGTGGGTGCTCATACTGTATATAGGAGGCTATATGCGGCCTCATACTGTATATAGGAAGCGAAGTACAGGCTCATACTTTATATAGGAGGCTATATGCGGCCTCATACTGTATATAGGAGGCTATATGCAGCATCATACTGTATACAGGAGGCTGTATGTGGGTGCTCATACTGTATATAGGAGGCTATATGTGGCCTCATACTGTATAAAGGAATCGATGTGCAGGCTCATACTGTATATAGAAGGCTATATGGGGACTCACACTGTATATAGGAGGCAAATACTGTATTCAGGAGGCTATATGTGGGCTCATACTGTATATAGGAAGCGATTTGCAGGCTCATACTGTTTTTAGGAAGCGATGTGCAGGCTCATACTGTTTAGGAAGCGATGTGCAGGCTCATACTGTACATAGGAGGCTATGTGGATGCTCATACTGTTTATAGGAAGCAATGCGCAGGCTCATACTGTACATAGGAGGCTATATGTGTGTGCTCATACTGTATATAGGAGGCTATATGCGGCCTCATACTGTATATAGCAAGTGATGTACAGGCTCATACTGTATATAGGAGGCTATTTGCAGGCTCATACTGTATATAGGAAGCAATGTGCTGGCTCATACTGTATATAGGAGGTAAACACTGCATTCAGGATGCTATATGTGGGTGCTCATACTGTATATAGGAGGCTATATGCGGCCTCATACTGTATATAGGAAGCGAAGTACAGGCTCATACTGTATATAGGAGGCTATATGCGGCCTCATACTGTATATAGGAGGCTATATGCAGCATCATACTGTATACAGGAGGCTATATGTGGGTGCTCATACTGTATATAGAAGGCTATATGTGGCCTCATACTGTATATAGGAAGCGATGTGCAGGCTCATACTGTATATAGAAGGCTATATGGGGACTCACACTGTATATAGGAGGCAAATACTGTATTCAGGAGGCTATATGTGGGCTCATACTGTTTATAGGAAGCGATGTGCAGGCTCATACTGTTTTTAGGAAGCGATGTGCAGGCTCATACTGTTTAGGAAGCGATGTGCAGGCTCATACTGTACATAGGAGGCTATGTGGATGCTCATACTGTTTATAGGAAGCAATGCGCAGGCTCATACTGTACATAGGAGGCTATATGTGTGCTCATACTGTATATAGGAGGCTATATGCGGCCTCATACTGTATATAGGAAGTGATGTACAGGCTCATACTGTATATAGGAGGCTATTTGCAGGCTCATACTGTATATAGGAAGCAATGTGCAGGCTCATACTGTATATAGGAGGTAAACACTGCATTCAGGATGCTATATGTGGGTGCTCATACTGTATATAGGAGGCTATATGCGGCCTCATACTGTATATAGGAAGCGAAGTACAGGCTCATACTGTATATAGGAGGCTATATGCGGCCTCATACTGTATATAGGAGGCTATATGCAGCATCATACTGTATACAGGAGGCTATATGTGGGTGCTCATACTGTATATAGAAGGCTATATGTGGCCTCATACTGTATATAGGAAGCGATGTGCAGGCTCATACTGTATATAGAAGGCTATATGGGGACTCACACTGTATATAGGAGGCAAATACTGTATTCAGGAGGCTATATGTGGGCTCATACTGTTTATAGGAAGCGATGTGCAGGCTCATACTGTTTATAGGAAGCGATTTGCAGGCTCATACTGTACATAGGAGGCTATGTGGATGCTCATACTGTTTATAGGAAGCAATGCGCAGGCTCATACTGTACAAAGGAGGCTATATGTGGGTGCTCATACTGTATATAGGAGGCTATATGCGGCCTCATACTGTATAGAGGAAATGATGTACAGGCTCATACTGTTTATAGGAGGCTATGTGCAAGCTCATACTGTATATAGGAAGCAATGTGCAGGCTCATGCTGTATATAGGAGGCAAAAACTGTATTCAGGAGGCTATATGTGGGTGCTCATACTGTATATAGGAGGCTATATGCGGCCTCATACTGTATATAGGAAGCGATGTGCAGGCTCATACCGTACATAGGAGGCTATATGTGGCCTCATACTGTATATAGGAAGCGATGTGCAGCCTCATACTGTATATAGGAGGCTATGTGGGCTCATATTGTATATAGGAAGTAATGTGCAGGCTTATACTGTATATAGGAGACTATATGCGGCCTCATACTGTATATAGAAGGCTATATGCGGCCTCATACTGTATACAGGAGGCTATGTGGGCTCATACTGTATATAGGAAGCAATATGCAGCCTCATACTGTATATAGGAAGCGATGTACAGGCTCATACTGTATATAGTATAAAGTGCAAATATATCCCAAATACTGGAAAAAATTCTTCAAAGGCTCAACTCACTGGAAATATAATAGCAAAAAAAATATCATAAATGAGCTATTAAATATCACAAGAGATCAAAATTGGAGTTTTTCAAGATAAATAATTTATTTAGAATAATTAACAGAGCATAAATGCTAAATGCAAGTTACAGCAGACATAAACACAATATAATTAAACCAGCACCTTATCATTTTCACTTTTAACAGCCAATCAGAGCGATTGTAGACATGTGGGGGTGAAGCCACCCCACCTGTGGAAAAGTACAAAGCCCCCTGTGTGTGTGGGTCGGGTGGGGTCACTGAAAGGTCAGTCACCCGACCCGCAGGAGGGCAATTAATTCATGACGCCACATAGGCGTCACTGGTCAGATTGGCACAGCTTTTCATGATGCCTATGTGGAGTCATTGGTCGGGAAGGGGTTAAAGGAGCATACACGCCTTTGCACAGTGGGGGTATTAATATTTTCTATGGGACACTAATTTTTGGGGGAGGGAGTAATCATAGTAATGGCACAGTTTTTTAAAATATTGGGGTCAGTATCCTATGCCTCAGGTAAGCAGAGTGGGGAGTTTTTGTAGGTTGAGAATAAATGAGACATCAGTAGAAATGTGAGATGTCAAATGTGTTTTTGTTGTAATCTGTGCAGATGAGTTGTGGCTGGAGAAGTGGTAATGGAGGTCTGGGCCTGATGAAAAAGACAGGAAAAGTGAGCGACCCAAATCAGAAAGATTGTCAGCTGTAAGGTTCTATATATAACTACTGTACTCACGTGTATGTTCTGTGGGACTAGTATCTACCAATATACGATAACAGTAAGATGGTAATATTGCTCTTTTTAGTAGACTATTTTTTTTATTTAGTGACCGCTAAATTTGTTTCAGTCTATGTAGTAGTAGGTGTATGGTGGTGTCATTGGTCTCTGTATAGTGTTTTGTTATGTAAAGGTAATGGTTATATTATATTATGTATTTGCTGAGTAGTGGTGATGGTGGTGGACATTGAGTAGTTTTATTGTTTTGGTCTTTTATAGTAGTAATTTTGATAATATTGGTCTTTGCATTGTATGTTTTACTACAGTGCTATGGGAGCATAACCGATCTTACTACAGAGATAAGGGAGCAGAACCGAGTTTACTACAGAGATAAGGGAGCAGAACCAAGCTTAATATGTCTACTTCACAGATATGGGAACAGAACCAAGCTTACAGCATGCATATGGTACAAGAATCTAGATTACTACATCAATACAGAACCAGAACCAAGCTTACTGCTTAGATATGGTACCATAACTGAGCTTACTGACAAACATACATATATCTCTAGAAACACTGACAAGTAAACACACATTACAGCAGGGACATTGCTAGGGTTCTAAAAGTTCAGGGGTCCATGCCTCAAAGTGCATGTCTACCCATCTGACCCCCTATAATCATCTAAAGAGCATCTATAGATATATAAGTACAGTATACCACTGTTGCTAACCAAAAACATACAATGCAAAGACCAATATTATCAAAATTACTACTATAAAAGACCAAAACAATAAAACTACTCAATGTCCACCACCATCACCACTACTCAGCAAATACATAATATAATATAACCATTACCTTTACATAACAAAACACTATACAGAGACCAATGACACCACCATACACCTACTACTACATAGACTGAAACAAATTTAGCGGTCACTAAATAAAAAAAATAGTCTACTAAAAAGAGCAATATTACCATCTTACTGTTATCGTATATTGGTAGATACTAGTCCCACAGAACATACACGTGAGTACAGTAGTTATATATAGAACCTTACAGCTGACAATCTTTCTGATTTGGGTCGCTCACTTTTCCTGTCTTTTTCATCAGGCCCAGACCTCCATTACCACTTCTCCAGCCACAACTCATCTGCACAGATTACAACAAAAACACATTTGACATCTCACATTTCTACTGATGTCTCATTTATTCTCAACCTACAAAAACTCCCCACTCTGCTTACCTGAGGCATAGGATACTGACCCCAATATTTTAAAAAACTGTGCCATTACTATGATTACTCCCTCCCCCAAAAATTAGTGTCCCATAGAAAATATTAATACCCCCACTGTGCAAAGGCGTGTATGCTCCTTTAACCCCTTCCCGACCAATGACTCCACATAGGCATCATGAAAAGCTGTGCCAATCTGACCAGTGACGCCTATGTGGCGTCATGAATTAATTGCCCTCCTGCGGGTCGGGTGACTGACCTTTCAGTGACCCCACCCGACCCACACACACAGGGGGCTTTGTACTTCTCCACAGGTGGGGTGGCTTCACCCCCACATGTCTACAATCGCTCTGATTGGCTGTTAAAAGTGAAAATGATAAGGTGCTGGTTTAATTATATTGTGTTTATGTCTGCTGTAACTTGCATTTAGCATTTATGCTCTGTTAATTATTCTAAATAAATTATTTAGCTTGAAAAACTCCAATTTTGATCTCTTGTGATACTTAATAGCTCATTTATGATATTTTTTTTGCTATTATATTTCCAGTGAGTTGAGCCTTTGAAGAATTTTTTCCAGTATTTGGGATATATTTGCACTTTATACTATATACAGTATGAGCCTGTACATCGCTTCCTATATACAGTATGAGGCTGCATATTGCTTCCTATATACAGTATGAGCCCACATAGCCTCCTGTATACAGTATGAGGACGCATATAGCCTTCTATATACAGTATGAGGCCGTATATAGTCTCCTATATACAGTATGAGCCTGCACATTACTTCCTATATACAATATGAGCCCACATAGCCTCCTATATACAGTATGAGGCTGCACATCGCTTCCTATATACAGTATGAGGCCACATATAGCCTCCTATGTACGGTATGAGCCTGCACATCGCTTCCTATATACAGTATGAGGCCGCATATAGCCTCCTATATACAGTATGAGCACCCACATATAGCCTCCTGAATACAGTTTTTGCCTCCTATATACAGCATGAGCCTGCACATTGCTTCCTATATACAGTATGAGCCTGCACATAGCCTCCTATAAACAGTATGAGCCTGTACATCATTTCCTCTATACAGTATGAGGCCGCATATAGCCTCCTATATACAGTATGAGCACCCACATATAGCCTCCTTTGTACAGTATGAGCCTGCGCATTGCTTCCTATAAACAGTATGAGCATCCACATAGCCTCCTATGTACAGTATGAGCCTGCAAATCGCTTCCTATAAACAGTATGAGCCTGCACATCGCTTCCTATAAACAGTATGAGCCCACATATAGCCTCCTGAATACAGTATTTGCCTCCTATATACAGTGTGAGTCCCCATATAGCCTTCTATATACAGTATGAGCCTGCACATTGCTTCCTATATACAGTATGAGGCCACATATAGCCTTCTATATACAGTATGAGCACCCACATATAGCCTCCTGTATACAGTATGATGCTGCATATAGCCTCCTATATACAGTATGAGGCCGCATATAGCCTCCTATATACAGTATGAGCCTGTACTTCGCTTCCTATATACAGTATGAGGCCGCATATAGCCTCCTATATACAGTATGAGCACCCACATATAGCATCCTGAATGCAGTGTTTACCTCCTATATACAGTATGAGCCTGCACATTGCTTCCTATATACAGTATGAGCCTGCAAATAGCCTCCTATATACAGTATGAGCCTGTACATCACTTCCTATATACAGTATGAGGCCGCATATAGCCTCCTATATACAGTATGAGCACACATATAGCCTCCTATGTACAGTATGAGCCTGCGCATTGCTTCCTATAAACAGTATGAGCATCCACATAGCCTCCTATGTACAGTATGAGCCTGCACATCGCTTCCTAAACAGTATGAGCCTGCACATCGCTTCCTAAAAACAGTATGAGCCTGCACATCGCTTCGTATAAACAGTATGAGCCCACATATAGCCTCCTGAATACAGTATTTGCCTCCTATATACAGTGTGAGTCCCCATATAGCCTTCTATATACAGTATGAGCCTGCACATCGCTTCCTATTTACAGTATGAGGCCACATATAGCCTTCTATATACAGTATGAGCACCCACATATAGCCTCCTGTATACAGTATGATGCTGCATATAGCCTCCTATATACAGTATGAGGCCGCATATAGCCTCCTATATACAGTATGAGCCTGTACTTCGCTTCCTATATACAGTATGAGGCCGCATATAGCCTCCTATATACAGTATGAGCACCCACATATAGCATCCTGAATGCAGTGTTTACCTCCTATATACAGTATGAGCCAGCACATTGCTTCCTATATACAGTATGAGCCTGCAAATAGCCTCCTATATACAGTATGAGCCTGTACATCACTTCCTATATACAGTATGAGGCCGCATATAGCCTCCTATATACAGTATGAGCACACACATATAGCCTCCTATGTACAGTATGAGCCTGCGCATTGCTTCCTATAAACAGTATGAGCATCCACATAGCCTCCTATGTACAGTATGAGCCTGCACATCGCTTCCTAAACAGTATGAGCCTGCACATCGCTTCCTAAAAACAGTATGAGCCTGCAAATCGCTTCCTATATACAGTATGAGCCCACATATAGCCTCCTGAATACAGTATTTGCCTCCTAAATACAGTGTGAGTCCCCATATAGCCTTCTATATACAGTATGAGCCTGCACATCGATTCCTTTATACAGTATGAGGCCACATATAGCCTCCTATATACAGTATGAGCACCCACATATAGCCTCCTGTATACAGTATGATGCTGCATATAGCCTCCTATATACAGTATGAGGCCGCATATAGCCTCCTATATAAAGTATGAGCCTGTACTCCGCTTCCTATATACAGTATGAGGCCGCATATAGCCTCCTATATACAGTATGAGCACCCACATATAGCCTCCTGAATGCAGTGTTTACCTCCTATATACAGTATGAGCCTGCACATTGCTTTCTATATACAGTATGAGCCTGCACATAGCCTCTTATATACAGTATGAGCCTGTACATCACTTCCTATATACAGTATGAGGCTGCATATAGCCTCCTATATACAGTATGAGCCCACATAGCCTCCTGTATACAGTATGAGGCCGCATATAGTCTCCTATATACAGTATGAGCCTGCACATTGCTTCATACAGTCATATGTAAAAGTTTGGGCACCCCTATTAATGTTAACCTTTTTTCTTTATAACAATTTTGGTTTTTGCAACAGCTATTTCAGTTTCATATATCTAATAACTGATGGACTCAGTTAAAGTTCTGGATTCAAATGAGGTTTATTGTACTAACAGAAAATGTGCAATCTGCATTTAAACAAAATTTGACCGGTGCAAAAGTATGGGCACCCTTATCATTTTCTTGATTTGAACACTCCTAACTACTTTTTACTGACTTCCTGAAGCACTAAATTGGTTTTGTAACCTCATTGAGCTTTGAACTTCATAGCCAGGTATATCAAATCATGAGAAAAGGTATTTAAAGTGGCCACTTACAAGTAGTTCTCCTATTTGATTCTCCTATGAAGAGTGGCATCATGGGCTCCTCAAATCAACTCTCAAATGATCTGAAAACAAAGATTATTCAACATAGCTTTTCAGGGGAAGGATACAAAAAGTTGTCTCAGAGATTTAACCTGTCAGTTTCCACTGTGAGGAACATAGTTAGGAAATGGAAGAACACAGGTACAGTTCTTGTTAAGCCCAGAAGTGGCAGGCCAAGAAAAATATCAGAAAGGCAGAGAAGAAGAATGGTGAGAACAGTCAAGGACAATCCACAGACCACCTCCAAAGACCTGCAGCCTCATCTTGCTGCAGATGGTGTCACTGTGCATCGGTCAACAATACAGCGCATGCATAACGCCTTTTTGTATGACCAAACAACTTAATCTTTGCTTCATCAGTCCACAGGACCTTCTTCCAAAATGTAACTGGCTTGTCCAAATGTGCTTTTGCATACCTCAGGCGACTCTGTTTGTGGCGTGCTTGCAGAAACGGCTTCTTTCGCATCACTCTCCCATACAGCTTCTCCTTGTGCAAAGTGCGCTGTATTGTTGACCGATGCACAGTGACACCATCTGCAGCAAGATGATGCTGCAGGTCTTTGGAGGTGGTCTGTGGATTGTCCTTGACTGTTCTCACCATTCTTCTTCTCTGCCTTTCTGATATTTTTCTTGGCCTGCCACTTCTGGGCTTAACAAGAACTGCACCTGTGTTCTTCCATTTCCTTATTATGTTCCTCACAGTGGAAACTGACAGGTTAAATCTCTGAGACAACTTTTTGTATCCTTCCCCTGAAAAGCTATGTTGAATAATCTTTGTTTTCAGATCATTTGAGAGTTGTTTTGAGGAGCCCATGATGCCACTCTTCATAGGAGAATCTAATAGGAGAACTACTTACAAGTGGCCACTTTAAATACCTTTTCTCATGATTTGATACACCTGGCTATGAAGTTCAAAGCTTAATGAGGATACAAAACCAATTTAGTGCTTCAGGAAGTCAGTAAAAAGTAGTTAGGAGTGTTCAAATCAAGAAAATGATAAGGGTGCCCATACTTTTGCACCGGTCAAATTTTGTTTAAATGCAGATTGCACATTTTCTGTTAGTACAATAAACCTCATTTGAATCCAGAAATATAACTGAGTCCATCAGTTATTAGATATACGAAACTGAAATAGCTGTTGCAAAAACCAAAATTGTTATAAAGAAAAAAGGTTAACATTAATAGGGGTGCCCAAACTTTTACATATGACTGTATATACAATATGAGCCCACATAGCCTCCTACAGTATATACAGTATGATCACCCACATATAGCCTCCTGAATACAGTTTGTGCCTCCTATATACAGTATGAGCCTGTACTTCACTTCATATATACAGTATGAGGCCGCATATAGCCTCATATAGCTATACAGTATGAGCATCCACATATAACCTCCTATGTACAGTATGAGCCTGCGCATTGCTTCCTATAAACAGTATGAGCATCCACATAGCCTCCTATGTACAGTATGAGCCTGCACATCGCTTCCTATAAACAGTATGAGCCTGCAAATTGCTTCCTATATACAGTATGAGCCCACATATAGCCTCTTGAATACAGTGTTTGCCTCCTATATACAGTGTGAGTCCCCATATAGCCTCCTATATACAGTATGAGCACTCACATATAGCCTCCTGAATACATTGTTTGCCACCATATTGCCTCCTATATACAGTGTGAGTCCCCATATAGCTCCTATATACAGTATGAGCCCCTATATAGCATCCCATATCTAACTGCATTTACCTTGGTATCATTAATTTTCTATGAGACTGCTCTGTTCTCATATTGTGCATTTATGCATTTAGTAGGGCTTAATGGAATGATTGCCCTTGTTACACATCAACTCTAGATGCGCTCACTTATTAGACTTTGGTTGGGGCAACTTTAAAATATAATAATGATAATGGTCCTGTCTAGTGACAAGTTTATTTTACAGGCTTCTAGAGAAAGGCACAATACCAGTCATTCAAGGGTTAATTCTTTGGAACACTGAGAGGGACTTTCTAGCCAATGAAACCACAGTATAAAACACCTGTGATAACTATGGCAACTGCGCTGATGTCATAAACACATGCATCTATGATGCAGGAGAAGATTCCAGAACCATAAGTCATTCAGCCGTAGACGGAAGCCATACTTGATGTGTCTGGAGACCTGGAGCTTCATCACTCCACAATGGGAGGAAGGGGACACCGCCTAGCCAGCCAGATCAGCCATAGCGCCTAGCCAGCCAGATCAGCCATAGCGCCTAGCCAGCCAGATCAGCCATACCGCCTAGCCAGCCAGATCAATGGGGTGACAGATGTTGCAGCCAGATCTCCCTCACGTCCGGTACTCGCCGCCTTCACTTTATGTGTATGGCCTGGAGAGGTCGCATTAGGCTTCTCCAAAACAAATATGACACAATGTACAAATTCAGGTACAATTTGCTGTTACATGTTGGCACTAACCTTCTAAGCCCAAGGGAAGGGCAGTCCTGCAGCCATGGTTCCCTAGAGGTTTCCACCACAGGGGGTTTTTCCTCTCCTGAGTGCTGAAGGACGATTCTTCGTGAGTCGGGGGTTCTGCCATTTTCAGTGTCTCTTTCATAGTAATTGGCTGATTCTAAATTTCAGACACTGAAAGAAATAATAATGATGAGATTTGGAATAAAATTCGGTCAATTTAACATCCAATAAAAGTGTTTTGTGTGTTTCTTTCACAATCTTCGGTTGGTGAGATTTTGTTGGGGATCAGGATCCAGCATCTATGATCAAGCCATGAAGCCAGATATGAAGTCAGAGCAATTTAACCCTGCGCTGGAAGACAGGACGGAGCAGAGATGACAAAGTGTGACTGCACAATTAGCACAAGTTCACACTCTTCCTCCCATTCAGATACATGAGGGGATTCAGGGCCGAGTTGGGACTAAAAAGCAGCCCTGGCACACAAAATTCACCAGCCCACATACAATAAGTGTCCTCAACCCAAATCGTAGAACACTGATAGGTCATGTAGGATTTTGCTTTATCCGTTACCAGGGCCGAAACAAAGTATTTTGGGTGCCCAAGGCAGATGAAGCCGAAGGCGCCCATTTTGCATTTCTACCCAGCTAATTCTTCCCTTTTCCATTAGGTCTATGACATCATGTGATTAATAACTGATGAGCTGAATCCTTCTAAGTCAGGCCCATATACATTTGTATCTCATGAACCTACAACTCCCAGTATGTCCTTAACAATGGTAAGGAGATGCTGGGAGTTATCAGTCTTTATCAGACTGTGGACTATACAGGAACCATAGTACTGATGAGACGCAGTCAGTACCAATAGCTAAAAATGTACATCCTGGTACCTTATAGGTGACCTCTTCTCTGATTGAGTCTTTTCTTTCTCTTAGGCCTGTTTCACACTTCAGTTTTCTGGCGTTAGTCAAAATCTGCCAGTGTGCAAAAACGGATCCGTTTCCGTTTTGTGGCAAACGGATGCAACTGGATCCGTTTTTTGTACGGATCCGCTTTAGACGCTAGTGCATGAAATTTAAAGTAAGGCCTGTTTCACGAGAGAGAGAGATTTGGCTGCCACAGAATGGGATTTGGGGTTAAATATCATGAAAGGACATTCATTCGGGCATGCTCAGTATAAAAAGGAGGATCCGATGGCAGATTCCGTCAATTGACGGTTGGCAACGGATCCACCGCCTTTTCTCATCCACATCTCGCTTCTTAAGGCCCCTTTCACACTCCAGTCTTTTGCAATCAGTCACAATCCGTCAAAGTGTTCAGATCCGTCAAGTGGACGAATCCTGCGTATATTGCAAAAAACTGATGAACTGGATCTGTTTTTATGACTGATCCGTTGTAGCAGCCTTGCTGTAGGAATTAAAGAAACAGAATTCTGGAGCGAGAGAGAGAGAGAAGGATTTTGTGCCAGAATAGAAAAAGCAGTCGCAGGGGTTAAAATAAAGGAAGAAAAATGATTCCGGGCATGCTCAGTTTTAAAAGATGGAATCCGTCGCTATCCGACTTTTCGACGTACACAAAAAATGTTCATCTGTCCGTTGTCTCTGGCCGACGGACAGAGATTTTCTGACGGATCCGTTGGATGACAGATGAAACGTGTGGCCATCCGTCACAATCTGTCACTAATACAAGTCTATGAGAAAAAAATGGATCCAGCATGAAAAAATGATGGAAAGCCAAAATTAGAGTTGAGCGAAACGGATCGAAAAATTTCAAAAGTCGCCGACTTTTGGCAAAGTCGGGTTTCATGAAACGAAACCCGACCCTAGGATGAGGTCGGCCACGAGGTCGGTGACTTACGCACCAAAGTCACGTTTCAAAAGTTTGTTTTGCGCTCTTTTTCAGCCAATCAGGATCCACGGACACTGTGGGCAATGTGATGACATAGGCAGGGGTCACCACCATCTTTCAGAAGGGCATGCAAGTGATTGGCTTGCTTTGGTGGGCGTCACAGGGGGTATAAAAGGGCGTGCACGCCGACCGCCATGTTCCTCATGCTGATCTCAGAATAGGGAGAGCTGCTGCTGATTCTGTAGGGAGAGCGTTAGGCAGGGAAGAAGACACCAAAAACTGCTTCTGCTGCTAGCGATTTTGCCTGTACAACACACCAGTCACTGTGTGTGCAGTGCAAGGGGAGGCTATATTTTGCTGGATCAGCGGTGTTGGTTGTTAGGCTGCCTTCTAAGGCTTCCTGACGGCTGCATTGCTGTTTACCCACTGCTCTGCAAACTGCTTTTTTAAAAGCAATCCCAATTTTTTTTTTGTCCTGCTGAGGTACTGAGCGTGCATTTTTTCACACCATACAGCGGTGCACACTCCTCACACAGTACCGTGTAACGGCTGTTATCACAGCCACAGTGAAGCTATCTGTGTGTCACTCTGTAAGAATAAGTCGAGGACATGTTCCGTTCTTACAGACCTGCACCTTCTAGTTTTGTCTAGCTTTCAAACAGTTAAATATATTTGCTGTTTGATCACATTCAAAACTATAGAGAGACAGCGTGTGTCAGTCCGTATACTTAAAAAACACGGAGTTTGACAATTTTACGTACACCGGACAGCCGTGTACGTGCACGCTCCTCTCAGTACTGTGTAACGGCTGTTATCACGGCCACAGTGAAGCTATCTGTGTGTCACTCTGTAAGAATAAGTTGAGGACATGTTCCGTTCTTACAGACCTGCACCTTCAAGTTTTGTCTAGCTTTCAAACAGTTAAATATATTTGCTGTTTGATCACATTCAAAACTATAGAGAGACAGCGTGTGTCAGTCCGTATACTTAAAAAACACGGAGTTTGACAATTTTACGTACACCGGACAGCCGTGTACGTGCACGCTCCTCTCAGTACCGTGTAACGGCTGTTATCACGGCCACAGTGAAGCTATCTGTGTGTCACTCTGTAAGAATAAGTCGAGGACATGTTCCATTCTTACAGACCTGCACCTTCTAGTTTTGTCTAGCTTTCAAACAGTTAAATATATTTGCTGTGTGATCACATTCAGAACTATAGAGAGACAGCGTGTGTCAGTCCGTATACTTAAAAAACACGGACCTTGACAATTTTACGTACACCGGACAGCCATGTATGTGCACGCTCCTCTCAGTACCGTGTAACGGCTGTTATCACGGCCACAGTGAAGCTATCTGTGTGTCACTCTGGAAGGATAAGTGGAGGACTTGTTCCGTTCTTACAGACTCTAGGGAGATTCCTATTCTGCCCAATTCTATATACACCTTGTAGTTTGTGATACACTAGCCAATTTCTGCCTGTGACATAGCGCTGTGATATTCAGTGGGCCTCACACAATCCAAAAGTGTCCAGTGTCCACTAGTGTGTGCAGAAATTCAAAATCTCTGTTATCCTGTAGTCACTTTTTTCACACCTGTGCCATCGAGCCTGTGACATAGCGCTGTGATATTCAGTGGGCCTCACACAATCCATAAGTGTCCAGTGTCCACAAGTGTGTGCAGAAATTCAAAATCTCCCTTATCCTGTAGTCACTTTTTTCACACCTGTGCCATCGAGCCTGTGACATAGCGCTGTGATATTCAGTGGGCCTCACACAATCCAAAAGTGTACAGTGTCCACAAATGTGTGCAGAAATTCAAAATCTCCCCTGTCCTATAGACACCTTGTACCTTGTTTTACATTACTATATAGTTTGTTGGATTTTGTCTACATTTCTACCAAAAATGAGGAAGGCTGGTGGAAGAGGCTGAGGAATTGGGCGGGGGTTGGCAGCTGGTAATGATGGTGTTGGTGGTGGATCTGATGGTAGTGGCAAAAGCAAAATAGGACCGAATGCAGGAGGTGTTGAGCCTGTGTCATCATCTGGCTCCACAAGGCCTCGAAGGCTTACTTTTCTAGGAGTTGGCAAACCGCTTTTAAAGCCAGAGCTTCAGGAAAAAGTTTTGGCTTACATTGCTGACTCAGCCTCCAGCTCTATCGCCTCCTCTTCTGAAGTTGTAAAAAATAAAAGCACTGAGTCGTCATTGGAGGCTCATGTTCATGAACCACAAATTTCCTTGTGTCCTTCACCCCAACCAAGATTGAAGGATGACGCAGGCCATACTACTGATTACTCCATGGAGCTGTTTTCACATACCATGCCTGGATTATCAAGTGAAATGGTGAATTACCCAGGCCAAGATGAATCTGACATCGAGTGCCCTGATGCACAGCCACTGATAGATGATTCTGCTGGTACATTCACTCAGAGCACTACATTGTCCTCGCAGTGTACAGAGCCAGATTCTGACCCTGATGAGACTCAGGTGCCCCTTCCCGCACACTATACCACCATACACGGTGACACAGAGGAAGGTGCACATGACATTGAAGAGGAGGTGATGGATGATCCAGTTGTTGACCCAGATTGGCATCCATTGGGGGAAGAGGGTGCTGCTTCCAATAGCTCAGATGAGGAGCATCCACAGCAGACATCGACATCGCAACAGCTGTTATCTGGCAGGCACGGAGCACTCCAAAGACAGGTTCCAAAAATCAAAAGAGTTGCTGGACAGCTTGTCCAGAGGGTCAAAATATCACAGCGTGCTAGGCCGCAAAATGTCTGCCAAAGTAGGAAGAGTGCAGTGTGGCACTTTTTTGAACAAAATCCTCATGATCAGGCCAAGGTTATCTGTAAGAAGTGCGCAAAGACCTTTAGCCGAGTGAAAAATCTGAAAAATTTGAATACCAGTTGCATGCTTAGACATTCAACCACCATGCACTTGCAAGCGTGGACACAACACCAAACCTCAAGTACCACATGTGCAACTGATCACAAAGAAGGTAGTCAGCAATGCTACATTGTTTCCCCCACTGTAAGCCCACCGGTTAGTACAGCAGCAAATGTTGAGGTGTTGTTGCAAGGCCACAGCAGTCAGGGAATCCCACTGTTATATCAACGAAAGACTGAATCTAGGCCATCAGAAAGAACACCAACTCCATCACCATCATCAACCCTCTCTCAGTTCGCCCTGTCCACCGCTACTTCCACCATATGCAGCTCACAAGTCCAGCTCACCCTCCCAGACACTATGAGTAGGTCAAGAAAGTACTCAGTCTCTCATCCGCGTACACTGGGTTTGAACGCCCACATTGCCAAACTAATCTCATTTGAGATGATGCCCTATCGGTTGGTGGAAAGCGCAGCTTTCCGCAAACTCATGGCCTATGCAGTACCACGCTATGACCTACCCAGTCACCACTTCTTCTCTCGCAAAGCCATCCCAGCCCTCCACCATCATGTGAAAGACCGCATTGTCCATGCACTCAAGCAGTCAGTGAGTGGCAAGGTGCACCTCACAACTGATGCATGGTCCAGTCGGCATGGCCAGGGCCGTTACGTGTCCATCACTGCGCACTGGGTTAATGTGGTGGATGCAGGATCCACAGGGGACAGCGGTGGTGGGACAGTGCTGCCTAGCCCACGGTATAGGAAACAGTTGGCTGTAGGCGTTCGATCCTCCTCCTCCTCCTCCAGAAGCGAAAGCTCGTCCACAAAGCGCAGTCGTACGAGCACTCCATCTGCAGCTGCCAATGTTGCATACGAGGTGTCCCCCTATCGAGCAGCTAGTGGAAAGCGTCAGCAGGCTGTGTTACAGATGATGTGTTTGGGCGACAGACACACCGCCGAGGTGCTCGCCGAGTACTTCCAGCGACAAACTGAGTCATGGCTGGGCAGTGTACATCTTGAGGCAGGCAAGGTAGTTAGTGATAACGGCCGTAATTTTGTGGCAGCCATAGCCCTTTCAATACTCAGCCACATACCTTGCTTGGCTCACACCTTGAACCTGGTGGTGCAGTGCTTCCTCAATAATTATCCGGAGTTAACAGCCCTGCTCCAGAAGGTGCGAAGACTGTGCGCGCACATCCGCCGGTCGCCTGTACACTCCATTCGTATGCAGAAGCTGCAGTGATTGCTCCACCTTCCCAACCACCGCCTCATTATCGACATTGCAACAAGGTGGAACTCCACCCTGCACATGGTTGAGCGGCTGTGCGAGCAGAGGCAGGCCATAATGCATTTGTGGGAGGATACACGGCCAGGCACTTTGAGAGCAGACATGGAGTTGACAGGTGTGCAGTGGTCGAAGCTAAAAGACCTCTGTAAAGTCCTTCAGTGTTTTGAGGAATGCACACGGCTGGTAAGCACAGACGACGCCATCCTAAGCATGAGCATCCCACTTATGCGTCTGCTCATGCAAACTTTGACGCACCTTAAGGAGCAGGCGTCTGCAGCCAATGTTGACGAGGAGGGAATCATTGATGACATTCAGCCATTGTCTGCTCAGGGACCTCTCCTGGACGAGGTGGAGGAAGAAGAGGAGGAGGAGGATGATGATGGGGATGATTACTTAGGGGAGGAGGATGCATCTCGTGGGGCAAGTGAAAATGTTGGCGTGGTAAGGTCTGGTACAGGGTTTGTGCGTGACTGGAGGGATGTGGATTTGCGAGAAAGTGCTCATCCAACCAGCACTCGCAGTGCATCATTGACACCGGGAACATTGGCCCACATGTCAGATTATGCCTTGCAGATCCTAAAAAGGGACCCCCGCATTGCCAAAATGATGAACAATGACTACTACTGGTTGGCCAGCATCCTGGATCCACGCTATAAAGGCAAATTACAAAACATCATGCCACAGGAGAATCTTGACCTAATATTGGCTAATAAACAAGCATTTACCTAAATCCTAAAAAGGGACCCCCGCATTGCCAAAATGATGAACAATGACGACTACTGGTTGGCCAGCATCCTGGATCCACGCTATAAAGGCAAATTACAAAACATCATGCCACAGGAGAACCTTGACCTAATATTGGCTAATAAACAAGCAACTCAAGCAATTTAGGTAAATCGGTTGCTTGAGGCATTCCCAGCACACAGCAGCGGTGATGTTTCTCACACGAGCCGTACGGGCCGGGGGCAGCTTGGCAGAGGTGTTCGTGGTGCACACAGCAGAAGTGGCGTTGGAGACAGGGGTTTCATGACAATGTTGTGGACTGATTTTTCAAGTACCACTCACACAACTGGTAATACTGCATCGATGGAAAGTGACAGGAGACAGCAGTTGTCAACTATGGTTACAAACTACTTTTCCTCCCATATCGATGTTCTCCCACACAGGTCATTCCCCTTTGACTATTGGGCCGCTAAACTGGACACCTGGCCTGAATTGGCACAATATGCCTTACAGGAGCTCGCTTGCCCAGCTGCAAGTGTGCTATCGGAAAGAGTCTTCAGTGCAGCTGGATCAATCCTGACAGAAAAAAGGACCCGTCTGTCAACCCAAAATGTGGATGATCTAACCTTCATTAAAATGAACCATGCATGGGTTTCCAAGGATTTTGTCCCACCTTCCCTTGATGACACAAAGGTTGCCAGAAAAATGGCTTGCTTTGGTTATCCTCCTATTCCGCGAACTTGATCTATTTCGCCTTTTGCAGCAGCTGAATGTCCCACATCAACATATGCCACTTTGTAAACCTCCCTAACTGGGCTGCCCCCCCCAATGGCCGGGGTCACCACCTAGCACCTGAAACCGTGCAAGTGCCATTGCCCTGGACAGGTGGGTGGGCCGACTCTTGGGCGCGGGCACTGGCACAGGGTCCCTCATAGTGCAATCAAGTGTCTCTGACGGTGGTGGTGCACACCCGCCGTCAGACACACCGCCATACTATGAGGGGCCCAGGGCCAGTACCGACGCCCACGAGTGTGCCCCCCTTGCTTGGGCAGGGCCCCAGCAATTGCAATGTTTACCTCTCCCTGCTCCTCCGCTGTGTAGTCTGGTCTGTCAAATCCTTCACTGGGACTGCCACTACAAATTGATTGAACTGAAAGATGATGGTTAAGATGTACAGTAGCTATGCCCTGTCCTGCTGTCTGGGCTCTAGCTCCAGAGAGCCTGCCTCCTGATATATAGACATATATTTTGAATGTGTACGCTATCCATACATGTTATCCGGGGATACGGTACCCTTTCTAACCTTTGTGCAATCACGTGCAATCCATACTGGGCCTAACACCGTCTGAGCCTGCCTCCTGATGTATAGACATATATTTTGAATGTGTACGCTATCCATACATGTTATCTGGGGATACGGTACCCTTTCTCACCTTTGTGCAATCACGTGTAATCCATACTGGGCGTGAGAACGGCTGGCGAGCTGTTAAGTAAGCTACAGCACCTGTGGTTTGCACACATAAGTTTTTAATTTTTTCAGGAATGACGGTTAGGCCTAGTTCCGGAACTGCGGTTGACCTGCACTTACTGGGAAATCATCGTTCGCGGGTAATAATTGTAATCAGTGATCCCCATCACTAACGTTGTTCAGCGGGTTATCTGCACCTGTAAGCGACAAATGCTGGCCTTTTCAGTGTAGCGCACATGCAGCCACGGACATGTAAGGGCATGACACACCAGTTATTGGCCAATCTCATGTGCCAGAGCCTCACGTGTCCCTCTAGTAAGCCGGACTCGGACCGCGGGGCATGACGGAGTCTCGTTCGTTAACGGAATTAAGCTTGCAATGTGTGCATCTGTTCTGTAGCTGGCATGGTTGAGGTTTCCCAGGTGGAGTCGAATTTAACCGTAGGCTCCACTCCTGCTGGTGCCCTTCTGGACATTCCTTTAAGGTTCAGCTTTGCAACCATACTGCCCACGTAAAACAAACACTTTGCCTTCATGAACGCTGTTTGGAGGGTCATGACTCGTGGGAATAACGCCGCCCAATCAGTTAACCTACTAGAGAGATCCTTCGTTGCTCCCAAGCATGACATCACACTCCCTAGGAGGAAGGTAATGCCACTGTGGCGACCGTACTCCTGGGGGCGACACAAGTGCACTGATGCCCAGCCACTGCTCGATGAATCTGCTGGTACATTGACCCAGACCACTACATTCCCCTCGCACGCTACACGGCCTGAATCTGACCCTGATGAAACTCAGGTTACCCTTCCCATATACAGTTCCATCTTACACGGTGACAAAGAGGAAGCTGCAGATGAAAGTGCAGGTTCGGCCCACCCGCCATCAGACACACCACCGTACTATCAGGGGCCCTGTGCCAGTGCTGTCGCCAACGAGTGGGCCCCCCCTGCTTGCTCAGGATCACAGCACTTGCAAGGTTGAAATACTGTGCAGTGAGATGGAAGATGGGGACGACGAGGAGTCCAGACTAGTACAGGGATTCCCTAGCGAGGAGACTTATTTGATTGTTTTCAATGTTGGGACAGCAATTTTTGGGGAGCACTATACTCTGGAGAATGATAGATGGGGCCCACCATACACTGGAACATTCCAAAGGTGGACATCAGACACTGGAGCAGCATTTACAGGGCCCATTATACACTAGAGCATTAGAAATGGGGCCCATTATGTTTGGAGCGTTATTTGGGCCCATAAGACAGTGGAGCTTCATCCATGGGGACCAACATATACTGTAGCATTATGTGGAGCTCATCATATACTGTTTCAAACATTATATGGGACCAATGATTCTGTATGGAGAAATAGATGGGCCTCGTCATGAGATGTAAAAAGTGAAGTATTTTTCATTGTACTATACCGCTATTTCTCTGCCGTATCGGAGCATGATGAGTTTTGGTATGTGTTAAAGGGGCGCTCTTTCGCCCAGGGCACATGAAAACCTGGAGCCAGCCCCCCCCCCACAACTTTAGCCAAATAACCCCCATTTTTCAGAGCGTAACTTGTATTATGAAGTTAATTAAGGTTGACAAGCTTAAGTAAGAAGAATTGATGCTTTTGGCATTCAAATGGGCACTGTAGGTGTGTTTCCTTTCCTCCTCTCACTGCCGACTTTTATTCCCCATTGACTTACATTGGGTTTCGTGTTTCGGGACGACCCCAACTTTTCCCTATAATCGGACGATCTTGCTCGACCCGACTTTTGGAAAAGTCGGGTTTCACGAAACGAAACTCGACCCTAAAAAACCAAAAGTCGCTCAACTCTATCAACGACCAAAGGGGCGGCAAATTTTTCGACCGCCCCGGGCGCCACAAACAGTTGCTATGCCACTGAGCTGCAGGAATGTATAATGTGTATAAAGTGCACAGTAATGAATGTTCTAAATATTCACTGTCATTACCAAGAATTATCCGTGTTATATGGCCGGAACAAGATGCAGTGCCACCGACGGCGCGCAGGCAGGTAAATAGGATGTTTTTTTTCTTAACAGGAATCATACATACAAAGATAGGGGATAAGGAGCTATGCATACAATGACAGGGATGGGGGAAACATGCATACCACGGTAGGGATGAGTGGTCAATGCACACCCGGCTTATACTCAAGTCAATAAGTTTACCCAGTTTTTCGTGGCAAAAGTTGGTGCCTCGGCTTATACTCGGGTCGGCTTATACTCGAGTATATATGGTAATAGGTAAAACCTGACAAGAATAAACAATAATTTGCAGTTAGCCCAATCGTGGGGATAAATAGCTGAGAAATAAATAGTGATTAGTATATCTTAATAAATATATTGCAATTCGCCCAGTACAAAGCTGTGAAAAAAAGATGGTAGTTACTATTTCCATTAAGTTTTGCACTCAACCAGTTGATTAACCAAGAGTGATGGCATGTACCCGAATAGAATTCTCCTAGAGGCTGCAAATAAGAGCGGCAGGAAGTAAAGGGTTAATTGGTACATAGAACACACAATTGGGTGAAAATATTAAATGGTCATGAGCAATATGTCCCGGCATAAAGAGTGTGATTATATCCTTAGTCCATAGTTAATGCTTGGTATAAACCTGCATTCATAAAATAGTCCGTCGTGAGACTGCGACGTCGTCAAAGGTCATTGTCGCAATGCATCACTTGGAACGGGACCTGCCCGGAGCATCGCTGAGGCCTGGTGACGCTGCAAGGGACATCGGAAGGTGAGAATATCACCACTATTTTTATTTTAATTCTATTTTTTACAGGTATATGGTACCCAGAGCCTGGAGGAGAATCTCCTCTCTTCCAAACAGTGGGTACAATCCGCAAATAATCTGCTTACTTTTTGCATGGTGAGCATAGCCTCATGCGGAAAGAAAGCAGAACAATGCATTCCTATATGGGCGGAATTCCCGCGATTCTGCACAAAGAATGAGCATGCTGCGTATCTTTCCGCAATGCAATTCCGCCACGGAAAAATCCGCAGCATTAGGAAAGCATGTGCGGAATGCTATAGGATTGCATGGGATGCTTTTTTTTGTGTTTTTGCAGCAAAATCGTGCATTTAAAATCGCAGCGAAAACGCAAAAAAATGCTACGTGGGCACACAGCCTTAGGCTGTGTGCCCACGTAGCGATTTTTAAGCATTTTTGCCGCGATTTTCGGCGCGAAAACGTTTAAAAATCGTGTACAGAACGCCCCCCATGCAGGGGTGGACCACTGCTTACCCTGTCTGGATGACACAGATACCAGGCATTTCAAGGACGAGGCGGAGACAGATTTCACTTGTAACAGTTCCGGATTTTATTCGTCGTCCTCCTGACGACCACAAACATGCACCGCAGGGTAAGCAGTGGTCCACCCCCGAAGCCCGGCCCCTACCACATTTGCATCCAAAGCTAAACACATTACTGCAGCTTATCACACCCAGGGCCGGACTGGCCATCGGGCATTTCTGGAAAATGCCAGAACGGCCGAACCCTGTAGTGGGACGCACGATCAGTAATCCTCTTCACGCTGTCAGCTGCTAAAAATCACGGCCGCCACATGAAATTTGTGGCTGCGGTCTGACATGGCGTCCTCGAGAGAGTTAGGTGGGGGATGTAACGCCAAGGCACCCAGCCGCTCGGACAAGCCTCTGCGAAAGAGTCCTCGGAGTGCGGCGTCGCTCCAAGAGACCTCTGCCGCCCAGCGGCGGAACTCAGAACAAAACCACTCAGCTGTGTGTTTCCCCTGACAGACACTCATCACCATGTCCTCTGCCAATCGCACTCGGTCAGGTTCATCATAAATGTGCCCGAGGGCCTCAAAGAATGCGTTCACTAACATACGTTCAGGAGCAGAGGAAGACAGAGAGAAAGCCCATGCTTGCGGAGCCCCCCGAAGTAGGGAAATAATGACCCCAACCCTCTGGAACTCATCCCCAGAGGAGCGGGGCCTTAGAGAAAAAAAAAAGCTTGCATCCTTCTCTGAAAAACCTGAACTCCTTTTTATCCCCTGAGAAAAGTTCTGGTAACTTGACCGGAGATTCGGGGGACGCTAATGACACATCCCTACCCCCAGAACCAGAAGCCCCTGCATCAACAGCCCCCTGCACAGTAACCACCAACTGTTGCTGGGTATGGGCCATCGTGCGTTGTTCCACATTGAGCTTATGGAACATTTGGGTCAGGTGCTTGACCTGATCAGCCAAGGCTTGTATGGGATCCATGAGGATAACACACACTTTTTTTTTTTTCTTCAGAAAAAAACAAAAAAAAACAAAAACTGAAAGGGTCAGTTATAATGTCAGAGACACCGCACTACACTTGCTCATAGAGCCAGTACGCGTGTCCTGAGTACAGAAGCAGTGCTAAACGAGGTACAGGAGGAATAAACAGACGGGAGGTCAGACAAAGCCAAAGGTCATACACAGGATCACAGTACAGTACCAGGAATGAGACAGAGCGGATAATCAGGGCCAAGCAGAGATCAAAACCAAACAGACATATAAGGTACCAGGCAGAATCCAAAGCGATATCCAGAGAACAGACCGAGTCATACACAGAGAATCAAGTAACCAGAACACAGCACAAACACACTCAGGGGTCACCACACAAATGCCAAGGGCAAGAGTATAACTGACAGGGATGGGAGCGTCCTGAGGCTATAAGAAGCCTCCCCCAGACCCAGGTAGAGGCCACAATCATAGCCCCAGGTGTGCAGGTAAGCCTGCATTGGGATCACAACCTTTAACCCCAGAAATACCAGTCATCAGCACTGGTTCCAAACATTAACCCCACGTGTGCGAGTCAAACCCGCACTGAGATCATGACAATGAGCCTGTACATCGATTCCTATATACAGTATGAGGCTGCATATAGCCTCTTATATACAGTGTGAGCCCACATAGCCTCCTGTATACAGTATGAGGCCACATATAGCCTTCTATATACAGTATGAGCCTGCACATTGCTTCTATATACAATATGAGCCCACATAGCCTCCTATATACAGTATGAGCCTGCACATCGCCTCCTATATACAGTATGAGGCCACATATAGCCTCCTATATACAGTATGAGCACCCACATATAGCCTCCTATATACAGTTTTTGCCTCCTATATACAGTATGAGCCTGGACATTGCTTCCTATATACAGTATGAGCCTGCACATAGCCTCCTATATACAGTATGAGCCTGTACATCACTTCCTATATACAGTATGAGCACCCACATATAGCCTCCTATGTACAGTATGAGCCTGCGCATTGCTTCCTATAAATAGTATGAGCATCCACATAGCCTCCTAAGTACAGTATGAGCCTCCATATCGCTTCCTATAAACAGTATGAGCCTGCACATCGCTTCCTATAAACAGTATGAGCCTGCAAATCGCTTCCTATATACAGTATGAGCCCACATATAGCCTCCTGAATACAGTATTTGCCTCCTATATACAGTGTGAGTCCCCATATAGCCTTCTATATACAGTATGAGCCTGCACATCGCTTCCTATATACAGTATGAGGCCACATATAGCCTCCTATATACAGTATGAGCACCCACATATAGCCTTCTGTATACAGTATGATGCTGCATATAGCCTCCTATATACAGTATGAGCCTGTACTTCGCTTCCTATATACAGTATGAGGCCGCATATAGCCTCCTATATACAGTATGAGCACCCACATATAGCCACCTGAATGCAGTGTTTACCTCCTATATACAGTATGAGCCTGCACATTGCTTCCTGTATACAGTATGAGCCTGCACATAGCCTCCTATATACAGTATGAGCCTGTACATCGCTTCCTATATACAGTATGAGGCTGCATATAGCCTCCTATATACAGTATGAGCCCACATAGCCTCCTGTATACAGTATGAGGCCGCATATAGCCTTCTATACACAGTATGAGGCCGCATATATTCTCCTATATACAGTATGAGCCTGCACATTGCTTCCTATATACAATATGAGCCCACATAGCCTCCTATATACAGTATGAGCCTGCACATCACTTCCTATATACAGTATGAGGCCACATATAGCCTCCTATGTACGGTATGAGCCTGCACATCGCTTCCTATAAACAGTATGAGGCCGCATATAGCCTCCTATATACAGTATGAGCACCCACATATAGCCTCCTGAATACAGTTTTTGCCTCCTATATACAGTATGACCCTGCACATTGCTTCCTATATACAGTATGAGCCTGCACATAGCCTCCTATATACAGTATGAGCCTGTACATCACTTCCTATATACAGTATGAGGCCGCATATAGCCTACTATATACAGTATGAGCATCCACATATAGCCTCCTATGTACAGTATGAGCCTGCGCATCGCTTCCTATAAACAGCATGAGCCTGCAAATCGCTTCCTATATACAGTATGAGCCCACATATAGCCTCCTGAATACAGTGTTTGCCTCCTATATACAGTGTGAGTCCCCATATAGCTCCTATATACAGTATGAGCCCCTATATAGCATCCTTTATCTAACTGCATTTACCTTGGTATCATTAATTTTCTATGAGACTGCTCTGTTCTCATATTGTGCATTTATGCATTTAGTAGGGCTTAATGGAATGATTGCGCTTGTTACACATCAACTCTAGATGCGCTCACTTATTAGACTTTGGTTGGGGCAACTTTAAAATATAATAATGATAATGGTCCTGTCTAGTGACAAGTTTATTTTACAGGCTTCTGGAGAAAGGCACAATACCAGTCATTCAAGGGTTAATTCTTTGGAACACTGAGAGGGACTTTCTAGCCAATGAAACCACAGTATAAAACACCTGTGATAACTATGGCAACTGCGCTGATGTCATAAACACATGCATCTATGATGCAGGAGAAGATTCCAGAACCACAAGTCATTCAGCCGTAGACGGAGCCATACTTGATGTGTCTGGAGACCTGGAGCTTCATCACTCCACAATGGGAGGAAGGGGACACCGCCTAGCCAGCCAGATCAGCCATAGCGCCTAGCCAGCCAGATCAGCCATACCGCCTAGCCAGCCAGATCAATGGGGTGACAGATGTTGCAGCCAGATCTCCCTCACGTCCGGTACTGGCCGCCTTCACTTTATGTGTACGGCCTGGAGAGGTCGCATTAGGCTTCTCCAAAACAAATATGACACAATGTACAAATTCAGGTACAATTTGCTGTTACATGTTGGCACTAACCTTCTAAGCCCAAGGGAAGGGCAGTCCTGCAGCCATGGTTCCCTAGAGGTTTCCACCACAGGGGGTTTTTCCTCTCCTGAGTGCTGAAGGACGATTCTTCGTGAGTCGGGGGTTCTGCCATTTTCAGTGTCTCTTTCATAGTAATTGGCTGATTCTAAATTTCAGACACTGAAAGAAATAATAATGATGAGATTTGGAATAAAATTTGGTCAATTTAACATCCAATAAAAGTGTTTTGTGTGTTTCTTTCACAATCTTCGGTTGGTGATATTTTGTTGGGGATCAGGATCCAGCATCTATGATCAAGCCATGAAGCCAGATATGAAGTCAGAGCAATTTAACCCTGCGCTGGAAGACAGGACGGAGCAGAGATGACAAAGTGTGACTGCACAATTAGCACAAGTTCACACTCTTCCTCCCATTCAGATACACGAGGGGATTCAGGGCCGAGTTGGGACTAAAAAGCAGCCCTGGCACACAAAATTCACCAGCCCACATACAATAAGTGTCCTCAACCCAAATCGTAGAACACTGATAGGTCATGTAGGATTTTGCTTTATCCGTTACCAGGGCTGAAACAAAGTATTTTGGGTGCCCAAGGCAGATGAAGCCGAAGGCGCCCATTTTGCATCTCTACCCAGCTAATTCTTCCCTTTTCCATTAGGTCTATGACATCATGTGATTAATAACTGATGAGCTGAATCCTTCTAAGTCAAGCCCATATACATTTGTATCTCATGAACCTACAACTCCCAGTATGTCCTTAACAATGGTAAGGAGATGCTGGGAGTTATCAGTCTTTATCAGACTGTGGACTATACAGGAACCATAGTACTGATGAGACGCAGTCAGTACCAATAGCTAAAAATGTACATCCTGGTACCTTATAGGTGACCTCTTCTCAGATTGAGTCTTTTCTTTCTCTTAGGCCTGTTTCACACTTCAGTTTTCTGGCGTTAGTCAAAATCCGCCAGTGTGCAAAAACGGATCCGTTTCCGTTTTGTGGCAAACGGATGCAACTGGATCCGTTTTTTGTACGGATCCGCTTTAGACGCTAGTGCATGAAATTTAAAGTAAGGCCTGTTTCACGAGAGAGAGATATTTAGCTGCCAGAGTGGGATTTGGGGTTAAATATCATGAAAGGACATTCATTCGGGCATGCTCAGTATAAAAAGGAGGATCCGTTGGCGGATTCCGTCAATGAACGGTTGGCAACGGATCCACCGCCTTTTCTCATCCACATCTCGCTTCTTAAGGCCCCTTTCACACTCCAGTCTTTTGCAATCAGTCACAATCCGTCAAAGTGTTCAGATCCGTCAAGTGGACGGATCCTGCGTATATTGCAAAAAACTGATGCACTGGATCCGTTTTTATGACTGATCCGTTGTAGCAGCCTTGCTGTAGGAATTAAAGAAACAGAATTCTGGAGAGAGAGAGAGAGAGAGAGAGAGAGGGATTTTGTGCCAGAATAGAAAAAGCAGCCGCAGGGGTTAAAATAAAGGAAGAAAAATGATTCCTGTCATGCTCAGTTTTAAAAGACGGAATCCGTCGCTATCCGACTTTTCGACGTACACAAAAAACGTTCATCTGTCCCATGTCTCCGGCCGACGGACAGAGATTTTCTGACGGATCCGTTGGACGACGGATGAAACGTGTGGCCATCCGTCACAATCTGTCACTAATACAAGTCTATGAGAAAAAACGGATCCAGCATGAAAAAATGATGGAAAGCCAAAATTATAAATATATATATTGTATACCAAATTATAATGTGATGACATAAAAATCTGAATAATAAATATATCAATACATCTTGCCAAAATTAGTATAATATAAACACAAAAAATAGAATACAAAATATATATCAAAAAGTGCTAAGTGCTAAAATATAAAATCTGAATACATACAATAAATAAATCAATACATCTTGCCAAAATTTGTATAATATCAGCACCAGAAAAAAATAAATACAAAATATGTAAAAAAAATGCTAAGTGCTAAAATATATCGCTCAAAAAACTTTTTTAAACATTTTTTTCGCTCAAAAAACTTTTTTCTATTAATAATGTGTAAGTTAAATATATAGTGTAGACAATAATATTGTGGAAAGTACTACCATAATATTCTAAAAATTGCACTAAAAAGTGCTATAGTGCTGTAAAACAAAAATTGTGCAAAAGTGAAAAGTATTGCAAGATATAGAATTAAATCCACTGTAAATGATTCAGTACTATAAAGTGCTAGAGGACAAAACATACTATGCACATTGAAAATAAATGAATATACAAGTATAACCAAGAAATAATGTTATACAAAAAGTACTGCAGTGCTATGGATGAATTGCAGAGTACTGCAAAATATGAGGGATAAATACAAATGAAAGTTTACATATACTAAAATATGCCAAGATATAAATTACTATAATATGACCCAGTAATATAAGGTGCTATAGTGCTACACCGCCATACACATTAAGTTTGGAGCTGTGACCAAGCTCACCCCAGCGAAGAGCGCTTGACACTGGACGCCAGAGTCCGTGGCTGCACGGGTACAACAGTCCCAGCAGCCAAATCCGGAAGGCAGGAGACTGCAGGCCTCCTGACCCCATCACACACCTGAACGCAGAGCAGCATACCAGAGCCGGAGCCACCACGAAGGAGTGACACCTGTGAAAGGCTCAAGCTGCCTGCCATACAGGCAAGGACTAAAGAACCGTAAGGAACAGAGGACTGAGCATAGCTTTAGACCTCATGGAAAAGCGCAGAAAGGAGGCCTCCAACCCATCTGGCTTAGTGGATCCTAAATTGCTTCCAGGCTGGCTGGATCTCCATTACCATCTGTACTCAGTGCCCTGGTTTGCAACTCAAAATGTGAGTAAAAGCGTAAAGACTGCACCCCGCTGTGTTCTCCTGTTTATTTGCTGCATCACCTCAGCCCTGCATTACATCCATCATCACCATCTTTTATAATATAATTGCCCTGGGACTTAGCTCTACCTGTGGAGAGCTGTACCAACTCTGCTGCATCACCATCAGCCTCAGCGGTCTTTTTAAGCAGCGTCGGCTATCAATTGCCGAATACCACAGGTGGCGTCACAAACTATATCTTATATAGGGTCCAGGATCCAGCAGGATGATGAGGAGCTCTCCTAGCCAGCGTCCTCTTCCGTTCACGGCATAGCCACGCCCAACCTTGAGATTGTTGATATCTTTCAACAATTTTGGTTCTCAAGTCCTCACAGTTCTCATCTTCTCTTTATGTCCTCCATGCTTAGTGTGGCACAGAGACATACTTTGCAAAGATTGAGTCAACTTCTCCCCTTTTTATCTGGTGTCAGGTGTTATTTTCATATTGCCCCCAATTGGTTTTAAATTCTGCCTGGAATCTGCCTTAAAAAGAGCCTCAAAACCACTGCAAAAAGTGAATATAATCCACAGCAATCACACACAATGATCCCCCACTTATCGCGGGCATTACATTCTAAACCTCCAACACGATAGTTGAAAATCCGCCAAGTAAGAAATTTACATTTATTTTAGCATTTATATATTTTAAGGATTTTCAAACCCCTCCCACACACTTATTTATCATTACCAGTCCCTTATTAAATGACCCCAGTTCCTTATTAACCTTTTGCACCTTTTTATAAACACTACTTATGTTCTTAAACAAATTCTACATGATGAAGATGATGAATTATCTGTGTAGTACTGATGATTGAAGGTGATGAAAATGGGATGAATGTACAGTACTGTACTGCACAGCATGGAAGAGCATTACAGCTCTCCTATTGGCACCACTTCATCAGGAGCTTCTTCAGGTGAGGCAGTAGTATCTTCAGCCTCATCCGTAACTTTTGCTACCACTAAATGCGTAACCAACCTCTTGTTCGAGTGATGAACATAGTCATGGAGAGATGCTGGTTCTGCTTCTTATGAACCATACGGAAGTCCTATTCCTCAGCCAATCGATGAAGTACATTGTCCATTATGACCATGATTACAAGTCGATCAAGTGTTAGGCCAACCTCCTCCTCTTCTTAAACCCGTTGTTCAAACTGTTCCTCATCCTCTTCTTCACTTGCTGAAGGGTGTTTCCGTCTTCAGTAGTCATGTCACTGAAGCCCTCTCCTCTCGGTATTTTCACCAGCTTCACAGCCTAATCCACCGCAGAGTGATACATTTCATCAAGAGAAAGTCTGACACATCATTTTCTTTATGGGTTTTTGAACATTTTTTCAATATATTTTTTGTTTTTAAATATTTGATAGACTCGAAAAAACAAGAAGTGGGAGAAAAGGTAGTCACTTATTAAAGAGACAAGTAGAAGAATATTTACCGTATACATACGTGTATAAGCCGAGTTTTTCAGCACTTTTTTTGTGCTGTAAACACCCCCCCTTGGCTTGTACACGAGTCACGGTCCCAGAAAGCCGGGAGAGTAGGGGAGCAGCAGGTCACAGAGGCCACCAGCTTCCAGCACACCATACTCACATGCCTGCACGCCTCTCCGCTCCCTTAGGCGTGGAGCGCATATTCATTACCTTAATGAGCAGTACCACGTGATCACTCGACAGGAAGAGCTGCAGGCTCCGGCAGCCAGAACGAGCTGCAAAGCCACCAGGGAGGTAAAAAGGATGGTTTTACCAGTTATAGGGCATGCTGGGTCTGCTGGACAATTGTTTCTCCAAGGATCATTGTGGATACAGGGACCTCATTGCCTACTGATCAGGCACCAGGAAGCCCTGGATGAGATCTGGAGTTTCCGCTGTGGAGTCTCTGATACTTGCCTGGAGTTCATCCTGAGCCCTATATACAGTATGGGAGAGGACATGGGGGGGGCTCTGTAGGGAGAGGACATGGGGGGGCTCTGTAGAGGGAGGACATGGGGGGCTCTGTAGGGGAAGACATGGGGGGACTCTGTAGGGGAGGACATGGGGGGACTCTGTAGGGGAGGACATGGGGGGACTCTGTAGGGGAGGACATGGGGGACTCTGTAGGGGAGGACATGGGGGGACTCTGTAGGGGAGGACATGGGGGGACTCTGTAGGGGAGGACATGGGGGGCACTCTGTAGGGGAGGACATGGGGGGACTCTATAGGGGAGGACATGGGGGGACTCTGTAGGGGAGGACATGGGGGGACTCTGTAGGGGAGGACATGGGGGGACTCTGTAGGGGAGGACATGGGGGGACTCTGTAGGGGAGGACATGGGGGGACTCTGTAGGGGAGGACATGGGGACTCTGTAGGGGAGGACATGGGGGGACTCTGTAGGGGAGGACATGGGCTGTGCAGGGGAGGACATGGGGGGGCTGTGCATGGGAGGACATGGGGGCTCTGTAGGAGGGACATGGGGGGCTGTGCAGGGGGGGTAAATGGGGAGGCTGTGTAGGGGAGGACATGGGAGACTGTGCTGGGGGGTACATGGGGAGGCTGTGTAGGGGAGGACATGGGGGGCTGTGCAAGGGGAGAACATGATGGCTCTGTAGGGAGTGCACTGTGGGTCTGTGCAGGGGGAGGACACGTGGGTCTCCTTACACTGTTTTATGGTGCGGCTCTATGCAGGGCAGTGGTGGAGGTTCAGTAGGGTCATCAAGCTAACACATACATATATATAGAGAACTGCAAGAAGATGAAAGTCTAGAAAATTAGAAATAATAACAGCAGAGTTAGTAGTAGACTAAAAATTAGATCTTTGAGTGTAGTGTGGGCTCTTCGGATGCTTCCGGAATATCAACGACCAAAGGGGCGGCAAATTTTTCGACCGCCCCAGGCGCCACAAACAGTTGCTACGCCACTGAGCTGCAGGAATGTATAATGTGTATAAAGTGCACAGTAATGAATGTTCTAAATATTCACTGTCATTACCAAGAATTATCCATGTTATATGGCCGGAACAAGATGCAGTGCCACCGACGGCGCGCAGGCAGGTAAATAGGATGGTTTTTTTCTTAACAGGAATCATACATACAAAGATAGGGGATAAGGAGCCATGCATACAATGACAGGGACGGGGGAAACATGCATACCACGGTAGGGATGAGTGGTCAATGCACACCCGGCTTATACTCAAGTCAATAAGTTTACCCAGTTTTTCGTGGCAAAAGTAGGTGCCTCGGCTTATACTCGGGTCGGCTTATACTCGAGTATATACGGTAATAGGTAAAACCTGACAAGAATAAACAATAATTTGCAGTTATCCCAATCGTGGGGATAAATAGCTGAGAAATAAATAGTGATTAGTATATCTTAATAAATATATTGCAATTCGCCCAGTACAAAGCGGTGAAAAAAAAATGGTAATTACTATTTCCATTAAGTTTTGTTGCACTCAACCAGTTGATTAACCAAGAGAGATGGCATGTACCCGAATAGAATTCTCCTAGAGGCTGCAAATAAGAGCAGCAGGAAGTAAAGGGTTAATTGGTACACAGAAGACACAATTGGGTGAAAATATTAAATGGTCATGAGCGATATGTCCCGACATAAAGAGTGTGATTATATCCTTAGTCCATAGATAATGCTTGGTATAAACCTGCATTCATAAAATATTCCAATGTCTATAGCCGTGGGGAGAGCTGCCCCGGCCGATGACGGATACACCAAGTACTTTCTCCAATGAGTGGAGGGCTCGTGCCCTGTGAAATAGAGCGCTGAACAGTACAAGGTGATTTCACCATATATAGTTGTATGTGAGTGTTGCTACTCACAATACCTCTGATGGTCTGCGTAGAATCCGGTGACTGCGTTCTGGCTGGTGCAGTAAAGGTCGGACCTGGGAGATGCGGCGATATGCCGAGGTGTAGTGTGAGACCAGCGCTCCTGCGCTCCAGCTGTCGGCAGGGATCCGGTCACTCTGGTCGATAGCTGCATCCCGGCAGATGTGCAGTAGGAGCAGGAGCTGTGTGACGCGGTGGATCACATGGTGCCGCGTAACTGCTGCTAGATGGAGGTACAGGTGGCAAAAAGGGTCGAAACCAACGCGTTTCAGAAAACTCAGCTTCTTTCTTCAGGTCCGGGACATATTGCTTATGACCATTTAATATTTTCACCCAATTGTGTTCTATGTACATATTAACCCTTTACTTCTAGGAGAATTCTATTCGGGTACATGCCATCTCTCCTTGGTTAATCAACTGTTTGAGTGCAATACTTACTATTTCCATTAACTACCATTTTTTTCACAGCTTTGTACTGGGCGAGTTGCAATATATTCATTAAGATATACTAATCACTGTTTATTTCTCAGCTATTTATCCCCACGATTGGGTTAACTGCAGTTTATTGTTTATTCTTGTCAGGTTTTACCTATTAAATATTCTTCTATTTGTCTCATTAATAAGTGACTAGCTTTTCTCCCACATCTTGGTTTTTTCAGCGTGAGTCTATCACAAATATTTATAATCCTTTCGATTTCCTTGTGGTTGGTATCTAGAGTCGCAGCAGTTACAAAACCTTTTAGGCTACTTTCACACATCCGGTGTGTGGGGTCCGGCGGCGTGCGGCGAAAAGCCGGGCCGCCGGATCCGGCCTGCAGCCGTGACACCCAGTGGCGGATTATAATGAGGTCAATTTGGGCAGTTGCCCCGGGCCCAGTGGGGTTAAGGGGCCCACAGCCCAGGCCAGTAAATTGCCCCATTATAATCCGCCACCGCGCAGGGCCGGATTATAGGCAGGACAGGCGGGGCTTCAGCCCCGGGGCCCCCACCACAAGAGCTTCTAAGGGGGCCCCCACCACATTCCTGCTGGCTGCTGCAATGGCACTCCATCTTCTCCCCACCTAAAAGTGAGTGACCGTGGGGGCGGCATTATGTGCTCTGCTACCAGCAGCATCTACAAGTAGCGTGAACGCTGATGCTGCTGGTAGCGTGCAAAGGCTTGTGATGAGATCACAGGAGGTAAGGTGTCAGGGCCCCCGATCATGTGACCCCTGTCTCCTCCCCTCCTGTGACCTCATCACAGGTCCTGTGCGCACAGCACAGAGAGCAGCCATGTATGTGGAGTGCGGCTCTGCGGGTGGAGGTAGGTGCTGGAGGCCCCATTATTCTCTATGTGGAGTGTGGCTCTGCGGGTGGAGGTCGGTGCTGGAGGCTCCATTATTCTCTATGTGGAGTGTGGCTCTGCGGGTGGAGGTAGGTGCTGGAGGCCCCATTATTCTCTATGTGGAGTGCGGCTCTGCGGGTGGAGGTCGGTGTCGGAGGCCCCATTATTCTCTATGTGGAGTGCGGCTCTGCGGGTGGAGGTAGGTGCTGGAGGCCCCATTATTCTCTATGTGGAGTGCGGCTCTGCGGGTGGAGGTCGGTGTCGGAGGCTCCATTATTCTCTATGTGGAGTGCGGCTCTGCGGGTGGAGGTCGGTGCTGGAGGCTCCATTATTCTCTATGTGGAGTGCGGCTCTGCGGGTGGAGGTCGGTGTCGGAGGCTCCATTATTCTCTATGTGGAGTGCGGCTCTGCAGGTGGAGGTCGGTGTCGGAGGCCCCATTATTCTCTATGTGGAGTGCGGCTCTGCGGGTGGAGGTAGGTGCTGGAGGCCCCATTATTCTCTATGTGGAGTGTGGCTCTGCGGGTGGAGGTCGGTGCTGGAGGCCCCATTATTCTCTATGTGGAGTGCGGCTCTGCGGGTGGAGGTCGGTGCTGGAGGCTCCATTATTCTCTATGTAGAGTGTGGCTCTGCGGGTGGAGGTCGGTGCTGGAGGCCCCATTATTCTCTATGTGGAGTGGGGCTCTGCGGGTGGAGGTCGGTGCTGGAGGCTCCATTATTCTCTATGTGGAGTGCGGCTCTGCGGGTGGAGGTCGGTGCCGGAGGCTCCATTATTCTCTATGTGGAGTGGGGCTCTGCGGGTGGAGGTAGGTGCTGGAGGCCCCATTATTCTCTATGTGGAGTGAGGCTCTGCGGGTGGAGGTCGGTGTCGGAGGCTCCATTATTCTCTATGTGGAGTGCTGCTCTGCGGGTGGAGGTCGGTGCTGGAGGCCCCATTATTCTCTATGTGGAGTGGGGCTCTGCGGGTGGAGGTCGGTGTCGGAGGCTCCATTATTCTCTATGTGGAGTGTGGCTCTGCGGGTGGAGGTCGGTGCTGGAGGCCCCATTATTCTCTATGTGGAGTGGGGCTCTGCGGGTGGAGGTCGGTGCTGGAGGCCCCATTATTCTCTATGTGGAGTGTGGCTCTGCGGGTGGAGGTCGGTGCTGGAGGCCCCATTATTCTCTATGTGGAGTGTGGCTCTGCGGGTGGAGGTCGGTGCTGGAGGCTCCATTATTCTCTATGTGGAGTGTGGCTCTGCGGGTGGAGGTCGGTGTCGGAGGCCCCATTATTCTCTATGTAGAGTGTGGCTCTACGATTCGTGACCCCCGTCACGTGACGAGGGGGGCCCACAGGGTCTGAACTGCCCCGGGCCCTGGCTACCCTTAATCCACCCCTGGTGACACCGGATGTGTGTGCGGCGAGACGATACGGCTCGGACATTATTAAAGGAGCCGCAGGACGAGGTGGACAGAGGCAGCCAATGAGACAGCTGCTGAAAGGGAGGTGAGGGGAGGAGAGGAGAGGGGGGTGGAGAGAGAGAGACATGGGGGGTTAACACTTAGTGTCCAGGCAAGAGAATCTCTCTCTTTTGCCGGGCACTTGTGGGGTTAACCCCACAGAGAGATCTCTCTCTCTCTCTCACCCAGACACTGTGAGTGTTAACCCCACAAGTGCCCGGCGAGAGAGATCTCTCACAAGTGTCCGGGTGACAGAGAGAGATCTCTCTCTCTCTCGCCGGGCACTTGTGGGGTTAACATTCACAGAGTCCGGGCATGCGCTGCGGAAAAAGCCGTTCCGGCGCTGACAAAAAGCATTGCAGGGAACGTTTTTTGCAGATACCGGACGGCTAATTTATGCCGTGTCCGGCAACAACCGGACACGACGCATAACCATCCGGCACGATGCGGCGCCCATGAAAGCTTATGGGACAAAACCGGATCTGGTGCTGGATCCGGTTATTAAAAATTTTGCCGCATCGTGCCGGATGACAAAAACCGGATGTGTGAAAGAGGCCTTACACAGGCGCCACTTTATCGCCCTCCTTCATTTTTTGTTTTTAACAATTTTTCCCTGGATCTGTAGCTGGATATTTCCTGCTTTTGAATTGCCTCCTATATACAGTATGAGCCTGCACATTGCTTCCTATATACAGTATGAGGCCGCATATAGCCTCCTATATACAGTATGAGCCTGCACAGCGCTTCCTATATACAGTATGAGTCTGCACATAGTCTCCTATATACAGTATGAGCCTGCACATCGCTTCCTATATACAGTATGAGGCCGCATATAGCCTCCTATATACAGTATGAGGCCGCATATAGTCTCCTATATACAGTATGAGGCCGCATATAGCCTCCTACATACAGTATGAGGCCGCATATAGCCTCCTATATACAGTATGAGCCTGCACATCGCTTCCCATATACAGTATGAGGCCACATATAGCCTCCTGAATACAGTATTTTCCTCCTATATACAGTATGAGGCTGCATTTACCCTTCTATACACAGTATGAGCCTGCACATCGCTTCCTATATACAGTATGAGGCCACATATAGCCTCCTATGTACAGTATGAGCCTGTATTTCGCTTCCTATATACAGTATGAGGCCGCATATAGCCTCCTATATACAGTATGAGCACCCACATATAGCCTCCTGAATGCAGTGTTTACCTCCTATATACAGTATGAGCCTGCACATAGCCTCCTATATACAGTAGCAAAAAAAAAAATGATTGAATGAGAGAAATGGTTTTGGGTCCTTTCTGTAAAAATCGTATGGGTATCTTTTTAGTCTTGGTTTTAGTTTTCTGTTTTTAATTAATTTTTCCTGTGCTTATACTCCAGTTCTCTATCTTCGCATCGCAATATATGATCTGGCATGGAATTCATTGTTGAGGGCATTTCAAGATTTTATGAAGAAACACTCCTCTCACAAGAAATCTACGGCTCTTTTCGTACCCATTGGGTCTTCAATATTTCATATTATTTGTTCACATTTTTATTCATTTTTTCTTTTTTAATTTGTTTATTTCATTTACATTTTTATTTGTTTTATTTTTATATATATTTTTTTCACTCATTTTTTATTTTTTTCACAATTTTCTTTGTGTATTTGTGCTATGTATTATGCATTATACATAATTGTGTGTATAATTACTTTATGATATGATATTTGATGTATGTATTGAATGCCATGTGTTATTTTTATATACATTTGTTTTTTAACAGAGACATGATATATAGTTGTTATAGTTATATGATGCACATACACTTTCATATAGCCTGCATACACATTATGCTAATTGTTAAAAAAAAAATTTATTGCTTGCATAGTGTGCTTATAATTGACACATATGTGTGTGCCTTTGCACTCTATGTCAGGCATATTCACTTTAATGGTTCATACACACCGCTATAATTATTTCAGCATCATTATGTTTTATCCCCTCACTTTCAACACTTGCTATCACTTTAAGTAGTGATTATTATTCTTCATAATTATTTTATTTTCTTGTCCTCACTTGAGCGCATGCCCAGTTCTGTCCTCCCTAGGAGCCGTCTGACGTGCTCAGTCTGGTATGTGGTTGTCTCTGGCTGTTTTGCAGCTTGAGCCGCTTTCATGCTGATGAGCGCTGATCATAGACTCCCTGTTCATAGTGGGGACTCAACAGCGCATGCGCCGATAATGCTGTGGACGTTTAGAACTGGATACTATTGACGTCATTGTGGACACTACAGCGCAGGTCCTGAATTTTACAAGCTTTATTAGGGAGAGCGGTTTATTGGTTGACCGCACTATATAAACTAGATCCGGGGCACTTGTAAACCACGCCTCCTGAGGAAGCTGCGGTGTGATGCGCGTAGGGGCGGCAGGTTTTACAGAGACATACACTACACATGTAAGTTGTTACTTTCTAATGCAGTCCTTGTATCTTACTCTGGAATTTGTATAGACAGTTTTTACTCTGTGTACACTTAACTCCTACCAGGCTTATTTGATACAAGGCACTTATGCACTTTATATTCAGCAGTTTACTCTGGGCACTTATTGTATGCAAAACCATATCTGGGCATACATATTATGTAAATGGGGAGTTTGCGGTTTACTATGCATTCTATTTGTGAAAGGAAAGCAAAGAAACTACATGTTTTATACAGATAAAAACTTTATTAACTGTCAAGGTGCTGGTTTACTTATATTGTGTTTATGTCTGCTGTAACTTGCATTTAGCATTTATGCTCTGTTAATTATTCTAAATAAATTATTTAGCTTGAAAAACTCCAATTTTGATCTCTTGTGATGCTTAATAGCTCATTTATGAGATTTTTTTTGCTACTATATTTCCAGTGAGTTGAGCCTTTGAAGAATTTTTTCCAGTATTTGGGATATATTTGCACTTTATCCTATATACAGTATGAGCCTGTACATCAATTCCTATATGCAGTATGAGGCTGCATATAGCCTCCTATATACAGTATGAGCCCACATAGCCTCCTCCACATAGCCTCCTGTCATACCAGGAACGCACGCCCGAGGCATGACGGGTAATGTAGTCCTACAGTGTTACCATAGCAACACGGCTGCTGGGGCCTTTCCTAAAAGCAGCCGAGGAGCTGTCATGCTGCTGCGCCGCCCCCACACACATGCCGCCTGGGGCGGACCGCCCTCCCCCACGCTACTCCAGTGCTGCAGCTATGGGTCCCTGTTATCAGCCATTCATAGGCCAGGACCAGCCCTCAACATAAAGGGGACACAATTATAGCACTGAGCACAATAGTCAGGGGGACCGTGAGACCACCCCCTGACATCAGCAGAGACCTGTGCAGTGGCTGAAGAGTTAACCAGCCCTCGGGAATCTGCAGAGCTTCATTATACATCGGTGCCAATGTTCACTACAGGACTGGCATTGTATTCATGAATCAGATGGCTCAGGATGAACTCCAGGCAAGTATCAGAGACTCTACAGCGGAAACTCCAGATCTCATCCAGGGCTTCCTGGTGCCTGATCAGTAAGCAATGAGGTCCCTGTATCCACAATGATCCTTGGAGAAACAATTGTCCAGCAGACCCAGCACGCCCTATAACTGGTAAAACCATCCTTTTTACCTCCCTGGTGGCTTTGCAGCTCGTTCTGGCTGCCGGTGTCACGTCGCCGCCAGACTTGGGGCCTGCTGTTCCGATCGCGGCCACTAGGAGGCGCCGGACCGCCACTTCGTCGTCAGACTCAGGGACGGCTGTTCCTGCCTCGGCCACTGGGAGGGGCCGTGGTTCCGTCGCATCAGACTCAGGGCCTACTGTCCCGGCTTTAGCCTCTAGGAGGCGCCGGTCTGTCACATTGCCTTTTAATTCGGGGTCTGCTGTTCTGGGCGCGGTCACTAGGAGGCGCCGTGACTCGCCCGTGAGTTATGGTGCTGACAGAGTAAGGGCACCTGTGCAGGCATCTGGTGGGCGCAGGCTCCTCCCCTCTGTCAGTCATCAGAAGGTTACTGCATCATCATCTGGCCTGGTCCTGGGGCGGTACTGATGACATCAGCAGTCCGGGAACCTGTGAGGTGTGACCTGATCCCTCAAATACCTTGGGAATGGTCTTGCAAGCCGCCGGATATATTCTTGGTTCCCCTGTGTGTTACTTGCTATAGTTGAATAACTATGACCTTGGCCTGGACTTCTGACTCTGCTTCTGCCTAACGATTCTGTACCTCTGCTGCCCTCCTGATTTATGACTCTGACCTTGGCCTGGACTTCTGACTCTGCTTCTGCCTAACGATTCTGTATCTCTGCTGCCCTCCTGGTTATGACTCAGACCTTGGCCTGGACTTCTGACTCTGCTTCTGCCTAACGTTTTTGTACCCTGCTGCCCGACTGGTTTAGACCCGGATACTACCACGTTTTTGTCCTGTATTGGAACTCCCTCTCTGGCGACCGTCCTGCTCTGGACACTGCTCCTATTCAGACAGCACCTCCTGGGCTCTGCTATAAATCCAGATCCCTGTATAGGGGTAAAGGGTATCAGTGTTTCTCGGGGTGTTGTCTGGCTGCAGCCCAGACCGCAGACGGACGTTACATTATATCCGGCCCAAAATAATACAAGGAAAAAAAACTTGCTTTTTGTGTATATGTTCACCATATATAAAAGCAGTCTCCTGAATTTTTTTTTTTCTTCTTCTGTCTGAGCTGATTTCCTGGCCTAACACCTGCTCCAGAGCACAGCCTGAAGGAACACTCCCATCTTCCTACACCAGCATGCTGCAGCCTGGAGGCCAGGGAAATGCTGAGCGTCAGAGATCCACATTCCTGGGACGTCGGCCTCTGGGCAGCTCTGGTCGTGCTGGCCCAGAGGCTCAGGTATTGCCCGCAAATGCGGCTAAACTTTTGTTACCCATCTCACACTCATTTTCTAATAAATCCCTGTATGTGAAGGCTTATGTGGATTGTGGTTCTGCGGGCTATTTCATGGATTTTTTGCTCGCAAGGAATCTCTGTGTACCACTGCTAAGACTTAATGCCCCTATTCAGACCACTGCGATCAATGGTACATCCATTATCCAGGGTGGAGTGGAGTTTGTTACTGCAGACATTACTATGTCAGTGGGGGCATTACACAACGAACAGATATCATTTTTTGTTCTACATAATTTATCTAATCCGGTTATGTTAGGCATGCCATGGTTGCACCAGCATAATCCGGTTATTGACTGGCGCTTAGGTGATATCGTGCGCTGGAGTCCACGGTGTCAGAGTAACTGTATGTCACTGTCAGTGAACCAAGTTAAAATTAAAAACCCCTCTATTCCATATGCGCTCAGAGATTATGAAGATGTCTTCTCCATAGTGGAGTCTGAGAAACTACCTCATAGAGAGTATCACTGTCCTATCGACTTGGTCCCAGGTGCCCGCCTCCCTAAGGGGAGAATATTTAACCTCTCTGGTCCTGAGCGTGTAGCCATGAATGACTACATAGCAGACAGCCTGCAAAAAGGTTTTATTAGACCCTCCACTTCACCTGTAGGGGCTGGGTTTTTCTTTGTAGGAAAAAAAGATGGTGGACTCAGACCATGTATAGATTGTCGTGAGCTTAACGCTATTACTGTAAAAAACCAGTATCCGCTTCCACTCATTCCTGATCTGTTTAATCAGCTACTGGGAGCCCACTGGTTTACTAAACTTGACCTCCGGGGGGCATATAATCTGGTCCGCATAAGAAACGGTGACGAATGGAAAACGGCCTTTAATACACCTCTTGGTCACTTTGAATACCTGGTAATGCCGTTCGGACTCAGTAACGCGCCTGCAGTATTTCAACACTTCGTCAATGATGTTTTCAGAGACATTTGTGGGGTGTATGTCGTCGTGTATCTTGATGACATTTTGATTTACTCTGCTGACCCTGTGACACATACTCAACACGTCAGGTCGGTGCAGCAGAGACTGCGAGAACACTCTTTGTTTGCGAAACTGGAAAAATGTGTTTTCTTTGCCGAAGAGGTACAGTTTTTAGGATACATGGTCTCAGGCAAGGGGTTTCGCATGGATCCTGCCAAGATTCAACCTATTAAGGCTTGGGTGCAACCCAAATCGCTGAAGACGCTGCAGCAGTTTTTGGGATTCGCGAATTACTACCGCAAGTTTATCAGGGGTTTCTCGGAGATTGCCAAGCCACTCACGGACCTTACCCGAAAAGGGGCGGACGTGACCAATTGGAATCCTGAGGCTATTCAGGCATTTTCCACACTGAAAGAGTGCTTCGTGGCCAACCCGGTTTTGGTGCAACCGGACTTAAACCGCCCATTTGTTGTGGAAGTGGATGCCTCCGAGGTCGGAGTGGGAGCAGTGCTATCGCAAGGCACTGCATCCCTCACTCAGCTTCGCCTGTGTGCGTTTTTCTCCCACAAATTCTCTACCACGGAGAGAAACTATGACATTGGTAATTGAGAATTATTGGCGATCAAATGGGCCTTCGAGGAATGGCGCCACTTCCTCGAAGGTGCCAAACACAAGGTCACTGTTATTACAGACCACAAAAACTTAACCTACCTAGAGTCAGCTAAGAGACTAAATCCCAGGCAGGCCAGGTGGGCCTTGTGTTAGCGTGGGTGGTCAGGAGCGGGAGCTCCGAGAGTGGACCCTCTGGGCCGTGGCACCGAGGGGCCCCGGGCGAGCTGCCAGGTGGAACCGACCCCTATACAGGGACCGTTAGGAGCAGGCCCAGGGGTTCGAGTACCACGGTAGCCGGTACCGAGAGGGGCGGCTCAGGATGGACCGGAGTAAGACTGAGACTGGAGTAGGATGGCAGGAGCACTGAAGACAGGACTGGAGTAGGACGGCAGGAACACTGAAGACAGGACTGGAGTAGGACGGCAGGAACACTGAAGACAGGACTGGAGTAGGACGGCAGGAACACTGAAGACAGGACTGGAGTAGGACGGCAGGAACACTGAAGGCAGGACTGGAGTAGGACGGCAGGAACACTGAAGGCAGGACTGGAGTAGGACGGCAGGAACACTGAAGGCAGGACTGGAGTAGGACGGCAGGAACACTGAAGGCAGGACTGGAGTAGGACGGCAGGAACACGGGTAGCAGGACTGAGAAGCTGCTGTGAGGAGCAGCCGAGACAGGAACTGCAGGAGCAGAGTGTGCACGATGGAGCGAGGCCAGAGTGTCAGGAAACACAACGATCAGGCGCCTCCCTCAGGGGGAAGCGGCCTGATATGGCCCCGTCTGGTCAGCCATTGGTCCAAAGGTGCTTCCGGGTCAGGGCACAGCCGGAGCATAAGGAGCAGGAAGAAGGCGCGGCCTATGGCGCATGCGCATAGCATGCAGGGAAGGCATCAGTCGCGGGCCTGTCTCAGGTGACCGCCGCGGCCGTCGGGTGGAGAGAGGCTGCGGCGTGGGAGCGGAGGGCGACTGCGGCGTGGGAGCGGAGGCCGGGTAAGTATGGCGGAGCGGTGTAACAGTACCCCCTCCCCTAAGCCGCCCCCCCGGAGATTAACAAGAAACCTCTTGAGGATACGGGGAGCATTAATATTCTCCCGAGGCTCCCAGGATCTCTCCTCAGGACCAAAGCCCTTCCAATCAACGAGAAAGAAAGTCCTACCTCTAACCCTTTTCACAGCGAGGATGTCCTGCACTTCAAAAACGTTGTCGGCACCCACCGGCTGAGGACCAAGATCAAGCGAGGAATGGAAACGATTCAGCACCACAGGCTTCAGGAGAGAGACGTGAAAGGTGTTCGGGATCCGGAGCGAAGCAGGCAACCTCAATTTGTAGGCAACTTCGTAAATACGTCCCAGAATTTCAAACGGACCGATGTAGCGTGGACCCAACTTGTAGGAGGGCAGTTTTAGTCGGACGAATTTGGAGGAGAGCCAGACCTTGTCGCCAACACGATACGGAGGAGAATCCAACCTCTTTTTGTCTGCATAGTTCTTCATCTGATCAGCGGATCTCTTGAGTGATGTGTTGGTCTCAGCCCAAATCTTAGAAAATTACGAGGACAAGGCATTGGCCGCGGGTACCTCAGAGGCAGGGGTTATCGGAAGAGGGACACCAGGATGTCTGCCAAAAACAATGAAAAATGGAGACTTGGCCGAAGACTCACCAGCATGGTTGTTATAAGCGAACTCTGCCCAGGGAAGTAAGTTGACCCAATCGTTCTGGTGGGCGTTAGAGAAGTGGTGTAAGTATCCCGTAAGTGTCTGGTTGGTACGCTCTACTTGTCCGTTGGACTGTGGATGGTAGGCCGAGGAGAAGTCGAGGGAAACGTTCATAAGCTTACAAAGCGAACGCCAGAACTTGGAGGTAAACTGAACCCCTCGGTCAGACACAATGCGTCGAGGTAGTCCATGAAGCCTGAAGACTTGATGAATGAAGATCTCGGCCAGCTCTGGCGCTGAGGGAAGACCGGGCAGAGGGATGAAGTGAGCCATCTTGGAAAAACGATCCACCACCACCAGAATGACTGAGCAGCCCGCAGAGCAGGGTAGGTCGGTGATGAAATCCATGGCGATGTTCTCCCAAGGAACCGTAGGGACAGGCAACGGAAGCAACAAGCCAGACGGAGATCTCCGTGGCACCTTGTTCTTTGCACAGGATGGACAAGAAGCCACAAAGTCGAGTACATCTTGGCGAAGTGAGGGCCACCAGTAGTGACGTTTGATAAGGTCAAGGGTCTTCTTAGTTCCGGCATGGCCGGCCAGTTTGGAGGAGTGCCCCCATAGAAGAACCTTTTGCTTGAGATTCTCTGGCACAAGCGTCTTGCCAGGCGGAGGAGTAAGCCAGTTCACTGGAGCCACGGTGATGATCCTAGTGGGATCAATGATATGTGACGGTTCCTCCGTGGATTCGTGTGGTTGGAAGACCCTGGACAGGGCGTCGGCTTTGGAATTCTTGTTGCCGGGACGGAATCGGAGCTCGAAATCAAATCGGGCAAAAAATAAAGACCATCTGGCCTGGCGAGGGTTTAGTCTCTGGGCAGACTGGAGATAGGCCAGATTCTTGTGGTCCGAGAAGATGACAAAAGGATGGACAGCTCCTTCCAGGAGGTGGCGCCATTCCTCCAAGGCCAACTTGATGGCCAAAAGTTCCCGGTCACCGATCGAGTAGTTACACTCGGATGGAGAAAAGGCCTTCGAGAAGAAGCCACAAGGGTGTAGGCGACCGGAGGCGGTTCTCTGGGACAGCACCGCCCCGGCACCAGTCGAGGAAGCGTCCACCTCGAGTACAAAAGGTCGATCGCTCTCAGGGCGATGCAGGACCGGAGCCGTGGAGAAAGCCCGTTTTAGGGACAGAAAGGCCTCCTCTGCCTCAGGAGACCAATCCTTGGAAGTAGACCCTTTACGGGTGAGCACAGAAATGGGTCTTGTGATCGCGGAGAAGTGGAAGACAAATTGCCGGTAATAGTTGGCGAACCCGAGGAATCGTTGTATCGCCTTTAATCCGATGGGGCGAGGCCATTTGAGGATGGCAGACAACTTCTCGGGATCCATCCTTAGACCAGCGTCGGAGATAATGTATCCCAGAAATGGCAGAGAGGTCTGTTCGAAGAGACATTTCTCGATCTTTGCATACAGACGGTTCTCCCGAAGACGCTGAAGCACCAGGCGGACACTCTTTCTGTGGGACGAGAGGTCCGGCGAGAAGACGAGGATGTCGTCTAAGTACACAACCACACAGGAGTACAAGAGATCCCGGAAGATCTCGTTGACGAACTCTTGAAAGACTGCAGGAGCATTGCAAAGACCGAAGGGCATGACCAGGTACTCGTAATGGCCATCTCGAGTGTTGAAAGCGGTCTTCCACTCGTCACCTGCGCGGATACGGACCAGATTGTAGGCTCCTCTGAGGTCAAACAGTTCCGGAATGAGTGGAAGAGGGTACCTGTTCTTGATGGTAATCTCATTCAAGCCCCTATAGTCAATGCATGGCCGTAGAGTCCCGTCCTTCTTTTTGACAAAGAAGAACCCAGCTCCCGCGGGCGAAGAGGATTTCCGTATAAAGCCTTTGGCGAGGTTCTCTCGGACGTACTCGGACATGGCGGTGGTCTCCGCGGGAGACAGAGGGTAGATTCTGCCCCTTGGGGGGGTTGAACCAGAAACAAGTTCAATTGGGCAGTCAAACGGCCGGTGTGGAGGGAGGACCTCCGCTTCCTTCTTATCAAAAACATCGGCGTAGGAGCTGTAAGCTGGAGGAAGACCCGGGAGGTCTGGAGGTGACCGTGGAGCGGCCGCCAGGCGGACAGGAGTCAGACAGCGAGCTTGGCACGGGTGCCCCCAGCGGAGTATCTCCCCAGAAGACCAGTCGAGAACAGGCTGATGAGTCCTTAACCATGGAAGACCGAGTAGAATGGCGTGAGAGAGCTTAGGTAAAACGTAAAAGGCTATCTTCTCTCGATGTAAGGCTCCGATTTGCAATTCCACCTCTTCAGTGACCAAGGTGACGGTCACCTGTAGCGGTTTGCCATCCACGGTGGCAATCTGAATTGGGTTAGATAGAGTGACTACAGGAATTTGGTATTTGTCTACCTCTTCCGGCCGAATGAAGTTACCCGCTGAGCCCGAATCCACGTAGGCCACCTCGGAACCACGCCTCCCTCCTGAAACCAAAAGCACAGAAACCGTAAGGGGTTGAGAGGAATCATCATCATCATCACCTAGGAAGGCCTCTCTTACCTGACCTAGGTGGAGTCGTTTCCCTGTCTCTTAGGACAGGTGCGGATATAGTGTGACGAATGACCGCAATAGAGGCACAGACCTTGTGCCCGTCTCTCTCTCTGACGTAACTCGGCCAACCTGAGATGATCTATCTGCATGGGCTCACCCGAAGAGAGGGAAGAAGATCCGACTGAACGTGAGCTGGCCGACTGAGTGAAAGGAGAAACTGACCTGGAGGAGCGCCTGTCTCTCACTGACTCCCGAGCGCGCTCCAGGAAGCGCAGGTCAATGCGGGTAGCCAGCGAGATAAGTTCCTCTAAGGTGGACGGGGTATCTCGACCAGCGAGTTCATCCTTTATTTTACTAGAAAGACCGCGCCAGAATGCCCCCACCAAAGCTGCGTTATTCCAGCCGAGCTCAGAGGAAATAGTGCGAAAGCGAATAGCGTACTGTCCGACGGTGAGAGAGCCCTGGTGTAAGTTAAAGAGTGACTCAGTGAGAGAGGCTAACCGGCCCGGCTCATCGAAAACCTTACGAAACGTATCCAGGAAAACCGGGAGACTCGAAACGACCGGGTCGTCACGTTCCCAGAGCGGGTTTACCCAAGAAAGGGCCTCTCCCTCCAGATGGGACATGATGAAGGCCACTTTGGCCCGGTCCGAGGGATATTGCTGCGGCAGCCATTCAAAGTGGAGACTACACTGATTTAAGAACCCCCTACAGAGTTTGGGATCCCCGGTGAAACGAGGCGGCTTGGCGGGGTGTCGGAGGAGCAGCAGACGCAGGGGGAGGAGTCGGCACTGCAGCGGCAGCCTGGAGGGCCGACAAGCGACTATCAAAGGAGGCCATGTAGGACAAAATGTGGGTTTGAGTATCTTGCTGCTGACCCAGCTCCTGTTGGAGACTGGCCAGCTGAGTGGCATTTCCAGGATCGGCCACCTGTAAGGCCGACAAACGGGTGTCCATCGACTTCATGATTGACATAATGCGCCCCTGATTCTCCCGTAGGAATAGCAACTCTTTCTGGGTAGCAGCCGTAGTACCGGCGGAGTCCATGGCCTGATCGTACTGTTAGCGTGGGTGGTCAGGAGCGGGAGCTCCGAGAGTGGACCCTCTGGGCCGTGGCACCGAGGGGCCCCGGGCAAGCTGCCAGGTGGAACCGACCCCTATACAGGGACCGTTAGGAGCAGGCCCAGGGGTTCGAGTACCACGGTAGCCGGTACCGAGAGGGGCGGCTCAGGATGGACCGGAGTAAGACTGAGACTGGAGTAGGACGGCAGGAGCACTGAAGACAGGACTGGAGTAGGACGGCAGGAACACTGAAGGCAGGACTGGAGTAGGACGGCAGGAACACAAGGCAGGACTGGAGTAGGACGACAGGAACACTGAAGGCAGGACTGGAGTAGGTAACCAGGAACACGGGTAGCAGGACTGAGAAGCTGCTGTGAGGAGCAGCCGAGACAGGAACTGCAGGAGCAGAGTGTGCACGATGGAGCGAGGCCAGAGTGTCAGGAAACACAACGATCAGGCGCCTCCCTCAGGGGGAAGCGGCCTGATATGGCCCCGTCTGGTCAGCCATTGGTCCAAAGGTGCTTCCGGGTCAGGGCACAGCCGGAGCATAAGGAGCAGGAAGAAGGCGCGGCCGCGGCCTATGGCGCATGCGCATAGCATGCAGGGAAGGCATCGGTCGCGGGCCTGTCTCAGGTGACCGCCGCGGCCGTCGGGTGGAGAGAGGCTGCGGCGTGGGAGCGGAGGGCGACTGCGGCGTGGGAGCGGAGGCCGGGTAAGTATGGCGGAGCGGTGTAACACCTTGTTTTTCTCCAGGTTTGATTTTTTTAATTACTTTTCGCCCCGGTACTAAAAATGTGAGGGCAGATGCCCTCTCTCGCAGTCTTTGCCCCACACAGACCGAGGACTGTGAACCAGTACCGATATTGGCTAATGGAATCGTCGTGTCGGCAGTGTCTTTGGACCTTCTGGAGGAGATCCGTAGGTCTTCAGAGCAAGCCCCTGACGCTACGCCCCCCAAAAAATTGTTTGTTCCAGCTAACCTTCGTCTGCAGGTTCTAAAAGAATCACACGACTCTGTCCTGGCAGGCCATCCCGGTCTCAATAATACCATCAGGCTGGTAACCAGGAACTTTTGGTGGCCGACGGTGGCCAAGGACTGTAAAGACTATGTTTCTGCGTGTGAAGTCTGTGCCCGTGCCAAATCCCTCCATAGCCGCCCTGCCGGCTGGCTTCAGTCCTTGCCCACCCCTGAGAGTCCATGGACCCACATCTCCATGGACTTCATTACAGATTTGCCACCCTCAGATGGGAAAACTTGTATCTGGGTGGTGGTAGACAGGTTCAGCAAGCAGTGTCATGTTATTCCCTTGTCTGGCATGCCTAACTCTGAAACTTTAAGTAAGCTGTTCATTCTGCACATACGGCGTTCTGACAAATATTGTGTCCGACAGGGGTACCCAGTTTGTCTCGAAGTTCTGGAGGGCGTTCTGTAGACGCGTCGGTGTGGAGTTGTCCTTCTCCTCGGCATACCATCCCGAGACCAATGGTCAAACTGAGCGTACTAACCAAGCTCTAGAACAATACCTCCGCTGTTATGTGTCAGGACATCAGTCCGATTGGGTGGAACATCTGCCATTGGCTGAGTTCGCGCTCAATAATCGATATCAGGACTCCATTAAAACTACCCCCTTTTTCTGTAACCTTGGACTACATCCGCGCTTTGAGTCGTTTTCGGCCAGGATGTCGGAGCTCCCTGGGGTTGAGCAAAATATACATCGGCTGAAAACGATTTGGTCTGAGGTTAATTCAAATTTGTAAGGGGCTCAGGTTAGACAGGCTTCGGCCTCAAATAGACGACGATCTAAGGTGCCGCACCTGGGAGGTGGCGATAAGGTTTGGCTCTCTACAAAAAATATCAAGCTTAAGGTACCATCTGCCAAACTGGGTCCCAGGTTCATCGGCCCATACGAAATTATCGAGGTGGTTAACACAGTAGCCTTCCGCTTAAAACTTCCACAGTTTCCACATTCAAATTACCTAACGTATTCCACAGGTCTCTCCGCAAGCCTTATCGTTCTCCCATTCACCCTGTCCAGTCCCCCCCTCCTCCTGTTTCGGTCGGGGGAGCTTTAGAGTATGAAGTCCAGGGTATCCTTGACTCCCGCCTGGTGAGAGGCTCCATACAGTATCTTGTACACTGGAAGGGCTACGGCCCGGAGGAGAGGTCCTGGGTCCCTGCAAGGAACATCCATGCCAAGGCATTAATTAGAAGGTTTCACCTCCTTCACCAGGACAAACCGGGTTTTGAGGGTCCGGAGGCCCCTCTTGGAAGGGGGGGTACTGTCACGTCGCCGCCAGACTTGGGGCCTGCTGTTCCGGTCGCGGCCACTAGGAGGAGCCGGACCGCCACTCCGTCGTCAGACTCAGGGACGGCTGTTAATGCCTCGGCCACTGGGAGGGGCCGTGGTTCCGTCGCATCAGACTCAGGGCCTACTGTCCCGGCTTTAGCCTCTAGGAGGCGCCGGTCTGTCACGTTGCCTTTTAATTCGGGGTCTGCTGTTCTGGGCGTGGTCACTCGCCCGCGAGTTATGGCGCTGACAGAGTAAGGGCACCTGTGCAGGCATCTGGTGGGCGCAGGCTCCGCCCCTCTGTCAGTCATCAGAAGGTTACTGCATCATCATCTGGCCTGGTCCTGGGGGCGGTACTGATGACATCAGCAGTCCGGGAACCTGTGAGGGGTGACCTGATCCCTCAAATACCTTGGGACTGGTCTTGCAAGCCGCCGGATATATTCTTGGTTCCCCTGCGTGTTACTGTGTGAATTGCTATAGTTGAATAACTCTGACCTTGGCCTGGACTTCTGACTCTGCTTCTGCCTAACGTTTTTGTACCCTGCTGCCCGACTGGTTTAGACCCAGATACTACCACGTTTTTGTCCTGTATTAGAACTCCCTCTCTGGCGACCGTCCTGCTCTGGCCACTGCTCCTATTCAGACAGCACCTCCTGGGCTCTGCTATAAATCCAGATCCCTGTATAGGGGTAAAGGGTATCAGTGTTTCTCGGGGTGTTGTCTGGCTGCAGCCCAGACCGCAGACAGACGTTACAGCCAGAGCCTGCAGCTCTTCCTGTCGAGTGATCATGTGGTACTGCTCATTAAGGTAATGAATATGCGCTCCACGCCTAAGGGAGCGGAGAGGCGTGCAGGCATGTGAGTATGGTGTGATGGAAGCTGGTGGCCTCTGTGACCTGCTGCTCCCCCTCCTCTGCCGGCTTTCTGGGACCGTGACTCGTGTATAAGCCAAGGGGGGTGTTTTCAGCACAAAAAAAGTGCTGAAAAACTCGGCTTATACACGAGTGTATACGGTAAATATTCTTCTATTTGTCTCATTAATAAGTGACTACCTTTTCTCCCACTTCTTGTTTTTTTTCGAGTCTATCAAATATTTAACCCCTTCCTGCCATCCGACGTACTATCCCGTCCATGGGACCTGGGCCCCTATGCCCATGGACGGGATAGTACGTCTCAGCGATCAGCGGCGCCCATGTGGTGAGCACCGCTGATCGCGGCCGGGTGTCAGCTGATTATCACAGCTGACACCCAGCACAATGTGTCAGGGACGGTCACGGACCGCCCCCGACACGGTAACCCCTTGCACACCGCGATCAAACATGATCGCGGTGTACCGGGAGTTAAAGGGAAGCATCGGCAGGGAGGGGGCTCCCTCCGTGCTTCCCTGAGCCCCCCACAGCAGCGCAATGTGCAGCGCTGCTGCGGGGGGCTCCTTTCCTCCAGGCCCCCGAATCCAAGATGGCGACGGGGGCCTTCGGGGGCCTGCAGGAAGCTGGCTTCCTCAGTGCCTGCAAAGCGCAGGCAAGAGGAAGTCTGCTTCAATGCCTGTGACAGATCGCTGATCTGTCACAGTGATCTGTGATGTGACAGATCAGCGATCTGTCACAGGACAGTGATGTCCCACCTGGGACTGTGTAATAAAGTAAAAAAAAAATTAAAAAAAAGTGTAAAAATAATTTTAAAAAAATCGCCAAATAAATTAGTAAAAAAAAAAAAAAAAAAATATTCCCCAATAAATTCATTTTTTGAAAAAAATAAATAAAATAAAAGTACACATATTAGGTATCGCCGCGTCCGTAACGACCCGCCCTATAAAACTGTCCCGTTTAGCGAACCCCTTAAAAAATAAAAATAAAAAACGAAGCAAAAAATGATTTATCATACCGCCAAACAAAAAGTGTAATAACGCGCGATCAAAAAGACGCATATAAATATCCATGGTACCGCTGAAAATGGCATCTTGTCCCACAAAAAAGAGCCGCCACACAGCATCATCAGTGAAAAAATAAAAAAGTTATAGCTCACAGAATAAAGCGATGCAAAAATAATTATTTTTTATAGAAAATAGTTTTCATTGCATAAAACCGACAAAACCTAAAAAAACGACCTAAATGAGGTATCGCTGTAACCGTACTGACCCGAAGAATAAAACCGCTTTATCAATTTTACTGCACGCAGAACGGTGTAAACGCACTCCCCCAAAAGAAATTCATGAAACGCTGGTTTTTGTTCATTCTGCGTCCCAAAAATCGGAATAAAAAGCGATCAAAAAATGTCACGTGCCCGAAAATGGTACCAATAAAAACGTCAACTCGTCCCGCAAAAAATAAGACCTCACATGACTCGGTGGGTCAAAATACGGAAAAATTATAGCTCTCAATATGTGGTGATGCAAAAACTATTTTTACAATAAAAAGCGTCTTTTAGCGTGCGACAGCTGCCAAATATAAAAACCGCCATAAATAGTAAATCAAACCCCTCGTTATCACCCCCTTAGTTAGGGAAAAATAATAAAATAAAAAAAATGTATTTATTTCCATTTTTCCGTTAGGGCTAGGGTTAGGGTTAGGGCTTGGGTTAGGGTTAGGGCTGAGATTAGGGTTAGGGGTGTGTTTGGGTTCGGGTTGGAGTTAGAATTGGGGGTTTCCACTGCTTGGGCACATCAGGTGCTCTCCAAATGCAACATTGTGTCTGATCTCAATTCCGGCCAATTCTGAGTTGAAAATGTCATATGGTGCTCCTTCCTTTCCAAGCTCTGCCATGCGCCCAAACAGTGTTTTACCCTCACATGTAGGGTATCAGCCTACTCAGGACAAATTGCAAAACAATTTTTGGGGTCCAATTTCTCCTGTTACCCTTAGGAAAATAAAAAATTGGGGGCAAAAATATCATTTTTGTGGAAAAAAATGATTTTTTTATTTTCACGTCCGAGCGTTATAAACTTCTGTGAAGCACTTGGGGGTTCAAAGTGCTCAGCACACATCTAGATAAGTTCCTTAGGGGTTCTCGTTTCCAAAATGGGGTCATTTGTCGGTGTTTCCACTGTTTAGGTACATTAGGGGCTCTCCAAAGGCAACATGACACCCGCAGACCATTCCATCAAAGTCTGCATTCCAAAACGTCACTACTTCCCTTCCGAGCCCTGACGTGTGTCCATACAGTAGTTTTCTCCCACATATGGGGTGTCAGCGTACTCAGGACAAATTGGACAACAACTTTTGGGGTTCAATTTCTCCTGTTACCCTTGGGAAAATAAAACAATTGGGGACTAATTGATCATGTTTGTGGAAAAAAAACGATTTTTTTATTTTCATGCCCTGGCATTATAAACTTCTGTGAAGCCCTTGGGGGTTCAAAGTGCTCACCTCACATCTAGATAAGTTCCTTAGGGGGTCTAGTTTCCAAAATGGTGTTATTTGGGGGGGGTTTCCACTGTTTAGGTACATCAGGGGTTTTCCAATCGCGACATGGTGTCCGATCTCAATTCCAGCCAAAAACGTCAAATGGCGCTGCTTCCCTTCCGAGCTCTGCCATGCGCCCAAATAGTGGTTTACCCCCACATGTGGGGTATCAGCATACTCAGGACAAATTGCACAATAACTTTTAGGGTCCTGATACCCTTGGGAAAATAAAAATTGGGGTGAAAAGATCATTTTTGTGGAAAAAATATGATTTTTTTTAATTGTACCGCTGTACGTTATAAACTTCTGTAAAGCCCTTGTGGGTTCAAAGTTCTCACCACATATCTAGATAAGTTCCTTGGGGGGTCTAGTTTCCAAAATGGGGTCACTTGTAGGGGGTTTCCACTGTTTAGGTACATCAGGGACTCTCCAAACGTGACATGGCGTCCGATCTGAATTCCAGCCAATTTTGCATTGAAAAAGTCAAACGGCGCTCCTTCCATTCTGAGCTCTGCCATGCGCCGAAACAGTCGTTCCCCCCCACAAATCGGGTATCAGCGTACTCAGGACAAATTGCACAATAACTTTTGCAGTCCAATCTCTCCTGTTACCCTTGGTAAAATAAAAAAAATTGAACCTGAAGTACTTTTTTTGTGAAAAAAAAAGTTAGATGTTCATTTTTTTTTTTAAATATTCAAAAAAATTCCTGTGACGCACCTAAAGGGTTAATAAACTTCTTGAATGTGGTTTTGAGCACCTAAGGCCGGTTTCACATTAGCGCTTTTTAAGCGCACGCACGGCCGGGGGTAGCTCCGCCCCCGAGCCGGCTCTCTGCCCGGCGTGCCCGCCCCTTGCTTGTAGCGCCGCCTCCTAGCGGACAGCGGCGCCTGCGATCGGCGCACCCTATCTTTAGGATAGGGTGCGCAGATCGTGCGCAGGCCGTGCGCTAGTTGCGCTTTGACCTGCGCTGCGCACTTCTGACGGTGCGCCGTGCGCGCCAAAATCCGAAAAGTTCGATTTTGGCGCGCACGGCGCACCGTCAAAAGTGCGCAGCGCAGGTCAAAGCGCAACTAGCGCACGGCCTGCGCACGATTTGCGCACCCTATGCTAAAGATAGGGTGCGCCGATCGCAGGCGCCGCTGTCCGCTAGGAGGCGGCGCTACAAGCAAGGGGCGGGCACGCCGGGCAGAGAGCCGGCTCGGGGGCGGAGCTACCCCCGGCCGTGCGTGCGCTTAAAAAGCGCTAATGTGAAACCGGCCTTAAGGGGTGCAGTTTTTAGAATGGTGTCACTTTTGGGTATTTTCTATCAAAAAGACCCCTCAAAGTGGCTTCAAATGTGATGTGCTCCTAAAAATAAAATGGTGTTGTAAAAATGAGAAATCGCTGGTCAACTTTTAACCCTTATAACTTCCTAACAAAAAAAATTTTGGTTCCAAAATTGTGCTGATGTAAAGTAAACATGTGGGAAATGTTAGTTATCAAGTTTTTTGTGTGCCATATCTCCGTGATTTAAGGGCATAAAAATTCAAAGTTGGAAAATTGCGAAATTTTCAAAATTTTTACCAAATTTCCATTTTTTTCACAAATAAACGCAAGTTATTTGAATGAAATTTTACCACTAACATGAAGTACAATATGTCACGACAAAACAATGTCAGAATCACCGGGATCCATGGAAGCGTTCCAGAGTTATGACCTCATAAAGGTACAGTGGTCAGAATTGTAAAAATTGGCCCGGTCATGAACGTGCAAACCACCCTTGGGGGTGAAGGGGTTAAAAACAAAAAATATATTGAAAAAATGTTCAAAAAACCATAAAGAAAATGATGTGTCAGACTTTCTCTTGATGAAATGTATCACTCTGCGGTGGATTAGGCTGTGAAGCTGGTGAAAATACCGGGAGGAGAGGGCTTCAGTGACATGACTACTGAAGACGGAAACACCCTTCAGCAAGTGAAGAAGAGGATGAGGAACAGTTTGAACAACGGGTTTAAGAAGAGGAGGAGGTTGGCCCAACACTTGATCGACTTGTAACCATGGTCATAATGGGCAATGTACTTCATCGATTGGCTGAGGAATAGGACCTCCGTATGGTTCATAAGAAGCAGAACCAGCATCTCTCCATGACTATGTTCATCACTCGAACAAGAGGTTGGTTACGCATTTAGTGGTAGTAAAAGTTACGGATGAGGCTGAAGATACTACTGCCTCACCTGAAGAAGCTCCTGATGAAGTGGTGCCAATAGGAGAGCTGTAATGCTCTTCCATGCTGTGCAGTACAGTACTGTACATTCATCCCATTTTCATCACCTTCAATCATCAGTACTACACAGCTAATTCATCATCTTCATCATGTAGAATTTGTTTATGAACATAAGTAGTGTTTATAAAAAGGTGCAAAAGGTTAATAAGGAACTGGGGCCGATTAATAAGGGACTGGTAATGGTAAATAAGTGTGTGGGAGGGGTTTGTAAATCCTTAAAATATATAAATGCTAAAATAAATGTAAGTTTCTTACTTGGGGGATTTTCAACTATCGTGTTGGAGGTTTAGAATGTAATGCCCGCGAAAAGTGGGGGATCATTGTGTAGGATTGCTGTGGATTATATTCACTTTTTGCAGTGGTTTTGAGGCTCTTTTTAAGGCAGATACCAGGCAGAATTTAAAACCGATTGGGGGCAATATGAAAATAACACCTGACACCAGATAAAAAGGGGAGAAGTTGACTCAATCTTTGCAATGTATGTCTCTGTGCCACACTAAGCATGGAGGACATAAAGAGAAGATGAGAACTGTGAGGACTTGAGAACCAAAATTGTTGAAAGATATCAACAATCTCAAGGTGGGGCGTGGCTATGCCGTGATCGGGAGAAGACGCTGGCTAGGAGAGCTCCTCATCATCCTGCTGGATCCTGGACCCTATATAAGATATAGTTTGTGACGCCACCTGTGGTATTCGGCAAGGGATAGCCGACGCTGCTTAAAAAGACCGCTGAGGCTGATGGTGATGCAGCAGAGTTGGTACAGCTCTCCACAGGTAGAGCTAAGTCTCAGGGCAATTATATTATAAAAGATGGTGATGATGGATGTAATGCAGGGCTGAGGTGACGCAGCAAATAAACAGGAGAACACAGCGGGGTGCAGTCTTTACGCTTTTACTCACATTTTGAGTTGCAAACCAGGGCACTAAGTACTGATGGTAATGGAGATCCAGCCAGCCTGGAAGCAATTTAGGATCCACTAAGCCAGATGGGTTGGAGGCCTCCTTTCTACGCTGTCCCATGAGGTCTAAAGCTATGCTCAGTCCTGTGTTCATAGAATCATAGAATCGTAGAGTTGGAAGGGACCTCCTGAGCCATCTGGTCCAACCCCCTGCTCAAAGGAGGATTCGCTAAATCATCCCAGTCAGATGTCTGTCCAGCCTCTGTTTGAAGACTTCCATTGAAGGAGAACTCACCACTTCTCATGGCAGCGTGTTCCACTCATTGATCACTCTAACTGTCAAAAAGTTTTTTCTAATATCTAATCTGTGTCTCTTCCCATTCAGTTTCATCCCATTGCTTCTAGTCTTTCCTTGTGCAAATGAGAATAAAGTTGATCCTTCTACAATGTGACAGCCCTTTAGATATTTGTAGACAGCTATTAAGTCTCCTCTCAGTCTTCTCTTTTGCAAACTAAACATTCCCAAATCCTGCAACCTTTCCTCATAAGACAGGGTTTGCAGACCGGTCACCATTCTGGTCGCTCTTTTCTGAACTTGCTCCAGTTTGTTGATGTCTTTTTTAAAATGTGGTGCCCCTAACTGGACACAATATTCCAGATGAGGTCTGACCAAAGAGGAGTAGAGGGAAATAATGACTTCACGTGATCTAGACTGTATGCTTCTGTTAATACATCCTAGAATTGCATTTGCCTTTTTTGCTGCTGCATCACACTGTTGACTCATATTCAGTCTGTGATCTATTAGTATACCCAAGTCTTTTTCACATGTGCTGTCACTTAGCCCTATTCCTCCCATTCTATATATGCTTTTTTATGCTTTTTTCATTTTTATTGCCCAGATGTAGTACTTTGCATTTCTCCCTGTTAAAAACCATTCTGTTAGTTGCTGCCCACTTCTCCAGTTTATTTAAATCTTTTTGAATCCTCTCTCTCTCTTCTCTAGTATTATCTATCCCTCCTAGCTTTGTGTCATCAGCAAATTTAATCAGTTTACCCTCAATTCCTTACGGTTCTTTAGTCCTTGCCTGTATGGCAGGCAGCTTGAGCCTTTCACAGGTGTCACTCCGTCGTGGTGGCTCTGGCTCTGGTATGCTGCTGTGCGTTCAGGTGTGTGATGGGGTCAGGAGGCCTGCAGTCTCCTGCCCTCCGGATTTGGCTGCTGGGACTGTTGTACCCGTGCAGCCACGGACTCTGGCGTCCAGTGTCAAGCGCTCTTCGCTGGGGTGAGCTTGGTCACAGCTCCAAACTTAATGTGTATGGCGGTGTAGCACTATAACACCTTATATTACTGGGTCATATTATAGTAATTTATATCTTGGCATATTTTAGTATACGTAAACTTTCATTTGTATTTATCCCTCATATTTTGCAGTACTCTGCACTTCATCTATAGCATTGCAGTACTTTTTGGAGAACATTATTTCTTGGTTATACTTGTATATTCATTTATTTTCAATGTGCATTGTATGTTTTGTCCTCTAGCACTTTATAGTACTGAATCATTTACAGTGGATTTAATTCTATATCTTGCAATACTTTTCACTTTTGCACAATTTTTGTTTTACAGCACTATAGCACTTTTTAGTGCAATTTTTAGAATATTATGGTAGTACTTTTCACGATATTATTGTCTACACTATATATTTAACTTACACATTATTAATAGAAAAAAGTTTTTTGAGCGATATATTTTAGCACTTAGCATTTTTTTTACATATTTTTTATTTATTTTTTTCTGGTGCTGATATTATACAAATTTTGGCAAGATGCATTGATATATTTATTATTCAGATTTTTATGTCATCACATTATAATTTGGTATACAATATATATATATATATATATATATATATATATATATACATATATATATTTATAGTTTTGGCTATCCATCATTTTTTCATGCTGGATCCGTTTTTTTCTCATAGACTTGTATTAGTGACGGATGGCCACACGTTTCATCTGTCGTCCAACGGATCCGTCAGAAAATCTCTGTCCGTCGGCCGGAGACAACGGACAGATGAACGTTTTTTGTGTACGTCGAAAAGTCGGATAGCGACGGATTCCGTCTTTTAAAACTGAGCATGCCCGGAATCATTTTTCTTCCTTTATTTTAACCCCCTGCGGCTGCTTTTTCTATTCTGGCACAAAATCCTTCTCTCTCTCTCTCACTCCAGAATTCTGTTTCTTTAATTCCTACAGCAAGGCTGCTACAACGGATCAGTCATAAAAACAGATCCAGTGCATTAGTTTTTTGCAATATACGCAGGATCCGTCCACTTGACGGATCTGAACACTTTGACGGATTGTGACTGATTGCAAAAGACTGGAGTGTGAAAGGGGCCTTAAGAAGCGAGATGTGGATGAGAAAAGGCGGTGGATCCGTTGCCAACCGTTAATTGACGGAATCTGCCATCGGATCCTCCTTTTTATACTGAGCATGCCCGAATGAATGTCCTTTCATGATATTTAACCCCAAATCCCATTCTGGCAGCTAAATCTCTCTCTCTCTCGTGAAACAGGCCTTACTTTAAATTTCATGCACTAGCGTCTAAAGCGGATCCGTACAAAAAACGGATCCAGTTGCATCCGTTTGCCACAAAACGGAAACGGATCCGCTTTTGCACACTGGCGGATTTTGACTAACGCCAGAAAACTGAAGTGTGAAACAGGCCTAAGAGAAAGAAAAGACTCAATCTGAGAAGAGGTCACCTATAAGGTACCAGGATGTACATTTTTAGCTATTGGTACTGACTGCGTCTCATCAGTACTATGGTTCCTGTATAGTCCACAGTCTGATAAAGACTGATAACTCCCAGCATCTCCTTACCATTGTTAAGGACATACTGGGAGTTGTAGGTTCATGAGATACAAATGTATATGGGCCTGACTTAGAAGGATTCAGCTCATCAGTTATTAATCACATGATGTCATAGACCTAAAGGAAAAGGGAAGAATTAGCTGGGTAGAAATGCAAAATGGGCGCTGGTAACGGATAAAGCAAAATCCTACATGACCTATCAGTGTTCTACGATTTGGGTTGAGGACACTTATTGCATGTGGGCTGGTGAATTTTGTGTGCCAGGGCTGCTTTTTAGTCCCAACTCTGCCCTGAATCCCCTCGTGTATCTGAATGGGAGGAAGAGTGTGAACTTGTGCTAATTGTGCAGTCACACTTTGTCATCTCTGCTCCGTCCTGTCTTCCAGCGCAGGGTTAAATTGCTCTGACTTCATATCTGGCTTCATGGCTTGATCATAGATGCTGGATCCTCATCCCCCAACAAAATCTCACCAACCGAAGATTGTGAAAGAAACACACAAAACACTTTTATTGGATGTTAAATTGACCGAATTTTATTCCAAATCTCATCATTATTATTTCTTTCAGTGTCTGAAATTTAGAATCAGCCAATTACTATGAAAGAGACACTGAAAATGGCAGAACCCCCGACTCACGAAGAATCGTCCTTCAGCACTCAGGAGAGGAAAAACCCCCTGTGGTGGAAACCTCTAGGGAACCATGGCTGCAGGACTGCCCTTCCCTTGGGCTTAGAAGGTTAGTGCCAACATGTAACAGCAAATTGTACCTGAATTTGTACATTGTGTCATATTTGTTTTGGAGAAGCCTAATGCAACCTCTCCAGGCCGTACACATAAAGTGAAGGCGGCGAGTACCGGACGTGAGGGAGATCTGGCTGCAACATCTGTCACCCCATTGATCTGGCTGGCTAGGCGCTATGGCTGATCTGGCTGGCTAGGCGGTGTCCCCTTCCTCCCATTGTGGAGTGATGAAGCTCCAGGTCTCCAGACACATCAAGTATGGCTCCGTCTACGGCTGAATGACTTGTGGTTCTGGAATCTTCTCCTGCATCATAGATGCATGTGTTTATGACATCAGCGCAGTTGCCATAGTTATCACAGGTGTTTTATACTGTGGTTTCATTGGCTAGAAAGTCCCTCTCAGTGTTCCAAAGAATTAACCCTTGAATGACTGGTATTGTGCCTTTCTCCAGAAGCCTGTAAAATAAACTTGTCACTAGACAGGACCATTATCATTATTATATTTTAAAGTTGCCCCAACCAAAGTCTAATAAGTGAGCGCATCTAGAGTTGATGTGTAACAAGCGCAATCATTCCATTAAGCCCTACTAAATGCATAAATGCACAATATGAAAACAGAGCAGTCTCATAGAAAATGAATGATACCAAGGTAAATGCAGTTAGATATGGGATGCTATATAGGGGCTCATACTGTATATAGGAGCTATATGGGGACTCACACTGTATATAGGAGGCAATATGGTGGCATACAATGTATTCAGGAGGCTATATGTGAGTGCTCATACTGTATATAGGAGGCTATATGGAGACTCACACTGTATATTGGAGGCAAACACTGTATTCAGGAGGCTATATGTGGGCTCATACTGTATATAGGAAGCGATTTGCAGGCTCATACTGTTTATAGGAAGCGATGTGCAGGCTCATACTGTACATAGGAGGCTATATGTGGATGCTCATACTGTTTATAGGAAGCAATGCGCAGGCTCATACTGTACATAGGAGGCTATATGTGGATGCTCATACTGTATATAGGAGGCTATATGCGGCCTCATACTGTTTATAGGAAGTGATGTGCAGGCTCATACTGTATATAGGAAGCAATGTGCAGGCTCATACTGTTTATAGGAAGTAAACACTGCATTCAGGAGGCAATATGTGGGTGCTCATACTGTATATAGGAGGCAAATACTGTATTCAGGAGGCCTCATGTGGCCTCATACTGTATATGGGAAGCGATGTGCAGGCTCATACTGTATATAGGAGGCTATATGTGGCCTCATACTGTATATAGGAAGCGATGTGCAGGCTCATACTGTATATAGGAGACTATGTGCAGACTCATACTGTATATAGGAAGCGATGTGCAGGCTCATACCGTACATAGGAGGCTATATGTGACCTCATACTGTATATAGGAAGCGATGTGGAGGCTCATACTGTATATAGCAGGCTATGTGGGCTCATATTGTATATAGGAAGCAATGTGCAGGCTCATACTGTATGTAGGAGGCTATATGCGGCCTCATACTGTATATAGAAGGCTATAAGCTGCCTCATACTTTATACAGGAGGCTATGTGGGCTCATACTGTATATAGGAGGCTATATGCAGCCTCATACTGTATATAGGAAGCGTGCAGGTTCATACTGTATATAGGAGGTAAACACTACATTCAGGATGCTATATGTGGGTGCTCATACTGTATATAGGAGGCAAATACTGTATTCAGGAGGCTATATGTGGCCTCATACTGTATATGGGAAGCGATGTGCAGTCTCATACTGTATATAGGAGACTATGTGCAGACTCATACTGTATATAGGAAGCGATGTGCAGGCTCATACCGTACATAGGAGGCTATATGTGACCTCATACTGTATATAGGAAGCGATGTGGAGGCTCATACTGTATATAGCAGGCTATGTGGGCTCATATTGTATATAGGAAGCAATGTGCAGGCTCATACTGTATGTAGGAGGCTATATGCGGCCTCATACTTTATACAGGAGGCTATGTGGGCTCATACTGTATATAGGAGGCTATATGCAGCCTCATACTGTATGTAGGAAGCGATGTACAGGCTATGTGCAGGCTCATACTGTATATAGGAAGCGTGCAGGCTCATACTGTATATAGGAGGTAAACACTGCATTCAGGATGCTATATGTGGGTGCTCATACTGGATATAGGAGGCTATATGCGGCCTCATACTGTATATAGGAAGCGAAGTACAGGCTCATACTGTATATAGGAGGCTATATGCAGCATCATATTGTATACAGGAGGTTATATGTGGGTGCTCATACTATATATAGGAGGCTATATGTGGCCTCATACTGTATATAGGAAGCGATGTGCAGGCTCATACTGTATATAGAGGGCTATATGGGGACTCACACTGTATATAGGAGGCAAATCCGCGTACACTGGGTTTGAACGCCCACATTGCCAAACTAATCTCGTTTGAGATGATGCCCCTTCGGTTGGTGGAAAGCGCAGCTTTCCGCGAACTCATGGCCTATGCAGTACCACGCTATGACCTACCCAGTCGCCACTTCTTCTCTCGCAAAGCCATCCCAGCCCTCCACCATCATGTGAAAGACCGCATTGTCCATGCACTCAAGCAGTCAGTGAGCGGAAAGGTGCACCTCACAACTGATGCATGGTCCAGTCGGCATGGCCAGGGCCGTTACGTGTCCATCACTGCGCACTGGGTTAATGTGGTGGATGCAGGGTCCACAGGGGACAGCGGTGGTGGGACAGTGCTGCCTAGCCCACGGTATAGGAAACAGTTGGCTGTAGGCATTCGACCCTCCTCCTCCTCCTCCAGAAGCGAAAGCTCATCCACAGAGCGCAGTCGTACGAGCACTCCATCTGCAGCTGCCACTGTTGCACACGATGTGTCCCCCTATCGAGCAGCTAGTGGAAAGCGTCAGCAGGCTGTGTTGCAGATGATGTGTTTGGGCGACAGACACACCGCCGAGGTACTGGCCGAGTACTTGAAGCGACAAACTGAGTCATGGCTGGGCAGTGTACATCTTGAGGCAGGCAAGGTAGTTAGTGATAACGGCCGTAATTTTGTGGCAGCCATAGCCCTTTCAAAACTCAGCCACATACCTTGCTTGGCTCACACCTTGAACCTGGTGGTGCAGTGCTTCCTCAAAAATTATCCGGAGTTAACAGCCCTGCTCCAGAAGGTGCGAAGACTGTGCGCGCACATCCGCCGGTCGCCTGTACACTCCATTCGTATGCAGAAGCTGCAGCGATTGCTCCACCTTCCCAACCACCGCCTCATTATCGACATTGCAACAAGGTGGAACTCCACCCTGCACATGGTGGAGCGGCTGTGCGAGCAGAGGCAGGCCATAATGCATTTGTGGGAGGATACACGGCCAGGCACTTTGAGAGCAGACATGGAGTTGACAGGTGTGCAGTGGTCGAAGCTGAAAGACCTCTGTAAAGTCCTTCAGTGTTTTGAGGAATGCACACGGCTGGTAAGAGCAGAAGACGCCATCCTAAGCATGAGCATCCCACTTATGCGTCTGCTCATGCAAACTTTGACGCACCTTAAGGAGCAGGCGTCTGCAGCCAATGTTGATGAGGAGGAATGGGAGGAGGGAATCCTTGATGACATTCAGCCATTGTCTGCTCAGGGACCTCTCCTGGGCGAGGTGGAGGAAGAAGAGGAGGAGGATGATGATGGGGATGATTACTTAGGGGAGGAGCATGCATCTCATGGGGCAAGTGAAAATGTTGGCGTGGTAAGGTCTGGTACAGGGTTTGTGCGTGACTGGAGGGATGTGGATTTGCCAGAAAGTGCTCCTCCAACCAGCACTCGCAGTGCATCATTGACACCGGGAACATTGGCCCACATGTCAGATTATGCCTTGCGGATCCTAAAAAGGGACCCCCGCATTGCCAAAATGATGAACGATGACGACTACTGGTTGGCCAGCATCCTGGATCCACGCTATAAAGGCAAATTACAAAACATCATGCCACAGGAGAACCTTGACCTAATATTGGCTAATAAACAAGCAACTCTTGTAAATCGGTTGCTTGAGGCATTCCCAGCACACAGCAGCGGTGATGTTTCTCACACGAGCCGTACGGGCCGGGGGCAGCTTGGCAGAGGTGTTCGTGGTGCACACAGCAGAAGTGGCGTTGGAGACAGGGGTTTCATGACAATGTTGTGGACTGATTTTTCAAATACCGCTCTCACAACTGGTAATACTGTATCGATGGAAAGTGACAGGAGACAGCAGTTGTCAACTATGGTTACAAACTACTTTTCCTCCCATATCGATGTTCTCCCACACAGGTCATTCCCCTTTGACTATTGGGCCGCTAAACTGGACACCTGGCCTGAATTGGCCCAATATGCCTTACAGGAGCTCGCTTGCCCAGCTGCAAGTGTGCTATCGGAAAGAGTCTTCAGTGCAGCTGGATCAATCCTGACAGAAAAAAGGACAGTCTGTCAACCCAAAATGTGGATGATCTAACCTTCATTAAAATGAACCATGCATTGGTTTCCAAGGATTTTGTCCCACCTTCCCCTGATGACACATAGGGTGACAGAAAAATGGCTTGCTTTGGTCCACCACTTCACCTATTTCGCCTTTTGCATCAGCTGAATGTCCAACATCAACATATGCCACTTTCTAAAACTCCCTAAGTGTGCTGCCTCCCCCCCCATGGCCGGGGTCACCACCTAGCGCACGACACCGTGCGAGTGCCGTTGCCCTGGACAGGTGGGTAGGCCGACTCTTGGGCGCGGGCACTGGCACAGGGTCCCTCATAGTGCAATCAAGTGTCTCTGACGGTGGTGGCGCACACCCGCCGTCAGACACACCGCTGTACTATGAGGGGCCCAGTGCCAGTACCGACGCCCACGAGTGGGCCCCCTTGCTTGGGCAGGGCCCCAGCATTTGCAATCTTTACCTCTCCCTGCTCCTCCGCTGTGTAATCTGGGCCGTCAAATCCATACTGTGCCTGACACCGTCTGAGCCTGCCTCCTGATGTATAGACATATATTTTGAATGTGTACGCTATCCATACATGTTATCTGGGGATACGGTACCCTTTCTAACCTTTGTGCAATCACGTGCAATCCATACTGGGCCTAACACCGTCTGAGTAGAAATGCAAAATGGGCGCCTTCGGCTTCATCTGCCTTGGGCACCCAAAATACTTTGTTTCGGCCCTGGTAACGGATAAAGCAAAATCCTACATGACCTATCAGTGTTCTACGATTTGGGTTGAGGACACTTATTGCATGTGGGCTGGTGAATTTTGTGTGCCAGGGCTGCTTTTTAGTCCCAACTCGGCCCTGAATCCCCTCGTGTATCTGAATGGGAGGAAGAGTGTGAACTTGTGCTAATTGTGCAGTCACACTTTGTCATCTCTGCTCCGTCCTGTCTTCCAGCGCAGGGTTAAATTGCTCTGACTTCATATCTGGCTTCATGGCTTGATCATAGATGCTGGATCCTGATCCCCCAACAAAATCTCACCAACCGAAGATTGTGAAAGAAACACACACAACACTTTTATTGGATGTTAAATTGACCGAATTTTATTCCAAATCTCATCATTATTATTTCTTTCAGTGTCTGAAATTTAGAATCAGCCAATTACTATGAAAGAGACACTGAAAATGGCAGAACCCCCGACTCACGAAGAATCGTCCTTCAGCACTCAGGAGAGGAAAAACCCCCTGTGGTGGAAACCTCTAGGGAACCATGGCTGCAGGACTGCCCTTCCCTTGGGCTTAGAAGGTTAGTGCCAACATGTAACAGCAAATTGTACCTGAATTTGTACATTGTGTCATATTTGTTTTGGAGAAGCCTAATGCGACCTCTCCAGGCCGTACACATAAAGTGAAGGCGGCGAGTACAGGACGTGAGGGAGATCTGGCTGCAACATCTATCACCCCATTGATCTGGCTGGCTAGGCGGTATGGCTGATCTGGCTGGCTAGGCGCTATGGCTGATCTGGCTGGCTAGGCGGTGTCCCCTTCCTCCCATTGTGGAGTGATGAAGCTCCAGGTCTCCAGACACATCAAGTATGGCTCCGTCTACGGCTGAATGACTTGTGGTTCTGGAATCTTCTCCTGCATCATAGATGCATGTGTTTATGACATCAGAGCAGTTGCCATAGTTATCACAGGTGTTTTATACTGTGGTTTCATTGGCTAGAAAGTCCCTCTCAGTGTTCCAAAGAATTAACCCTTGAATGACTGGTATTGTGCCTTTCTCCAGAAGCCTGTAAAATAAACTTGTCACTAGACAGGACCATTATCATTATTATATTTTAAAGTTGCCCCAACCAAAGTCTAATAAGTGAGCGCATCTAGAGTTGATGTGTAACAAGCGCAATCATTCCATTAAGCCCTACTAAATGCATAAATGCACAATATGAGAACAGAGCAGTCTCATAGAAAATTAATGATACCAAAGTAAATGCAGTTAGATATGGGATGCTATATAGGGGCTCATACTGTATATAGGAGGCTATATGGGGACTCACACTGTATATAGGAGGCAAACACTGTATTCAGGAGGCTATATGTGGGCTCATACTGTATATAGGAAGCGATTTGCAGGCTCATACTGTTTATAGGAAGCGATGTGCAGGCTCATACTGTACATAGGAGGCTGTGTGGATGCTCATACTGTTTATAGGAAGCAATGCGCAGGCTCATATGAGGCTATATGTGGATGCTCATACTGTATATAGGAGGCTATATGCGGCCTCATACTGTATATAGGAAGCGAAGTACAGGCTCATACTGTATATAGGAGGCTATATGCGGCCTCATACTGTATATAGGAAGTGATGTACAGGCTCATACTGTATATAGGAGGCTATGTGCAGGCTCATACTGTATATAGGAAGCAATGTGCAGGCTCATACTGTATATAGGAGGCAAAAACTGTATTCAGGAGGCTATATGTGGGTGCTCATACTGTATATAGGAGGCTATATGCAGCCTCATACTGTATATAGGAAGCGATGTGCAGGCTCATACCGTACATAGGAGGCTATATGTGGCCTCATACTGTATATAGGAAGCGATGTGCAGGCTCATACTGTATATAGGAGGCTATGTGCAGGCTCATACTGTATATAGGAGGTAAACACTGCATTCAGGTGGCTATATGTGGGTGCTCATACTGTATATAGGAGTCTATATGCGGCCTCATACTGTATATAGGAAGCAAAGTACAGGCTGATACTGTATATAGGAGGCTATATGTGGCCTCATACTGTATATAGGAAGCGATGTGCAGGCTCATACTGTATATAGAAGGCTATATGGGGACTCACACTGTATATAGGAGGCAAATACTGTATTCAGGAGGCTGTATGTGGGCTCATACTGTATATAGAAAGCGATTTGCAGGCTCATACTGTTTATAGGAAGCAATGTGCAGGCTCATACTGTTTATAGGAAGCGATGTGCAGGCTCATACTGTACATAGAAAACAAAAAGCAAAAAACACAAATATCCTGAACTAAAAGTAAAAAATATACTGCAAATAATGCATAAAGGTAATAATAATAATAAGGGTATTTAGTAAACATAATATTGATCAAACTAATGTACAAGCCATCCCGCCACGTCACGGCAACCCTTGTGGGACAGTCCCTACTCTAGTATTTAAAACCTTTTCACTTGCCAAGTGGCGTGAATGTGAATAAGGATCGAGCAGCTGAACCACTTGTAACAGCTTAGGCCAGACTGGATGGCTTTCCCAGCTCAGAAAGAGGGCGGTCACACCCATATATGCACTGAATGCACAATGAAATGAATGAAAAACAAATCTGAACTGAGAAAAGTAAGTTAATGTGTATGCACAATGTAAGTGCATATTAACACATGACCATTAACCAGAGAAAACAAAAAGCACAAATATCCTGAACTAAAAGTAAAAAATATACTGCACATAATGCATAAAGGTAATAATAATAATAAGGGTATTTAGTAAACATAATTTTGATCAAAATAATGTACAAGCCATCCCGCCACGTCACGGCAACCCTTGTGGGACAGTCCCTACTCTAGTATTTAAAACCTTTTCACTTGCCAAGTGGCGTGAATGTGAATAAGGGTCGAGCGGCTGAACCACTTGTAACAGCTTAGGCCAGACTGGATGGCTTTCCCAGCTCAGAAAGAGGGCGGTCACACCCATATATGCACTGAATGCACAATGAAATGAATAAAAAACAAATCTGAACTGAGAAAAGTAAGTTAAGTTTAAGGTAAGTTTTTTATTGTTTTTTATTCATACTGTACAAAGGAGGCTATGTGGATGCTCATACTGTTTATAGGAAGCAATGCGCAGGCTCATACTGTACATAGGAGGCTATATGTGGGTGCTCATACTGTATATAGAAAGCTATATGCGGCCTCATACTGTATATAGGAAGTGATGTACAGGCTCATACTGTATATAGGAGGCTATGTGCAGGCTCATACTGTATATAGGAAGCAATGTGCAGGCTCATACTGTATATAGGAGGCAAAAACTGTATTCAGGAGGCTATATGTGGGTGCTCATACTGTATATAGGAGACTATATGCAGCCTCATACTGTATATAGGAAGCGATGTGCAGGCTCATACCGTACATAGGAGGCTATATGTGGCCTCATACTGTATATAGGAAGCGATGTGCAGGCTCATACTGTATATAAGAGGCTATGTGGGCTCATATTGTATATAGAAGCAATATGCAGGCTCATACTGTATATAGGAGACTATATGCGGCCTCATACTGTATATAGATGGCTATATGCGGCCTCATACTGTATATAGGAATCGATGTACAGGCTCATTCTGTATATAGGAGGCTATGTGGGCTCATATTGTATATAGAAGCAATATGCAGGCTCATACTGTATACAGGAGGCTATGTGGGCTCATACTGTATATAGGAGGCTATATGCAGCCTCATAATGTATATAGGAATCGATGTACAGGCTCATACTGTACATAGGATAAAGTACAAATATATCCCAAATACTGGAAAAAATTCTTCAAAGGCTCAACTCACTGGAAATATAATAGCAAAAAAAATCTCATAAATGAGCTATTAAGCATCACAAGAGATCAAAATTGGAGTTTTTCAAGCTAAATAATTTATTTAGAATAATTAACAGAGCATAAATGCTAAATGCAAGTTACAGCAGACATAAACACAATATAATTAAACCAGCACCTTGACAGTTAATAAAGTATTTATCTGTATAAAACATGTAGTTTCTTTGCTTTCCTTTCACAAATAGAATGCATAGTAAACAGCAAACTCCCCATTTACATAATATGTATGCCCAGATAAGGTTTTGCATACAATAAGTGCCCAGAGTAAACTGCTGAATATAAAGTGCACAAGTGCCTTGTATCAAATAAGCCTGGTAGGCGTTAAGTGTACACAGAGTAAAAACTGTCTATACAAATTCCAGAGTAAGATACAAGGACTGCATTAGAAAGTAACAACTTACATGTGTAGTGTATGTCGCTGTAAAACCTGCCGCCCCTACGCGCGTTACGCCGCAGCTTCCTCAGGAGGCGTGGTTTACAAGTGCCCCGGATCTAATTTATATAGTGCGGTCAACCAATAAACCGCTTTCCCTAATAAAGCTTGTAAAATTCAGGACCTGAGCTGTAGTGTCCACAATGACGTCAATAGTATCCAGTTCTAAACGTCCACAGCATTATCGGTGCATGCGCTGTTGAGTCCCCACTATGAACAGGGAGTCTATGATCAGCGCTCATCAGCATGAAAGCGGCTCAAGCTGCAAAACAGCCAGAGACCGCCACATACCAGACTGAGCACGTCAGACGGCTCCTAGGGAGGACAGAACTGGGCATGCGCTCAAGTGAGGACAAGAAAATAAAATAATTATGAAGAATAATAATCACTACTTAAAGTGATAGCAAGTGTTGAAAGTGAGGGGATAAAACATAATGATGCTGAAATAATTATAGCGGTGTGTATGAACCAATAAATTGAATATGCCTGACATAGAGTGCAAAGGCACACACATATGTGTCAATTATAAGCACACTATGCAAGCAATAAAATTTTTTTTTAACAATTAGCATAATGTGTATGCAGGCTATATGAAAGTGTATGTGCATCATATAACTATAACAACTATATATCATGTCTCTGTTAAAAAACAAATGTACATAAAAATAACACATGGCATTCAATACATACATCAAATGTCATATATCATAAAGTAATTATACACACAATTATGTATAATGCATAATACATAGCAAAAATACACAAAGAAAATTGTGAAAAAAATAAAAAATGAGTGAAAAAATATATATAAAAATAAAACAAATAAAAATGTAAATGAAATAAAGAAATAAAAAAAGAAAAAATGAATAAAAATGTGAACAAATAATATGAAATATTGAAGACCCAATGGGTACGAAAAGAGCCGTAGATTTCTTGTGAGAGGAGTGTTTCTTCATAAAATCTTGAAATGCCCTCAACAATGAATTCCATGCCAGATCTTATATATTGCGATGCGAAGATAGAGAACTGGAGTATAAGCACAGGAAAAAATAATTAAAAACAGAAAACTAAAACCAAGACTAAAAAGATACCCATACGATTTTTACAGAAAGGACCCAAAACCATTACTCTCATTCAATCATTTTTTTTTTTTGCTACTGTATATAGGAGGCTATGTGCAGGCTCATACTGTATATAGGAAGCAATGTGCAGGCTCATACTGTATATAGGAGGTAAACACTGCATTCAGGAGGCTATATGTGGGTGCTCATACTGTATATAGGAGGCTATATGCGGCCTCATACTGTATATAGGAAGCGAAGTACAGGCTCATACTGTATATAGGAGGCAATTCAAAAGCAGGAAATATCCAGCTACAGATCCAGGGAAAAATTGTTAAAAACAAAAAATGAAGGATAGCGATAAAGTGACGCCTGTGTAAAAGGTTTTGTAACTGCTGCGACTCTAGATACCAACCACAAGGAAATCAAAAGGATTATAAATATTTGTGATAGACTCGCGCTGAAAAAACCAAGATGTGAGAGAAAAGCTAGTCACTTATTAATGAGACAAATAGAAGAATGTTTAATAGGTAAAACCTGACAAGAATAAACAATAAACTGCAGTTAGCCCAATTGTGGGGATAAATAGCTGAGAAATAAATAGTGATTAGTATATCTTAATGAATATATTGCAACTCGCTCAGTACAAAGCTGTGAAAAAAATGGTAGTTAATGGAAATAGTAAGTATTGCACTCAAACAGTTGATTAACCAAGGAGAGATGGCATGTACCCGAATAGAATTCTCCTAGAAGTAAAGGGTTAATATGTACATAGAACACAATTGGGTGAAAATATTAAATGGTCAGAAGCAATATGTCCCGGACCTGAAGAAAGAAGCTGAGTTTTCCGAAACGCGTTGGTTTCGGCCCTTTTTGCCACCCGTACCTCCATCTAGCAGCAGTTACACGGCACCACGTGATCCACCGCGTCACACAGGTCCTGCTCCTACTGCACATCTGCCGGGACGCAGCTATCGACCAGAGTGACCGGATCCCTGCCGACAGCTGGAGCGCAGGAGCGCTGGTCTCACACTACACCTCGGCATATCGCCGCATCTCCCAGGTCCGACCTTTACTGCACCAGCCAGAACGCAGTCACCGGATTCTACGCAGACCATCGGAGGTATTGTGAGTAGCAACACTCACATACAACTATATATGGTGAAATCACCTTGTACTGTTCAGCGCGCTATTTCACAGGGCACGAGCCCTCCACTCATTGGAGAAAGTACTTGGTGTATCCGTCATCGGCCGGGGCAGCTCTCCCCACGGCTATAGACATTGGACTATTTTATGAATGCAGGTTTATACCAAGCATTAACTATGGACTAAGGATATAATCACAGTCTTTATGCCGGGACATATTGCTCATGACCATTTAATATTTTCACCCAATTGTGTGTTCTATGTACCAATTAACCCTTTACTTCCTGCCGCTCTTATTTGCAGCCTCTAGGAGAATTCTATTCGGGTACATGCCATCACTCTTGGTTAATCAACTGGTTGAGTGCAAAACTTAATGGAAATAGTAACTACTATTTTTTTTTAACAGCTTTGTACTGGGCGAATTGCAATATATTTATTAAGATATACTAATCACTATTTATTTCTCAGCTATTTATCCCCACGATTGGGCTAACTGCAAATTATTGTTTATTCTTGTCAGGTTTTACCTATTACCGTATATACTCGAGTATAAGCCGACCCGAGTATAAGCCGAGGCACCAACTTTTGCCACGAAAAACTGGGTAAACTTATTGACTTGAGTATAAGCCGGGTGTGCATTGACCACTCATCCCTACCGTGGTATGCATGTTTCCCCCGTCCCTGTCATTGTATGCATGGCTCCTTATCCCCTATCTTTGTATGTATGATTCCTGTTAAGAAAAAACCCATCCTATTTACCTGCCTGCGCGCCGTCGGTGGCACTGCATCTTGTTCCGGCCATATAACACGGATAATTCTTGGTAATGACAGTGAATATTTCGAACATTCATTACTGTGCACTTTATACACATTATACATTCCTGCAGCTCAGTGGCATAGCAACTGTTTGTGGCGCCCGGGGCGGTCGAAAAATTTGCCGCCCCTTTGGTCGTTGATAGAGTTGAGCAACTTTTGGTTTTTTAGGGTCGAGTTTCGTTTCGTGAAACCCGACTTTTCCAAAAGTTGGGTCGAGCAAGATCGTCCGATTATAGGGAAAAGTCGGGGTCGTCCCGAAACACGAAACCCAATGTAAGTCAATGGGGAATAAAAGTCAGCAGTGAGAGGAGGACAGGAAACACACCTACAGTGCCCATTTGAATGCCAAATGCATCAATTCTTCTTACTTAAGCTTGTCAACCTTAATTAACTTCATAATACAAGTTACGCTCTGAAAAATGGGGGTTATTTGGCTAAAGTTGTGGGGGGGGCTGGCTCCAGGTTTTCATGTGCCCTGGGCGAAAGAGCGCCCCTTTAACACATACCAAAACTCATCATGCTCCGATACGGCAGAGAAATAGCGGTATAGTACAATGAAAAATACTTCACTTTTTACATCTCATGACGAGGCCCATCTATTTCTCCATACAGAATCATTGGTCCCATATAATGTTTGAAACAGTATATGATGAGCTCCACATAATGCTACAGTATATGTTGGTCCCTATGGATGAAGCTCCACTGTCTTATGGGCCCAAATAATGCTCCAAACATAATGGGCCCCATTTCTAATGCTCTAGTGTATAATGGGCCCTGTAAATGCTGCTCCAGTGTCTGATGTCCACCTTTGGAATGTTCCAGTGTATGGTGGGCCCCATCTATGATTCTCCAGAGTATAGTGCTCCCCAAAAATTGCTGTCCCAACATTGAAAACAATCAAATAAGTCTCCTCGCTAGGGAATCCCTGTACTAGTCTGGACTCCTCGTCATCCCCATCTTCCATCTCACTGCACAGTATTTCAACCTTGCAAGTGCTGTGATCCTGAGCAAGCAGGGGGGGCCCACTCGTTGGCGACGGCACTGGCACAGGGCCCCTGATAGTACGGTGGTGTGTCTGATGGCGGGTGGGCCGAACCTGCACTTTCATCTGCAGCTTCCTCTTTGTCACCGTGTAAGATGGAACTGTATATGGGAAGGGTAACCTGAGTTTCATCAGGGTCAGATTCAGGCCGTGTAGCGTGCAAGGGGAATGTAGTGGTCTGGGTCAATGTACCAGCAGATTCATCGAGCAGTGGCTGGGCATCAGTGCACTTGTGTCGCCCCCCAGGAGTACGGTCGCCACAGTGGCATTACCTTTTTCCTAGGGAGTGTGATGTCATGCTTGGGAGCAACGAAGGATCTCTCTAGTAGGTTAACTGATTGGGCGGCGTTATTCCCACGAGTCATGACCCTCCAAACAGCGTTCATGAAGGCAAAGTGTTTGTTTTACGTGGGCAGTATGGTTGCAAAGCTGAACCTTAAAGGAATGTCCAGAAGGGCACCAGCAGGAGTGGAGCCTACGGTTAAATTCGACTCCACCTGGGAAACCTCAACCATGCCAGCTACAGAACAGATGCACACATTGCAAGCTTAATTCCGTTAACGAACGAGACTCCGTCATGCCCTGCGGTCCGAGTCCGGCTTACTAGAGGGACACGTGAGGCTCTGGCACATGAGATTGGCCAATAACTGGTGTGTCATGCCCTTACATGTCCGTGGCTGCATGTGCGCTACACTGAAAAGGCCAGCGTTTGTCGCTTACAGGTGCAGATAACCCGCTGAACAACGTTAGTGATGGGGATCACTGATTACAATTATTACCCGCGAACGATGATTTCCCAGTAAGTGCAGGTCAACCGCAGTTCCGGAATTAGGCCTAACCGTCATTCCTGAAAAAATTAAAAACTTATGTGTGCAAACCACAGGTGCTGTAGCTTGCTTAACAGCTCGCCAGCCGTTCTCACGCCCAGTATGGATTACACGTGATTGCACAAAGGTGAGAAAGGGTACCGTATCCCCAGATAACATGTATGGATAGCGTACACATTCAAAATATATGTCTATACATCAGGAGGCAGGCTCAGACGGTGTTAGGCCCAGTATGGATTGCACGTGATTGCACAAAGGTTAGAAAGGGTACCGTATCCCCGGATAACATGTATGGATAGCGTACACATTCAAAATATATGTCTATACATCAGAAGGCAGGCTCTCTGGAGCTAGAGCCCGGACAGCAGGACAGGGCATAGCTACATCTTAACCATCATCTTTCAGTTCAATCAATTTGTAGTGGCAGTCCCAGTGAAGGATTTGACAGACCAGACTACACAGCGGAGGAGCAGGGAGAGGTAAACATTGCAATTGCTGGGGCCCTGCCCAAGCAAGGGCGGCACACTCATGGGCGTCGGTACTGGCCCTGGGCCCCTCATAGTATGGCGGTGTGTCTGACGGCGGGTGTGCACCACCACCATCAGAGACACTTGATTGCACTATGAGGGACCCTGTGCCAGTGCCCGCGCCCAAGAGTCGGCCCACCCACCTGTCCAGGGCAACGGCACTTGCACGGTTTCAGGTGCTAGGTGGTGACCCTGGCCATTGGGGGGGGGCAGCCCAGTTAGGGAGGTTTACAAAGTGGCATATGTTGATGTGGGACATTCAGCTGCTGCAAAAGGCGAAATAGATCAAGTTCGCGGAATAGGAGGATAACCAAAGCAAGCCATTTTTCTGGCAACCTATGTGTCATCAAGGGAAGGTGGGACAAAATCCTTGGAAACCCATGCATGGTTCATTTTAATGAAGGTTAGATCATCCACATTTTGGGTTGACAGACGGGTCCTTTTTTCTGTCAGGATTGATCCAGCTGCACTGCAGACTCTTTCCGATAGCACACTTGCAGCTGGGCAAGCGAGCTCCTGTAAGGCATATTGTGCCAATTCAGGCCAGGTGTCCAGTTTAGCGGCCCAATAGTCAAAGGGGAATGACCTGTGTGGGAGAACATCGATATGGGAGGAAAAGTAGTTTGTAACCATAGTTGACAACTGCTGTCTCCTGTCACTTTCCATCGATGCAGTATTACCAGTTGTGTGAGTGGTACTTGAAAAATCAGTCCACAACATTGTCATGAAACCCCTGTCTCCAACGCCACTTCTGCTGTGTGCACCACGAACACCTCTGCCAAGCTGCCCCCGGCCGGTACGGCTCGTGTGAGAAACATCACCGCTGCTGTGTGCTGGGAATGCCTCAAGCAACCGATTTACCAGAGTTGCTTGTTTATTAGCCAATATTAGGTCAAGGTTCTCCTGTGGCATGATGTTTTGTAATTTGCCTTTATAGCGTGGATCCAGGATGCTGGCCAACCAGTAGTCGTCATCGTTCATCATTTTGGCAATGCGGGGGTCCCTTTTTAGGATCTGCAAGGCATAATCTGACATGTGGGCCAATGTTCCCGGTGTCAATGATGCACTGCGAGTGCTGGTTGGAGGAGCACTTTCTGGCAAATCCACATCCCTCCAGTCACGCACAAACCCTGTACCAGACCTTACCACGCCAACATTTTCACTTGCCCCACGAGATGCATCCTCCTCCCCTAAGTATACATCCCCATCATCATCCTCCTCCTCCTCTTCTTCCTCCACCTTGTCCAGGAGAGGTCCCTGAGCAGACAATGGCTGAATGTCATAAAGGATTCCCTCCTCGTCAACATTGGCTGCAGACACCTGCTCCTTAAGGTGCGTCAAAGTTTGCATGAGCAGACGCATAAGTGGGATGCTCATGCTTAGGATGGCGTCATCTGCGCTTACCAGCCATGTGCATTCCTCAAAACACTGAAGGACTTTACAGAGGTCTTTTAGCTTCGACCACTGCACACCTGTCAACTCCATGTCTGCTCTCAAAGTGCCTGGCTGTGTATCCTCCCACAAATGCATTATGGCCTGCCTCTGCTCGCACAGCCGCTCAACCATGTGCAGGGTGGAGTTCCACCTTGTTGCAATGTCGATAATGAGGCGGTGGTTGGGAAGGTGGAGCAATCACTGCAGCTTCTGCATACGAATGGAGTGTACAGGCGACCGGCGGATGTGCGCGCACAGTCTTCGCACCTTCTGGAGCAGGGCTGTTAACTCCGGATAATTATTGAGGAAGCACTGCACCACCAGGTTCAAGGTGTGAGCCAAGCAAGGTATGTGGCTGAGTATTGAAAGGGCTATGGCTGCCACAAAATTACGGCCGTTATCACTAACTACCTTGCCTGCCTCAAGATGTACACTGCCCAGCCATGACTCAGTTTGTCGCTGGAAGTACTCGGCGAGCACCTCGGCGGTGTGTCTGTCGCCCAAACACATCATCTGTAACACAGCCTGCTGACGCTTTCCACTAGCTGCTCGATAGGGGGACACCTCGTGTGCAACAGTGGCAGCTGCAGATGGAGTGCTCGTACCACTGCGCTTTGTGGACGAGCTTTCGCATCTGGAGGAGGGGGAGGAGGATCGAACGCCTACAGCCAACTGTTTCCTATACCGTGGGCTAGGCAGCACTGTCCCACCACCGCTGTCCCCTGTGGACCCTGCATCCACCACATTAACCCAGTGCGCAGTGATGGACACGTAACGGCCCTGGCCATGCCGACTGGACCATGCATCAGTTGTGAGGTGCACCTTGCCACTCACTGACTGCTTGAGTGCATGGACAATGCGGTCTTTCACATGATGGTGGAGGGCTGGGATGGCTTTGCGAGAGAAGAAGTGGTGACTGGGTAGGTCATAGCGTGGTACTGCATAGGCCATGAGTTCGTGGAAAGCTGCGCTTTCCACCAACCGATAGGGCATCATCTCAAATGAGATTAGTTTGGCAATGTGGGCGTTCAAACCCAGTGTACGCGGATGAGAGACTGAGTACTTTCTTGACCTACTCATAGTGTCTGGGAGGGTGAGCTGGACTTGAGAGCTGCATATGGTGGAAGTAGCAGTGGACAGGGCGGACTGAGAGAGGGTTGATGATGGTGATGGAGTTGGTGTTCTTTCTGATGGCCTAGATTCAGTCTTTCGTTGATATAACAGTGGGATTCCCTGACTGCTGTGGCCTTGGAACAACACCTCAACATTTGCTGCTGTGCTAACCGGTGGGCTTACAGTGGGGGAAACAATGTAGCATTGCTGACTACCTTCTTTGTGATCAGTTGCACATGTGGTACTTGAGGTTTGGTATGTCCACACTTGCAAGTGCATGGTGGTTGAATGTCTAAGCATGCAACTGGTATTCAAATTTTTCAGATTTTTCACTCGGCTAAAGGTCTTTGCGCACTTCTTACAGATAACCTTGGCCTGATCATGAGGATTTTGTTCAAAAAAGTGCCACACTGCACTCTTCCTACTTTGGCAGACATTTTGCGGCCTAGCACGCTGTGATATTTTGACCCTCTGGACAAGCTGTCCAGCAACTCTTTTGATTTTTGGAACCTGTCTTTGGAGTGCTCCGTGCCTGCCAGATAACAGCTGTTGCGATGTCGATGTCTGCTGTGGATGCTCCTCATCTGAGCTATTGGAAGCAGCACCCTCTTCCCCCAATGGATGCCAATCTGGGTCAGCAACTGGATCATCCATCACCTCCTCTTCAATGTCATGTGCACCTTCCTCTGTGTCACCGTGTATGGTGGTATAGTGTGCGGGAAGGGGCACCTGAGTCTCATCAGGGTCAGAATCTGGCTCTGTACACTGCGAGGACAATGTAGTGCTCTGAGTGAATGTACCAGCAGAATCATCTATCAGTGGCTGTGCATCAGGGCACTCGATGTCAGATTCATCTTGGCCTGGGTAATTCACCATTTCACTTGATAATCCAGGCATGGTATGTGAAAACAGCTCCATGGAGTAATCAGTAGTATGGCCTGCGTCATCCTTCAATCTTGGTTGGGGTGAAGGACACAAGGAAATTTGTGGTTCATGAACATGAGCCTCCAATGACGACTCAGTGCTTTTATTTTTTACAACTTCAGAAGAGGAGGCGATAGAGCTGGAGGCTGAGTCAGCAATGTAAGCCAAAACTTTTTCCTGAAGCTCTGGCTTTAAAATCGGTTTGCCAACTCCTAGAAAAGTAAGCCTTCGAGGCCTTGTGGAGCCAGATGATGACACAGGCTCAACACCTCCTGCATTCGGTCCTATTTTGCTTTTGCCACTACCATCAGATCCACCACCAACACCATCATTACCAGCTGCCAACCCCCGCCCAATTCCACAGCCTCTTCCACCAGCCTTCCTCATTTTTGGTAGAAATGTAGACAAAATCCAACAAACTATATAGTAATGTAAAACAAGGTACAAGGTGTCTATAGGACAGGGGAGATTTTGAATTTCTGCACACATTTGTGGACACTGGACACTTATGGATTGTGTGAGGCCCACTGAATATCACAGCGCTATGTCACAGGCTCGATGGCACAGGTGTGAAAAAAGTGACTACAGGATAACAGAGATTTTGAATTTCTGCACACACTAGTGGACACTGGACACTTTTGGATTGTGTGAGGCCCACTGAATATCACAGCACTATGTCACAGGCAGAAATTGGCTAGTGTATCACAAACTACAAGGTGTATATAGAATTGGGCAGAATAGGAATCTCCCTAGAGTCTGTAAGAACGGAACAAGTCCTCCACTTATCCTTCCAGAGTGACACACAGATAGCTTCACTGTGGCCGTGATAACAGCCGTTACACGGTACTGAGAGGAGCATGCACATACATGGCTGTCCGGTGTACGTAAAATTGTCAAGGTCCGTGTTTTTTAAGTATACGGACTGACACACGCTGTCTCTCTATAGTTCTGAATGTGATCACACAGCAAATATATTTAACTGTTTGAAAGCTAGACAAAACTAGAAGGTGCAGGTCTGTAAGAATGGAACATGTCCTCGACTTATTCTTACAGAGTGACACACAGCTTCACTGTGGCCGTGATAACAGCCGTTACATGGTACTGAGAGGAGCGTGCACGTACACGGCTGTCCGGTGTACGTAAAATTGTCAAACTCCGTGTTTTTTAAGTATACGGACTGACACACGCTGTCTCTCTATAGTTTTGAATGTGATCAAACAGCAAATATATTTAACTGTTTGAAAGCTAGACAAAACTAGAAGGTGCAGGTCTGTAAGAACGGAACATGTCCTCAACTTATTCTTACAGAGTGACACACAGATAGCTTCACTGTGGCTGTGATAACAGCCGTTACACGGTACTGTGTGAGGAGTGTGCACCGCTGTATGGTGTGAAAAAATGCACGCTCAGTACCTCAGCAGGACAAAAAAAAAATTGGGATTGCTTTTAAAAAAGCAGTTTGCAGAGCAGTGGGTAAACAGCAATGCAGCCGTCAGGAAGCCTTAGAAGGCAGCCTAACAACCAACACCGCTGATCCAGCAAAATATAGCCTCCCCTTGCACTGCACACACAGTGACTGGTGTGTTGTACAGGCAAAATCGCTAGCAGCAGAAGCAGTTTTTGGTGTCTTCTTCCCTGCCTAACGCTCTCCCTACAAAATCAGCAGCAGCTCTCCCTCATGCTGATCTCAGAATAGGAACATGGCGGTCGGCGTGCACGCCCTTTTATACCCCCTGTGACGCCCACCAAAGCAAGCCAATCACTTGCATGCCCTTCTGAAAGATGGTGGTGAACCCTGCCTATGTCATCACGTTGCCCACAGTGTCCGTGGATCCTGATTGGCTGAAAAAGAGCGCAAAACAAACTTTTGAAACGCGACTTTGGCGCGTAAGTCGCCGACCTCGTGGCCGACCTCATCCTAGGGTCGGGTTTCGTTTCATGAAACCCGACTTTGCCAAAAGTCGGCGACTTTTGAAATTTTTCGATCCATTTCGCTCAACTCTAATTTTGGCTTTCCATCATTTTTTCATGCTGGATCCGTTTTTTTTCTCATAGACTTGTATTAGTGACAGATTGTGATGGATGGCCACACGTTTCATCTGTCGTCCAACGGATCCGTCAGAAAATCTCTGTCCGTCGGCCAGAGACAACGGACAGATGAACATTTTTTGTGTACGTCGAAAAGTCGGATAGCGACGGATTCCATCTTTTAAAACTGAGCATGCCCGGAATCATTTTTCTTCCTTTATTTTAACCCCTGCGGCTGCTTTTTCTATTCTGGCACAAAATCCTCCTCTCTCTCTCTCGCTCCAGAATTCTGTTTCTTTAATTCCTACAGCAAGGCTGCTACAACGGATCAGTCATAAAAACAGATCCAGTGCATCAGTTTTTTGCAATATACGCAGGATCCGTCCACTTGACGGATCTGAACACTTTGACGGATTGTGACTGATTGCAAAAGACTGGAGTGTGAAAGGGGCCTTAAGAAGCGAGATGTGGATGAGAAAAGGCGGTGGATCCGTTGCCAACCGTCAATTGACGGAATCTGCCATCGGATCCTCCTTTTTATACTGAGCATGCCCGAATGAATGTCCTTTCATGATATTTAACCCCAAATCCCATTCTGTGGCAGCCAAATCTCTCTCTCTCTCGTGAAACAGGCCTTACTTTAAATTTCATGCACTAGCGTCTAAAGCGGATCCGTACAAAAAACGGATCCAGTTGCATCCGTTTGCCACAAAACGGAAACGGATCTGTTTTTGCACACTGGCGGATTTTGACTAACGCCAGAAAACTGAAGTGTGAAACAGGCCTAAGAGAAAGAAAAGACTCAATCAGAGAAGAGGTCACCTATAAGGTACCAGGATGTACATTTTTAGCTATTGGTACTGACTGCGTCTCATCAGTACTATGGTTCCTGTATAGTCCACAGTCTGATAAAGACTGATAACTCCCAGCATCTCCTTACCATTGTTAAGGAGATACAAATGTATATGGGCCTGACTTAGAAGGATTCAGATAATCAGTTATTAATCACATGATGTCATAGACCTAATGGAAAAGGGAAGAATTAGCTGGGTAGAAATGCAAAATGGGCGCCTTCGGCTTCATCTGCCTTGGGCACCCAAAATACTTTGTTTCGGCCCTGGTAACGGATAAAGCAAAATCCTACATGACCTATCAGTGTTCTACGATTTGGGTTGAGGACACTTATTGTATGTGGGCTGGTGAATTTTGTGTGCCAGGGCTGCTTTTTAGTCCCAACTCGGCCCTGAATCCCCTCATGTATCTGAATGGGAGGAAGAGTGTGAACTTGTGCTAATTGTGCAGTCACACTTTGTCATCTCTGCTCCATCCTGTCTTCCAGCGCAGGGTTAAATTGCTCTGACTTCATATCTGGCTTCATGGCTTGATCATAGATGCTGGATCCTGATCCCCAACAAAATCTCACCAACCGAAGATTGTGAAAGAAACACACAAAACACTTTTATTGGATGTTAAATTGACCGAATTTTATTCCAAATCTCATCATTATTATTTCTTTCACTGTCTGAAATTTAGAATCAGCCAATTACTATGAAAGAGACACTGAAAATGGCAGAACCCCCGACTCACGAAGAATCGTCCTTCAGCACTCAGGAGAGGAAAAACCCCCTGTGGTGGAAACCTCTAGGGAACCATGGCTGCAGGACTGCCCTTCCCTTGGGCTTAGAAGGTTAGTGCCAACATGTAACAGCAAATTGTACCTGAATTTGTACATTGTGTCATATTTGTTTTGGAGAAGCCTAATGCGACCTCTCCAGGCCGTACACATAAAGTGAAGGCGGCGAGTACCGGACGTGAGGGAGATCTGGCTGCAACATCTGTCACCCCATTGATCTGGCTGGCTAGGCGGTATGGCTGATCTGGCTGGCTAGGCGCTATGGCTGATCTGGCTGGCTAGGCGCTATGGCTGATCTGGCTGGCTAGGCGGTGTCCCCTTCCTCCCATTGTGGAGTGATGAAGCTCCAGGTCTCCAGACACATCAAGTATGGCTTCCGTCTACGGCTGAATGACTTATGGTTCTGGAATCTTCTCCTGCATCATAGATGCATGTGTTTATGACATCAGCGCAGTTGCCATAGTTATCACAGGTGTTTTATACTGTGGTTTCATTGGCTAGAAAGTCCCTCTCAGTGTTCCAAAGAATTAACCCTTGAATGACTGGTATTGTGCCTTTCTCCAGAAGCCTGTAAAATAAACTTGTCACTAGACAGGACCATTATCATTATTATATTTTAAAGTTGCCCCAACCAAAGTCTAATAAGTGAGCGCATCTAGAGTTGATGTGTAACAAGGGCAATCATTCCATTAAGCCCTACTAAATGCATAAATGCACAATATGAGAACAGAGCAGTCTCATAGAAAATTAATGATACCAAGGTAAATGCAGTTAGATATGGGATGCTATATAGGGGCTCATACTGTATATAGGAGCTATATGGGGACTCACACTGTATATAGGAGGCAATATGGTGGCAAACAATGTATTCAGGAGGCTATATGTGAGTGCTCATACTGTATATAGGAGGCTATATGGGGACTCACACTGTATATAGGAGGCAAACACTGTATTCAAGAGGCTATATGTGGGCTCATACTGTATATAGGAAGCAATTTGCAGGCTCATACTGTTTATAGGAAGCGATGTGCAGGCTCATACTGTACATAGGAGGCTATGTGGATGCTCATACTGTATAGCTATATGAGGCTATATGCGGCCTCATACTGTATATATGAAGTGAAGTACAGGCTCATACTGTATATAGGAGGCACAAACTGTATTCAGGAGGCTATATGTGGGTGATCATACTGTATATACTGTAGGAGGCTATGTGGGCTCATACTGTATACAGGAGGCTATGTGGGCTCATACTGTATATAGGAGGCTATATGCAGCCTCATACTGTATATAGGAAGTGATGTACAGGCTCATACTGTATATAAGAGGCTATGTGCAGGCTCATACTGTATATAGAAAGCAATGTGCAGGCTCATACTGTATATAGGAAGCGATTTGCAGGCTCATACTGTTTTTAGGAAGCGATGTGCAGGCTCATACTGTTTAGGAAGCGATGTGCAGGCTCATACTGTACATAGGAGGCTATGTGGATGCTCATACTGTTTATAGGAAGCAATGCGCAGGCTCATACTGTATATAGGAAGCGATTTGCAGGCTCATACTGTTTTTAGGAAGCGATGTGCAGGCTCATACTGTTTAGGAAGCGATGTGCAGGCTCATACTGTACATAGGAGGCTATGTGGATGCTCATACTGTTTATAGGAAGCAATGCGCAGGCTCATACTGTACATAGGAGGCTATATGTGTGTGCTCATACTGTATATAGGAAGCTATATGCGGCCTCATACTGTATATAGGAAGTGATGTACAGGCTCATACTGTATATAGGAGGCTATTTGCAGGCTCATACTGTATATAGGAAGCAATGTGCAGGCTCATACTGTATATAGGAGGTAAACACTGCATTCAGGATGCTATATGTGGGTGATCATACTGTATATAGGAGGCTATATGCGGCCTCATACTGTATATAGGAAGCGAAGTACAGGCTCATACTGTATATAGGAGGCTATATGCGGCCTCATACTGTATATAGGAGGCTATATGCAGCATCATACTGTATACAGGAGGCTATATGTGGGTGCTCATACTGTATATAGAAGGCTATATGTGGCCTCATACTGTATATAGGAAGCGATGTGCAGGCTCATACTGTATATAGAAGGCTATATGGGGACTCACACTGTATATAGGAGGCAAATACTGTATTCAGGAGGCTATATGTGGGCTCATACTGTTTATAGGAAGCGATGTGCAGGCTCATACTGTTTATAGGAAGCGATTTGCAGGCTCATACTGTACATAGGAGGCTATGTGGATGCTCATACTGTTTATAGGAAGCAATGCGCAGGCTCATACTGTACAAAGGAGGCTATATGTGGGTGCTCATACTGTATATAGGAGGCTATATGCGGCCTCATACTGTATAGAGGAAATGATGTACAGGCTCATACTGTTTATAGGAGGCTATGTGCAGGCTCATACTGTATATAGGAAGCAATGTGCAGGCTCATGCTGTATATAGGAGGCAAAAACTGTATTCAGGAGGCTATATGTGGGTGCTCATACTGTATATAGGAGGCTATATGGGGCCTCATACTGTATATAGGAAGCGATGTGCAGGCTCATACCGTACATAGGAGGCTATATGTGGCCTCATACTGTATATAGGAAGCGATGTGCAGCCTCATACTGTATATAGGAGGCTATGTGGGCTCATATTGTATATAGGAAGTAATGTGCAGGCTCATACTGTATATAGGAGACTATATGCGGCCTCATACTGTATATAGAAGGCTATATGCGGCCTCATACTGTATACAGGAGGCTATGTGGGCTCATACTGTATATAGGAGGCAATATGCAGCCTCATACTGTATATAGGAAGCGATGTACAGGCTCATACTGTATATAGTATAAAGTGCAAATATATCCCAAATACTGGAAAAAATTCTTCAAAGGCTCAACTCACTGGAAATATAATAGCAAAAAAAATATCATAAATGAGTTATTAAGCATCACAAGAGATCAAAATTGGAGTTTTTCAAGCTAAATAATTTATTTAGAATAATTAACAGAGCATAAATGCTAAATGCAAGTTACAGCAGACATAAACACAATATAATTAAACCAGCACCTTATCATTTTCATTTTTAACAGCCAATCAGAGCGATTGTAGACATGTGGGGGTGAAGCCACCCCACCTGTGGAGAAGTACAAAGCCCCCTGTGTGTGTGGGTCGGGTGGGGTCACTGAAAGGTCAGTCACCCGACCCGCAGGAGGGCAATTAATTCATGACGCCACATAGGCGTCACTGGTCAGATTGGCACAGCTTTTCATGATGCCTATGTGGAGTCATTGGTCGGGAAGGGGTTAAAGGAGCATACACGCCTTTGCACAGTGGGGGTATTAATATTTTCTATGGGACACTAATTTTTGGGGGAGGGAGTAATCATAGTAATGGCACAGTTTTTTAAAATATTGTGGTCAGTATCCTATGCCTCAGGTAAGCAGAGTGGGGAGTTTTTGTAGGTTGGGAATAAATGAGACATCAGTAGAAATGTGAGATGTCAAATGTGTTTTTGTTGTAATCTGTGCAGATGAGTTGTGGCTGGAGAAGTGGTAATGGAGGTCTGGGCCTGATGAAAAAGACAGGAAAAGTGAGCGACCCAAATCAGAAAGATTGTCAGCTGTAAGGTTCTATATATAACTACTGTACTCACGTGTATGTTCTGTGGGACTAGTATCTACCAATATACGATAACAGTAAGATGGTAATATTGCTCTTTTTAGTAGACTATTTTTTTATTTAGTGGCCGCTAAATTTGTTTCAGTCTATGTAGTAGTAGGTGTATGGTGGTGTCATTGGTCTCTGTATAGTGTTTTGTTATGTAAAGGTAATGGTTATATTATATTATGTATTTGCTGAGTAGTGGTGATGGTGGTGGACATTGAGTAGTTTTATTGTTTTGGTCTTTTATAGTAGTAATTTTGATAATATTGGTCTTTGCATTGTATGTTTTTGGTTAGCAACAGTGGTATACTGTACTTATATATCTAAAGATGCTCTTTAGATGATTATAGGGGGGTCAGATGGGTAGACATGCACTTTGAGGCATGGACCCCTGAACTTTTAGAACCCTAGCAATGCCCCTGCTGTAATGTGTGTTTACTTGTCAGTGTTTCTAGAGATATATGTATGTTTGTCAGTAAGCTCAGTTATGGTACCATATCTAAGCAGTAAGCTTGGTTCTGGTTCTGTATTGATGTAGTAATCTAGATTCTTGTACCATATGCATGCCGTAAGCTTGGTTCTGTTCCCATATCTGTGAAGTAGACATATTAAGCTTGGTTCTGCTCCCTTATCTCTGTAGTAAACTCGGTTCTGCTCCCTTATCTCTGTAGTAAGATCGGTTATGCTCCCATAGCACTGTAGTAAGCTCGGTTCTGCTCCCATGTCTCTCTCGTAAGGTTGGTTCTGCTCCCTTATCTACGTAGTAAGGCTCGTTTCACACTAGCGTTTGATTACGCAGCGCATCATGCACACGGGCAATGTCCCCCTATCTTTAACATGGTGATCGCAGGGTCTTGCGAATGTACGCGCTCTTCAGCGTTTAGTGTGCGCTACGCATTTTACAGGTGTGCGCCCAGACGCGACGTACGCTACATGTTGCATTTTTTTTTCCGGCGGCATCGTTAAAAAAATCGCGCTCGCACGTGTGCGCCCAAAAATAGCATTACAGTCTATGTGGTTGCTGATGAGCGCTTGGCACCGCGCACGTCAGCGCCTTGAGCGCAAACGCGATTTGAGTAAACAATGTCTAGACACTTGTCTAGAACTCCCCCTAAACAAGCAACATTGTTTTGGAGGAGTGTACATAAAAGAATGTGTCTTCAGGGTCAGACAATTACTCTACATAATGCCTTGCAGAGACCAGACAAGCATTCTACAAGAGCCTTCTACCTGTGGATTCAAGCTTCAGGAGCCAAAATGTGAGTATTCTTAAAAATAATGTCTGTGTGTCCTGTACAATTTATTATGTACTAATGTATTTTTTCTTTTCTTTTCAGCATGTCTTCTTCCGGATCGGTCTATTCGCCATCTCGGCAAGAACTGGCCCAAGCTCATCGTGAGGTGAGAATCTTGCTGCCTTTTGATAAGTATAGCTGCCTCTAGAAATGTGTTTTAATTTTTTCTTTCTTTACAGACATCGGACACGGGAAGTGAAAATGGAGTGCGGGAGCGGTCTGTGCGGGAGCAGTCGGAGCGGTCTGAGCGGGAGCCGTCTGAGGATTCTGAGCGGGAGCAGCATAGTCAAGTCGTGGCGAGGAGACGCAATGTGAGTATATATATATATTTTTTTTCTGTCTTTCTTTCTCTTGCTTCTTTTCTGTTTCTTTTTGTATCTTTTCCAAACTTCTAAACATTCTATATTTTTTTTTCTAGGTTCCACAGCGGGATGACGAAGAAGTCTACACAGACAACGAGCACCTCATCCGCCTCGTTGAGGAGCGCATCCCATTGTGGGACAGCCGTGACCAGCAGTACAAAGACACAGTGGTGACCCGGCAGCTCTGGAATGAGGTGGCCGCAGTGATGGATGGCTTGGACAGCGCCTCTGCAGCTTCAAAAAGGGTGTTCAGTAAGTATAAAGATGCTCTGTGATATAGCATTTATTTTTGGACCTGATGGTGCTGATGTGTTTTTTGCAAGATATATTCTTGCATTAAACACACCAATGCCTGGTGGAAAACTGTGATTGATTTGTGTCTTGAACTCCTGCATTGTTTTGTGGACCTGACGGTGGTGGTGTTTTTTTTGGCAAGATATATTCTTGCATGAAAACCACCAAAGCCTTGTTGAGAACTTTGATTTGTGTCTTCAACTGCTGCATTGTTTTGTGGACCTGACGGTGGTGGTTTTTTTGGCAAGATATATTCTTGCATGAAAAGAACCAATGCCTTGTTGAGAACTGTGATTGATTTGTGTCTTCAACTGCTGCATTGTTTTGTGGACCTGATGGTGGTGGTTTTTTTGGCAAGATATATTCTTGCATGAAAAGCACCAATGCCTTGTTGAAAACGGTGATTGATTTGTGTCTTCAACTGCTGCATTGTTTTTTGGACCTGACGGTGCTGTGTTTTTTGCAAGATATATTCTTGCATTAAACACACCAATGCCTTGTTGAGAACTGTGATTGATTTGATATATTACCAATGCCTTGTTGAGAACTGTGATTGATTTTTCAACTGCTGTCTTGATCCTGTTTTCACTCTTGTTCCTGATGATACTGTTTTCGCTGATACATATATTGTAGCAGGAAACATAACAGTGTCCGCCGTCTCAACAGTTACTGCATTGTGTCTAGAATTTTATTGGTGCTGCAGCAGAGACTTTTTTCAAAGTTCAATGAGGTGTGTGGTGAGAATGACGTTAAACTAGTGCATTTTTAATTTTTTTTTTACCAACAGTGAAAAAAATCCGCACACGTTGGCGCTCGATGAAGGACCGCTTCAACACTGATGTTTGTGCTGAGGGACCGGTTCGGAGTGGTTCTGTGGCAAGGCGCAGAAGAAAGTACCGCTACCATCACGAGTTGGCTTTCCTGAGACCGGTCCTTGCCAGCAGAGCGTAAGTTTTTTTTTTTTTTTCGTTTGTGCTTAATATATTCTTTTCTATTCCACAGGTGTTGCTTCTTGTAAATGCATGATACTAATGTTTTCCCTTTCTTTCCACAGCACTTGGAGCAGCACCCTGCAACCTAACCCTGTCCCGGGAGCGGTTCTTCATCGATCGACCTCGGACCCGTCTCAGCCATCCGACAGCCAGGAAGCATCTTGCAGGTCAGCAACACAGACAGCTGGTGACCAGAAAGCTGGTCCATCAGGTGTTCCCCTGTCCCAGGTCTCTGTCACTGGTTATGCGGGCACTACCCGCCAGAGGCAGTGGGCCTTGGACAGTAATGTCATGCCCGAGTTCATGCACTTGAGCGAGGCCTTTAAGGCCAGCCTCAGGGCGCTGGCCGCCAGAACGGAAAGCGTTTTTTTCCTGATGGAGCGTGGTTTTAACCACATGGAACGTGGTTTTAACAACATGGAACACCGCTTCCACTCTGTCGACCAGCGCCTTGACCGTCTGGAGGTCGACCTCAACAGACCAGCGCACCATTTTTTCAATAAAATTGAACAGGGCATGGCGGAACACCTTAGTCCTGAGCAACAGCTGAGTGTGTTACAGGCCTGCAACACTGCTTACTTGCAGGCTATAGAGCAGAATCAGTATGTGCAGCAGTCAGTGGTGTCATTTCCAACAGTTCCACCACTGGCTCGCTTGACCACACTACCGACTTCTGCTGCATACCACTGCACGGCCACCTGCATTCCCAGCGAAGCCGGACATCACTACACCACCTCAAGTCTGAGTGCTGCAGGACACACCTCCGCCACCACCACTATGGCAAGCGCTGCTCCTGTATGGAGCACCACCACCGCCACAGCACCACCAGCTTGGAGCCAAACCACCACAGAACCTGCTTGGGCAACCGACATCAGCACTCCTCAGCAACAGAGCACTGCCAGCACTCCTCAGCAACAGAGCACCGCCAGCGCTCCTCAGCAAAGGAGCACCGCCAGCACTCCTCAGCAAAGGAGCACCGCCAGCACTCCTCAGCAAAGGAGCACCGCCAGCACTCCTCAGCAAAGGAGCACCGCCAGCACTCCTCAGCAAAGGAGCACCGCCAGCACTCCTCAGCAAAGGAGCACCGCCAGCACTCCTCAGCAAAGGAGCACCGCCAGCACTCCTCAGCAAAGGAGCACCGATAGCACTCCTCAGCAAAGGAGCACCGCCAGCACTCCTCAGCAAAGGAGCACCGCCAGCACTCCTCAGCAAAGGAGCACCGCCAGCACTCCTCAGCAAAGGAGCACCGCCAGCACTCCTCAGCAAAGGAGCACCGCCAGCACTCCTCAGCAAAGGAGCACCGCCAGCACTCCTCAGCAAAGGAGCACCGCCAGCACTCCTCAGCAAAGGAGCACCGCCAGCACTCCTCAGCAAAGGAGCACCGCCAGCACTCCTCAGCAAAGGAGCGCCGCCAGCACTCCTCAGCAAAGGAGCACCGCCAGCACTCCTCAGCAAAGGAGCACCGCCAGCACTCCTCAGCAAAGGAGCACCGCCAGCACTCCTCAGCAAAGGAGCACCGCCAGCACTCCTCAAGCAAAGGAGCACCGCCAGCACTCCTCAAGCAAAGGAGCACCGCCAGCACTCCTCAAGCAAAGGAGCACCGCCAGCACTCCTCAAGCAAAGGAGCACCGCCAGCACTCCTCAAGCAAAGGAGCACCGCCAGCACTCCTCAAGCAAAGGAGCACCGCCAGCACTCCTCAAGCAAAGGAGCACCGCCAGCACTCCTCAAGCAAAGGAGCACCGCCAGCACTCCTCAAGCAAAGGAGCACCGCCAGCACTCCTCAAGCAAAGGAGCACCGCCAGCACTCCTCAAGCAAAGGAGCACCGCCAGCACTCCTCAAGCAAAGGAGCACCGCCAGCACTCCTCAAGCAAAGGAGCACCGCCAGCACTCCTCAAGCAAAGGAGCACCGCCAGCACTCCTCAAGCAAAGGAGCACCGCCAGCACTCCTCAAGCAAAGGAGCACCGCCAGCACTCCTCAAGCAAAGGAGCACCGCCAGCACTCCTCAAGCAAAGGAGCACCGCCAGCACTCCTCAAGCAAAGGAGCACCGCCAGCACTCCTCAAGCAAAGGAGCACCCCCAGCACTCCTCAAGCAAAGGAGCACCCCCAGCACTCCTCAAGCAAAGGAGCACCCCCAGCACTCCTCAAGCAAAGGAGCACCCCCAGCACTCCTCAAGCAAAGGAGCACCCCCAGCACTCCTCAAGCAAAGGAGCACCCCCAGCACTCCTCAAGCAAAGGAGCACCCCCAGCACTCCTCAAGCAAAGGAGCACCCCCAGCACTCCTCAAGCAAAGGAGCACCACCAGCACTCCTCATCAAACGAGCACCACCACCACTCCTCATCTTCAGAGCACCGCCACCAATTCTCCTCCTCGTAGTCCCCCAAGAACTTTGGCTGAGATACCTGATTCGCAGCCTCCTTCACGTAGCACCGACCCAACATGCTCCCCTTCTAGGAGCACCGCCACTGCCACTTTGAGCAGCACTGCCACCACAGAGCAGCAAAGGGGTGATCCGCATTCCCTATTTTACAGGGCAACGCCACAGTCCACAGTCACCAGGCGGTCTACAAAAGAAAAGCGGTCACAGGCTGCAAGTAGGTCGGGGCAGGATATACCTGTGCCAAAAAAGAAGAAAAAAAAAAACTTTGTTGGTCCATCCACCGTCTCCTCCTAATGTGTCTCAACCTGCCTCAATGTCCATTCCAGAGCTCCCTTCCTCGAGTACTTTTGTCACCCCTTCTCCTAGAACCCCTTCCTCTACCTCCAGTCGTTCCTTGTATCTCCACACACCCAAAGTCTCCCAATCTTCCCCCAAATGTCATTCATAATAAAATTTTTCTTGTTTATTTTTGGTTTCAAAATAAATGTGCACTTGTGCTTTCAAAAAATTGGTAATGGTTTACCGTGTCTATCGCCGACTACACACACTGCACCATACACACAGGGTTTTTGGAAAAACATATCTCCATTACTGTTTCTTGTGTGAGACTTGTTTCTTGTGTCAGGCTTGGAGATATGTGTTGTCAACAAACCAAATCTACATGACTTTCCTTTTCCAGAAAAGTCTCTACATTCTAGGAATATTGCACAGAGTGCATCCAGCAGGGTTCCCCAACTCCAGTCCTCAAGGTTCAACAAAAGATCATGTTGTATGGAATCCTCTGTTTGAAAATTTTTTAGCAACTGAGCTATGGATTTCATTACAACATGATCTGTTGGTAGACCTTGTGGAGTGGATTTGGGGAATGCTGCTGGATCTAGTGTGTTCAATATTACTAGAATGTAGAGACTGCTGTGGAAAAGACAAGTCATATAGGTATAATCTACATGACTTGGAGTCAGACACACTCCAAATAGAAAGACTGGCTTGTCTCCCTTTGAAGTCCTGTTTGGTAGTGCACCAAAGACTGGTCTGTACTTCCCACAGGTGCTACAAATGCAACACGGTTCTATGACAGCCTATGTCCAGGCCTTGCAGGAAAGACTTAAAGAGGTGCATAAACATGTGTTCTCATCCATTCCAGACCCTAAAGTCAGTGCAGATGTGCATCAGCTCAATCCAGGTGATTGGGTGGTTATACGCAGACACGTGAGAAGGAGCCTGAACCCACGATTTGACGGCCCCTTCCAAGTCCAGCTGACCACATCCACCTCAGTAAAACTTGAGTCACTGCAAGAAGGTCCTTTCAACAGCAGAATGACTGTTCTCCTAATCACCTTGCTGGCAGTGGCAGGGTTACTGCACTCTACAGAGACACAGGACAAACTCTTAAATGCTGACTGGGACAACAAACTTATTCAACATCATGCTCTTCTTATAAAGGACATGGAAGGACAGAAACCAAAAGACTGTTGGATCTGTACACACAGCCCAGTATCTGCAAGGACTATACCATACTTAGCCTTACCTATGGAGCCATGGAATAATAATAAATCTAATAATAATCTTTATTTTTATATAGCGCTAACATACTCTGCAGCGCTTTACAGTTTGCACACATTATCATCACTGTCCTCAATGGGGCTCACAATCTAAATTCCCTATCAGTATGTCTTTGGAATGTGGGAGGAAACCGGAGTACCCAGAGGAAACCCATGCAAACACGGGAAGAACATACAAACTCCTTGCAGATGTTGTCCTTGGTGGGACTGAGCCACCGTGCTGCCCTAGAAGGTATTAACACCACACTGCATACACAACGAGACTTGGACTCAATCTAGGTTTCTGGAAAAAGATGTGCCCCATCATATATCTGCCTCATTGGCTATAATCGGATGGGCCTCTAATCCCTGGTTTCAGTTTAACATAACGCGGCCTAAGGTACAAATGTGGTGGCGGGAATATGATTCAGACATCGGAAATATGGTCGCCAGGAGGAGGACTGAAATCCCTCACTCAGACCCCATTCCCAATGATGGACTGTGGTTCAGTCTTCAACACACTGGAGCAAATACCTGTGGTGAGGACAATAATTGCTTCCGTATATACACTCATGATCAAACACAGGTTAATGAGACGGTGTACCAAGATGGTGTTGAAGGCTGTAGAGCATCTACGGGTAAAATAATAAGGAAAGAAAGGGGTAAATGTACATCTGGTATAAGTGGAAATCAAATGAATAATACTTGGTGTGCCCTTAAGCCTATGTCAGGACTTTTGAGTTTATACCAATGTATACAGACCCCTGGTCACGTTTGTGTTCTCCCTGAAGGAGTATTCTTGGTTTGCGGACATCGTGCCTACAGGTGGGTGAGCCCAGACATAAGAGGAGTTTGCACTCTTGCCAAACTAATACAAGCCACTTTCATAATTCCTTATAAGAAAATAGACACAGCAGCAATTCCAATTCATACTTTGTATAGAAGGGCTGCAGACAATAAGCCCCGTCCAAATGGTAGGCCGCATCTAGTAGAAATGGGGATAACAAATAAAATATTCAGTTATATGCTAATATACCCCTTCATAACACAAATGAGGGATAAATTAGTGGAAGCTATCGACTGCCTAGATGATCAGATTTTCCAGATTCTTGAATTTCTTAATGAAACTAATACAATACAGAGACAATTAATCATAGTTACTAACCAACATACTATAGTACTAGATTACCTGACAGCAAAAGAAGGAGGAATGTGTCATATAATTGGTCCCACCTGTTGCAATTATATTGACAAAATAGGTGAACTTAGAGACCAATGGTTAAAACAGCACAGTGCAAACAGACTCCTGGTGGGGTAACACATTCTCTTTTTTTAAATCCAGCAAATTGGTTTAATGGCCTAGCAGGATGGATTTTTGGCATTGTACAGACTTGTATGCAAATTTTGTTGTTTTGCTTATTGTTTTATGTAGCCGTAAAAGCGCTAATATATGTATTACTTAAGCTGCTGAATAATATATGTGTGAAAAAATAATCTAAGGCTGAACCTTCTGTAGTGTATCATAGGCCCCAGATAGCGTTGCTGATGGGGAAAGTGAGTGTCCACACTGAGGGTGGATGGGTGAAGCAGGTAGGAAGCCCCCTTATGGGTACTAGACCCATGAGACAGTAGCTCCTTTGTGGACATCAGCTGACCCTGTGGCAAAAGTTATACCATTTACAAAAGGGGGAAATTGATATAGAAGGTTTGCCTTCATATCCCTTTAATACTTCAATTGCCTTTTGCCTATTATTGCTAGAATTATTCTTATGACACTGCAGACTATTAGTCTCTGTTTCAAGGAGACTATACTTGTTATCATATATGTCCTCAATAGCCAGCAACAACATGTTCTGGGTACATGGTAAACAAGGTATGACCCTGAGGGGTGGGGGCTACATGAGCCACATAGAGCTACATTTGTTGTAAATGGTATAAAATATTGCCTTGTGGTTCATTTAGTCAGATAAAGTGATTTTCCCACGACCCGTGTGCAGTCTCTTTTGTCTCCAAGTGCTTGTAAATTAAGGGCGTAAAAAACTGCTAATTCAGACTCACTGGTCATCTGGCATACCTGACTTTGGTCAGAACGAAAACAGCTACGACAGCTTCAATTCAATTCAGTCTGTTTTTGGAAGCCTTATCTCTCCTGATGCTGGGTATTGTAACCAAAGAGCGTGCATACCCCCCTCCCTACCTGTCTGCGGAGGCTCCCTGGGGGGGCTACATGGGAGGCTGTGTGGGGCTCATGCAGTATATGGGGAGGCTGTGTGGGGTCTTATGCTGTACATGGCGAGGATGTGTAAGGTTCATGCTGTACATGGCGAGGCTGTGTGAGGTTCATGCTGTACATGGGGAGGCTGTGTGGGGCTCATGCATTACATGGGTAGGCTGTGTGGGGCGGCTGTGTGGGGCTCATGTTGCATATGTAGTAGCTTGTGTGAGGCTCATGTTATGTATATAAGGGGCTGTGGGGGGTTAAAGATATATAGGGGTTTAGCATACTTAATTCTGCTCAATTTTAAGTGATACAATTAATATTAATAAATTAATATTGAGAATTAATTTCAAGCTATTGGTTCTGCCTTCCACAACAGTGCCATTTTGGGAAGAAAAGGTTGTGATGAAATTAGTGGTATAGTATTCATCTGTAGATTTTTTATTGTCTGTCCCATGTATTAAACTACTTTGTGAAATTCCCTTTGCCTCTGAGTATGCTTTTTTTACTAATTTTTTAGGGTATTCACGCTCTAAAAATCTCTCTCTTAGACATTTACTTTGACATTTCTGTCCTTGTGTGGTCAGTGCGGATACATTGAAAAACCTGGTCTTTTTCTTCCTCCTTTGTGATAGTGTTTGACTAGTGTGAACAACTTTTTACTATTGAGGCTGCCTATGAAGCATCAATAGTAAAAAGATCTAATGTTAAAAATAATTAAATAAATAAAAAATCGTGTCATTCTCACCTTCCGACGTCCCACGCAGCGTTCCCGATCATCGCGATGCTCCCGGCAGGTCCCGTTCCCATTTGATGACATCGCGGTCTCGCGACACTGCTACGGTATCGCGAGACTGAGACGTCATCAATGGTCATTGTCGCAATGCATCACTTGGAACGGGACCTGCCTGGAGCATTGCTGAGGCCTGGTGACGCTGCGAGGGACATCGGAAGGTGAGATTATCACCATTTTTTTATTTTAATTCTATTTTTACAGGTATATGGTACCCAGAGCCTGGAGGAGAATCTCCTCTCTTCCAAACAGTGGGTACAATCCGAAAATAATCTGCTTACTTTTTGCATGGTGAGCATAGTCTCATGCGGAAAGAAAGCAGAACAATGCATTCCTATATGGGCGGAATTCCCGCGATTCTGCACAAAGAATGAGCATGCTGCGTATCTTTCCGCAATGCAATTCCGCCACGGAAAAATCAGAAAGTATTACCAACTAGACCAGTGGTTACCTCTAGGAGGGCGCCATCCCTATAAAACATTTTAGCCCCCAGTAGAATTAGGGATGTGGGAGACAAAAAAGCCCCGAATGCAGGAAAAAGTATCTTAGGGTATGTGCACACGCTGCGGTTTTGCTGCGGTTTTGGCCCTGCAGAACTGCAGCAGTTCCGCAGACATGGTACTTTACCATGTTAGCCTATGGGTTTTCTTTTTTTCTATTCTTATGACACTGCAGACTATTAGTCTCTGTTTCAAGGAGACTATACTTGTTATCATATATGTCCTCAATAGTCAGCAACAATATGTTCTGGGTACATGTCAAACAAGGTATGACCCTGAGGGGTGGGGGCTACATGAGCCACATAGAGCTACATTTGTTGTAAATGGTATAAAATATTGCCTTGTGTTTCATTACGTCAGATAAAGTGATTTTCCCACGGCCCGTGTGCAGTCTCTTTTGTCTCCAAGTGCTTGTAAATTAAGGGCGTAAAAAACTCCTAATTCAGACTCACTGGTCATCTGGCATTCCTGACTTTGGTCAGAACGAAAACAGCTACGACAGCTTCAATTCAATTCAGTCTTTTTTTGGAAGCCTTATGTCTCCTGATGCTGGGTATTGTAACCAAAAAGCGTGCATACCAACCTCCCTACCTATCTGCTGAGGCTCCCTGGGGGGGCTACATGGGAGACTGTGTGGGGCTCATGCAGTATATGGGGAGGCTCTGTGGGGTCTCATACTGTACATGGCGAGGATGTGTGAGGTTCATGCTGTACATGGCGAGGCTGTGTGAGGTTCATGCTGTACATGGGGAGGCTGTGTGGGGTTCATGCTGTACATGGGGAGGCTGTGTGGGGCTCATGCATTACATGGGTAGGCTGTGTGGGGCGGCTGTGTGGGGCTCATGTTGCATATGTAGTAGCTTGTGTGAGGCTCATGTTGTGTATATAAGGGGCTGTGAGGGGTTAAAGATATATAGGGGTTTAGCATATTTAATTCTGCTCAATATTAAGTGATACAATTAATATTAATAAATTAATATTAAGAATTAATTTCAAGCTATTGGTTCTGCCTTCCACAACAGTCATGGTCTCATGTGGCCCCTCTAAAAAATTAATTGCTCACACCTGCTTTATAGTGAGTCTGACCCATAGGCAGCACGTGTCCGGCACCGGCTATACGGTCTAAGCCCAGTATGTTTGTCTCTGAAACACTGCAGCATCACAGAGAAAAACTTTTCTGACTTCTCCCCTCCTGCTGCCAATGACTGGTTGCACGCAGAAAGAAAATTATCCCTCAGTGGGAGCAGATGGGGAGAAGCCACCAGGGACCCACCTGTCTGACTAGTCACCTGTGTGACCTCAGTCCACGGCGGCTTTCAAAGTAGGTTTTTGCATGAAATGCCGCAGCGTGTCAGAGTCAACCATACCTGGCTGGAATGATACAGCCAATGTCTGATCAATGCGGCCTGTGGATTGAGCAGCTGGCATCAGCCATCAGATTCCCTTTAAGATCCCATAGGTGCCAGTTATGTCACATGGTTGACCATTATCCTTATGTCTTTGAAGAGAGCTATAACTCCCAGCATGTACAGGAGCTAATATGGCATGTTGGGAGTTATAGTTCACCACAGGAGTAATGATTTTCTTTTGCATTAGTGGCATGGGAGCAGAGAGGACAATTTTTTTTTGTTAATTCTAAGGCTATGTGCACACGTTGCTGCGCAAATTTCAGCGGGAATGCCGGAATTCCATTCCGCAGGAAATAAGCGAGAAAAACGCATTTTAATTTCTGCCTATTTCCCACGGAAAAACTAGCAATTTGCAAAAGTAATTAGCTTGCAGAATGCTAGCGTTTTCCAAGCGATCTGTAGCATCGCTTGGAAAACTGATTGACAGGTATGTCACACTCGTCAAACAGTGTTTGACTATTAAGGAAAGAGAGCGCACAATAAATCCACGCTGACCACACAAGGACAGAAATATTCTTCATTGCTTTATTGTGCCGATGCGTTTCATGGCATATCTGCCACTTCCTCAGGGCCAAAGAATTACAGAATCTGATTACAGCAGTGGTTTTATACAAAACCTTCATGACATCACAATTACATGCAAAAAGACATCACTTCCTGTGGAAACACCCCCTCCAATGTCAAAATGTCATACACCAGTCACAATAACTTTATATCAAGATCTAAACTCTGATAAAACACATTAAACATCTAAAAAATCAATCTTTAATTTGAAAAAGTGTATGAAACCTATATTCACTACATATTAAAATTTGATAAAAATAGAGTTGACTAGAATCCAACCCACAGATTTTCGGCGAGCCAGAACACTTAAGGCCTCCCATTACCATCATACTATCTCTCCACTTGTTAGGATTGTTGTGGTTTTATATAAGCCCTTCATGACATAAGACCTACATGACATCACTAACAGACAAAACATCACTTCCTGTGAAAACTCCCCCTCCAATGTTAAAATGTCATACGCCAGCCAAGATAACTTTATATCAAAATATAACCTCTCATAAAACACATTGAACATCTAAACAATGAATCTTTCATTTAAAAATGTATGAAACCTATAATAAATATATATTGAATTTTTATAAAGATATAATGACTGGACTCGAACCCACAGGGTTTAGGCAAGCCAGAACCCTGTAGGCTTCCCATTACCATTATGCTACCTCTCCACTTGCAAGGAATGGTTATGTAATTTGGAATTAACCGATTGTTTGGTAAAATTCCCACTAGGTGTCCGACATCCAATAATGGACCCCCATGTGAGAACGCTGACCCGCCAGGTCAGGGAAGGAAATCCGTCGGGCCGCTAGGGACAAAGAAACATGAGAGAAAGCTTATCAAAAAATATCTACCAACTCATTGAGGCCTTTAGGATGAATGGTATCTAGTTTATACTGTATATCCAATACAGTTCTCTCTTATTTAGACACTGTATTCTGTTTGGGGTATCTGATGGTATATGATCTATGGGTGTAACTCACAGAGAGGCTTTATTCCCGTGTTTTTCAAAACAATGTCGAGACAAGCCATGTTTCAGATATCCTTTAGAGATATTGTGTCTATGTGAGTTCATCCTTAGATGTAGAGGCGGTGTAGTGCGTCTCACATATTGTTTCCCACAGCAACAATCAATTAGATAAATCACAAAACTGGATGACATGTTAGCTTAAATTAATGTCATATACTCTATCATTATCACTATTTGAATAAAAGGTATTTACATTATCACTGATCCATAAACACAAGCGTTTTTTTGTTTTTACATTTAAAGGAAACTCTTATGTGCTTCTGTAGGGTACTTTTTCCTGCATTCGGTGCTTTTTTGTCTCCCACATCCCTAATTCTACTGGGGGCTAAATTGTTTTATAGGGATGGCGCCCTCCTAGAGGTAATTTAGTAGGACCTTTCAGTGATTCTGTATTATATTCCTGAGAAAGTGCCATTTTGGGAAGAAAAGGTTGTGATGAAATTAGTGGTATAGTATTCATCTGTAGATTTTTTATTGTCTGTCCCATGTATTAAACTACTTTGTGAAATTCCCTTTGCCTCTGAGTATGCTTTTTTTACTAATTTTTTAGGGTATTCACGCTCTAAAAATCTCTCTCTTAGACATTTACTTTGACATTTCTGTCCTTGTGTGGTCAGTGCGGATACATTGAAAAACCTGGTCTTTTTCTTCCTCCTTTGTGATAGTGTTTGACTAGTGTGAACAACTTTTTACTATTGAGGCTGCCTATGAAGCATCAGTAGTAAAAAGATCTAATGTTAAAAATAATTAAATAAATAAAATATCGTGTCATTCTCACCTTCCGACGTCCCACGCAGCGTTCCCGATCATCGCGATGCTCCCGGCAGGTCCCGTTCCCATTTGATGACATCGCGGTCTCGCGACACTGCTACGGTATCGCGAGACTGAGACGTCATCAATGGTCATTGTCGCAATTAGAGTTGAGCGATACCGTCCGATACTTCAAAGTATCGGATCGGAATGGATCGGCCGATCTTAAAAAAAAGTATCGGTATCGCCGATTCCGATACCGGAAGTCCCATTCAAGTCTATGGGACTTCCGGTATCGGAATAAGAAAAACCCTTTCCTGCCCTTGTACAGCCTCTCGGGGGTCTGTACGGGCCTTTCGGGGGGCTGTGCCGGCCTGCCAGGGGGTCTGTGCAGGCTCCGGTGGTCTGTGCCGGCCTGCCGGGGGGCTGTGCCGGCCTGCCGGGGGGTCTGTGCAGGCTCCGGTGGGCTGTGCCGGCCTGCCGGGGGGTCTGTGCAGGCTCCGGTGGGCTGTGCCGGCCTGCCGGGGGGCTGTGCCGGCCTGCCGGTGGTCTGTGCAGGCTCCGGTGGGCTGTGCCGGCCTGCCGGGGGGTCTGTGCAGGCTCCGGTGGGCTGTGCCGGCCTGCCGGGGGGCTGTGCCGGCCTGCCGGTGGTCTGTGCAGGCTCCGGTGGGCTGTGCAGGCATCGTCCGATGGGACTACAAGTCCCATCGGGCGATGCCTGCTACCATGACAGTGATTGACACATTAGCCAATGATGGGACAGTAGTAGTCCCATCATCCGGCTAATGTGTTGAATGTAAAAAAAAAAAAAAAAAAAAAAAATACATGCTACATTCATACTACATACTACATACATGCTACATTCATACTACATAAATACTACATGCAACATACATACTACATATATACTACATGCATGCAACATGCATACTATATATATACTACATGCTACATACATACTACATATATGCTACATATATACTACATGCATGCTACATACATACTGCATGCTACATGCATGCTACATACATACTACATACATACTACATGCTACATACATACCACATATATACTACATACATACTACATACAATACATTCATACAATACATACATAGACATACAGTACATATAACATAGAGTAACATACTTACCAATACTTGTCACATTGTTCCCCGAAGCCATTGTCTTTTACGGAATAAATATTAACATAACAAACCACAAAAATACTCACCCACGATCCGAAGCAGTCCACGAGTGTGTCCCACGACGATCTTGGGTAGAGAACTGCAGCATCAGCTGATGCTGCCGTTCTCTACGGGCTGCAGGAAACCAATGACGGAAGGTAGGTATCCTTCCGCACTGTATTCCTCCGCCACTTAAAAAAAAAAAGTCCCTAGTCTCACTTTATGCCATTGCTGCGTGGGAAATTCCCACACAGCAATTTCATAAAGTGAGACTAGGGACTTTTTTTTTTTTAAGTGGCGGAGGAATACAGTGCGGAAGGATACCTACCTTCCGTCATTGGATTCCTGCAGCCCGTAGAGAACGGCAGCATCAGCTGATGCTGCAGTTCTCTACCCAAGATCGTCGTGGGACACACTCGTGGACTGCTTCGGATCGTGGGTGAGTATTTTTGTGGTTTGTTATGTTAATATTTATTCCGTAAAAGACAATGGCTTCGGGGAACAATGTGACAAGTATTGGTAAGTATGTTACTCTATGTTATATGTACTGTATGTCTATGTATGTATTGTATGAATGTATTGTATGTAGTATGTATGTAGTATATATGTGGTATGTAGTATGTATGTAGTATATATGTGGTATGTAGTATGCATGTAGTATGCATGTAGTATGCATGTAGCATGCATGTAGTATGTATGTAGTATGTATGTAGCATGCATGTAGCATGTAGTATGTATGTAGCATGCATGTAGCATGCAGTATGTATGTAGCATGCATGTAGTATATATGTAGTATGTATGTAGCATGTAGTATGTATGTAGTATGTATGTGGTATGTATGTAGCATGTAGTATGTATGTAGCATGCATGTATGTAGTATGTATGTATGTAGTATATATGTAGTATGTATTTAGCATGTAGTATGTATGTAGCATGCATGTATTATATATGTAGTATGTATGTAGCATGTAGTATGTATGTAGCATGTAGTATGTATGTAGCATGCATGTAGTATGTATGTAGTATGTATGTAGTATGTATGTATCATGTAGTATGTATGTAGTATATATGTAGTATGTATGTATCATGTAGTATGTATGTAGCATGCATGTAGTATATATGTAGTATGTATGTAGCATGCATGTAGTATATATGTAGTATGTATGTAGCATGTAGTATGTATGTAGCATGCATGTAGTATGTATATAGTATGTATGTAGTATATATGTAGTATGTATGTAGTATGTATGTAGCATGCATGTAGTATATATGTGTTATGTATGTAGCATGTAGTATGTATGTAGCATGCATGTAGTATGTATGTATGTAGTATATATGTGGTATGTATGTAGTATGTATGTAGTATGTATGTAGCATGTAGTATGTAGCATGCATGTAGTATATATGTAGTATGTATGTAGCATGTAGTATGTATGTAGCATGCATGTAGTATGTATGTAGTATGTATGTAGTATTTTTTTTTTTTTTTAACATTTAACACATTAGCCGGATGATGGGACTACTACTGTCCCATCATTGGCTAATGTGTCAATCACTGTCATGGTAGCAGGCATCGCCAGATGGGACTTATAGTCCCATCGGACGATGCTTGCACAGACCCCCGGACATCAGCACAGCCCCCCGGCAGGCCGGCACAGCCCCCCGGCAGGCCGGTACAGACCCCCACAGGGTGCACAGACCCCCGGCAGGCCGGCACAGCCCCCCGGCAGGCCGGTACAGACCCCCACAGGGTGCACAGACCACCGGCAGGCCGGCACAGCCCCCCGGCAGGCCGGTACAGACCCCCACAGGGTGCACAGACCACCGGCAGGCCGGCACAGCCCCCCGGCAGGCCGGTACAGACCCCGGGCAGTCCACACAGCCCCCCGGCAGGCCAGCAGAGACCCCCGGAAGGCCCGAAATGACGGCGCATCATGATGCGCACACACCGCGCATCATGATGACGTCATTTCGGCTGTCAATCAACTTTGAACTTCCGATTCCGATGCCGACTTCCGATATTGAAAAAATATCGGAAGTCGGTATCGGAATTCCGATACAGCAAGTATCGGCCGATACCCGATACTTGCGGTATCGGAATGCTCAACACTAGTCGCAATGCATCACTTGGAACGGGACCTGCCTGGAGCATTGCTGAGGCCTGGTGACGCTGCGAGGGACATCGGAAGGTGAGATTATCACCATTTTTTTATTTTAATTCTATTTTTACAGGTATATGGTACCCAGAGCCTGGAGGAGAATCTCCTCTCTTCCAAACAGTGGGTACAATCCGCAAATGTTCTGCTTACTTTTCGCATGGTGAGCATAGCCTCATGCGGAAAGAAAGCAGAACAATGCATTCCTATGTGCGCGGAATTCCCGCGATTCCGCACAAAGAATGAGCATGCTGCGTATCTTTCTGCAATGCAATTCCGCTACGGAAAAATCCGCAGCATTAGGAAAGCATGTGCGGACTGCTATATGATTGCATGGGATGCTTTTTTTTGCGTTTTTGCAGCAAAATCGCACTTTTAAAATTGCAGCGAAAACGCAAAAAAAGCTACGTGTGAACACAGCCTTAGGGTGTGTGCACACGCTGTGGATTCTGCTGCGGATCCACAGCAGTTTTGGCCCTGCGGACCCGCAGCAGTTTCTGCTGCGGTGTACACTACCATAATATCCTATGTTATATCAAAAACCGCAGTGCAGATGGTGCAGATTTTTCCACGCGGATTTGCTGCGGTTTCTAAACCGCAGAAAAAATTGACATGTCAATTCTTTCTGCGGATTCGGCTGCAGTTTACCATCTCCTCCACTGTAGAGATGATAAACCGCAGGGCAATACCGCAGGCTAATCCACAGGTAAAACTGCAGGTGTTTTGACCTGCAGATTTATCTACGAATTTTAAAAATCCGCGCGGCCAAATCCGCAGAGCATTCCACAAACGCAAAAAAAAGCATCCCATGCAATCATATAGCAGTCCGCACATGCTTTCCTAATGCTGCGGATTTTTCCGTGGTGGAATTGCATTGCAGAAAGATACGCAGCATGCTCATTCTTTGTGTGGAATCGCGGGAATTCCGCGCACATAGGAATGCATTGTTCTGCTTTCTTTCCGCATGAGGCTATGCTCACCATGCGAAAAGTAAGCAGAACATTTGCGGATTGTACCCACTGTTTGGAAGAGAGGAGATTCTCCTCCAGGCTCTGGGTACCATATACCTGTAAAAATAGAATTAAAATAAATAAATGGTGATAATCTCACCTTCCGATGTCCCTCGCAGCGTCACCAGGCCTCAGCAATGCTCCAGGCAGGTCCCGTTCCAAGTGATGCATTGCGACAATGACCATTGATGACGTCTCAGTCTCGCGATACCGTAGCAGTGTCGCGAGACCGCGATGTCATCAAATGGGAACGGGACCTGCCGGGAGCATCGCGATGATCGGGAACGCTGCGTGGGACGTCGGAAGGTGAGAATGACACGATTTTTTATTTATTTAATTATTTTTAACATTAGATCTTTTTACTACTGATGCTTCATAGGCAGCCTCAATAGTAAAAAGTTGTTCACACTAGTCAAACACTATCACAAAGGAGGAAGAAAAAGACCAGGTTTTTCAATGTATCCGCACTGACCACACAAGGACAGAAATGTCAAAGTAAATGTCTAAGGCTACTTTCACACATCAGGTTTTTGGCGTCAGGCGCGATCCGGCGTCGTGCCGGAACGCCAGATCCGGCAAATGTTTCGTAAAACCTGATGTGACGGATCCGGTTTTCTGCCGGATCCGTCTTTTTCTGGACAGACAAAATCGGATCCGTCTCATCCGGTTCATCCATTTTTCTATCCGTTTTTCGACGGATTACGCCGGATCCGGTTTTTAAAATTGACCCATGTGGCCTTCCGAACGGGATTGGCTACTGGAAAACTATATATAGCATGTTCCTACAGCCCTTCTTTGACAGGTTGGAGAGAAGAGCAATTTACTGGCGAAGATGGATGTTGTCATTGGAAATATTTTGAAGAATTTGGCGGATTTTACAGCGGAGGCAAATCGTTTGAGGGTGATTGTTCTGGAGAAGTAGAGAGCGAGACAGCAGCGCATCAGGCATCGTAGACGACGTTTGTGGATCCACCCCATCACAGCCAAGAGAATGACGCGTGGGGTCTATTCTACACTATGCCTGGACCTTCGACGAAACCCGGATACATTTTTTGGATATGTTAGGATGAAAATGGAGAATTTTGATTACTTGGTGGAGCGCATTGCACACCTCATAAGAAAAGCGGACACCTATTGCCGCTTCTCTGTTTCACCCGCAGAGCGTCTGATGGTGACTTTAAGGTAAGCCACATTTATTGGATATGATCGCATCAGAGCACACTTTCACTGCAATCTTGTTGGTGGTAGTTTGTATCTCCAAGTGTTATAGGTCAGTTTTGGTATGTAATGCTGTGATTTAAAACTAATTTATTGTTTTTTAATTCCCCAGAGATTTCTTGCAACTGGAGAATCCCTTTCGTCACTGCATTTCCAGTACAGACTCGGGATTTCCACCATATCTGGAATTGTGAAGTACACATGCCGTGCACTGTGGGACTCCTTAGCTGAAGAGTTTTTACCAGAGCCCACAACAGAGAGGTGGATTGAAATTGCTGACAAGTTTCAACAGATATGTCAGTTTCCAAACTGCTTGGGCGCTGTGGACGGGAAACATATCCGCATTGTAAAGCCAGCTGGATCGGGATCTGAATATTTCAATTACAAGAAATATTTTTCAATTGTCCTCATGGCCATCGCTGACGCGGAATACAAATTTATTGCGGTTGATATTGGGGCCTATGGCCGCTCCAATGACTCTCAAGTTTTCAAACTGTCTGCCATGGGGCGTAAACTGTATGGAAACACCTTCCAGTTCCCACCACCTAGACCGCTGCCGCAAACATCTGGTCCACCTATGCCATTTGTCTGTGTAGGGGATGAAGCCTTCCAGCTGTCAGAACACCTTTTGAAACCATACTCTAGCAGAGGATTGACAAGACCAAAACGCATTTTTAATTACCGCCTCACAAGAGCAAGAAGAATGGTTGAATGTACCTTTGGTATTCTGACAGCCAAATGGCGGGTCCTATTGACTGCGATCAACCTCAAGACAGAAACTGTGGACGAGGTGATCAAAGCGTGTGTGGTACTCCACAATTTTGTTATCTGCAAGGAACCCATTTCCATTGAGGACACCTCTGAAGAAACCACCTTGCAAGATTACCATGACATTACCACTAGAAGTTCTGTGACGGTTTCAGTAATGAGGGACAATTTTGCACTATACTTTATGTCACCTCAAGGCAGAGTACACTGGCAGGATGACAGAGTGTGAAAGATTTGTGCCCAACCAAACGTGTGTACCTTCTGTACCAACAGTATATACCTTTGCCAACCAAAGTTGGCTATCTTGTCATGGTGTCTATTTTTAGCTTTAGGCCACAGGTGTGTACCTGGTTGTGTTTTATGCAAAGTATTTCACCTTTTAACAAAAGTTGTGTACATTGTTAGGAAATCACCAACAATAAACACAACTTTTTAGGTGAAATACTTTGCTTCAAACACAACCAGGAACACAACTGTGGAAAAAAGCTAAAATTTACCCACAGTTATATACCTAGTTTTGAATACCATTTCACCTTTTAAATACCCTGTATTTAACCTTTTTCGCCGCAGAAAGAAATGACAGACAACCAGTGTAAAATAATTTAACTTTTATTGAAAAATGTTTTTTTAGTAAACTTTTTAAAAATTTTAATAAACTTGTTTAATAAAACTTTGAAACTATAAAACTGAAACCATAAAACTGGTCATTTTTATTTAAATACACACATTATAAATCTGTGTAGTGTGTGGTGGAAATACTGCTGTAGGGGCTGCGGGACACTTCGACACTGGGAGTGTGGAGAGAGGACTGGGATCGTGGTGTGGTGGGGAAGGAACAGTTAGAGGTGAAGGTGTGGAAGAAACTACAGAATGGGTGGACATGTGGGAAGCAGAAGAAGTGGTGGGTGGTGGAGTGGAGGGTTGGGCAGGGACTGTAGGAGCAGATGATGTTGATGGCAAGTTGTATGGGGAAGGACTTTGGTACGGGGCAGGTTGCTGGAAGTGGGGAGATGTCTGGTACAGGGCAGGTTGCTGGAAGTGGGGAGATGTCTGGTACGGGGCAGGTTGCTGGAAGTGGGGAGATGTCTGGTACGGGGCAGGTTGCTGGAAGTGGGGAGATGTCTGGTACTGTGGAGGTTGCTGGTACTGGGGAGTTTGCAGGTACTGTGGAGGTTGCTGGTACTGGGGAGGTTGCTGGTGCTGGGGAGGTTGCTGGTGCTGGGGAGGTGGATGGTGCTGGGGAGGTGGATGGTGCTGGGGAGGTGGATGGTGCTGGGGAGGTGGATGGTGCTGGGGAGGTGGATGGTATGTAATAGGAGGGGGAGGATGGAAAGTGGCTGGAGGTGGATGGTATGTAATAGGAGGGGGAGGATGGAAAGTGGCTGGAGGGGGTGTAGATGTAATAGGAGGGGGAGGATGGAAAGTGGCTGGAGGGGGTGTAGATGTAATAGGAGGGGGAGGATGGAAAGTGGCTGGAGGGGGTGCAGGTGGAGGAACTACTGTGGTGGGAAGAGGAGGAGGAGGTTGGGAGGTAACTTGCTGGAGAGCAGCGTGGCATGAATGCATTACATGCATCTGCTGGGCAGGAGAGAGCATTTCCATGCGCTCCACAACAGACCTGAAAAAGGTGTGGTTTGGCGAAGATCTTGCTTCTGAATGCATGGTTTCGAGCTTGTGACCCGACTTCTCTCTGCTTGTCCCCTTGGTACCACGTCGCCCTCTTGTGTATGACCTTTGGCTCTGTCTGACTACCCGTCTGTTTGTCTCTCCTGTACTTCATTTGCCCGTACTGCTGTGGCCTCTATTTTGCCTGACTCTGAGTTGTTGTATGGTGTCCTGTCCTATCTGAAAACAGGACACTAAGCCCCGCCCCCTTGCAGTCACATGACCATAGGTCCCGTGCCAGATTATTCATTTTCAGTGTCCTCAGGTCCTATGCCTCTTTACTTTCCAGCGCTGACTGGACCCTGACACTATTACCCTGAAGCACGCATGGTCACCTCTGCTGCCCTTCTCCACTGGTATCTTTTAGCACTGCTTCTGTACTCCGGACATGCGCACTGGCTCTATGAGCAAGTGCAGTGCGGTGTCTCTGACAAGAATGACTGTTCTCCTAATCACCTTGCTGGCAGTGGCAGGGTTACTGCACTCTACAGAGACACAGGACAAACTCTTAAATGCTGACTGGGACAACAAACTTATTCAACATCATGCTCTTCTTATAAAGGACATGGAAGGACAGAAACCAAAAGACTGTTGGATCTGTACACACAGCCCAGTATCTGCAAGGACTATACCATACTTAGCCTTACCTATGGAGCCATGGAATAATAATAAATCTAATAATAATCTTTATTTTTATATAGCGCTAACATACTCTGCAGCGCTTTACAGTTTGCACACATTATCATCACTGTCCTCAATGGGGCTCACAATCTAAATTCCCTATCAGTATGTCTTTGGAATGTGGGAGGAAACCCACGCAAACACGGGAAGAACATACAAACTCCTTGCAGATGTTGTCCTTGGTGGGACTGAGCCACCGTGCTGCCCTAGAAGGTATTAACACCACACTGCATACACAACGAGACTTGGACTCAATCTAGGTTTTTGGGAAAAGATGTGCCCCGTCATATATCTGCCTCATTGGCTATAATCGGATGGGCCTCTAATCCCTGGTTTCAGTTTAACATAACGCGGCCTAAGGTACAAATGTGGTGGCAGGAATATGATTCAGACATCGGAAATATGGTCGCCAGGAGGAGGACTGAAATCCCTCACTCAGACCCCATTCCCAATGATGGACTGTGGTTCAGTCTTCAACACACTGGAGCAAATACCTGTGGTGAGGACAATAATTGCTTCTGTATATACACTCATGATCAAACACAGGTTAATGAGACGGTGTACCAAGATGGTGTTGAAGGATGTAGAGCATCTACGGGTAAAATAATAAGGAAAGAAAGGGGTAAATGTACATCTGGTATAAGTGGAAATCAAATGAATAATACTTGGTGTGCCCTTAAGCCTATGTCAGGACTTTTGAGTTTATACCAATGTATACAGACCCCTGGTCACGTTTGTGTTCTCCCTGAAGGAGTATTCTTGGTTTGCGGGCATCGTGTCTACAGGTGGGTGAGCCCAGACATAAGAGGAGTTTGCACTCTTGCCAAACTAACACAAGACACTTTCATAATTCCTTATAAGAAAATAGACACAGCAGCAGTTCCAATTCATACTTTGTATAGAAGGGCTGCAGACAATAAGCCCCGTCCAAATGGTAGGCCGCATCTAGTAGAAATGGGGATAAAAAATAAAATATTCAGTTATATGCTAATATACCCCTTCATAACACAAATGAGGGATAAATTAGTGGAAGCTATCGACTACCTAGATGATCAGATTTTCCAGATTCTTGAAGTTCTTAATGAAACTAATACAATACAGAGACAATTAATCATAGTTACTAACCAACATACTATAGTACTAGATTACCTGACAGCAAAAGAAGGAGGAATGTGTCATATAATTGGTCCCACCTGTTGCAATTATATTGACAAAATAGGTGAACTTAGAGACCAATGGTTAAATCAGCACAGTGCAAACAGACTCCTGGTGGGGTAACACATTCTCTTTTTAAATCCAGCAAATTGGTTTAATGGCCTAGCAGGATGGATTTTTGGCATTGTACAGACTTGTATGCAAATTTTGTTGTTTTGCTTATTGTTTTATGTAGCCGTAAAAGCGCTAATATATGTATTACTTAAGCTGCTGAATAATATATGTGTGAAAAAATAATCTAAGGCTGAACCTTCTGTAGTGTATCATAGACCCCAGATAGCCGTTGCTGATGGGGAAAGTGAGTGTCCACACTGAGGGTGGATGGGTGAAGCAGGTAGGAAGCCCCCTTATGGGTACTAGACCCATGAGACAGTAGCTCCTTTGTGGACATCAGCTGACCCTGTGGCAAAAGTTATACCATTTACAAAAGGGGGAAATTGATATAGAAGGTTTGCCTTCATATCCCTTTAATACTTCAATTGCCTTTTGCCTATTATTGCTAGAATTATTCTTATGACACTGCAGACTATTAGTCTCTGTTTCAAGGAGACTATACTTGTTATCATATATGTCCTCAATAGTCAGCAACAACATGTTCTGGGTACATGGCAAACAAGGTATGACCCTGAGGGGTGGGGGCTACATGAGCCACATAGAGCTACATTTGTTGTAAATGGTATAAAATATTGCCTTGTGTTTCATTACGTCAGATAAAGTGATTTTCCCACGGCCCGTGTGCAGTCTCTTTTGTCTCCAAGTGCTTGTAAATTAAGGGCGTAAAAAACTCCTAATTCAGACTCACTGGTCATCTGGCATTCCTGACTTTGGTCAGAACGAAAACAGCTACGACAGCTTCAATTCAATTCAGTCTGTTTTTGGAAGCCTTATGTCTCCTGATGCTGGGTATTGTAACCAAAAAGCGTGCATACCAACCTCCCTACCTATCTGCTGAGGCTCCCTGGGAGGGCTACATGGGAAACTGTGTGGGGCTCATGCAGTATATGGGGAGGCTGTGTGGGGTCTCATACTGTACATGGCGAGGATGTGTGAGGTTCATGCTGTACATGGCGAGGCTGTGTGAGGTTCATGCTGTACATGGGGAGGCTGTGTGGGGTTCATGCTGTACATGGGGAGGCTGTGTGGGGCTCATGCATTACATGGGTAGGCTGTGTGGGGCGGCTGTGTGGGGCTCATGTTGCATATGTAGTAGCTTGTGTGAGGCTCATGTTGTGTATATAAGGGGCTGTGAGGGGTTAAAGATATATAGGGGTTTAGCATATTTAATTCTGCTCAATATTAAGTGATACAATTAATATTAATAAATTAATATTAAGAATTAATTTCAAGCTATTGGTTCTGCCTTCCACAACAGTCATGGTCTCATGTGGCCCCTCTAAAAAATTAATTGCTCACACCTGCTTTATAGTGAGTCTGACCCATAGGCAGCACGTGTCCGGCACCGGCTATACGGTCTAAGCCCAGTATGTTTGTCTCTGAAACACTGCAGCATCACAGAGAAAAACTTTTCTGACTTCTCCCCTCCTGCTGCCAATGACTGGTTGCACGCAGAAAGAAAATTGTCCCTCAGTGGGAGCAGATGGGGAGAAGCCACCAGGGACCCACCTGTCTGACTAGTCACCTGTGTGACCTCAGTCCACGGCGGCTTTCAAAGTAGGTTTTTGCATGAAATGCCGCAGCGTGTCAGAGTCAACCATACCTGGCTGGAATGATACAGCCAATGTCTGATCAATGCGGCCTGTGGATTGAGCAGCTGGCATCAGCCATCAGATTCCCTTTAAGATCCCATAGGTGCCAGTTATGTCACATGGTTGACCATTATCCTTATGTCTTTGAAGAGAGCTATAACTCCCAGCATGTACAGGAGCTAATATGGCATGTTGGGAGTTATAGTTCACCACAGGAGTAATGATTTTCTTTTGCATTAGTGGCATGGGAGCAGAGAGGACAATTTTTTTTTGTTAATTCTAAGGCTATGTGCACACGTTGCCGCGCAAATTTCAGCGGGAATGCTGGAATTCCATTCCGCAGGAAATAAGCGAGAAAAACGCATTTTAATTTCTGCCTATTTCCCATGGAAAAACTAGCAATTTGCAAAAGTAATTAGCTTGCAGAATGCTAGCGTTTTCCAAGCGATCTGTAGCATCGCTTGGAAAACTGATTGACAGGTATGTCACACTCGTCAAACAGTGTTTGACTATTAAGGAAAGAGAGCGCACAATATATCCACGCTGACCACACAAGGACAGAAATATTCTTCATTGCTTTATTGTGCCGATGCGTTTCATGGCATATCTGCCACTTCCTCAGGGCCAAAGAATTACAGAATCTGATTACAGCAGTGGTTTTATACAAAACCTTCATGACATCACAATTACATGCAAAAAGACATCACTTCCTGTGGAAACACCCCCTCCAATGTCAAAATGTCATACACCAGTCACAATAACTTTATATCAAGATCTAAACTCTGATAAAACACATTAAACATCTAAAAAATCAATCTTTAATTTGAAAAAGTTTCTGAAACCTATATTCACTACATATTAAAATTTGATAAAAATAGAGTTGACTAGAATCCAACCCACAGATTTTCAGCGAGCCAGAACACTTAAGGCCTCCCATTACCATCATACTATCTCTCCACTTGTTAGGATTGTTGTGGTTTTATATAAGCCCTTCATGACATAAGACCTACATGACATCACTAACAGACAAAACATCACTTCCTGTGAAAACTCCCCCTCCAATGTTAAAATGTCATACGCCAGCCAAGATAACTTTATATAAAAATATAACCTCTCATAAAACACATTGAACATCTAAACAATGAATCTTTCATTTAAAAATGTATGAAACCTATAATAAATATATATTGAATTTTTATAAAGATATAATGACTGGACTCGAACCCACAGGGTTTAGGCAAGCCAGAACCCTGTAGGCTTCCCATTACCATTATGCTACCTCTCCACTTGCAAGGATTGGTTATGTAATTTGGAATTAACCGATTGTTTGGTAAAATTCCCACTAGGTGTCCGACATCCAATAACGGACCCCCATGTGAGAACGCTGACCTGCCAGGTCAGGGAAGGAAATCCGTCGGGCCGCTAGGGACAAAGAAACATGAGAGAAAGCTTATCAAAAAATATCTACCAACTCATTGAGGCCTTTAGGATGAATGGTATCTAGTTTATATATCCAATACAGTTCTCTCTTATTTAGACACTGTATTCTGTTTGGGGTATCTGATGGTATATGATCTATGGGTGTAACTCACAGAGAGGCTTTATTCCCGTGTTTTTCAAAACAATGTTGAGACAAGCCATGTTTCAGATATCCTTTAGAGATATTGTGTCTATGTGAGTTCATCCTTAGATGTAGAGGCGGTGTAGTGCGTCCCATATATTGTTTCCCACAGCAACAATCAATTAGATAAATCACAAAACTGGATTGACATGTTAGCTTAAATTAATGTCATATACTCTATCATTATCACTATTTGAATAAAAGGTATTTACATTATCACTGATCCATAAACACAAGCGTTTTTTTGTTTTTACATTTAAAGGAAACTCTTATGTGCTTCTGTAGGGTACTTTTTCCTGCATTCGGGGCTTTTTTGTCTCCCACATCCCTAATTCTACTGGGGGCTAAAATGTTTTATAGGGATGGCGCCCTCCTAAAGGTAACCACTGGTCTAGCTGGTAATACTTTCTGACAGACTGGGTAATTTAGTAGGACCTTTCAGTGCTTCTGTATTATATTCCTGAGAAAGTGCCATTTTGGGAAGAAAAGGTTGTGATGAAATTAGTGGTATAGTATTCATCTGTAGATTTTTTATTGTCTGTCCCATGTATTAAACTACTTTGTGAAATTCCCTTTGCCTCTGAGTATGCTTTTTTTACTAATTTTTTAGGGTATTCACGCTCTAAAAATCTCTCTCTTAGGCTAGTTTCACACTTGCTTTTTTTTGCAGCGCGTTTTTCCCGCAAAAAAAACGCATTGAAAAAACGCATACATAAGCATACAACTGCTGCGTTTTTTTCAAGCATTTTTATGAGCATGCATGAAAAAAACGCAGCGTTTTTATGCGTTTGTATGCGTTTTTAGCGCGTTTTTACCGCGTTTGCGTTTTTTTCCAACATTTTTAGGTGGCCCCTCACACTACCCAAACCATGACTTTACTAACCCTGACCCTGACCCTAACCCTAACCCTGACCCTAACCCTAACCCTGACCCTAACCCTTAACCAAATCATACTTAACCCTAACCCAAACCCTAAACCCTAACTAACCCTAACCCTAACCCTAACCCTGACCCTAACCCTAACCCTAACCCTAACCCTAACCCTAACCCTAACCCTGACCCTAACCCTAACCCTAACCCTGACCCTAACCCTTAACAAAACCATACTTAACCCTAACCCTGACCCTAACCCTAACCCTAACCCTGACCCTAACCCTAACCCTGACCCTAACCCTTAACAAAACCATACTTAACCCTAATCCTGACCCTAACCCTGACCCTAATCCTTAACAAAACCATACTTAACCCTAATCCTGACCCTAACCCTGACCCTAACCCTAACCCTAACCCTGACCCTAACCCTAACCCTGACCCTAACCCTTAACAAAACCATACTTAACCCTAATCCTGACCCTAACCCTGACCCTAATCCTTAACAAAACCATACTTAACTCTAATCCTGACCCTAACCCTGACCCTAACCCTAACCCTAACCCTGACCCTAACCCTAACCCTAACCCTAACCCTTAACAAAACCATACTTAACCCTAATCCTGACCCTAACCATGACCCTAATCCTTAACAAAACCATACTTAACCCTAACCCTGACCCTAACCCTAACCCTGACCCTGACCATAACCCTAACCCTAAACCCCCTTAACTAACCCTAACTCTAACCCAAACCCCTAAATTCCATGGTTTAAAAAAAAAAACGCATATGCAAAAAAACGCATACATGAGCATGCCAGTGCGCACATATGCGCATCCATAGGCTATAATGGCCATTTTTAGCGCAAAACGTGCGCATATGTGCGCATGCGCTTTTTTGCAGGGCCAAAAAATGCAACATGCTGCGTCTGGAAAATCCCAACGCACACCCCAAAAAAACGCAGCGCATGAAAATCGCATACATGCGCTGACCAGTGCGCAGGTATGCGCACCCATGTTAAATATAGGGGAAAAAACGCATGCGCAGGTGTGCGTTTTTTTCCAGCGCTAAGGCTAGTTTCACACTTGCTTTTTTTTGCAGCGCGTTTTTCCCGCAAAAAAACGCATTAAAAAAACGCATACAAATGCATACAAACGCTGCGTTTTTTTCCAGCATTTTAATGCGCATGCAGGAAAAAAACGCAGCGTTTTTGCGCGTTTGTATGCGTTTTTTGTGCGTTTGCGTTTTTTTACAGATTTTGGAAAAACCCCACAAAAAAGAAAAAACAACCATTCAACAACACACAAGACCAATGGGACTTCATTGTGGGTGTGGTATGTTAATATATATACACCCTGTCTACAGTATTCTTCACATTTGCTTGATTCTTCTCGTGACCATGGATCTGCGCTGGAAGAGTTTTCACTTCAACTTGGATTTGGACATCGCGATGGCTCAGGCGTATGCAGTTGCTTGCCATGAACAAAGGAAGAGAGAGAGGCAGCGAAGACGGCGGCGTATGTGGATACATCCGATTGTTGAACTCCGGGAGAGCCGTGGGGCATACCATACCCTCTACAGCGAGCTCCAGTCAAACCCGGAGAAATTTACAGATTATATCCGGATGTCCCACGAAAGTTTCATGGATTTGCTTGCTCGTGTCCAACAATCCATCCGGAGACAGGACACACAGCTCCGTCGTGCGATTCCTCCTGAGGAACGGCTACTGGTGACATTACGGTATGTTTTAAAAACAAAGGGGTGTGGTCTGATGTTTTTTTTTGTAAATTTAGTATTCAAAACCTTGGGTAATTAGTTTTCGTGAATGTACTAATATTTTTTTTATAGTTTTTAAAAATAATATACATAAATATTAATTTTACTTCTTTGTCTGTTCACAGATTCCTGGCGACTGGAGAAACCCTATCCTCACTACACTTCCAGTACCGTATTGGAATCTCTACCTTGTCTGGAATTGTTGCTGACACCTGCCGGGCTCTCTGGAATGTTCTTTGCCCAGAATTTATGCCCCTGCCCACCGCTGAAAAGTGGATGGAAATTGCTGACAAATTCTGGACAGTATGCAATTTTCCCAACTGTTTGGGAGCTGTTGATGGGAAACACATACGGATCATCAAACCCCAAAGAACGGGATCTGAGTACTATAATTACAAAAAGTACTTTTCAATAGTACTCATTGCAATTGCGGATGCCGGATGTATGTTTGTAGCAGTGGACATTGGAGCATTTGGCCGTGGTAATGACTCGCAGGCTTTTAAAAACTCAGACATGGGCCGGAGGTTGTATGGCAACCAATTTAATTTCCCTATGCCACGGCCTCTTCCTCACACCGAAGCTCCGCCACTGCCCTTTGTAATGGTTGGCGATGAGGCTTTTCAAATGTGCGGAAACTTACTGAAACCCTACTCCAGCCGGGACTTGGACCACACCAAAAAAATTTTTAATTACAGGCTGACCAGGGCCAGAAGAACTGTCGAGTGTGCTTTTGGGATTCTTGTTTCCAGATGGCGAATTCTGGGCACGGCCATTAATCTTAAACTTGAAACAGTCGATGAGGTGGTGAAGGCCTGTGTGGTTCTACATAACTTTGTGATGGCTAAAGAGCACCCGACCTTTGAACTGGACGATGATGCTCCTAACCCATTGCCTGAATTCACTCAGCACACTCTCAGGTCATCCGTTGAAGTTGGCCAAATGAGGGACAAATTTGCGGCCTACTTTATTTCTGATGTAGGACGGGTGCACTGGCAAGATGAAATGGTGTAATGTTGTTGTTTATGGTAATAAAAATCCTTATTTGATACCATTACTGAGTGCACTATATTTTTTAAACTCCGATTAATTAAAAAACTTCCCATGTATAACTGAATTTTGTTATGTTCACACACCTGGGCAGGTAAATACACATACGAGTTAAAATGCAGCATTGCTAGTCTGCGTGAAATATATTGGAATGAGCAAAGCTGCAGGCCATGAATCAGGAAACCATTTTTTTTCAAGATAAAATTGTGCAAATAGTTTAAAACAAAGTATGTGATTTTCTCAAAACACAACACTCAAAACCCAACCCCAATGAAAGTCCATGGGGAATACAAGTCAGCATTGAGTGGATGAATGTAATCTGCTCCATTAAAAGTTATTACACTAGGCCTTGGAATGACTATACTAGGCCGTGGTATTTCAAATATGAGTATACTAGGCCTTGGGGCTAGTAGTATATGTGAAATACCACGGCCTAGTATAGTCATACCAAGGCCTACTGTAATAACTCGATTTTTAACAACTAGCATCTTGTTTCACCAAAAACAAACTGGTGAAACTAGAAAGAAACTTATTTTTTAGACAAGTTTCAACAGTTTGTTTTTCATGAAACCAGATTCTATTTGGTAAAACTAGAGTTATTACACTAGGCCTTTGAATGACTATACTAGTCCATGTTATTTCACATATGACTATACTAGCCCTTGGGTTGGTTTTTAACATGTATTTACCCATCAGTGTGTGTGAGCGGCGCAAACAACATTAATGAAACTTATTAATGGTGAACCACAAATGTAAATTTATTTTTTATCACAAAAAAAAAATTTAAAAATTATTTTTTACGGCGTTTGGGGGCAGATGGTTTCAATTTGGGGGTGTGCAGGGAATATGCAACACTTGCAGTTGAAGACGGTGTTTGAGGGGAAGGGGCAACAAAACTTGTGGGGGAAGGTAGTCCAGTTAAGGGAATTAAACTTGGAACACTTGTAGGAGAGGAAATCTGTTCAGTTACATTAGTTGTAATGGCATGTCGCCGTAGGCTTGTGTGCCTGGACCGACTTTGGCCCAATGCCCGCCTTGATTGATTTCGCCTTGAAGTAGGGGCAAATATGGAATGTAGGTCCCCCGTCTGCTGGTATGGCTGCTGCTGCTGAGGTGGCGGCTGCTGCTGCAGAGGTTGCGGCTGCTGCTGAGGTGGCGGCTGCTGCTGAGGTGGCGGCTGCTGCTGAGGTGGCAGCTGCTGCTGAGGTGGTTGCTGCTGCTGCTGAGGTGGCGGCTGCTGCTGAGGTGGTTGCTGCTGCTGCTGAGGTGGCGGCTGCTGCTGAGGTGGTTGCTGCTGCTGCTGAGGTGGCGGCTGCTGCTGAGGTGGCTGCTGCTGCTGAGGTGGCGTCTGCTGAGTTGGCTGCTGCTGCTGAGGTGGCTGATGCTGCTCTTCTTGTTCAGTGCTCGTCCTTGCAGGAGGACTGGTGGCGGCAGTGATGGCCCAGGTTTGCAGAGTGGTGGTGGCAGGGCTACTACATGTTGTTGTAGCGGCAGGGCTGTTCCATGTTTGCCTAGTGGTGGCTGAGCTCCACGCATGCATGGGATTGGCGGTGGTGCTCCAGACAGGAGCAGCGCTTGCCATGGTGGTGTCGGTGAAGTGACCAGCTGCACTCAGACTTGTGGTGGTGTAACGGTGGGTGTCCAGCCTTTGAAGAGAGGTGTCCGTGCAGTGGTATGCAGCACAAGTCGGTAGTGAGGTGAAGCGAGTCAATGGTGGCACAGGTGGAAAGGACACCACTGACTGCTGACCGTACCGATTATGCTGCATAGCCTGCAAGAAAGCATTGTTGCAGGCCTGCAGCACATTCAGCTGTTGATCAGGACTAAGGTGTTCCGCCATGCCCTTTTCAATCTTACTAAAAAAATGGTGTGCTGGTCTGTTGAGGTCGGCCTCCAGACGGTCAAGGCGCTGTTCTACAGAATTGAAGCGGTGTTCAAAGTGGTTAAAACCACGTTCCATCAGTGCAAAACCGCTTTCAACTCTGTCGGACAGTGACTTGAGGCTGGAATTAAATGTCTCGCTCAAATGCATAAACTCGGGCAAGACATTCCTTTCCAAGGCCCTCTGCCGCTGGCGGGTAGTGCCCGCATAACCAGTGGCAGAGACCTGGGACAGGGGAACACCTGATGGCCCAGCTTCCTGGTCACCAGCTGTGTGTGTGTGGGACCTGCAAGGTGCTTCCTGGCTGTCGGATGGCTGGGACGGGTCAGAGGACGTCCGACGAAGGACCGCTCCAGGGCCAGGTTGCAGGGTGCTGCTCCAGGTGCTGTGGAAGAAAGGAAAATCATTACTACCATGCCTTTACAAGAAGCATCAGCTGTGGATTAGAAAAACACAGATTAATAAAAATAAAAACCCAAAATGTATAATACTTACGATCTTGTGGCAAGGACCGGTCGTAGGAACTGCAACGCGTGATAGTGACGGTATCTAGTTCTGGTCCTTGACGCAGATCCACTGCGAACCTGGCCCTCAGCACGAACATCACTGTTGAAGCGGTCCTTGATCGAACGCCAACGTGTTCGGACTTTGTCCACTGTTGATAAAAAAAAACAGTGCCGTCAAGTACAACAGTCACTGCTTCACAATTTAGCAATACAATACTCAAAGCAGTCACTGTACACCCCGATGACACTGTTGGGTTTCCTGCTAGAATACACCTAGCACGAAACCCAACAGTGCCGTCAAGGACAACAGTCACTGCGGCACAATGTAGCAATACAATACTCAAAGCAGTCACTGTAGACCACGATGACACTGTTGGGTTTCCTGCTAGAATACGCCTAGCACGAAACCCAACAGTGCCGTCAAGGACAACAGTCACTGCGGCACAATGTAGCAATACAATACTCAAAGCAGTCACTGTAGACCACGATGACACTGTTGGGTTTCCTGCTAGAATACGCCTAGCACGAAACCCAACAGTGCCGTCAAGGACAACAGTCACTGCGGCACAATGTAGCAATACAATACTCAAAGCAGTCACTGTAGACCACGATGACACTGTTGGGTTTCCTGCTAGAATACGCCTAGCACGAAACCCAACAGTGCCGTCAAGGACAACAGTCACTGCGGCACAATGTAGCAATACAATACTCAAAGCAGTCACTGTAGACCACGATGACACTGTTGGGTTTCCTGCTAGAATACGCCTAGCACGAAACCCAACAGTGCCGTCAAGGACAACAGTCACTGCGGCACAATGTAGCAATACAATACTCAAAGCAGTCACTGTAGACCCCGATGACACTGTTGGGTTTCCTGCTAGAATACGCCTAGCACGAAACCCAACAGTGCCGTCAAGGACAACAGTCACTGCGGCACAATGTAGCAATACAATACTCAAAGCAGTCACTGTAGACCACGATGACACTGTTGGGTTTCCTGCTAGAATACGCCTAGCACGAAACCCAACAGTGCCGTCAAGGACAACAGTCACTGCGGCACAATGTAGCAATACAATACTCAAAGCAGTCACTGTAGACCCCGATGACACTGTTGGGTTTCCTGCTAGAATACGCCTAGCACGAAACCCAACAGTGCCGTCAAGGACAACAGTCACTGCGGCACAATGTAGCAATACAATACTCAAAGCAGTCACTGTAGACCACGATGACACTGTTGGGTTTCCTGCTAGAATACGCCTAGCACGAAACCCAACAGTGCCGTCAAGGACAACAGTCACTGCGGCACAATACAGAGCAGGGAAATACTCACTAAACGCCTTTTTGGCGGATGCTGTGGCGCTGTCCCAGCCATCCATCAACGCTGCGGCCACCTCATTCCATAGCCGCCGTGTCACCACATTGTCCTTGTACAGCCGGTCACGGCTGTCCCACAACGGCGAACGCTCCTGGACCAGGCTGATGAGCTGCTCATTATCCAGGTAGACGTCTTCATCCCGTTGTGGAACCTAGACAAAACACATTCATTAGAATAATCAAATTTAAATTGACTAAAAAGTTACAAAAAAAGAAAAAAAAAAAAGAGTAAAAATAGAAGATAAAAAAAAAAAAAAAACATTACAAATCATTTGATACTTACATTACGTATCACCACCGGGACTTGGCTTCGCTGCTCCTGCTGTTCGCCCTCACTATTCCCGTCCGCAGATGATGATGACGATGTCTGAAAGTTGAAAAAAACGTAAGAGATTTGGAGAAGCAGCAGATATACTTACCAGATGCACGAAAATAATCACCTCACGGTCTGCTTGCGCCAATTCCTGCCGCGATGGGGAATACTCCGATTCTGAAGACATACTGCATGTAAAAATAATAAAAATCATTAGTACATACATAATTTAAAAGGACAGGCATATAATGTAATATACTCACATTCTTCGCTGATATAATGTGTTCTTGGTTGAATGTCTGCTCTTCAATCTGTCTAGTGTAGTAGTGGCAGAGTTTTGGCAGGCACCTCCTTTATATAGCCTTTTTTTTTTGGACTTTAGAAGATTCTAACTAGGATAAAAAGTGGACACCACCCAAAAAACGCTGCGCTAAAAAAGCGCATACCTGCGCATGCCAGTGCGCACGTATGCGCATCCATAGGCTATAATGGCCATTTTTAGCGCAAAACGTGCGCATACGTGCGCATGCGATTTTTTCAAGGGCCAAAAAATGCAACATGCAGCGTCTGGAAAATACCATCGCACACCCCAAAAAAACGCAGCGCATGAAAATCGCATACATGCGCTTACAAGTGCGCAGGTATGCGCACCCATGTTAAATATAGGGGAAAAATCGCATGCGCACGTATGCGTTTTTTTCCAGCGCTAAAAAACGCAAATGTGAAACCAGCCTAAAAAACGCAAATGTGAAACCAGCCTAAGGCCTCTTTCACACATCAGGTTTTCGCTGTCAGGCGCGATCCGGCGCTTTTGACAGAAACCGGATCCGGCGAAATGCAATGCCGGATCCGGTTTCCCCCCCATTGACTTGCATTTGCGCCGGATCGCGCCGGATGGCCATGCGTTTCATCCGGTTTTCGCCGGATCCGGCAATGTGTCGCAATGTGTCGCGATCCGGCGTCTGGAAAAAACGATGACTGTAACGTTTTTTGTCTCCGGCGAAAAAGCCGGACCCGCCGGATCTGGCGCGTCCGGCTTTTTCACACAATGAAAGTCTATGAGCGCCGCAATGCGCCGGATCCGGTTTTTTGGTCTGAGCATGCTCAGTAGCTCTGCCCACAAGACATATATAAAAGCAAGACAGTGGGACCCACAGCCACAACCTACATGCCACCCAAGACAGCAACCAGGTGCAGGAGAAGGCAGGAGACATCTGCAGCAGCACCATCAGCACCACCCCAATTGGAGCAGCATGCTGAACAATGGGAGGGGAGTCCAGCAGCAGATGAGAGACGGTAATTATCAAATCACCCATTCCTCCAAACTAGGGCTATTGAATATCAAGATATTCATTGGCCCTTTGTTTCTCTTTATTCAGCAGCCGCCCAATAGATGCAGCAGCAGCAGCAGCAGCAATGGCAGCAGCTGGAACACCACCCACAGGCATGGAGTGTGGCCAAGACAGCACATCATCTTCTGGGAGCCCTCCCTCGCATCGTCAGCGTTTGACGGTAAGTTTTTATTTCCAAAATCCATCTTCTCTGTAATATATGTCTATTCATTGCCTTTTATTTCAAAACAGGAATCACAAGATCAAGAGGAGCTCCCAGAAGAAGAAGCAAGGGGTGGACAGACACCTGGAGTGGGCTCACAATTGGTAAGTTTTTTGCATCAAACGCAGAAACACAACATCACACTACACACAACACATAGAAAACAATGTTCTGCAGACCACACACAGCAAACAAATGCCTACATCCAAAGACATAACATTTTTTGTTTTCTTCTCTAGTCTTCCCAATCTGGTGCTTGGCCAAGAGGTCATCGCAGTGCCTCCCAGGGTCGTCGGCGACAGCAACGCGGCGGTCACCAGCGTGTAAGTATAAATATTTTTGCTTTGTTTTTTTGCACTTTTTATTTCATTTCTTTTGTGGAGGCTAATTATGTTATTTTTGTCTTTTTCTTTAACAGCCTTCACAGCGTGCTCCCGACTCTGACGGTGAGGATGGAGGGATTGATGTGGACCGCCTCATCGATCTCGTCAGAGAAAGGGAGCCGCTCTGCAATATGGCTGACCGCCGCCACGCTGACCTGATCGTTACCCGACGACTCTGGGAGGAAATCTGTTCGCTCCTTGTGGGCCGCTGGGAGGACCTCGAAGCTCGGGACCAGATTAAAGAGCGTAAGTATATACAGTACCGGTTGCTTGATGTAAACCAGTGTTTCCCGAACTCCAGTCCTCGTGGTCCCCACGGATCATGTGTTCAGGATTTCTATTTACTATGGAAATCCTGAAAACATGACCCCTGGGGACCATGAGGACTGGAGTTTGGGAAACACTGATGTTGTATACTAACCACTCCTTTCTCGTTTCAGGGAACAGAATTGTGAATCGGTGGCGGTCTGTGAGAGATCGTTTCAAGAAGGAGTTCAATAAAGAGATGCGGGCCCCGAGTGGATCTGGAGGACGCAGGAGCAAGTACAAGTACGCAGAAGCCCTGTCGTTCCTCCGGGAAACAATGGTCACCAGAAGGTAAATATTACACACCACATGTGAAAAAAAATGTTAGATGTAAATTTTTTTTTCAGCCAGGGCCATACCATGTCAGTATTTTAATTTTTTTTTTTTCTCTTTATTCCACAGCACGGTGAGCAGCACTCGGGAGCCGGCACGATTGGACCCCGGTACATCTGCACCTTCCCAGCCTTCCAACACATTCGACCCATCTGTCCCATCCACCAGCACAGGAGCATCGTGGCCGCCTACATTACATGAAGCTGCTGGTGAGGAGATCGCTTTCCCTTTACCCCACCCTTCTGCCCCTGCCACCTCTAGTACACCTGCGGGTACTGGGCGGCAGCGGCAGAGGGGTCAGGAAAAGACTTATGCGCCAGAGTTCTTGCATCTGAATGCATCTTTCCAGAACTGTCTAAAAGTCTTGTCAGAGCAAATCTCCGCAGGCTATCAGCAGATCAACTCCAGCATTCTGGAGGTGAAGACACTTCTGCAAACCATGCATTCAGAAGCAAGATCTTCGCCAAACCACACCTTTTTCAGGTCTGTTGTGGAGCGCATGGAAATGCTCTCTCCTGCCCAGCAGATGCATGTAATGCATTCATGCCACGCTGCTCTCCAGCAAGTTACCTCCCAACCTCCTCCTCCTCTTCCCACCACAGTAGTTCCTCCACCTGCACCCCCTCCAGCCACTTTCCATCCTCCCCCTCCTATTACATCTACACCCCCTCCAGCCACTTTCCATCCTCCCCCTCCTATTACATCTACACCCCCTCCAGCCACTTTCCATCCTCCCCCTCCTATTACATACCATCCACCTCCAGCCACTTTCCATCCTCCCCCTCCTATTACATACCATCCACCTCCCCAGCACCATCCACCTCCCCAGCACCATCCACCTCCCCAGCACCATCCACCTCCCCAGCACCATCCACCTCCCCAGCACCAGCAACCTCCCCAGCACCAGCAACCTCCCCAGTACCAGCAACCTCCACAGTACCTGCAAACTCCCCAGTACCAGCAACCTCCACAGTACCAGACATCTCCCCACTTCCAGCAACCTGCCCCGTACCAGACATCTCCCCACTTCCAGCAACCTGCCCCGTACCAGACATCTCCCCACTTCCAGCAACCTGCCCTGTACCAGACATCTCCCCACTTCCAGCAACCTGCCCCGTACCAAAGTCCTTCCCCATACAACTTGCCATCAACATCATCTGCTCCTACAGTCCCTGCCCAACCCTCCACTCCACCACCCACCACTTCTTCTGCTTCCCACATGTCCACCCATTCTGTAGTTTCTTCCACACCTTCACCTCTAACTGTTCCTTCCCCACCACACCACGATCCCAGTCCTCTCTCCACACTCCCAGTGTCGAAGTGTCCCGCAGCCCCTACAGCAGTATTTCCACCACACACTACACAGATTTATAATGTGTGTATTTAAATAAAAATGACCAGTTTTATGGTTTCAGTTTTATAGTTTCAAAGTTTTATTAAACAAGTTTATTAAAATTTTTAAAAAGTTTACTAAAAAAACATTTTTCAATAAAAGTTAAATTATTTTACACTGGTTGTCTGTCATTTCTTTCTGCGGCGAAAAAGGTTAAATACAGGGTATTTAAAAGGTGAAATGGTATTCAAAACTAGGTATATAACTGTGGGTAAATTTTAGCTTTTTTCCACAGTTGTGTTCCTGGTTGTGTTTGAAGCAAAGTATTTCACCTAAAAAGTTGTGTTTATTGTTGGTGATTTCCTAACAATGTACACAACTTTTGTTAAAAGGTGAAATACTTTGCATAAAACACAACCAGGTACACACCTGTGGCCTAAAGCTAAAAATAGACACCATGACAAGATAGCCAACTTTGGTTGGCAAAGGTATATACTGTTGGTACAGAAGGTACACACGTTTGGTTGGGCACAAATCTTTCACACTCTGTCATCCTGCCAGTGTACTCTGCCTTGAGGTGACATAAAGTATAGTGCAAAATTGTCCCTCATTACTGAAACCGTCACAGAACTTCTAGTGGTAATGTCATGGTAATCTTGCAAGGTGGTTTCTTCAGAGGTGTCCTCAATGGAAATGGGTTCCTTGCAGATAACAAAATTGTGGAGTACCACACACGCTTTGATCACCTCGTCCACAGTTTCTGTCTTGAGGTTGATCGCAGTCAATAGGACCCGCCATTTGGCTGTCAGAATACCAAAGGTACATTCAACCATTCTTCTTGCTCTTGTGAGGCGGTAATTAAAAATGCGTTTTGGTCTTGTCAATCCTCTGCTAGAGTATGGTTTCAAAAGGTGTTCTGACAGCTGGAAGGCTTCATCCCCTACACAGACAAATGGCATAGGTGGACCAGATGTTTGCGGCAGCGGTCTAGGTGGTGGGAACTGGAAGGTGTTTCCATACAGTTTACGCCCCATGGCAGACAGTTTGAAAACTTGAGAGTCATTGGAGCGGCCATAGGCCCCAATATCAACCGCAATAAATTTGTATTCCGCGTCAGCGATGGCCATGAGGACAATTGAAAAATATTTCTTGTAATTGAAATATTCAGATCCCGATCCAGCTGGCTTTACAATGCGGATATGTTTCCCGTCCACAGCGCCCAAGCAGTTTGGAAACTGACATATCTGTTGAAACTTGTCAGCAATTTCAATCCACCTCTCTGTTGTGGGCTCTGGTAAAAACTCTTCAGCTAAGGAGTCCCACAGTGCACGGCATGTGTACTTCACAATTCCAGATATGGTGGAAATCCCGAGTCTGTACTGGAAATGCAGTGACGAAAGGGATTCTCCAGTTGCAAGAAATCTCTGGGGAATTAAAAAACAATAAATTAGTTTTAAATCACAGCATTACATACCAAAACTGACCTATAACACTTGGAGATACAAACTACCACCAACAAGATTGCAGTGAAAGTGTGCTCTGATGCGATCATATCCAATAAATGTGGCTTACCTTAAAGTCACCATCAGACGCTCTGCGGGTGAAACAGAGAAGCGGCAATAGGTGTCCGCTTTTCTTATGAGGTGTGCAATGCGCTCCACCAAGTAATCAAAATTCTCCATTTTCATCCTAACATATCCAAAAAATGTATCCGGGTTTCGTCGAAGGTCCAGGCATAGTGTAGAATAGACCCCACGCGTCATTCTCTTGGCTGTGATGGGGTGGATCCACAAACGTCGTCTACGATGCCTGATGCGCTGCTGTCTCGCTCTCTACTTCTCCAGAACAATCACCCTCAAACGATTTGCCTCCGCTGTAAAATCCGCCAAATTCTTCAAAATATTTCCAATGACAACATCCATCTTCGCCAGTAAATTGCTCTTCTCTCCAACCTGTCAAAGAAGGGCTGTAGGAACATGCTATATATAGTTTTCCAGTAGCCAATCCCGTTCGGAAGGCCACATGGGTCAATTTTAAAAACCGGATCCGGCGTAATCCGTCGAAAAACGGATAGAAAAATGGATGAACCGGATGAGACGGATCCGATTTTGTCTGTCCAGAAAAAGACGGATCCGGCAGAAAACCGGATCCGTCACATCAGGTTTTACGAAACATTTGCCGGATCTGGCGTTCCGGCACGACGCCGGATCGCGCCTGACGCCAAAAACCTGATGTGTGAAAGTAGCCTTAGACATTTACTTTGACATTTCTGTCCTTGTGTGGTCAGTGCGGATACATTGAAAAACCTGGTCTTTTTCTTCCTCCTTTGTGATAGTGTTTGACTAGTGTGAACAACTTTTTACTATTGAGGCTGCCTATGAAGCATCAGTAGTAAAAAGATCTAATGTTAAAAATAATTAAATAAATAAAAAATCGTGTCATTCTCACCTTCCGACGTCCCACGCAGCGTTCCCGATCATCGCGATGCTCCCGGCAGGTCCCGTTCCCATTTGATGACATCGCGGTCTCGCGACACTGCTACGGTATCGCGAGACTGAGACGTCATCAATGGTCATTGTCGCAATGCATCACTTGGAACGGGACCTGCCTGGAGCATTGCTGAGGCCTGGTGACGCTGCGAGGGACATCGGAAGGTGAGATTATCACCATTTATTTATTTTAATTCTATTTTTACAGGTATATGGTACCCAGAGCCTGGAGGAGAATCTCCTCTCTTCCAAACAGTGGGTACAATCCGCAAATGTTCTGCTTACTTTTCGCATGGTGAGCATAGCCTCATGCGGAAAGAAAGCAGAACAATGCATTCCTATGTGCGCGGAATTCCCGCGATTCCACACAAAGAATGAGCATGCTGCGTATCTTTCTGCAATGCAATTCCACCACGGAAAAATCCGCAGCATTAGGAAAGCATGTGCGGACTGCTATATGATTGCATGGGATGCTTTTTTTTGCGTTTGTGGAATGCTCTGCGGATTTGGCCGCGCGGATTTTTAAAATTCGTAGATAAATCTGCAGGTCAAAACACCTGCAGTTTTACCTGTGGATTAGCCTGCGGTATTGCCCTGCGGTTTATCATCTCTACAGTGGAGGAGATGGTAAACTGCAGCCGAATCCGCAGAAAGAATTGACATGTCAATTTTTTCTGCGGTTTAGAAACCGCAGCAAATCCGCGTGGAAAAATCTGCACCATCTGCACTGCGGTTTTTGATATAACATAGGATATTATGGTAGTGTACACCGCAGCAGAAACTGCTGCGGGTCCGCAGGGCCAAAACTGCTGTGGATCCGCAGCAGAATCCACAGCGTGTGCACACACCCTAAGGCTGTGTTCACACGTAGCTTTTTTTGCGTTTTCGCTGCAATTTTAAAAGTGCGATTTTGCTGCAAAAACGCAAAAAAAAGCATCCCATGCAATCATATAGCAGTCCGCACATGCTTTCCTAATGCTGCGGATTTTTCCGTAGCGGAATTGCATTGCAGAAAGATACGCAGCATGCTCATTCTTTGTGCGGAATCGCGGGAATTCCGCGCACATAGGAATGCATTGTTCTGCTTTCTTTCCGCATGAGGCTATGCTCACCATGCGAAAAGTAAGCAGAACATTTGCGGATTGTACCCACTGTTTGGAAGAGAGGAGATTCTCCTCCAGGCTCTGGGTACCATATACCTGTAAAAATAGAATTAAAATAAAAAAATGGTGATAATCTCACCTTCCGATGTCCCTCGCAGCGTCACCAGGCCTCAGCAATGCTCCAGGCAGGTCCCGTTCCAAGTGATGCATTGCGACTAGTGTTGAGCATTCCGATACCGCAAGTATCGGGTATCGGCCGATACTTGCTGTATCGGAATTCCGATACCGACTTCCGATATTTTTTCAATATCGGAAGTCGGCATCGGAATCGGAAGTTCAAAGTTGATTGACAGCCGAAATGACGTCATCATGATGCGCGGTGTGTGCGCATCATGATGCGCCGTCATTTCGGGCCTTCCGGGGGTCTCTGCTGGCCTGCCGGGGGGCTGTGTGGACTGCCCGGGGTCTGTACCGGCCTGCCGGGGGGCTGTGCCGGCCTGCCGGTGGTCTGTGCACCCTGTGGGGGTCTGTACCGGCCTGCCGGGGGGCTGTGCCGGCCTGCCGGTGGTCTGTGCACCCTGTGGGGGTCTGTACCGGCCTGCCGGGGGGCTGTGCCGGCCTGCCGGGGGTCTGTGCACCCTGTGGGGGTCTGTACCGGCCTGCCGGGGGGCTGTGCCGGCCTGCCGGGGGGCTGTGCTGATGTCCGGGGGTCTGTGCAAGCATCGTCCGATGGGACTATAAGTCCCATCTGGCGATGCCTGCTACCATGACAGTGATTGACACATTAGCCAATGATGGGACAGTAGTAGTCCCATCATCCGGCTAATGTGTTAAATGTTAAAAAAAAAAAAAAATACTACATACATACTACATACATACTACATGCATGCTACATACATACTACATGCTACATACATACTACATATATACTACATGCATGCTACATACTACATGCTACATACATACTACATACATACTACATACATACCACATATATACTACATACATACATACTACATGCATGCTACATACATACTACATGCTACATACATAACACATATATACTACATGCATGCTACATACATACTACATACATACTACATATATACTACATACATACTATATACATACTACATGCATGCTACATACATACTACATGCTACATACATACTACATATATACTACATGCATGCTACATACATACTACATATATACTACATGCATGCTACATACATACTACATGATACATACATACTACATATATACTACATACATACTACATGATACATACATACTACATACATACTACATACATACTACATGCATGCTACATACATACTACATGCTACATACATACTACATGCTACATACATACTACATATATAATACATGCATGCTACATACATACTACATGCTAAATACATACTACATATATACTACATACATACATACTACATACATGCATGCTACATACATACTACATGCTACATACATACCACATACATACTACATACATACTACATGCTACATACATACTACATATATACTACATGCATGCTACATACATACTGCATGCTACATGCATGCTACATACATACTACATGCTACATGCATGCTACATACATACTACATACATACTACATGCATGCTACATGCATACTACATGCATACTACATGCATACTACATACCACATATATACTACATACATACTACATACCACATATATACTACATACATACTACATACAATACATTCATACAATACATACATAGACATACAGTACATATAACATAGAGTAACATACTTACCAATACTTGTCACATTGTTCCCCGAAGCCATTGTCTTTTACGGAATAAATATTAACATAACAAACCACAAAAATACTCACCCACGATCCGAAGCAGTCCACGAGTGTGTCCCACGACGATCTTGGGTAGAGAACTGCAGCATCAGCTGATGCTGCCGTTCTCTACGGGCTGCAGGAATCCAATGACGGAAGGTAGGTATCCTTCCGCACTGTATTCCTCCGCCACTTAAAAAAAAAAAAGTCCCTAGTCTCACTTTATGAAATTGCTGTGTGGGAATTTCCCACGCAGCAATGGCATAAAGTGAGACTAGGGACTTTTTTTTTTTAAGTGGCGGAGGAATACAGTGCGGAAGGATACCTACCTTCCGTCATTGGTTTCCTGCAGCCCGTAGAGAACGGCAGCATCAGCTGATGCTGCAGTTCTCTACCCAAGATCGTCGTGGGACACACTCGTGGACTGCTTCGGATCGTGGGTGAGTATTTTTGTGGTTTGTTATGTTAATATTTATTCCGTAAAAGACAATGGCTTCGGGGAACAATGTGACAAGTATTGGTAAGTATGTTACTCTATGTTATATGTACTGTATGTCTATGTATGTATTGTATGAATGTATTGTATGTAGTATGTATGTAGTATATATGTGGTATGTATGTAGCATGTAGTATGTATGTAGTATGTATGTAGCATGCATGTAGCATGCAGTATGTATGTAGCATGCATGTAGTATATATGTAGCATATATGTAGTATGTATGTAGCATGTAGTATATATATAGTATGCATGTTGCATGCATGTAGTATATATGTAGTATGTATGTTGCATGTAGTATTTATGTAGTATGAATGTAGCATGTATGTAGTATGTAGTATGAATGTAGCATGTATTTTTTTTTTTTTTTTTTTTTTTTACATTCAACACATTAGCCGGATGATGGGACTACTACTGTCCCATCATTGGCTAATGTGTCAATCACTGTCATGGTAGCAGGCATCGCCCGATGGGACTTGTAGTCCCATCGGACGATGCCTGCACAGCCCACCGGAGCCTGCACAGACCACCGGCAGGCCGGCACAGCCCCCCGGCAGGCCGGCACAGCCCACCGGAGCCTGCACAGACCCCCCGGCAGGCCGGCACAGCCCACCGGAGCCTGCACAGACCACCGGCAGGCCGGCACAGCCCCCCGGCAGGCCGGCACAGCCCACCGGAGCCTGCACAGACCCCCCGGCAGGCCGGCACAGCCCACCGGAGCCTGCACAGACCCCCCGGCAGGCCGGCACAGCCCCCCGGCAGGCCGGCACAGACCACCGGAGCCTGCACAGACCCCCTGGCAGGCCGGCACAGCCCCCCGAAAGGCCCGTACAGACCCCCGAGAGGCTGTACAAGGGCAGGAAAGGGTTTTTCTTATTCCGATACCGGAAGTCCCATAGACTTGAATGGGACTTCCGGTATCGGAATCGGCGATACCGATACTTTTTTTTAAGATCGGCCGATCCATTCCGATCCGATACTTTGAAGTATCGGACGGTATCGCTCAACTCTAATTGCGACAATGACCATTGATGACGTCTCAGTCTCGCGATACCGTAGCAGTGTCGCGAGACCGCGATGTCATCAAATGGGAACGGGACCTGCCGGGAGCATCGCGATGATCGGGAACGCTGCGTGGGACGTCGGAAGGTGAGAATGACACGATATTTTATTTATTTAATTATTTTTAACATTAGATCTTTTTACTACTGATGCTTCATAGGCAGCCTCAATAGTAAAAAGTTGTTCACACTAGTCAAACACTATCACAAAGGAGGAAGAAAAAGACCAGGTTTTTCAATGTATCCGCACTGACCACACAAGGACAGAAATGTCAAAGTAAATGTCTAAGAGAGAGATTTTTAGAGCGTGAATACCCTAAAAAATTAGTAAAAAAAGCATACTCAGAGGCAAAGGGAATTTCACAAAGTAGTTTAATACATGGGACAGACAATAAAAAATCTACAGATGAATACTATACCACTAATTTCATCACAACCTTTTCTTCCCAAAATGGCACTTTCTCAGGAATATAATACAGAATCACTGAAAGGTCCTACTAAATTACCTCTAGGAGGGCGCCATCCCTATAAAACAATTTAGCCCCCAGTAGAATTAGGGATGTGGGAGACAAAAAAGCACCGAATGCAGGAAAAAGTACCCTACAGAAGCACATAAGAGTTTCCTTTAAATGTAAAAACAAAAAAACGCTTGTGTTTATGGATCAGTGATAATGTAAATACCTTTTATTCAAATAGTGATAATGATAGAGTATATGACATTAATTTAAGCTAACATGTCATCCAGTTTTGTGATTTATCTAATTGATTGTTGCTGTGGGAAACAATATGTGAGACGCACTACACCGCCTCTACATCTAAGGATGAACTCACATAGACACAATATCTCTAAAGGATATCTGAAACATGGCTTGTCTCGACATTGTTTTGAAAAACACGGGAATAAAGCCTCTCTGTGAGTTACACCCATAGATCATATACCATCAGATACCCCAAACAGAATACAGTGTCTAAATAAGAGAGAACTGTATTGGATATACAGTATAAACTAGATACCATTCATCCTAAAGGCCTCAATGAGTTGGTAGATATTTTTTGATAAGCTTTCTCTCATGTTTCTTTGTCCCTAGCGGCCCGACGGATTTCCTTCCCTGACCTGGCGGGTCAGCGTTCTCACATGGGGGTCCATTATTGGATGTCGGACACCTAGTGGGAATTTTACCAAACAATCGGTTAATTCCAAATTACATAACCATTCCTTGCAAGTGGAGAGGTAGCATAATGGTAATGGGAAGCCTACAGGGTTCTGGCTTGCCTAAACCCTGTGGGTTCGAGTCCAGTCATTATATCTTTATAAAAATTCAATATATATTTATTATAGGTTTCATACATTTTTAAATGAAAGATTCATTGTTTAGATGTTCAATGTGTTTTATGAGAGGTTATATTTTGATATAAAGTTATCTTGGCTGGCGTATGACATTTTAACATTGGAGGGGGAGTTTTCACAGGAAGTGATGTTTTGTCTGTTAGTGATGTCATGTAGGTCTTATGTCATGAAGGGCTTATATAAAACCACAACAATCCTAACAAGTGGAGAGATAGTATGATGGTAATGGGAGGCCTTAAGTGTTCTGGCTCGCCGAAAATCTGTGGGTTGGATTCTAGTCAACTCTATTTTTATCAAATTTTAATATGTAGTGAATATAGGTTTCATACACTTTTTCAAATTAAAGATTGATTTTTTAGATGTTTAATGTGTTTTATCAGAGTTTAGATCTTGATATAAAGTTATTGTGACTGGTGTATGACATTTTGACATTGGAGGGGGTGTTTCCACAGGAAGTGATGTCTTTTTGCATGTAATTGTGATGTCATGAAGGTTTTGTATAAAACCACTGCTGTAATCAGATTCTGTAATTCTTTGGCCCTGAGGAAGTGGCAGATATGCCATGAAACGCATCGGCACAATAAAGCAATGAAGAATATTTCTGTCCTTGTGTGGTCAGCGTGGATTTATTGTGCGCTCTCTTTCCTTAATAGTCAAACACTGTTTGACGAGTGTGACATACCTGTCAATCAGTTTTCCAAGCGATGCTACAGATCGCTTGGAAAACGCTAGCATTCTGCAAGCTAATTACTTTTGCAAATTGCTAGTTTTTCCGTGGGAAATAGGCAGAAATTAAAATGCGTTTTTCTCGCTTATTTCCTGCGGAATGGAATTCCGGCATTCCCGCTGAAATTTGCGCAGCAACGTGTGCACATAGCCTTAGAATTAACAAAAAAAAATTGTCCTCTCTGCTCCCATGCCACTAATGCAAAAGAAAATCATTACTCCTGTGGTGAACTATAACTCCCAACATGCCATATTAGCTCCTGTACATGCTGGGAGTTATAGCTCTCTTCAAAGACATAAGGATAATGGTCAACCATGTGACATAACTGGCACCTATGGGATCTTAAAGGGAATCTGATGGCTGATGCCAGCTGCTCAATCCACAGGCCGCATTGATCAGACATTGGCTGTATCATTCCAGCCAGGTATGGTTGACTCTGACACGCTGCGGCATTTCATGCAAAAACCTACTTTGAAAGCCGCCGTGGACTGAGGTCACACAGGTGACTAGTCAGACAGGTGGGTCCCTGGTGGCTTCTCCCCATCTGCTCCCACTGAGGGATAATTTTCTTTCTGCGTGCAACCAGTCATTGGCAGCAGGAGGGGAGAAGTCAGAAAAGTTTTTCTCTGTGATGCTGCAGTGTTTCAGAGACAAACATACTGGGCTTAGACCGTATAGCCGGTGCCGGACACGTGCTGCCTATGGGTCAGACTCACTATAAAGCAGGTGTGAGCAATTAATTTTTTAGAGGGGCCACATGAGACCATGACTGTTGTGGAAGGCAGAACCAATAGCTTGAAATTAATTCTTAATATTAATTTATTAATATTAATTGTATCACTTAATATTGAGCAGAATTAAATATGCTAAACCCCTATATATCTTTAACCCCTCACAGCCCCTTATATACACAACATGAGCCTCACACAAGCTACTACATATGCAACATGAGCCCCACACAGCCGCCCCACACAGCCTACCCATGTAATGCATGAGCCCCACACAGCCTCCCCATGTACAGCATGAACCCCACACAGCCTCCCCATGTACAGCATGAACCTCACACAGCCTCGCCATGTACAGCATGAACCTCACACATCCTCGCCATGTACAGTATGAGACCCCACAGAGCCTCCCCATATACTGCATGAGCCCCACACAGTCTCCCATGTAGCCCCCCCAGGGAGCCTCAGCAGATAGGTAGGGAGGTTGGTATGCACGCTTTTTGGTTACAATACCCAGCATCAGGAGACATAAGGCTTCCAAAAAAAGACTGAATTGAATTGAAGCTGTCGTAGCTGTTTTCGTTCTGACCAAAGTCAGGAATGCCAGATGACCAGTGAGTCTGAATTAGGAGTTTTTTACGCCCTTAATTTACAAGCACTTGGAGACAAAAGAGACTGCACACGGGCCGTGGGAAAATCACTTTATCTGACGTAATGAAACACAAGGCAATATTTTATACCATTTACAACAAATGTAGCTCTATGTGGCTCATGTAGCCCCCACCCCTCAGGGTCATACCTTGTTTGACATGTACCCAGAACATATTGTTGCTGACTATTGAGGACATATATGATAACAAGTATAGTCTCCTTGAAACAGAGACTAATAGTCTGCAGTGTCATAAGAATAGAAAAAAAGAAAACCCATAGGCTAACATGGTAAAGTACCATGTCTGCGGAACTGCTGCAGTTCTGCAGGGCCAAAACCGCAGCAAAACCGCAGCGTGTGCACATACCCTAAGATACTTTTTCCTGCATTCGGGGCTTTTTTGTCTCCCACATCCCTAATTCTACTGGGGGCTAAAATGTTTTATAGGGATGGCGCCCTCCTAGAGGTAACCACTGGTCTAGTTGGTAATACTTTCTGATTTTTCCGTGGCGGAATTGCATTGCGGAAAGATACGCAGCATGCTCATTCTTTGTGCAGAATCGCGGGAATTCCGCCCATATAGGAATGCATTGTTCTGCTTTCTTTCCGCATGAGACTATGCTCACCATGCAAAAAGTAAGCAGATTATTTTCGGATTGTACCCACTGTTTGGAAGAGAGGAGATTCTCCTCCAGGCTCTGGGTACCATATACCTGTAAAAATAGAATTAAAATAAAAAAATGGTGATAATCTCACCTTCCGATGTCCCTCGCAGCGTCACCAGGCCTCAGCAATGCTCCAGGCAGGTCCCGTTCCAAGTGATGCATTGCGACAATGACCATTGATGACGTCTCAGTCTCGCGATACCGTAGCAGTGTCGCGAGACCGCGATGTCATCAAATGGGAACGGGACCTGCCGGGAGCATCGCGATGATCGGGAACGCTGCGTGGGACGTCGGAAGGTGAGAATGACACGATTTTTTATTTATTTAATTATTTTTAACATTAGATCTTTTTACTATTGATGCTTCATAGGCAGCCTCAATAGTAAAAAGTTGTTCACACTAGTCAAACACTATCACAAAGGAGGAAGAAAAAGACCAGGTTTTTCAATGTATCCGCACTGACCACACAAGGACAGAAATGTCAAAGTAAATGTCTAAGAGAGAGATTTTTAGAGCGTGAATACCCTAAAAAATTAGTAAAAAAAGCATACTCAGAGGCAAAGGGAATTTCACAAAGTAGTTTAATACATGGGACAGACAATAAAAAATCTACAGATGAATACTATACCACTAATTTCATCACAACCTTTTCTTCCCAAAATGGCACTGTTGTGGAAGGCAGAACCAATAGCTTGAAATTAATTCTCAATATTAATTTATTAATATTAATTGTATCACTTAAAATTGAGCAGAATTAAGTATGCTAAACCCCTATATATCTTTAACCCCCCACAGCCCCTTATATACATAACATGAGCCTCACACAAGCTACTACATATGCAACATGAGCCCCACACAGCCGCCCCACACAGCCTACCCATGTAATGCATGAGCCCCACACAGCCTCCCCATGTACAGCATGAACCTCACACAGCCTCGCCATGTACAGCATGAACCTTACACATCCTCGCCATGTACAGCATAAGACCCCACACAGCCTCCCCATATACTGCATGAGCCCCACACAGCCTCCCATGTAGCCCCCCCAGGGAGCCTCCGCAGACAGGTAGGGAGGGGGGTATGCACGCTCTTTGGTTACAATACCCAGCATCAGGAGAGATAAGGCTTCCAAAAACAGACTGAATTGAATTGAAGCTGTCGTAGCTGTTTTCGTTCTGACCAAAGTCAGGTATGCCAGATGACCAGTGAGTCTGAATTAGCAGTTTTTTACGCCCTTAATTTACAAGCACTTGGAGACAAAAGAGACTGCACACGGGTCGTGGGAAAATCACTTTATCTGACTAAATGAACCACAAGGCAATATTTTATACCATTTACAACAAATGTAGCTCTATGTGGCTCATGTAGCCCCCACCCCTCAGGGTCATACCTTGTTTACCATGTACCCAGAACATGTTGTTGCTGGCTATTGAGGACATATATGATAACAAGTATAGTCTCCTTGAAACAGAGACTAATAGTCTGCAGTGTCATAAGAATAATTCTAGCAATAATAGGCAAAAGGCAATTGAAGTATTAAAGGGATATGAAGGCAAACCTTCTATATCAATTTCCCCCTTTTGTAAATGGTATAACTTTTGCCACAGGGTCAGCTGATGTCCACAAAGGAGCTACTGTCTCATGGGTCTAGTACCCATAAGGGGGCTTCCTACCTGCTTCACCCATCCACCCTCAGTGTGGACACTCACTTTCCCCATCAGCAACGCTATCTGGGGCCTATGATACACTACAGAAGGTTCAGCCTTAGATTATTTTTTCACACATATATTATTCAGCAGCTTAAGTAATACATATATTAGCGCTTTTACGGCTACATAAAACAATAAGCAAAACAACAAAATTTGCATACAAGTCTGTACAATGCCAAAAATCCATCCTGCTAGGCCATTAAACCAATTTGCTGGATTTAAAAAAAGAGAATGTGTTACCCCACCAGGAGTCTGTTTGCACTGTGCTGTTTTAACCATTGGTCTCTAAGTTCACCTATTTTGTCAATATAATTGCAACAGGTGGGACCAATTATATGACACATTCCTCCTTCTTTTGCTGTCAGGTAATCTAGTACTATAGTATGTTGGTTAGTAACTATGATTAATTGTCTCTGTATTGTATTAGTTTCATTAAGAAATTCAAGAATCTGGAAAATCTGATCATCTAGGCAGTCGATAGCTTCCACTAATTTATCCCTCATTTGTGTTATGAAGGGGTATATTAGCATATAACTGAATATTTTATTTGTTATCCCCATTTCTACTAGATGCGGCCTACCATTTGGACGGGGCTTATTGTCTGCAGCCCTTCTATACAAAGTATGAATTGGAATTGCTGCTGTGTCTATTTTCTTATAAGGAATTATGAAAGTGGCTTGTATTAGTTTGGCAAGAGTGCAAACTCCTCTTATGTCTGGGCTCACCCACCTGTAGGCACGATGTCCGCAAACCAAGAATACTCCTTCAGGGAGAACACAAACGTGACCAGGGGTCTGTATACATTGGTATAAACTCAAAAGTCCTGACATAGGCTTAAGGGCACACCAAGTATTATTCATTTGATTTCCACTTATACCAGATGTACATTTACCCCTTTCTTTCCTTATTATTTTACCCGTAGATGCTCTACAGCCTTCAACACCATCTTGGTACACCGTCTCATTAACCTGTGTTTGATCATGAGTGTATATACGGAAGCAATTATTGTCCTCACCACAGGTATTTGCTCCAGTGTGTTGAAGACTGAACCACAGTCCATCATTGGGAATGGGGTCTGAGTGAGGGATTTCAGTCCTCCTCCTGGCGACCATATTTCCGATGTCTGAATCATATTCCCGCCACCACATTTGTACCTTAGGCCGCGTTATGTTAAACTGAAACCAGGGATTAGAGGCCCATCCGATTATAGCCAATGAGGCAGATATATGATGGGGCACATCTTTTTCCAGAAACCTAGATTGAGTCCAAGTCTCGTTGTGTATGCAGTGTGGTGTTAATACCTTCTAGGGCAGCACGGTGGCTCAGTCCCACCAAGGACAACATCTGCAAGGAGTTTGTATGTTCTTCCCGTGTTTGCATGGGTTTCCTCTGGGTACTCCGGTTTCCTCCCACATTCCAAAGACATACTGATAGGGAATTTAGATTGTGAGCCCCATTGAGGACAGTGATGATAATGTGTGCAAACTGTAAAGCGCTGCAGAGTATGTTAGCGCTATATAAAAATAAAGATTATTATTAGATTTATTATTATTCCATGGCTCCATAGGTAAGGCTAAGTATGGTATAGTCCTTGCAGATACTGGGCTGTGTGTACAGATCCAACAGTCTTTTGGTTTCTGTCCTTCCATGTCCTTTATAAGAAGAGCATGATGTTGAATAAGTTTGTTGTCCCAGTCAGCATTTAAGAGTTTGTCCTGTGTCTCTGTAGAGTGCAGTAACCCTGCCACTGCCAGCAAGGTGATTAGGAGAACAGTCATTCTGCTGTTGAAAGGACCTTCTTGCAGTGACTCAAGTTTTACTGAGGTGGATGTGGTCAGCTGGACTTGGAAGGGGCCGTCAAATCGTGGGTTCAGGCTCCTTCTCACGTGTCTGCGTATAACCACCCAATCACCTGGATTGAGCTGATGCACATCTGCACTGACTTTAGGGTCTGGAATGGATGAGAACACATGTTTATGCACCTCTTTAAGTCTTTCCTGCAAGGCCTGGACATAGGCTGTCATAGAACCGTGTTGCATTTGTAGCACCTGTGGGAAGTACAGACCAGTCTTTGGTGCACTACCAAACAGGACTTCAAAGGGAGACAAGCCAGTCTTTCTATTTGGAGTGTGTCTGACTCCAAGTCATGTAGATTATACCTATATGACTTGTCTTTTCCACAGCAGTCTCTACATTCTAGTAATATTGAACACACTAGATCCAGCAGCATTCCCCAAATCCACTCCACAAGGTCTACCAACAGATCATGTTGTAATGAAATCCATAGCTCAGTTGCTAAAAAATTTTCAAACAGAGGATTCCATACAACATGATCTTTTGTTGAACCTTGAGGACTGGAGTTGGGGAACCCTGCTGGATGCACTCTGTGCAATATTCCTAGAATGTAGAGACTTTTCTGGAAAAGGAAAGTCATGTAGATTTGGTTTGTTGACAACACATATCTCCAAGCCTGACACAAGAAACAAGTCTCACACAAGAAACAGTAATGGAGATATGTTTTTCCAAAAACCCTGTGTGTATGGTGCAGTGTGTGTAGTCGGCGATAGACACGGTAAACCATTACCAATTTTTTGAAAGCACAAGTGCACATTTATTTTGAAACCAAAAATAAACAAGAAAAATTTTATTATGAATGACATTTGGGGGAAGATTGGGAGACTTTGGGTGTGTGGAGATACAAGGAACGACTGGAGGTAGAGGAAGGGGTTCTAGGAGAAGGGGTGACAAAAGTACTCGAGGAAGGGAGCTCTGGAATGGACATTGAGGCAGGTTGAGACACATTAGGAGGAGACGGTGGATGGACCAACAAAGTTTTTTTTTTTCTTCTTTTTTGGCACAGGTATATCCTGCCCCGACCTACTTGCAGCCTGTGACCGCTTTTCTTTTGTAGACCGCCTGGTGACTGTGGACTGTGGCGTTGCCCTGTAAAATAGGGAATGCGGATCACCCCTTTGCTGCTCTGTGGTGGCAGTGCTGCTCAAAGTGGCAGTGGCGGTGCTCCTAGAAGGGGAGCATGTTGGGTCGGTGCTACGTGAAGGAGGCTGCGAATCAGGTATCTCAGCCAAAGTTCTTGGGGGACTACGAGGAGGAGAATTGGTGGCGGTGCTCTGAAGATGAGGAGTGGTGGTGGTGCTCGTTTGATGAGGAGTGCTGGTGGTGCTCCTTTGCTTGAGGAGTGCTGGGGGTGCTCCTTTGCTTGAGGAGTGCTGGGGGTGCTCCTTTGCTTGAGGAGTGCTGGGGGTGCTCCTTTGCTTGAGGAGTGCTGGGGGTGCTCCTTTGCTTGAGGAGTGCTGGGGGTGCTCCTTTGCTTGAGGAGTGCTGGGGGTGCTCCTTTGCTTGAGGAGTGCTGGCGGTGCTCCTTTGCTTGAGGAGTGCTGGCGGTGCTCCTTTGCTTGAGGAGTGCTGGCGGTGCTCCTTTGCTTGAGGAGTGCTGGCGGTGCTCCTTTGCTTGAGGAGTGCTGGCGGTGCTCCTTTGCTTGAGGAGTGCTGGCGGTGCTCCTTTGCTTGAGGAGTGCTGGCGGTGCTCCTTTGCTTGAGGAGTGCTGGCGGTGCTCCTTTGCTTGAGGAGTGCTGGCGGTGCTCCTTTGCTTGAGGAGTGCTGGCGGTGCTCCTTTGCTTGAGGAGTGCTGGCGGTGCTCCTTTGCTTGAGGAGTGCTGGCGGTGCTCCTTTGCTTGAGGAGTGCTGGCGGTGCTCCTTTGCTTGAGGAGTGCTGGCGGTGCTCCTTTGCTTGAGGAGTGCTGGCGGTGCTCCTTTGCTTGAGGAGTGCTGGCGGTGCTCCTTTGCTGAGGAGTGCTGGCGGTGCTCCTTTGCTGAGGAGTGCTGGCGGTGCTCCTTTGCTGAGGAGTGCTGGCGGTGCTCCTTTGCTGAGGAGTGCTGGCGGTGCTCCTTTGCTGAGGAGTGCTGGCGGTGCTCCTTTGCTGAGGAGTGCTGGCGGTGCTCCTTTGCTGAGGAGTGCTGGCGGTGCTCCTTTGCTGAGGAGTGCTGGCGGTGCTCCTTTGCTGAGGAGTGCTGGCGGTGCTCCTTTGCTGAGGAGTGCTGGCGGTGCTCCTTTGCTGAGGAGTGCTGGCGGTGCTCCTTTGCTGAGGAGTGCTGGCGGTGCTCCTTTGCTGAGGAGTGCTGGCGGTGCTCCTTTGCTGAGGAGTGCTATCGGTGCTCCTTTGCTGAGGAGTGCTGGCGGTGCTCCTTTGCTGAGGAGTGCTGGCGGTGCTCCTTTGCTGAGGAGTGCTGGCGGTGCTCCTTTGCTGAGGAGTGCTGGCGGTGCTCCTTTGCTGAGGAGTGCTGGCGGTGCTCCTTTGCTGAGGAGTGCTGGCGGTGCTCCTTTGCTGAGGAGTGCTGGCGGTGCTCCTTTGCTGAGGAGCGCTGGCGGTGCTCTGTTGCTGAGGAGTGCTGGCAGTGCTCTGTTGCTGAGGAGTGCTGATGTCGGTTGCCCAAGCAGGTTCTGTGGTGGTTTGGCTCCAAGCTGGTGGTGCTGTGGCGGTGGTGGTGCTCCATACAGGAGCAGCGCTTGCCATAGTGGTGGTGGCGGAGGTGTGTCCTGCAGCACTCAGACTTGAGGTGGTGTAGTGATGTCCGGCTTCGCTGGGAATGCAGGTGGCCGTGCAGTGGTATGCAGCAGAAGTCGGTAGTGTGGTCAAGCGAGCCAGTGGTGGAACTGTTGGAAATGACACCACTGACTGCTGCACATACTGATTCTGCTCTATAGCCTGCAAGTAAGCAGTGTTGCAGGCCTGTAACACACTCAGCTGTTGCTCAGGACTAAGGTGTTCCGCCATGCCCTGTTCAATTTTATTGAAAAAATGGTGCGCTGGTCTGTTGAGGTCGACCTCCAGACGGTCAAGGCGCTGGTCGACAGAGTGGAAGCGGTGTTCCATGTTGTTAAAACCACGTTCCATGTGGTTAAAACCACGCTCCATCAGGAAAAAAACGCTTTCCGTTCTGGCGGCCAGCGCCCTGAGGCTGGCCTTAAAGGCCTCGCTCAAGTGCATGAACTCGGGCATGACATTACTGTCCAAGGCCCACTGCCTCTGGCGGGTAGTGCCCGCATAACCAGTGACAGAGACCTGGGACAGGGGAACACCTGATGGACCAGCTTTCTGGTCACCAGCTGTCTGTGTTGCTGACCTGCAAGATGCTTCCTGGCTGTCGGATGGCTGAGACGGGTCCGAGGTCGATCGATGAAGAACCGCTCCCGGGACAGGGTTAGGTTGCAGGGTGCTGCTCCAAGTGCTGTGGAAAGAAAGGGAAAACATTAGTATCATGCATTTACAAGAAGCAACACCTGTGGAATAGAAAAGAATATATTAAGCACAAACGAAAAAAAAAAAAAAACTTACGCTCTGCTGGCAAGGACCGGTCTCAGGAAAGCCAACTCGTGATGGTAGCGGTACTTTCTTCTGCGCCTTGCCACAGAACCACTCCGAACCGGTCCCTCAGCACAAACATCAGTGTTGAAGCGGTCCTTCATCGAGCGCCAACGTGTGCGGATTTTTTTCACTGTTGGTAAAAAAAAAATTAAAAATGCACTAGTTTAACGTCATTCTCACCACACACCTCATTGAACTTTGAAAAAAGTCTCTGCTGCAGCACCAATAAAATTCTAGACACAATGCAGTAACTGTTGAGACGGCGGACACTGTTATGTTTCCTGCTACAATATATGTATCAGCGAAAACAGTATCATCAGGAACAAGAGTGAAAACAGGATCAAGACAGCAGTTGAAAAATCAATCACAGTTCTCAACAAGGCATTGGTAATATATCAAATCAATCACAGTTCTCAACAAGGCATTGGTGTGTTTAATGCAAGAATATATCTTGCAAAAAACACAGCACCGTCAGGTCCAAAAAACAATGCAGCAGTTGAAGACACAAATCAATCACCGTTTTCAACAAGGCATTGGTGCTTTTCATGCAAGAATATATCTTGCCAAAAAAACCACCACCATCAGGTCCACAAAACAATGCAGCAGTTGAAGACACAAATCAATCACAGTTCTCAACAAGGCATTGGTTCTTTTCATGCAAGAATATATCTTGCCAAAAAAACCACCACCGTCAGGTCCACAAAACAATGCAGCAGTTGAAGACACAAATCAAAGTTCTCAACAAGGCTTTGGTGGTTTTCATGCAAGAATATATCTTGCCAAAAAAAACACCACCACCGTCAGGTCCACAAAACAATGCAGGAGTTCAAGACACAAATCAATCACAGTTTTCCACCAGGCATTGGTGTGTTTAATGCAAGAATATATCTTGCAAAAAACACATCAGCACCATCAGGTCCAAAAATAAATGCTATATCACAGAGCATCTTTATACTTACTGAACACCCTTTTTGAAGCTGCAGAGGCGCTGTCCAAGCCATCCATCACTGCGGCCACCTCATTCCAGAGCTGCCGGGTCACCACTGTGTCTTTGTACTGCTGGTCACGGCTGTCCCACAATGGGATGCGCTCCTCAACGAGGCGGATGAGGTGCTCGTTGTCTGTGTAGACTTCTTCGTCATCCCGCTGTGGAACCTAGAAAAAAAAATATAGAATGTTTAGAAGTTTGGAAAAGATACAAAAAGAAACAGAAAAGAAGCAAGAGAAAGAAAGACAGAAAAAAAATATATATATATACTCACATTGCGTCTCCTCGCCACGACTTGACTATGCTGCTCCCGCTCAGAATCCTCAGACGGCTCCCGCTCAGACCGCTCCGACTGCTCCCGCACAGACCGCTCCCGCACTCCATTTTCACTTCCCGTGTCCGATGTCTGTAAAGAAAGAAAAAATTAAAACACATTTCTAGAGGCAGCTATACTTATCAAAAGGCAGCAAGATTCTCACCTCACGATGAGCTTGGGCCAGTTCTTGCCGAGATGGCGAATAGACCGATCCGGAAGAAGACATGCTGAAAAGAAAAGAAAAAATACATTAGTACATAATAAATTGTACAGGACACACAGACATTATTTTTAAGAATACTCACATTTTGGCTCCTGAAGCTTGAATCCACAGGTAGAAGGCTCTTGTAGAATGCTTGTCTGGTCTCTGCAAGGCATTATGTAGAGTAATTGTCTGACCCTGAAGACACATTCTTTTATGTACACTCCTCCAAAACAATGTTGCTTGTTTAGGGGGAGTTCTAGACAAGTGTCTAGACATTGTTTACTCAAATCGCGTTTGCGCTCAAGGCGCTGACGTGCGCGGTGCCAAGCGCTCATCAGCAACCACATAGACTGTAATGCTATTTTTGGGCGCACACGTGCGAGCGCGATTTTTTTAACGATGCCGCCGGAAAAAAAAATGCAACATGTAGCGTACGTCGCGTCTGGGCGCACACCTGTAAAATGCGTAGCGCACACTAAACGCTGAAGAGCGCGTACATTCGCAAGACCCTGCGATCACCATGTTAAAGATAGGGGGACATTGCCCGTGTGCATGATGCGCTGCGTAATCAAACGCTAGTGTGAAACGAGCCTTACTACGTAGATAAGGGAGCAGAACCAACCTTACGAGAGAGACATGGGAGCAGAACCGAGCTTACTACAGTGCTATGGGAGCATAACCGATCTTACTACAGAGATAAGGGAGCAGAACCGAGTTTACTACAGAGATAAGGGAGCAGAACCAAGCTTAATATGTCTACTTCACAGATATGGGAACAGAACCAAGCTTACGGCATGCATATGGTACAAGAATCTAGATTACTACATCAATACAGAACCAGAACCAAGCTTACTGCTTAGATATGGTACCATAACTGAGCTTACTGACAAACATACATATATCTCTAGAAACACTGACAAGTAAACACACATTACAGCAGGGGCATTGCTAGGGTTCTAAAAGTTCAGGGGTCCATGCCTCAAAGTGCATGTCTACCCATCTGACCCCCCTATAATCATCTAAAGAGCATCTTTAGATATATAAGTACAGTATACCACTGTTGCTAACCAAAAACATACAATGCAAAGACCAATATTATCAAAATTACTACTATAAAAGACCAAAACAATAAAACTACTCAATGTCCACCACCATCACCACTACTCAGCAAATACATAATATAATATAACCATTACCTTTACATAACAAAACACTATACAGAGACCAATGACACCACCATACACCTACTACTACATAGACTGAAACAAATTTAGCGGTCACTAAATAAAAAAATAGTCTACTAAAAAGAGCAATATTACCATCTTACTGTTATCGTATATTGGTAGATACTAGTCCCACAGAACATACACGTGAGTACAGTAGTTATATATAGAACCTTACAGCTGACAATCTTTCTGATTTGGGTCGCTCACTTTTCCTGTCTTTTTCATCAGGCCCAGACCTCCATTACCACTTCTCCAGCCACAACTCATCTGCACAGATTACAACAAAAACACATTTGACATCTCACATTTCTACTGATGTCTCATTTATTCCCAACCTACAAAAACTCCCCACTCTGCTTACCTGAGGCATAGGATACTGACCACAATATTTTAAAAAACTGTGCCATTACTATGATTACTCCCTCCCCCAAAAATTAGTGTCCCATAGAAAATATTAATACCCCCACTGTGCAAAGGCGTGTATGCTCCTTTAACCCCTTCCCGACCAATGACTCCACATAGGCATCATGAAAAGCTGTGCCAATCTGACCAGTGACGCCTATGTGGCGTCATGAATTAATTGCCCTCCTGCGGGTCGGGTGACTGACCTTTCAGTGACCCCACCCGACCCACACACACAGGGGGCTTTGTACTTCTCCACAGGTGGGGTGGCTTCACCCCCACATGTCTACAATCGCTCTGATTGGCTGTTAAAAATGAAAATGATAAGGTGCTGGTTTAATTATATTGTGTTTATGTCTGCTGTAACTTGCATTTAGCATTTATGCTCTGTTAATTATTCTAAATAAATTATTTAGCTTGAAAAACTCCAATTTTGATCTCTTGTGATGCTTAATAACTCATTTATGATATTTTTTTTGCTATTATATTTCCAGTGAGTTGAGCCTTTGAAGAATTTTTTCCAGTATTTGGGATATATTTGCACTTTATACTATATACAGTATGAGCCTGTACATCGCTTCCTATATACAGTATGAGGCTGCATATTGCCTCCTATATACAGTATGAGCCCACATAGCCTCCTGTATACAGTATGAGGCCGCATATAGCCTTCTATATACAGTATGAGGCCGCATATAGTCTCCTATATACAGTATGAGCCTGCACATTACTTCCTATATACAATATGAGCCCACATAGCCTCCTATATACAGTATGAGGCTGCACATCGCTTCCTATATACAGTATGAGGCCACATATAGCCTCCTATGTACGGTATGAGCCTGCACATCGCTTCCTATATACAGTATGAGGCCCCATATAGCCTCCTATATACAGTATGAGCACCCACATATAGCCTCCTGAATACAGTTTTTGCCTCCTATATACAGCATGAGCCTGCACATTGCTTCCTATATACAGTATGAGCCTGCACATAGCCTCCTATAAACAGTATGAGCCTGTACATCATTTCCTCTATACAGTATGAGGCCGCATATAGCCTCCTATATACAGTATGAGCACCCACATATAGCCTCCTTTGTACAGTATGAGCCTGCGCATTGCTTCCTATAAACAGTATGAGCATCCACATAGCCTCCTATGTACAGTATGAGCCTGCAAATCGCTTCCTATAAACAGTATGAGCCTGCACATCGCTTCCTATAAACAGTATGAGCCCACATATAGCCTCCTGAATACAGTATTTGCCTCCTATATACAGTGTGAGTCCCCATATAGCCTTCTATATACAGTATGAGCCTGCACATCGCTTCCTATATACAGTATGAGGCCACATATAGCCTTCTATATACAGTATGAGCACCCACATATAGCCTCCTGTATACAGTATGATGCTGCATATAGCCTCCTATATACAGTATGAGGCCGCATATAGCCTCCTATATACAGTATGAGCCTGTACTTCGCTTCCTATATACAGTATGAGGCCGCATATAGCCTCCTATATACAGTATGATCACCCACATATAGCATCCTGAATGCAGTGTTTACCTCCTATATACAGTATGAGCCTGCACATTGCTTCCTATATACAGTATGAGCCTGCAAATAGCCTCCTATATACAGTATGAGCCTGTACATCACTTCCTATATACAGTATGAGGCCGCATATAGCTTCCTATATACAGTATGAGCACACACATATAGCCTCCTATGTACAGTATGAGCCTGCGCATTGCTTCCTATAAACAGTATGAGCATCCACATAGCCTCCTATGTACAGTATGAGCCTGCACATCGCTTCCTAAACAGTATGAGCCTGCACATCGCTTCCTAAAAACAGTATGAGCCTGCAAATCGCTTCCTATATACAGTATGAGCCTGCGCATTGCTTCCTATAAACAGTATGAGCATCCACATAGCCTCCTATGTACAGTATGAGCCTGCACATCGCTTCCTAAACAGTATGAGCCTGCACATCGCTTCCTAAAAACAGTATGAGCCTGCAAATCGCTTCCTATATACAGTATGAGCCTGCACATTGCTTTCTATATACAGTATGAGCCTGCACATAGCCTCTTATATACAGTATGAGCCTGTACATCACTTCCTATATACAGTATGAGGCTGCATATAGCCTCCTATATACAGTATGAGCCCACATAGCCTCCTGTATACAGTATGAGCCCACATAGCCTCCTACAGTATATACAGTATGATCACCCACATATAGCCTCCTGAATACAGTTTGTGCCTCCTATATACAGTATGAGCCTGTACTTCACTTCATATATACAGTATGAGGCCGCATATAGCCTCATATAGCTATACAGTATGAGCATCCACATAGCCTCCTATGTACAGTATGAGCCTGCACATCGCTTCCTATAAACAGTATGAGCCTGCAAATTGCTTCCTATATACAGTATGAGCCCACATATAGCCTCTTGAATACAGTGTTTGCCTCCTATATACAGTGTGAGTCCCCATATAGCCTCCTATATACAGTATGAGCACTCACATATAGCCTCCTGAATACATTGTTTGCCACCATATTGCCTCCTATATACAGTGTGAGTCCCCATATAGCTCCTATATACAGTATGAGCCCCTATATAGCATCCCATATCTAACTGCATTTACCTTGGTATCATTAATTTTCTATGAGACTGCTCTGTTCTCATATTGTGCATTTATGCATTTAGTAGGGCTTAATGGAATGATTGCCCTTGTTACACATCAACTCTAGATGCGCTCACTTATTAGACTTTGGTTGGGGCAACTTTAAAATATAATAATGATAATGGTCCTGTCTAGTGACAAGTTTATTTTACAGGCTTCTGGAGAAAGGCACAATACCAGTCATTCAAGGGTTAATTCTTTGGAACACTGAGAGGGACTTTCTAGCCAATGAAACCACAGTATAAAACACCTGTGATAACTATGGCAACTGCGCTGATGTCATAAACACATGCATCTATGATGCAGGAGAAGATTCCAGAACCATAAGTCATTCAGCCGTAGACGGAAGCCATACTTGATGTGTCTGGAGACCTGGAGCTTCATCACTCCACAATGGGAGGAAGGGGACACCGCCTAGCCAGCCAGATCAGCCATAGCGCCTAGCCAGCCAGATCAGCCATAGCGCCTAGCCAGCCAGATCAGCCATACCGCCTAGCCAGCCAGATCAATGGGGTGACAGATGTTGCAGCCAGATCTCCCTCACGTCCGGTACTCGCCGCCTTCACTTTATGTGTACGGCCTGGAGAGGTCGCATTAGGCTTCTCCAAAACAAATATGACACAATGTACAAATTCAGGTACAATTTGCTGTTACATGTTGGCACTAACCTTCTAAGCCCAAGGGAAGGGCAGTCCTGCAGCCATGGTTCCCTAGAGGTTTCCACCACAGGGGGTTTTTCCTCTCCTGAGTGCTGAAGGACGATTCTTCGTGAGTCGGGGGTTCTGCCATTTTCAGTGTCTCTTTCATAGTAATTGGCTGATTCTAAATTTCAGACAGTGAAAGAAATAATAATGATGAGATTTGGAATAAAATTCGGTCAATTTAACATCCAATAAAAGTGTTTTGTGTGTTTCTTTCACAATCTTCGGTTGGTGAGATTTTGTTGGGGATCAGGATCCAGCATCTATGATCAAGCCATGAAGCCAGATATGAAGTCAGAGCAATTTAACCCTGCGCTGGAAGACAGGATGGAGCAGAGATGACAAAGTGTGACTGCACAATTAGCACAAGTTCACACTCTTCCTCCCATTCAGATACATGAGGGGATTCAGGGCCGAGTTGGGACTAAAAAGCAGCCCTGGCACACAAAATTCACCAGCCCACATACAATAAGTGTCCTCAACCCAAATCGTAGAACACTGATAGGTCATGTAGGATTTTGCTTTATCCGTTACCAGGGCCGAAACAAAGTATTTTGGGTGCCCAAGGCAGATGAAGCCGAAGGCGCCCATTTTGCATTTCTACCCAGCTAATTCTTCCCTTTTCCATTAGGTCTATGACATCATGTGATTAATAACTGATTATCTGAATCCTTCTAAGTCAGGCCCATATACATTTGTATCTCCTTAACAATGGTAAGGAGATGCTGGGAGTTATCAGTCTTTATCAGACTGTGGACTATACAGGAACCATAGTACTGATGAGACGCAGTCAGTACCAATAGCTAAAAATGTACATCCTGGTACCTTATAGGTGACCTCTTCTCTGATTGAGTCTTTTCTTTCTCTTAGGCCTGTTTCACACTTCAGTTTTCTGGCGTTAGTCAAAATCCGCCAGTGTGCAAAAACAGATCCGTTTCCGTTTTGTGGCAAACGGATGCAACTGGATCCGTTTTTTGTACGGATCCGCTTTAGACGCTAGTGCATGAAATTTAAAGTAAGGCCTGTTTCACGAGAGAGAGAGAGATTTGGCTGCCACAGAATGGGATTTGGGGTTAAATATCATGAAAGGACATTCATTCGGGCATGCTCAGTATAAAAAGGAGGATCCGATGGCAGATTCCGTCAATTGACGGTTGGCAACGGATCCACCGCCTTTTCTCATCCACATCTCGCTTCTTAAGGCCCCTTTCACACTCCAGTCTTTTGCAATCAGTCACAATCCGTCAAAGTGTTCAGATCCGTCAAGTGGACGGATCCTGCGTATATTGCAAAAAACTGATGCACTGGATCTGTTTTTATGACTGATCCGTTGTAGCAGCCTTGCTGTAGGAATTAAAGAAACAGAATTCTGGAGCGAGAGAGAGAGAGGAGGATTTTGTGCCAGAATAGAAAAAGCAGCCGCAGGGGTTAAAATAAAGGAAGAAAAATGATTCCGGGCATGCTCAGTTTTAAAAGATGGAATCCGTCGCTATCCGACTTTTCGACGTACACAAAAAATGTTCATCTGTCCGTTGTCTCTGGCCGACGGACAGAGATTTTCTGACGGATCCGTTGGACGACAGATGAAACGTGTGGCCATCCATCACAATCTGTCACTAATACAAGTCTATGAGAAAAAAAACGGATCCAGCATGAAAAAATGATGGAAAGCCAAAATTAGAGTTGAGCGAAATGGATCGAAAAATTTCAAAAGTCGCCGACTTTTGGCAAAGTCGGGTTTCATGAAACGAAACCCGACCCTAGGATGAGGTCGGCCACGAGGTCGGCGACTTACGCGCCAAAGTCGCGTTTCAAAAGTTTGTTTTGCGCTCTTTTTCAGCCAATCAGGATCCACGGACACTGTGGGCAACGTGATGACATAGGCAGGGTTCACCACCATCTTTCAGAAGGGCATGCAAGTGATTGGCTTGCTTTGGTGGGCGTCACAGGGGGTATAAAAGGGCGTGCACGCCGACCGCCATGTTCCTATTCTGAGATCAGCATGAGGGAGAGCTGCTGCTGATTTTGTAGGGAGAGCGTTAGGCAGGGAAGAAGACACCAAAAACTGCTTCTGCTGCTAGCGATTTTGCCTGTACAACACACCAGTCACTGTGTGTGCAGTGCAAGGGGAGGCTATATTTTGCTGGATCAGCGGTGTTGGTTGTTAGGCTGCCTTCTAAGGCTTCCTGACGGCTGCATTGCTGTTTACCCACTGCTCTGCAAACTGCTTTTTTAAAAGCAATCCCAATTTTTTTTTTGTCCTGCTGAGGTACTGAGCGTGCATTTTTTCACACCATACAGCGGTGCACACTCCTCACACAGTACCGTGTAACGGCTGTTATCACAGCCACAGTGAAGCTATCTGTGTGTCACTCTGTAAGAATAAGTTGAGGACATGTTCCGTTCTTACAGACCTGCACCTTCTAGTTTTGTCTAGCTTTCAAACAGTTAAATATATTTGCTGTTTGATCACATTCAAAACTATAGAGAGACAGCGTGTGTCAGTCCGTATACTTAAAAAACACGGAGTTTGACAATTTTACGTACACCGGACAGCCGTGTACGTGCACGCTCCTCTCAGTACCATGTAACGGCTGTTATCACGGCCACAGTGAAGCTGTGTGTCACTCTGTAAGAATAAGTCGAGGACATGTTCCATTCTTACAGACCTGCACCTTCTAGTTTTGTCTAGCTTTCAAACAGTTAAATATATTTGCTGTGTGATCACATTCAGAACTATAGAGAGACAGCGTGTGTCAGTCCGTATACTTAAAAAACACGGACCTTGACAATTTTACGTACACCGGACAGCCATGTATGTGCATGCTCCTCTCAGTACCGTGTAACGGCTGTTATCACGGCCACAGTGAAGCTATCTGTGTGTCACTCTGGAAGGATAAGTGGAGGACTTGTTCCGTTCTTACAGACTCTAGGGAGATTCCTATTCTGCCCAATTCTATATACACCTTGTAGTTTGTGATACACTAGCCAATTTCTGCCTGTGACATAGTGCTGTGATATTCAGTGGGCCTCACACAATCCAAAAGTGTCCAGTGTCCACTAGTGTGTGCAGAAATTCAAAATCTCTGTTATCCTGTAGTCACTTTTTTCACACCTGTGCCATCGAGCCTGTGACATAGCGCTGTGATATTCAGTGGGCCTCACACAATCCATAAGTGTCCAGTGTCCACAAATGTGTGCAGAAATTCAAAATCTCCCCTGTCCTATAGACACCTTGTACCTTGTTTTACATTACTATATAGTTTGTTGGATTTTGTCTACATTTCTACCAAAAATGAGGAAGGCTGGTGGAAGAGGCTGTGGAATTGGGCGGGGGTTGGCAGCTGGTAATGATGGTGTTGGTGGTGGATCTGATGGTAGTGGCAAAAGCAAAATAGGACCGAATGCAGGAGGTGTTGAGCCTGTGTCATCATCTGGCTCCACAAGGCCTCGAAGGCTTACTTTTCTAGGAGTTGGCAAACCGATTTTAAAGCCAGAGCTTCAGGAAAAAGTTTTGGCTTACATTGCTGACTCAGCCTCCAGCTCTATCGCCTCCTCTTCTGAAGTTGTAAAAAATAAAAGCACTGAGTCGTCATTGGAGGCTCATGTTCATGAACCACAAATTTCCTTGTGTCCTTCACCCCAACCAAGATTGAAGGATGACGCAGGCCATACTACTGATTACTCCATGGAGCTGTTTTCACATACCATGCCTGGATTATCAAGTGAAATGGTGAATTACCCAGGCCAAGATGAATCTGACATCGAGTGCCCTGATGCACAGCCACTGATAGATGATTCTGCTGGTACATTCACTCAGAGCACTACATTGTCCTCGCAGTGTACAGAGCCAGATTCTGACCCTGATGAGACTCAGGTGCCCCTTCCCGCACACTATACCACCATACACGGTGACACAGAGGAAGGTGCACATGACATTGAAGAGGAGGTGATGGATGATCCAGTTGCTGACCCAGATTGGCATCCATTGGGGGAAGAGGGTGCTGCTTCCAATAGCTCAGATGAGGAGCATCCACAGCAGACATCGACATCGCAACAGCTGTTATCTGGCAGGCACGGAGCACTCCAAAGACAGGTTCCAAAAATCAAAAGAGTTGCTGGACAGCTTGTCCAGAGGGTCAAAATATCACAGCGTGCTAGGCCGCAAAATGTCTGCCAAAGTAGGAAGAGTGCAGTGTGGCACTTTTTTGAACAAAATCCTCATGATCAGGCCAAGGTTATCTGTAAGAAGTGCGCAAAGACCTTTAGCCGAGTGAAAAATCTGAAAAATTTGAATACCAGTTGCATGCTTAGACATTCAACCACCATGCACTTGCAAGTGTGGACATACCAAACCTCAAGTACCACATGTGCAACTGATCACAAAGAAGGTAGTCAGCAATGCTACATTGTTTCCCCCACTGTAAGCCCACCGGTTAGCACAGCAGCAAATGTTGAGGTGTTGTTCCAAGGCCACAGCAGTCAGGGAATCCCACTGTTATATCAACGAAAGACTGAATCTAGGCCATCAGAAAGAACACCAACTCCATCACCATCATCAACCCTCTCTCAGTCCGCCCTGTCCACTGCTACTTCCACCATATGCAGCTCTCAAGTCCAGCTCACCCTCCCAGACACTATGAGTAGGTCAAGAAAGTACTCAGTCTCTCATCCGCGTACACTGGGTTTGAACGCCCACATTGCCAAACTAATCTCATTTGAGATGATGCCCTATCGGTTGGTGGAAAGCGCAGCTTTCCACGAACTCATGGCCTATGCAGTACCACGCTATGACCTACCCAGTCACCACTTCTTCTCTCGCAAAGCCATCCCAGCCCTCCACCATCATGTGAAAGACCGCATTGTCCATGCACTCAAGCAGTCAGTGAGTGGCAAGGTGCACCTCACAACTGATGCATGGTCCAGTCGGCATGGCCAGGGCCGTTACGTGTCCATCACTGCGCACTGGGTTAATGTGGTGGATGCAGGGTCCACAGGGGACAGCGGTGGTGGGACAGTGCTGCCTAGCCCACGGTATAGGAAACAGTTGGCTGTAGGCGTTCGATCCTCCTCCCCCTCCTCCAGATGCGAAAGCTCGTCCACAAAGCGCAGTGGTACGAGCACTCCATCTGCAGCTGCCACTGTTGCACACGAGGTGTCCCCCTATCGAGCAGCTAGTGGAAAGCGTCAGCAGGCTGTGTTACAGATGATGTGTTTGGGCGACAGACACACCGCCGAGGTGCTCGCCGAGTACTTCCAGCGACAAACTGAGTCATGGCTGGGCAGTGTACATCTTGAGGCAGGCAAGGTAGTTAGTGATAACGGCCGTAATTTTGTGGCAGCCATAGCCCTTTCAATACTCAGCCACATACCTTGCTTGGCTCACACCTTGAACCTGGTGGTGCAGTGCTTCCTCAATAATTATCCGGAGTTAACAGCCCTGCTCCAGAAGGTGCGAAGACTGTGCGCGCACATCCGCCGGTCGCCTGTACACTCCATTCGTATGCAGAAGCTGCAGTGATTGCTCCACCTTCCCAACCACCGCCTCATTATCGACATTGCAACAAGGTGGAACTCCACCCTGCACATGGTTGAGCGGCTGTGCGAGCAGAGGCAGGCCATAATGCATTTGTGGGAGGATACACAGCCAGGCACTTTGAGAGCAGACATGGAGTTGACAGGTGTGCAGTGGTCGAAGCTAAAAGACCTCTGTAAAGTCCTTCAGTGTTTTGAGGAATGCACATGGCTGGTAAGCGCAGATGACGCCATCCTAAGCATGAGCATCCCACTTATGCGTCTGCTCATGCAAACTTTGACGCACCTTAAGGAGCAGGTGTCTGCAGCCAATGTTGACGAGGAGGGAATCCTTTATGACATTCAGCCATTGTCTGCTCAGGGACCTCTCCTGGACAAGGTGGAGGAAGAAGAGGAGGAGGAGGATGATGATGGGGATGTATACTTAGGGGAGGAGGATGCATCTCGTGGGGCAAGTGAAAATGTTGGCGTGGTAAGGTCTGGTACAGGGTTTGTGCGTGACTGGAGGGATGTGGATTTGCCAGAAAGTGCTCCTCCAACCAGCACTCGCAGTGCATCATTGACACCGGGAACATTGGCCCACATGTCAGATTATGCCTTGCAGATCCTAAAAAGGGACCCCCGCATTGCCAAAATGATGAACGATGACGACTACTGGTTGGCCAGCATCCTGGATCCACGCTATAAAGGCAAATTACAAAACATCATGCCACAGGAGAACCTTGACCTAATATTGGCTAATAAACAAGCAACTCTGGTAAATCGGTTGCTTGAGGCATTCCCAGCACACAGCAGCGGTGATGTTTCTCACACGAGCCGTACCGGCCGGGGGCAGCTTGGCAGAGGTGTTCGTGGTGCACACAGCAGAAGTGGCGTTGGAGACAGGGGTTTCATGACAATGTTGTGGACTGATTTTTCAAGTACCACTCACACAACTGGTAATACTGCATCGATGGAAAGTGACAGGAGACAGCAGTTGTCAACTATGGTTACAAACTACTTTTCCTCCCATATCGATGTTCTCCCACACAGGTCATTCCCCTTTGACTATTGGGCCGCTAAACTGGACACCTGGCCTGAATTGGCACAATATGCCTTACAGGAGCTCGCTTGCCCAGCTGCAAGTGTGCTATCGGAAAGAGTCTTCAGTGCAGCTGGATCAATCCTGACAGAAAAAAGGACCCGTCTGTCAACCCAAAATGTGGATGATCTAACCTTCATTAAAATGAACCATGCATGGGTTTCCAAGGATTTTGTCCCACCTTCCCTTGATGACACATAGGTTGCCAGAAAAATGGCTTGCTTTGGTTATCCTCCTATTCCGCGAACTTGATCTATTTCGCCTTTTGCAGCAGCTGAATGTCCCACATCAACATATGCCACTTTGTAAACCTCCCTAACTGGGCTGCCCCCCCCCAATGGCCAGGGTCACCACCTAGCACCTGAAACCGTGCAAGTGCCGTTGCCCTGGACAGGTGGGTGGGCTGACTCTTGGGCGCGGGCACTGGCACAGGGTCCCTCATAGTGCAATCAAGTGTCTCTGATGGTGGTGGTGCACACCCGCCGTCAGACACACCGCCATACTATGAGGGGCCCAGGGCCAGTACCGACGCCCATGAGTGTGCCGCCCTTGCTTGGGCAGGGCCCCAGCAATTGCAATGTTTACCTCTCCCTGCTCCTCCGCTGTGTAGTCTGGTCTGTCAAATCCTTCACTGGGACTGCCACTACAAATTGATTGAACTGAAAGATGATGGTTAAGATGTAGCTATGCCCTGTCCTGCTGTCCGGGCTCTAGCTCCAGAGAGCCTGCCTTCTGATGTATAGACATATATTTTGAATGTGTACGCTATCCATACATGTTATCCGGGGATACGGTACCCTTTCTAACCTTTGTGCAATCACGTGCAATCCATACTGGGCCTAACACCGTCTGAGCCTGCCTCCTGATGTATAGACATATATTTTGAATGTGTACGCTATCCATACATGTTATCTGGGGATACGGTACCCTTTCTCACCTTTGTGCAATCACGTGTAATCCATACTGGGCGTGAGAACGGCTGGCGAGCTGTTAAGCAAGCTACAGCACCTGTGGTTTGCACACATAAGTTTTTAATTTTTTCAGGAATGACGGTTAGGCCTAATTCCGGAACTGCGGTTGACCTGCACTTACTGGGAAATCATCGTTCGCGGGTAATAATTGTAATCAGTGATCCCCATCACTAACGTTGTTCAGCGGGTTATCTGCACCTGTAAGCGACAAACGCTGGCCTTTTCAGTGTAGCGCACATGCAGCCACGGACATGTAAGGGCATGACACACCAGTTATTGGCCAATCTCATGTGCCAGAGCCTCACGTGTCCCTCTAGTAAGCCGGACTCGGACCGCAGGGCATGACGGAGTCTCGTTCGTTAACGGAATTAAGCTTGCAATGTGTGCATCTGTTCTGTAGCTGGCATGGTTGAGGTTTCCCAGGTGGAGTCGAATTTAACCGTAGGCTCCACTCCTGCTGGTGCCCTTCTGGACATTCCTTTAAGGTTCAGCTTTGCAACCATACTGCCCACGTAAAACAAACACTTTGCCTTCATGAACGCTGTTTGGAGGGTCATGACTCGTGGGAATAACGCCGCCCAATCAGTTAACCTACTAGAGAGATCCTTCGTTGCTCCCAAGCATGACATCACACTCCCTAGGAAAAAGGTAATGCCACTGTGGCGACCGTACTCCTGGGGGGCGACACAAGTGCACTGATGCCCAGCCACTGCTCGATGAATCTGCTGGTACATTGACCCAGACCACTACATTCCCCTTGCACGCTACACGGCCTGAATCTGACCCTGATGAAACTCAGGTTACCCTTCCCATATACAGTTCCATCTTACACGGTGACAAAGAGGAAGCTGCAGATGAAAGTGCAGGTTCGGCCCACCCGCCATCAGACACACCACCGTACTATCAGGGGCCCTGTGCCAGTGCCGTCGCCAACGAGTGGGCCCCCCCTGCTTGCTCAGGATCACAGCACTTGCAAGGTTGAAATACTGTGCAGTGAGATGGAAGATGGGGATGACGAGGAGTCCAGACTAGTACAGGGATTCCCTAGCGAGGAGACTTATTTGATTGTTTTCAATGTTGGGACAGCAATTTTTGGGGAGCACTATACTCTGGAGAATCATAGATGGGGCCCACCATACACTGGAACATTCCAAAGGTGGACATCAGACACTGGAGCAGCATTTACAGGGCCCATTATACACTAGAGCATTAGAAATGGGGCCCATTATGTTTGGAGCATTATTTGGGCCCATAAGACAGTGGAGCTTCATCCATAGGGACCAACATATACTGTAGCATTATGTGGAGCTCATCATATACTGTTTCAAACATTATATGGGACCAATGATTCTGTATGGAGAAATAGATGGGCCTCGTCATGAGATGTAAAAAGTGAAGTATTTTTCATTGTACTATACCGCTATTTCTCTGCCGTATCGGAGCATGATGAGTTTTGGTATGTGTTAAAGGGGCGCTCTTTCGCCCAGGGCACATGAAAACCTGGAGCCAGCCCCCCCCACAACTTTAGCCAAATAACCCCCATTTTTCAGAGCGTAACTTGTATTATGAAGTTAATTAAGGTTGACAAGCTTAAGTAAGAAGAATTGATGCATTTGGCATTCAAATGGGCACTGTAGGTGTGTTTCCTGTCCTCCTCTCACTGCTGACTTTTATTCCCCATTGACTTACATTGGGTTTCGTGTTTCGGGACGACCCCGACTTTTCCCTATAATCGGACGATCTTGCTCGACCCAACTTTTGGAAAAGTCGGGTTTCACGAAACGAAACTCGACCCTAAAAAACCAAAAGTTGCTCAACTCTATCAACGACCAAAGGGGCGGCAAATTTTTCGACCGCCCCGGGCGCCACAAACAGTTGCTATGCCACTGAGCTGCAGGAATGTATAATGTGTATAAAGTGCACAGTAATGAATGTTCGAAATATTCACTGTCATTACCAAGAATTATCCGTGTTATATGGCCGGAACAAGATGCAGTGCCACCGACGGCGCGCAGGCAGGTAAATAGGATGGGTTTTTTCTTAACAGGAATCATACATACAAAGATAGGGGATAAGGAGCCATGCATACAATGACAGGGACGGGGGAAACATGCATACCACGGTAGGGATGAGTGGTCAATGCACACCCGGCTTATACTCAAGTCAATAAGTTTACCCAGTTTTTCGTGGCAAAAGTTGGTGCCTCGGCTTATACTCGGGTCGGCTTATACTCGAGTATATACGGTAATAGGTAAAACCTGACAAGAATAAACAATAATTTGCAGTTAGCCCAATCGTGGGGATAAATAGCTGAGAAATAAATAGTGATTAGTATATCTTAATAAATATATTGCAATTCGCCCAGTACAAAGCTGTTAAAAAAAAATAGTAGTTACTATTTCCATTAAGTTTTGCACTCAACCAGTTGATTAACCAAGAGTGATGGCATGTACCCGAATAGAATTCTCCTAGAGGCTGCAAATAAGAGCGGCAGGAAGTAAAGGGTTAATTGGTACATAGAACACACAATTGGGTGAAAATATTAAATGGTCATGAGCAATATGTCCCGGCATAAAGACTGTGATTATATCCTTAGTCCATAGTTAATGCTTGGTATAAACCTGCATTCATAAAATAGTCCAATGTCTATAGCCGTGGGGAGAGCTGCCCCGGCCGATGACGGATACACCAAGTACTTTCTCCAATGAGTGGAGGGCTCGTGCCCTGTGAAATAGCGCGCTGAACAGTACAAGGTGATTTCACCATATATAGTTGTATGTGAGTGTTGCTACTCACAATACCTCCGATGGTCTGCGTAGAATCCGGTGACTGCGTTCTGGCTGGTGCAGTAAAGGTCGGACCTGGGAGATGCGGCGATATGCCGAGGTGTAGTGTGAGACCAGCGCTCCTGCGCTCCAGCTGTCGGCAGGGATCCGGTCACTCTGGTCGATAGCTGCGTCCCGGCAGATGTGCAGTAGGAGCAGGACCTGTGTGACGCGGTGGATCACGTGGTGCCGTGTAACTGCTGCTAGATGGAGGTACGGGTGGCAAAAAGGGCCGAAACCAACGCGTTTCGGAAAACTCAGCTTCTTTCTTCAGGTCCGGGACATATTGCTTCTGACCATTTAATATTTTCACCCAATTGTGTTCTATGTACATATTAACCCTTTACTTCTAGGAGAATTCTATTCGGGTACATGCCATCTCTCCTTGGTTAATCAACTGTTTGAGTGCAATACTTACTATTTCCATTAACTACCATTTTTTTCACAGCTTTGTACTGAGCGAGTTGCAATATATTCATTAAGATATACTAATCACTATTTATTTCTCAGCTATTTATCCCCACAATTGGGCTAACTGCAGTTTATTGTTTATTCTTGTCAGGTTTTACCTATTAAACATTCTTCTATTTGTCTCATTAATAAGTGACTAGCTTTTCTCTCACATCTTGGTTTTTTCAGCGCGAGTCTATCACAAATATTTATAATCCTTTTGATTTCCTTGTGGTTGGTATCTAGAGTCGCAGCAGTTACAAAACCTTTTACACAGGCGTCACTTTATCGCTATCCTTCATTTTTTGTTTTTAACAATTTTTCCCTGGATCTGTAGCTGGATATTTCCTGCTTTTGAATTGCCTCCTATATACAGTATGAGCCTGTACTTCGCTTCCTATATACAGTATGAGGCCGCATATAGCCTCCTATATACAGTATGAGCACCCACATATAGCCTCCTGAATGCAGTGTTTACCTCCTATATACAGTATGAGCCTGCACATTGCTTCCTATATACAGTATGAGCCTGCACATAGCCTCCTATATACAGTAGCAAAAAAAAAAAATGATTGAATGAGAGTAATGGTTTTGGGTCCTTTCTGTAAAAATCGTATGGGTATCTTTTTAGTCTTGGTTTTAGTTTTCTGTTTTTAATTATTTTTTCCTGTGCTTATACTCCAGTTCTCTATCTTCGCATCGCAATATATAAGATCTGGCATGGAATTCATTGTTGAGGGCATTTCAAGATTTTATGAAGAAACACTCCTCTCACAAGAAATCTACGGCTCTTTTCGTACCCATTGGGTCTTCAATATTTCATATTATTTGTTCACATTTTTATTCATTTTTTCTTTTTTTATTTCTTTATTTCATTTACATTTTTATTTGTTTTATTTTTATATATATTTTTTCACTCATTTTTTATTTTTTTTCACAATTTTCTTTGTGTATTTTTGCTATGTATTATGCATTATACATAATTGTGTGTATAATTACTTTATGATATATGACATTTGATGTATGTATTGAATGCCATGTGTTATTTTTATGTACATTTGTTTTTTAACAGAGACATGATATATAGTTGTTATAGTTATATGATGCACATACACTTTCATATAGCCTGCATACACATTATGCTAATTGTTAAAAAAAAATTTTATTGCTTGCATAGTGTGCTTATAATTGACACATATGTGTGTGCCTTTGCACTCTATGTCAGGCATATTCAATTTATTGGTTCATACACACCGCTATAATTATTTCAGCATCATTATGTTTTATCCCCTCACTTTCAACACTTGCTATCACTTTAAGTAGTGATTATTATTCTTCATAATTATTTTATTTTCTTGTCCTCACTTGAGCGCATGCCCAGTTCTGTCCTCCCTAGGAGCCGTCTGACGTGCTCAGTCTGGTATGTGGCGGTCTCTGGCTGTTTTGCAGCTTGAGCCGCTTTCATGCTGATGAGCGCTGATCATAGACTCCCTGTTCATAGTGGGGACTCAACAGCGCATGCACCGATAATGCTGTGGACGTTTAGAACTGGATACTATTGACGTCATTGTGGACACTACAGCTCAGGTCCTGAATTTTACAAGCTTTATTAGGGAAAGCGGTTTATTGGTTGACCGCACTATATAAATTAGATCCGGGGCACTTGTAAACCACGCCTCCTGAGGAAGCTGCGGCGTAACGCGCGTAGGGGCGGCAGGTTTTACAGCGACATACACTACACATGTAAGTTGTTACTTTCTAATGCAGTCCTTGTATCTTACTCTGGAATTTGTATAGACAGTTTTTACTCTGTGTACACTTAACGCCTACCAGGCTTATTTGATACAAGGCACTTGTGCACTTTATATTCAGCAGTTTACTCTGGGCACTTATTGTATGCAAAACCTTATCTGGGCATACATATTATGTAAATGGGGAGTTTGCTGTTTACTATGCATTCTATTTGTGAAAGGAAAGCAAAGAAACTACATGTTTTATACAGATAAATACTTTATTAACTGTCAAGGTGCTGGTTTAATTATATTGTGTTTATGTCTGCTGTAACTTGCATTTAGCATTTATGCTCTGTTAATTATTCTAAATAAATTATTTAGCTTGAAAAACTCCAATTTTGATCTCTTGTGATGCTTAATAGCTCATTTATGAGATTTTTTTTGCTATTATATTTCCAGTGAGTTGAGCCTTTGAAGAATTTTTTCCAGTATTTGGGATATATTTGTACTTTATCCTATGTACAGTATGAGCCTGTACATCGATTCCTATATACATTATGAGGCTGCATATAGCCTCCTATATACAGTATGAGCCCACATAGCCTCCTGTATACAGTATGAGCCTGCATATTGCTTCTATATACAATATGAGCCCACATAGCCTCCTATATACAGAATGAGCCTGTACATCGATTCCTATATACAGTATGAGGCCGCATATAGCCATCTATATACAGTATGAGGCCGCATATAGTCTCCTATATACAGTATGAGCCTGCATATTGCTTCTATATACAATATGAGCCCACATAGCCTCTTATATACAGTATGAGCCTGCACATCGCTTCCTATATACAGTATGAGGCCACATATAGCCTCCTATGTACGGTATGAGCCTGCACATCGCTTCCTATATACAGTATGAGGCTGCATATAGTCTCCTATATACAGTATGAGCACCCACATATAGCCTCCTGAATACAGTTTTTGCCTCCTATATACAGTATGAGCCTGCACATTGCTTCCTATATACAGTATGAGCCTGCACATAGCCTCCTATATACAGTATGAGCCTGCACATAGCCTCCTATATACAGTATGAGCCTGTACATCACTTCCTATATACAGTATGAGGCCGCATATAGCTTTCTATATACAGTATGAGCACCCACATATAGCCTCCTATGTACAGTATGAGCCTGCGCATTGCTTCCTATAAACAGTATGAGCATCCACATAGCCTCCTTTGTACAGTATGAATAAAAAACAATAAAAAACTTACCTTAAACTTAACTTACTTTTCTCAGTTCAGATTTGTTTTTTATTCATTTCATTGTGCATTCAGTGCATATATGGGTGTGACCGCCCTCTTTCTGAGCTGGGAAAGCCATCCAGTCTGGCCTAAGCTGTTACAAGTGGTTCAGCCGCTCGACCCTTATTCACATTCACGCCACTTGGCAAGTGAAAAGGTTTTAAATACTAGAGTAGGGACTGTCCCACAAGGGTTGCCGTGACGTGGCGGGATGGCTTGTACATTATTTTGATCAAAATTATGTTTACTAAATACCCTTATTATTATTATTACCTTTATGCATTATGTGCAGTATATTTTTTACTTTTAGTTCAGGATATTTGTGCTTTTTGTTTTCTCTGGTTAATGGTCATGTGTTAATATGCACTTACATTGTGCATACACATTAACTTACTTTTCTCAGTTCAGATTTGTTTTTCATTCATTTCATTGTGCATTCAGTGCATATATGGGTGTGACCGCCCTCTTTCTGAGCTGGGAAAGCCATCCAGTCTGGCCTAAGCTGTTACAAGTGGTTCAGCTGCTCGATCCTTATTCACATTCACGCCACTTGGCAAGTGAAAAGGTTTTAAATACTAGAGTAGGGACTGTCCCACAAGGGTTGCCGTGACGTGGCGGGATGGCTTGTACATTAGTTTGATCAATATTATGTTTACTAAATACCCTTATTATTATTATTACCTTTATGCATTATTTGCAGTATATTTTTTACTTTTAGTTCAGGATATTTGTGTTTTTTGCTTTTTGTTTTCTATGTACAGTATGAGCCTGCACATCGCTTCCTATAAACAGTATGAGCCTGCACATTGCTTCCTATAAACAGTATGAGCCTGCAAATCGCTTTCTATATACAGTATGAGCCCACATACAGCCTCCTGAATACAGTATTTGCCTCCTATATACAGTGTGAGTCCCCATATAGCCTTCTATATACAGTATGAGCCTGCACATCGCTTCCTATATACAGTATGAGGCCACATATAGCCTCCTATATACAGTATCAGCCTGTACTTTGCTTCCTATATACAGTATGAGGCCGCATATAGACTCCTATATACAGTATGAGCACCCACATATAGCCACCTGAATGCAGTGTTTACCTCCTATATACAGTATGAGCCTGCACATAGCCTCCTATATACAGTATGAGCCTGCACATCGCTTCCTATATACAGTATGAGGCCACATATAGCCTCCTATGTACGGTATGAGCCTGCACATCGCTTCCTATATACAGTATGAGGCTGCATATAGCCTCCTATATACAGTATGAGCACCCACATATAGCCTCCTGAATACAGTTTTTGCCTCCTATATACAGTATGAGCCTGCACATTGCTTCCTATATACAGTATGAGCCTGCACATAGCCTCCTATATACAGTATGAGCCTGTACATCACTTCCTATATACAGTATGAGGCCGCATATAGCCTCCTATATACAGTATGAGCCTGTACTTCGCTTCCTATATACAGTATGAGGCCGCATATAGCCTCCTATATACAGTATGAGCATCCACATATAGCCTCATATGAGCCTGCGCATTGCTTCCTATAAACAGTATGAGCATCCACACAGCCTCCTATGTACAGTATGAGCCTGCACATCGCTTCCTATAAACAGTATGAGCCTGCAAATCGCTTCCTATATACAGTATGAGCCCACATATAGCCTCCTGAATACAGTGTTTGCCTCCTATATACAGTGTGAGTCCCCATATAGCCTCCTATATACAGTATGAGCCCCTATATAGCATCCCATATCTAACTGCATTTACTTTGGTATCATTAATTTTCTATGAGACTGCTCTGTTCTCATATTGTGCATTTATGCATTTAGTAGGGCTTAATGGAATGATTGCGCTTGTTACACATCAACTCTAGATGCGCTCACTTATTAGACTTTGGTTGGGGCAACTTTAAAATATAATAATGATAATGGTCCTGTCTAGTGACAAGTTTATTTTACAGGCTTCTGGAGAAAGGCACAATACCAGTCATTCAAGGGTTAATTCTTTGGAACACTGAGAGGGACTTTCTAGCCAATGAAACCACAGTATAAAACACCTGTGATAACTATGGCAACTGCTCTGATGTCATAAACACATGCATCTATGATGCAGGAGAAGATTCCAGAACCACAAGTCATTCAGCCGTAGACGGAGCCATACTTGATGTGTCTGGAGACCTGGAGCTTCATCACTCCACAATGGGAGGAAGGGGACACCGCCTAGCCAGCCAGATCAGCCATAGCGCCTAGCCAGCCAGATCAGCCATACCGCCTAGCCAGCCAGATCAATGGGGTGATAGATGTTGCAGCCAGATCTCCCTCACGTCCTGTACTCGCCGCCTTCACTTTATGTGTACGGCCTGGAGAGGTCGCATTAGGCTTCTCCAAAACAAATATGACACAATGTACAAATTCAGGTACAATTTGCTGTTACATGTTGGCACTAACCTTCTAAGCCCAAGGGAAGGGCAGTCCTGCAGCCATGGTTCCCTAGAGGTTTCCACCACAGGGGGTTTTTCCTCTCCTGAGTGCTGAAGGACGATTCTTCGTGAGTCGGGGGTTCTGCCATTTTCAGTGTCTCTTTCATAGTAATTGGCTGATTCTAAATTTCAGACACTGAAAGAAATAATAATGATGAGATTTGGAATAAAATTCGGTCAATTTAACATCCAATAAAAGTGTTGTGTGTGTTTCTTTCACAATCTTCGGTTGGTGAGATTTTGTTGGGGGATCAGGATCCAGCATCTATGATCAAGCCATGAAGCCAGATATGAAGTCAGAGCAATTTAACCCTGCGCTGGAAGACAGGACGGAGCAGAGATGACAAAGTGTGACTGCACAATTAGCACAAGTTCACACTCTTCCTCCCATTCAGATACACGAGGGGATTCAGGGCCGAGTTGGGACTAAAAAGCAGCCCTGGCACACAAAATTCACCAGCCCACATGCAATAAGTGTCCTCAACCCAAATCGTAGAACACTGATAGGTCATGTAGGATTTTGCTTTATCCGTTACCAGGGCCGAAACAAAGTATTTTGGGTGCCCAAGGCAGATGAAGCCGAAGGCGCCCATTTTGCATTTCTACTCAGACGGTGTTAGGCCCAGTATGGATTGCACGTGATTGCACAAAGGTTAGAAAGGGTACCGTATCCCCAGATAACATGTATGGATAGCGTACACATTCAAAATATATGTCTATACATCAGGAGGCAGGCTCAGACGGTGTCAGGCACAGTATGGATTTGACGGCCCAGATTACACAGCGGAGGAGCAGGGAGAGGTAAAGATTGCAAATGCTGGGGCCCTGCCCAAGCAAGGGGGCCCACTCGTGGGCGTCGGTACTGGCACTGGGCCCCTCATAGTACAGCGGTGTGTCTGACGGCGGGTGTGCGCCACCACCGTCAGAGACACTTGATTGCACTATGAGGGACCCTGTGCCAGTGCCCGTGCCCAAGAGTCGGCCTACCCACCTGTCCAGGGCAACGGCACTCGCACGGTGTCGTGCGCTAGGTGGTGACCCCGGCCATGGGGGGGGAGGCAGCACACTTAGGGAGTTTTAGAAAGTGGCATATGTTGATGTTGGACATTCAGCTGATGCAAAAGGCGAAATAGGTGAAGTGGTGGACCAAAGCAAGCCATTTTTCTGTCACCCTATGTGTCATCAGGGGAAGGTGGGACAAAATCCTTGGAAACCAATGCATGGTTCATTTTAATGAAGGTTAGATCATCCACATTTTGGGTTGACAGACTGTCCTTTTTTCTGTCAGGATTGATCCAGCTGCACTGAAGACTCTTTCCGATAGCACACTTGCAGCTGGGCAAGCGAGCTCCTGTAAGGCATATTGGGCCAATTCAGGCCAGGTGTCCAGTTTAGCGGCCCAATAGTCAAAGGGGAATGACCTGTGTGGGAGAACATCGATATGGGAGGAAAAGTAGTTTGTAACCATAGTTGACAACTGCTGTCTCCTGTCACTTTCCATCGATACAGTATTACCAGTTGTGAGAGCGGTATTTGAAAAATCAGTCCACAACATTGTCATGAAACCCCTGTCTCCAACGCCACTTCTGCTGTGTGCACCACGAACACCTCTGCCAAGCTGCCCCCGGCCCGTACGGCTCGTGTGAGAAACATCACCGCTGCTGTGTGCTGGGAATGCCTCAAGCAACCGATTTACAAGAGTTGCTTGTTTATTAGCCAATATTAGGTCAAGGTTCTCCTGTGGCATGATGTTTTGTAATTTGCCTTTATAGCGTGGATCCAGGATGCTGGCCAACCAGTAGTCGTCATCGTTCATCATTTTGGCAATGCGGGGGTCCCTTTTTAGGATCCGCAAGGCATAATCTGACATGTGGGCCAATGTTCCCGGTGTCAATGATGCACTGCGAGTGCTGGTTGGAGGAGCACTTTCTGGCAAATCCACATCCCTCCAGTCACGCACAAACCCTGTACCAGACCTTACCACGCCAACATTTTCACTTGCCCCATGAGATGCATGCTCCTCCCCTAAGTAATCATCCCCATCATCATCCTCCTCCTCTTCTTCCTCCACCTCGCCCAGGAGAGGTCCCTGAGCAGACAATGGCTGAATGTCATCAAGGATTCCCTCCTCCCATTCCTCCTCATCAACATTGGCTGCAGACGCCTGCTCCTTAAGGTGCGTCAAAGTTTGCATGAGCAGACGCATAAGTGGGATGCTCATGCTTAGGATGGCGTCTTCTGCTCTTACCAGCCGTGTGCATTCCTCAAAACACTGAAGGACTTTACAGAGGTCTTTCAGCTTCGACCACTGCACACCTGTCAACTCCATGTCTGCTCTCAAAGTGCCTGGCCGTGTATCCTCCCACAAATGCATTATGGCCTGCCTCTGCTCGCACAGCCGCTCCACCATGTGCAGGGTGGAGTTCCACCTTGTTGCAATGTCGATAATGAGGCGGTGGTTGGGAAGGTGGAGCAATCGCTGCAGCTTCTGCATACGAATGGAGTGTACAGGCGACCGGCGGATGTGCGCGCACAGTCTTCGCACCTTCTGGAGCAGGGCTGTTAACTCCGGATAATTTTTGAGGAAGCACTGCACCACCAGGTTCAAGGTGTGAGCCAAGCAAGGTATGTGGCTGAGTTTTGAAAGGGCTATGGCTGCCACAAAATTACGGCCGTTATCACTAACTACCTTGCCTGCCTCAAGATGTACACTGCCCAGCCATGACTCAGTTTGTCGCTTCAAGTACTCGGCCAGTACCTCGGCGGTGTGTCTGTCGCCCAAACACATCATCTGCAACACAGCCTGCTGACGCTTTCCACTAGCTGCTCGATAGGGGGACACATCGTGTGCAACAGTGGCAGCTGCAGATGGAGTGCTCGTACGACTGCGCTCTGTGGATGAGCTTTCGCTTCTGGAGGAGGAGGAGGAGGGTCGAATGCCTACAGCCAACTGTTTCCTATACCGTGGGCTAGGCAGCACTGTCCCACCACCGCTGTCCCCTGTGGACCCTGCATCCACCACATTAACCCAGTGCGCAGTGATGGACACGTAACGGCCCTGGCCATGCCGACTGGACCATGCATCAGTTGTGAGGTGCACCTTTCCGCTCACTGACTGCTTGAGTGCATGGACAATGCGGTCTTTCACATGATGGTGGAGGGCTGGGATGGCTTTGCGAGAGAAGAAGTGGCGACTGGGTAGGTCATAGCGTGGTACTGCATAGGCCATGAGTTCGCGGAAAGCTGCGCTTTCCACCAACCGAAGGGGCATCATCTCAAACGAGATTAGTTTGGCAATGTGGGCGTTCAAACCCAGTGTACGCGGATTTGCCTCCTATATACAGTGTGAGTCCCCATATAGCCCTCTATATACAGTATGAGCCTGCACATCGCTTCCTATATACAGTATGAGGCCACATATAGCCTCCTATATATAGTATGAGCACCCACATATAACCTCCTGTATACAATATGATGCTGCATATAGCCTCCTATATACAGTATGAGCCTGTACTTCGCTTCCTATATACAGTATGAGGCCGCATATAGCCTCCTATATCCAGTATGAGCACCCACATATAGCATCCTGAATGCAGTGTTTACCTCCTATATACAGTATGAGCCTGCACGCTTCCTATATACAGTATGAGCCTGCACATAGCCTGTACATCGCTTCCTACATACAGTATGAGGCTGCATATAGCCTCCTATATACAGTATGAGCCCACATAGCCTCCTGTATAAAGTATGAGGCCGCATATAGCCTCCTACATACAGTATGAGCCTGCACATTGCTTCCTATATACAATATGAGCCCACATAGCCTGCTATATACAGTATGAGCCTCCACATCGCTTCCTATATACAGTATGAGGTCACATATAGCCTCCTATGTACGGTATGAGCCTGCACATCGCTTCCTATATACAGTATGAGTCTGCACATAGTCTCCTATATACAGTATGAGGTCACATATAGCCTCCTATGTACGGTATGAGCCTGCACATCGCTTCCTATATACAGTATGAGACTGCACATCGCTTCCCATATACAGTATGAGGCCACATATAGCCTCCTGAATACAGTATTTGCCTCCTATATACAGTATGAGCACCCACATATAGCATCCTGAATGCAGTGTTTACCTCCTATATACAGTATGAACCTGCACGCTTCCTATATACAGTATGAGGCTGCATATAGCCTCCTATATACAGTATGAGCCCACATAGCCTCCTGTATAAAGTATGAGGCAGCTTATAGCCTTCTATATACAGTATGAGGCCGCATATAGCCTCCTACATACAGTATGAGCCTGCACATTGCTTCCTATATACAATATGAGCCCACATAGCCTGCTATATACAGTATGAGCCTCCACATCGCTTCCTATATACAGTATGAGGTCACATATAGCCTCCTATGTACGGTATGAGCCTGCACATCGCTTCCTATATACAGTATGAGTCTGCACATAGTCTCCTATATACAGTATGAGCCTGCACATCGCTTCCTATATACAGTATGAGGCCACATATAGCCTCCTATATACAGTATGAGCCTGCACATCGCTTCCCATATACAGTATGAGGCCACATGAAGCCTCCTGAATACAGTATTTGCCTCCTATATACAGTATGAGCACCCACATATTGCCTCCTGAATGCAGTGTTTACTTCCTATAAACAGTATGAGCCTGCACATTGCTTCCTATATACAGTATGAGCCTGCACATCACTTCCTATAAACAGTATGAGGCCGCATATAGCCTCCTATATACAGTATGAGCATCCACATATAGCCTCCTATGTACAGTATGAGCCTGCGCATTGCTTCCTATAAACAGTATGAGCATCCACATATAGCCTCCTATGTACAGTATGAGCCTGCACATCGCTTCCTATAAACAGTATGAGCCTGCAAATCGCTTCCTATATACAGTATGAGCCCACATATAGCCTCCTGAATACAGTGTTTGCCTCCAATATACAGTGTGAGTCTCCATATAGCCTCCTATATACAGTATGAGCACTCACATATAGCCTCCTGAATACATTGTATGCCACCATATTGCCTCCTATATACAGTGTGAGTCCCCATATAGCTCCTATATACAGTATGAGCCCCTATATAGCATCCCATATCTAACTGCATTTACCTTGGTATCATTCATTTTCTATGAGACTGCTCTGTTTTCATATTGTGCATTTATGCATTTAGTAGGGCTTAATGGAATGATTGCGCTTGTTACACATCAACTCTAGATGCGCTCACTTATTAGACTTTGGTTGGGGCAACTTTAAAATATAATAATGATAATGGTCCTGTCTAGTGACAAGTTTATTTTACAGGCTTCTGGAGAAAGGCACAATACCAGTCATTCAAGGGTTAATTCTTTGGAACACTGAGAGGGACTTTCTAGCCAATGAAACCACAGTATAAAACACCTGTGATAACTATGGCAACTGCGCTGATGTCATAAACACATGCATCTATGATGCAGGAGAAGATTCCAGAACCACAAGTCATTCAGCCGTAGACGGAGCCATACTTGATGTGTCTGGAGACCTGGAGCTTCATCACTCCACAATGGGAGGAAGGGGACACCGCCTAGCCAGCCAGATCAGCCATAGCGCCTAGCCAGCCAGATCAATGGGGTGACAGATGTTGCAGCCAGATCTCCCTCACGTCCGGTACTCGCCGCCTTCACTTTATGTGTACGGCCTGGAGAGGTTGCATTAGGCTTCTCCAAAACAAATATGACACAATGTACAAATTCAGGTACAATTTGCTGTTACATGTTGGCACTAACCTTCTAAGCCCAAGGGAAGGGCAGTCCTGCAGCCATGGTTCCCTAGAGGTTTCCACCACAGGGGGTTTTTCCTCTCCTGAGTGCTGAAGGACGATTCTTCGTGAGTCGGGGGTTCTGCCATTTTCAGTGTCTCTTTCATAGTAATTGGCTGATTCTAAATTTCAGACACTGAAAGAAATAATAATGATGAGATTTGGAATAAAATTCGGTCAATTTAACATCCAATAAAAGTGTTTTGTGTGTTTCTTTCACAATCTTCGGTTGGTGAGATTTTGTTGGGGGATGAGGATCCAGCATCTATGATCAAGCCATGAAGCCAGATATGAAGTCAGAGCAATTTAACCCTGCGCTGGAAGACAGGACGGAGCAGAGATGACAAAGTGTGACTGCACAATTAGCACAAGTTCACACTCTTCCTCCCATTCAGATACACGAGGGGATTCAGGGCAGAGTTGGGACTAAAAAGCAGCCCTGGCACACAAAATTCACCAGCCCACATGCAATAAGTGTCCTCAACCCAAATCGTAGAACACTGATAGGTCATGTAGGATTTTGCTTTATCCGTTACCAGCGCCCATTTTGCATTTCTACCCAGCTAATTCTTCCCTTTTCCTTTAGGTCTATGACATCATGTGATTAATAACTGATGAGCTGAATCCTTCTAAGTCAGGCCCATATACATTTGTATCTCATGAACCTACAACTCCCAGTATGTCCTTAACAATGGTAAGGAGATGCTGGGAGTTATCAGTCTTTATCAGACTGTGGACTATACAGGAACCATAGTACTGATGAGACGCAGTCAGTACCAATAGCTAAAAATGTACATCCTGGTACCTTATAGGTGACCTCTTCTCAGATTAAGTCTTTTCTTTCTCTTAGGCCTGTTTCACACTTCAGTTTTCTGGCGTTAGTCAAAATCCGCCAGTGTGCAAAAGCGGATCCGTTTCCGTTTTGTGGCAAACGGATGCAACTGGATCCGTTTTTTGTACGGATCCGCTTTAGACGCTAGTGCATGAAATTTAAAGTAAGGCCTGTTTCACGAGAGAGAGAGAGATTTAGCTGCCAGAATGGGATTTGGGGTTAAATATCATGAAAGGACATTCATTCGGGCATGCTCAGTATAAAAAGGAGGATCCGATGGCAGATTCCGTCAATTAACGGTTGGCAACGGATCCACCGCCTTTTCTCATCCACATCTCGCTTCTTAAGGCCCCTTTCACACTCCAGTCTTTTGCAATCAGTCACAATCCGTCAAAGTGTTCAGATCCGTCAAGTGGACGGATCCTGCGTATATTGCAAAAAACTAATGCACTGGATCTGTTTTTATGACTGATCCGTTGTAGCAGCCTTGCTGTAGGAATTAAAGAAACAGAATTCTGGAGTGAGAGAGAGAGAGAAGGATTTTGTGCCAGAATAGAAAAAGCAGCCGCAGGGGGTTAAAATAAAGGAAGAAAAATGATTCCGGGCATGCTCAGTTTTAAAAGACGGAATCCGTCGCTATCCGACTTTTCGACGTACACAAAAAACGTTCATCTGTCCGTTGTCTCCGGCCGACGGACAGAGATTTTCTGACGGATCCGTTGGACGACAGATGAAACGTGTGGCCATCCGTCACTAATACAAGTCTATGAGAAAAAAACGGATCCAGCATGAAAAAATGATGGATAGCCAAAACTATAAATATATATATGTATATATATATATATATATATATATATATATATATATATATATATATATATTGTATACCAAATTATAATGTGATGACATAAAAATCTGAATAATAAATATATCAATGCATCTTGCCAAAATTTGTATAATATCAGCACCAGAAAAAAATAAATAAAAAATATGTAAAAAAAATGCTAAGTGCTAAAATATATCGCTCAAAAAACTTTTTTCTATTAATAATGTGTAAGTTAAATATATAGTGTAGACAATAATATCGTGAAAAGTACTACCATAATATTCTAAAAATTGCACTAAAAAGTGCTATAGTGCTGTAAAACAAAAATTGTGCAAAAGTGAAAAGTATTGCAAGATATAGAATTAAATCCACTGTAAATGATTCAGTACTATAAAGTGCTAGAGGACAAAACATACAATGCACATTGAAAATAAATGAATATACAAGTATAACCAAGAAATAATGTTCTCCAAAAAGTACTGCAATGCTATAGATGAAGTGCAGAGTACTGCAAAATATGAGGGATAAATACAAATGAAAGTTTACGTATACTAAAATATGCCAAGATATAAATTACTATAATATGACCCAGTAATATAAGGTGTTATAGTGCTACACCGCCATACACATTAAGTTTGGAGCTGTGACCAAGCTCACCCCAGCGAAGAGCGCTTGACACTGGACGCCAGAGTCCGTGGCTGCACGGGTACAACAGTCCCAGCAGCCAAATCCGGAGGGCAGGAGACTGCAGGCCTCCTGACCCCATCACACACCTGAACGCACAGCAGCATACCAGAGCCAGAGCCACCACGACGGAGTGACACCTGTGAAAGGCTCAAGCTGCCTGCCATACAGGCAAGGACTAAAGAACCGTAAGGAATTGAGGGTAAACTGATTAAATTTGCTGATGACACAAAGCTAGGAGGGATAGATAATACTAGAGAAGAGAGAGAGAGGATTCAAAAAGATTTAAATAAACTGGAGAAGTGGGCAGCAACTAACAGAATGGTTTTTAACAGGGAGAAATGCAAAGTACTACATCTGGGCAATAAAAATGAAAAAAGCATAAAAAAGCATATATAGAATGGGAGGAATAGGGCTAAGTGACAGCACATGTGAAAAAGACTTGGGTATACTAATAGATCACAGACTGAATATGAGTCAACAGTGTGATGCAGCAGCAAAAAAGGCAAATGCAATTCTAGGATGTATTAACAGAAGCATACAGTCTAGATCACGTGAAGTCATTATTTCCCTCTACTCCTCTTTGGTCAGACCTCATCTGGAATATTGTGTCCAGTTAGGGGCACCACATTTTAAAAAAGACATCAACAAACTGGAGCAAGTTCAGAAAAGAGCGACCAGAATGGTGACCGGTCTGCAAACCCTGTCTTATGAGGAAAGGTTGCAGGATTTGGGAATGTTTAGTTTGCAAAAGAGAAGACTGAGAGGAGACTTAATAGCTGTCTACAAATATCTAAAGGGCTGTCACATTGTAGAAGGATCAACTTTATTCTCATTTGCACAAGGAAAGACTAGAAGCAATGGGATGAAACTGAATGGGAAGAGACACAGATTAGATATTAGAAAAAACTTTTTGACAGTTAGAGTGATCAATGAGTGGAACACGCTGCCATGAGAAGTGGTGAGTTCTCCTTCAATGGAAGTCTTCAAACAGAGGCTGGACAGACATCTGACTGGGATGATTTAGCGAATCCTCCTTTGAGCAGGGGGTTGGACCAGATGGCTCAGGAGGTCCCTTCCAACTCTACGATTCTATGATTCTATGAACACAGGACTGAGCATAGCTTTAGACCTCATGGGACAGCGTAGAAAGGAGGCCTCCAACCCATCTGGCTTAGTGGATCCTAAATTGCTTCCAGGCTGGCTGGATCTCCATTACCATCAGTACTTAGTGCCCTGGTTTGCAACTCAAAATGTGAGTAAAAGCGTAAAGACTGCACCCCGCTGTGTTCTCCTGTTTATTTGCTGCGTCACCTCAGCCCTGCATTACATCCATCATCACCATCTTTTATAATATAATTGCCCTGAGACTTAGCTCTACCTGTGGAGAGCTGTACCAACTCTGCTGCATCACCATCAGCCTCAGCGGTCTTTTTAAGCAGCGTCGGCTATCCCTTGCCGAATACCACAGGTGGCGTCACAAACTATATCTTATATAGGGTCCAGGATCCAGCAGGATGATGAGGAGCTCTCCTAGCCAGCGTCTTCTCCCGATCACGGCATAGCCACGCCCCACCTTGAGATTGTTGATATCTTTCAACAATTTTGGTTCTCAAGTCCTCACAGTTCTCATCTTCTCTTTATGTCCTCCATGCTTAGTGTGGCACAGAGACATACATTGCAAAGATTGAGTCAACTTCTCCCCTTTTTATCTGGTGTCAGGTGTTATTTTCATATTGCCCCCAATCGGTTTTAAATTCTGCCTGGTATCTGCCTTAAAAAGAGCCTCAAAACCACTGCAAAAAGTGAATATAATCCACAGCAATCCTACACAATGATCCCCCACTTATCGCGGGCATTACATTCTAAACCTCCAACACGATAGTTGAAAATCCCCCAAGTAAGAAACTTACATTTATTTTAGCATTTATATATTTTAAGGATTTACAAACCCCTCCCACACACTTATTTACCATTACCAGTCCCTTATTAATCGGCCCCAGTTCCTTATTAACCTTTTGCACCTTTTTATAAACACTACTTATGTTCATAAACAAATTCTACATGATGAAGATGATGAATTAGCTGTGTAGTACTGATGATTGAAGGTGATGAAAATGGGATGAATGTACAGTACTGTACTGCACAGCATGGAAGAGCATTACAGCTCTCCTATTGGCACCACTTCATCAGGAGCTTCTTCAGGTGAGGCAGTAGTATCTTCAGCCTCATCCGTAACTTTTACTACCACTAAATGCGTAACCAACCTCTTGTTCGAGTGATGAACATAGTCATGGAGAGATGCTGGTTCTGCTTCTTATGAACCATACGGAGGTCCTATTCCTCAGCCAATCGATGAAGTACATTGCCCATTATGACCATGGTTACAAGTCGATCAAGTGTTGGGCCAACCTCCTCCTCTTCTTAAACCCGTTGTTCAAACTGTTCCTCATCCTCTTCTTCACTTGCTGAAGGGTGTTTCCGTCTTCAGTAGTCATGTCACTGAAGCCCTCTCCTCCCGGTATTTTCACCAGCTTCACAGCCTAATCCACCGCAGAGTGATACATTTCATCAAGAGAAAGTCTGACACATCATTTTCTTTATGGTTTTTTGAACATTTTTTCAATATATTTTTTGTTTTTAACCCCTTCACCCCCAAGGGTGGTTTGCACGTTCATGACCGGGCCAATTTTTACAATTCTGACCACTGTACCTTTATGAGGTCATAACTCTGGAACGCTTCCATGGATCCCGGTGATTCTGACATTGTTTTGTCGTGACATATTGTACTTCATGTTAGTGGTAAAATTTCATTCAAATAACTTGCGTTTATTTGTGAAAAAAATGGAAATTTGGTAAAAATTTTGAAAATTTCGCAATTTTCCAACTTTGAATTTTTATGCCCTTAAATCACGGAGATATGGCACACAAAAAACTTGATAACTAACATTTCCCACATGTTTACTTTACATCAGCACAATTTTGGAACCAAAATTTTTTTTGTTAGGAAGTTATAAGGGTTAAAAGTTGACCAGCGATTTCTCATTTTTACAACACCATTTTATTTTTAGGAGCACATCACATTTGAAGCCACTTTGAGGGGTCTTTTTGATAGAAAATACCCAAAAGTGACACCATTCTAAAAACTGCACCCCTTAAGGCCGGTTTCACATTAGCGCTTTTTAAGCGCACGCACGGCCGGGGGTAGCTCCGCCCCCGAGCCGGCTCTCTGCCCGGCGTGCCCGCCCCTTGCTTGTAGCGCCGCCTCCTAGCGGACAGCGGCGCCTGCGATCGGCGCACCCTATCTTTAGCATAGGGTGCGCAAATCGTGCGCAGGCCGTGCGCTAGTTGCGCTTTGACCTGCGCTGCGCACTTTTGACGGTGCGCCGTGCGCGCCAAAATCGAACTTTTCGGATTTTGGCGCGCACGGCGCACCGTCAGAAGTGCGCAGCGCAGGTCAAAGCGCAACTAGCGCACGGCCTGCGCACGATCTGCGCACCCTATCCTAAAGATAGGGTGCGCCGATCGCAGGCGCCGCTGTCCGCTAGGAGGCGGCGCTACAAGCAAGGGGCGGGCACGCCGGGCAGAGAGCCGGCTCGGGGGCGGAGCTACCCCCGGCCGTGCGTGCGCTTAAAAAGCGCTAATGTGAAACCGGCCTTAGGTGCTCAAAACCACATTCAAGAAGTTTATTAACCCTTTAGGTGCGTCACAGGAATTTTTTTGAATATTTAAAAAAAAAAATGAACATCTAACTTTTTTTTTCACAAAAAAAGTACTTCAGGTTCAATTTTTTTTATTTTACCAAGGGTAACAGGAGAGATTGGACTGCAAAAGTTATTGTGCAATTTGTCCTGAGTACGCTGATACCCGATTTGTGGGGGGGAACGACTGTTTCGGCGCATGGCAGAGCTCAGAATGGAAGGAGCGCCGTTTGACTTTTTCAATGCAAAATTGGCTGGAATTCAGATCGGACGCCATGTCACGTTTGGAGAGTCCCTGATGTACCTAAACAGTGGAAACCCCCTACAAGTGACCCCATTTTGGAAACTAGACCCCCCAAGGAACTTATCTAGATATGTGGTGAGAACTTTGAACCCACAAGGGCTTTACAGAAGTTTATAACGTACAGCGGTACAATTAAAAAAAATCATATTTTTTCCACAAAAATGATCTTTTCACCCCAATTTTTATTTTCCCAAGGGTATCAGGACCCTAAAAGTTATTGTGCAATTTGTCCTGAGTATGCTGATACCCCACATGTGGGGGTAAACCACTATTTGGGCGCATGGCAGAGCTCGGAAGGGAAGCAGCGCCATTTGACGTTTTTGGCTGGAATTGAGATCGGACACCATGTCGCGATTGGAAAACCCCTGATGTACCTAAACAGTGGAAACCCCCCCCAAATAACACCATTTTGGAAACTAGACCCCCTAAGGAACTTATCTAGATGTGAGGTGAGCACTTTGAACCCCCAAGGGCTTCACAGAAGTTTATAATGCCAGGGCATGAAAATAAAAAAATCGTTTTTTTTCCACAAACATGATCAATTAGTCCCCAATTGTTTTATTTTCCCAAGGGTAACAGGAGAAATTGAACCCCAAAAGTTGTTGTCCAATTTGTCCTGAGTACGCTGACACCCCATATGTGGGAGAAAACTACTGTATGGACACACGTCAGGGCTCGGAAGGGAAGTAGTGACGTTTTGGAATGCAGACTTTGATGGAATGGTCTGCGGGTGTCATGTTGCCTTTGGAGAGCCCCTAATGTACCTAAACAGTGGAAACACCGACAAATGACCCCATTTTGGAAACGAGAACCCCTAAGGAACTTATCTAGATGTGTGCTGAGCACTTTGAACCCCCAAGTGCTTCACAGAAGTTTATAACGCTCGGACGTGAAAATAAAAAAATCATTTTTTTCCACAAAAATGATATTTTTGCCCCCAATTTTTTATTTTCCTAAGGGTAACAGGAGAAATTGGACCCCAAAAATTGTTTTGCAATTTGTCCTGAGTAGGCTGATACCCTACATGTGAGGGTAAAACACTGTTTGGGCGCATGGCAGAGCTTGGAAAGGAAGGAGCACCATATGACATTTTCAACTCAGAATTGGCCGGAATTGAGATCAGACACAATGTTGCATTTGGAGAGCACCTGATGTGCCCAAGCAGTGGAAACCCCCAATTCTAACTCCAACCCGAACCCAAACACACCCCTAACCCTAATCTCAGCCCTAACCCTAACCCAAGCCCTAACCCTAACCCTAGCCCTAACGGAAAAATGGAAATAAATACATTTTTTTTATTTTATTATTTTTCCCTAACTAAGGGGGTGATAACGAGGGGTTTGATTTACTATTTATGGCGGTTTTTATATTTGGCAGCTGTCGCACGCTAAAAGACGCTTTTTATTGTAAAAATAGTTTTTGCATCACCACATATTGAGAGCTATAATTTTTCCGTATTTTGACCCACCGAGTCATGTGAGGTCTTATTTTTTGCGGGACGAGTTGACGTTTTTATTGGTACCATTTTCGGGCACGTGACATTTTTTGATCGCTTTTTATTCCGATTTTTGGGACGCAGAATGAACAAAAACCAGCGTTTCATGAATTTCTTTTGGGGGAGTGCGTTTACACCGTTCTGCGTGCAGTAAAATTGATAAAGCGGTTTTATTCTTCGGGTCAGTACGGTTACAGCGATACCTCATTTAGGTCGTTTTTTTAGGTTTTGTCGGTTTTATGCAATGAAAACTATTTTCTATAAAAAATAATTATTTTTGCATCGCTTTATTCTGTGAGCTATAACTTTTTTATTTTTTCACTGATGATGCTGTGTGGCGGCTCTTTTTTGTGGGACAAGATGCCATTTTCAGCGGTACCATGGATATTTATATGCGTCTTTTTGATCGCGCGTTATTACACTTTTTGTTTGGCGGTATGATAAATCATTTTTTGCTTCGTTTTTTATTTTTATTTTTTAAGGGGTTCGCTAAACGGGACAGTTTTATAGGGCGGGTCGTTACGGACGCGGCGATACCTAATATGTGTACTTTTATTTTATTTATTTTTTTCAAAAAATGAATTTATTGGGGAATATTTTTTTTTTTTTTTTTTTACTAATTTATTTGGCGATTTTTTTAAAATTATTTTTACACTTTTTTTTAATTTTTTTTTTACTTTATTACACAGTCCCAGGTGGGACATCACTGTCCTGTGACAGATCGCTGATCTGTCACATCACAGATCACTGTGACAGATCAGCGATCTGTCACAGGCATTGAAGCAGACTTCCTCTTGCCTGCGCTTTGCAGGCACTGAGGAAGCCAGCTTCCTGCAGGCCCCCGAAGGCCCCCGTCGCCATCTTGGATTCGGGGGCCTGGAGGAAAGGAGCCCCCCGCAGCAGCGCTGCACATTGCGCTGCTGTGGGGGGCTCAGGGAAGCACGGAGGGAGCCCCCTCCCTGCCGATGCTTCCCTTTAACTCCCGGTACACCGCGATCATGTTTGATCGCGGTGTGCAAGGGGTTACCGTGTCGGGGGCGGTCCGTGACCGTCCCTGACACATTGTGCTGGGTGTCAGCTGTGATAATCAGCTGACACCCGGCCGCGATCAGCGGTGCTCACCACATGGGCGCCGCTGATCGCTGAGACGTACTATCCCGTCCATGGGCATAGGGGCCCAGGTCCCATGGACGGGATAGTACGTCGGATGGCAGGAAGGGGTTAAATATTTGATAGACTCGAAAAAAAACAAGAAGTGGGAGAAAAGGTAGTCACTTATTAATGAGACAAATAGAAGAATATTTACCGTATACACTCGTGTATAAGCCGAGTTTTTCAGCACTTTTTTTGTGCTGAAAACACCCCCCTTGGCTTATACACGAGTCACGGTCCCAGAAAGCCGGCAGAGGAGGGGGAGCAGCAGGTCACAGAGGCCACCAGCTTCCATCACACCATACTCACATGCCTGCACGCCTCTCCGCTCCCTTAGGCGTGGAGCGCATATTCATTACCTTAATGAGCAGTACCACATGATCACTCGACAGGAAGAGCTGCAGGCTCTGGCTGTAACGTCTGTCTGCGGTCTGGGCTGCAGCCAGACAACACCCCGAGAAACACTGATACCCTTTACCCCTATACAGGGATCTGGATTTATAGCAGAGCCCAGGAGGTGCTGTCTGAATAGGAGCAGTGGCCAGAGCAGGACGGTCGCCAGAGAGGGAGTTCTAATACAGGACAAAAACGTGGTAGTATCTGGGTCTAAACCAGTCGGGCAGCAGGGTACAAAAACGTTAGGCAGAAGCAGAGTCAGAAGTCCAGGCCAAGGTCAGAGTTATTCAACTATAGCAATTCACACAGTAACACGCAGGGGAACCAAGAATATATCCGGCGGCTTGCAAGACCAGTCCCAAGGTATTTGAGGGATCAGGTCACCCCTCACAGGTTCCCGGACTGCTGATGTCATCAGTACCGCCCCCAGGACCAGGCCAGATGATGATGCAGTAACCTTCTGATGACTGACAGAGGGGCGGAGCCTGCGCCCACCAGATGCCTGCACAGGTGCCCTTACTCTGTCAGCGCCATAACTCGCGGGCGAGTGACCACGCCCAGAACAGCAGACCCCGAATTAAAAGGCAACGTGACAGACCGGCGCCTCCTAGAGGCTAAAGCCGGGACAGTAGGCCCTGAGTCTGATGCGACGGAACCACGGCCCCTCCCAGTGGCCGAGGCATTAACAGCCGTCCCTGAGTCTGACGACGGAGTGGCGGTCCGGCTCCTCCTAGTGGCCGCGACCGGAACAGCAGGCCCCAAGTCTGGCGGCGACGTGACAGTACCCCCCCTTCCAAGAGGGGCCTCCGGACCCTCAAAACCCGGTTTGTCCTGGTGAAGGAGGTGAAACCTTCTAATTAATGCCTTGGCATGGATGTTCCTTGCAGGGACCCAGGACCTCTCCTCCGGGCCGTAGCCCTTCCAGTGTACAAGATACTGTATGGAGCCTCTCACCAGGCGGGAGTCAAGGATACCCTGGACTTCATACTCTAAAGCTCCCCCGACCGAAACAGGAGGAGGGGGGGACTGGACAGGGTGAATGGGAGAACGATAAGGCTTGCGGAGAGACCTGTGGAATACGTTAGGTAATTTGAATGTGGAAACTGTGGAAGTTTTAAGCGGAAGGCTACTGTGTTAACCACCTCGATAATTTCGTATGGGCCGATGAACCTGGGACCCAGTTTGGCAGATGGTACCTTAAGCTTGATATTTTTTGTAGAGAGCCAAACCTTATCGCCACCTCCCAGGTGCGGCACCTTAGATCGTCGTCTATTTGAGGCCGAAGCCTGTCTAACCTGAGCCCCTTACAAATTTGAATTAACCTCAGACCAAATCGTTTTCAGCCGATGTATATTTTGCTCAACCCCAGGGAGCTCCGACATCCTGGCCGAAAACGACTCAAAGCGCGGATGTAGTCCAAGGTTACAGAAAAAGGGGGTAGTTTTAATGGAGTCCTGATATCGATTATTGAGCGCGAACTCAGCCAATGGCAGATGTTCCACCCAATCGGACTGATGTCCTGACACATAACAGCGGAGGTATTGTTCTAGAGCTTGGTTAGTACGCTCAGTTTGACCATTGGTCTCGGGATGGTATGCCGAGGAGAAGGACAACTCCACACCGACGCGTCTACAGAACGCCCTCCAGAACTTCGAGACAAACTGGGTACCCCTGTCGGACACAATATTTGTCAGAACGCCGTATGTGCAGAATGAACAGCTTACTTAAAGTTTCAGAGTTAGGCATGCCAGACAAGGGAATAACATGACACTGCTTGCTGAACCTGTCTACCACCACCCAGATACAAGTTTTCCCATCTGAGGGTGGCAAATCTGTAATGAAGTCCATGGAGATGTGGGTCCATGGACTCTCAGGGGTGGGCAAGGACTGAAGCCAGCCGGCAGGGCGGCTATGGAGGGATTTGGCACGGGCACAGACTTCACACGCAGAAACATAGTCTTTACAGTCCTTGGCCACCGTCGGCCACCAAAAGTTCCTGGTTACCAGCCTGATGGTATTATTGAGACCGGGATGGCCTGCCAGGACAGAGTCGTGTGATTCTTTTAGAACCTGCAGACGAAGGTTAGCTGGAACAAACAATTTTTTGGGGGGCGTAGCGTCAGGGGCTTGCTCTGAAGACCTACGGATCTCCTCCAGAAGGTCCAAAGACACTGCCGACACGACGATTCCATTAGCCAATATCGGTACTGGTTCACAGTCCTCGGTCTGTGTGGGGCAAAGACTGCGAGAGAGGGCATCTGCCCTCACATTTTTAGTACCGGGGCGAAAAGTAATTAAAAAAATCAAACCTGGAGAAAAACAAGGTGTTACACCGCTCCGCCATACTTACCCGGCCTCCGCTCCCACGCCGCAGTCGCCCTCCGCTCCCACGCCGCAGCCTCTCTCCACCCGACGGCCGCGGCGGTCACCTGAGACAGGCCCGCGACCGATGCCTTCCCTGCATGCTATGCGCATGCGCCATAGGCCGCGGCCGCGCCTTCTTCCTGCTCCTTATGCTCCGGCTGTGCCCTGACCCGGAAGCACCTTTGGACCAATGGCTGACCAGACGGGGCCATATCAGGCCGCTTCCCCCTGAGGGAGGCGCCTGATCGTTGTGTTTCCTGACACTCTGGCCTCGCTCCATCGTGCACACTCTGCTCCTGCAGTTCCTGTCTCGGCTGCTCCTCACAGCAGCTTCTCAGTCCTGCTACCCGTGTTCCTGGTTACCTACTCCAGTCCTGCCTTCAGTGTTCCTGTCGTCCTACTCCAGTCCTGCCTTGTGTTCCTGCCGTCCTACTCCAGTCCTGCCTTCAGTGTTCCTGCCGTCCTACTCCAGTCCTGTCTTCAGTGCTCCTGCCGTCCTACTCCAGTCTCAGTCTTACTCCGGTCCATCCTGAGCCGCCCCTCTCGGTACCGGCTACCGTGGTACTCGAACCCCTGGGCCTGCTCCTAACGGTCCCTGTATAGGGGTCGGTTCCACCTGGCAGCTTGCCCGGGGCCCCTCGGTGCCACGGCCCAGAGGGTCCACTCTCGGAGCTCCCGCTCCTGACCACCCACGCTAACAGTACGATCAGGCCATGGACTCCGCCGGTACTACGGCTGCTACCCAGAAAGAGTTGCTATTCCTACGGGAGAATCAGGGGCGCATTATGTCAATCATGAAGTCGATGGACACCCGTTTGTCGGCCTTACAGGTGGCCGATCCTGGAAATGCCACTCAGCTGGCCAGTCTCCAACAGGAGCTGGGTCAGCAGCAAGATACTCAAACCCACATTTTGTCCTACATGGCCTCCTTTGATAGTCGCTTGTCGGCCCTCCAGGCTGCCGCTGCAGTGCCGACTCCTCCCCCTGCGTCTGCTGCTCCTCCGACACCCCGCCAAGCCGCCTCGTTTCACCGGGGATCCCAAACTCTGTAGGGGGTTCTTAAATCAGTGTAGTCTCCACTTTGAATGGCTGCCGCAGCAATATCCCTCGGACCGGGCCAAAGTGGCCTTCATCATGTCCCATCTGGAGGGAGAGGCCCTTTCTTGGGTAAACCCGCTCTGGGAACGTGACGACCCGGTCGTTTCGAGTCTCCCGGTTTTCCTGGATACGTTTCGTAAGGTTTTCGATGAGCCGGGCCGGTTAGCCTCTCTCACTGAGTCACTCTTTAACTTACACCAGGGCTCTCTCACCGTCGGACAGTACGCTATTCGCTTTCGCACTATTTCCTCTGAGCTCGGCTGGAATAACGCAGCTTTGGTGGGGGCATTCTGGCGCGGTCTTTCTAGTAAAATAAAGGATGAACTCGCTGGTCGAGATACCCCGTCCACCTTAGAGGAACTTATCTCGCTGGCTACCCGCATTGACCTGCGCTTCCTGGAGCGCGCTCGGGAGTCAGTGAGAGACAGGCGCTCCTCCAGGTCAGTTTCTCCTTTCACTCAGTCGGCCAGCTCACGTTCAGTCGGATCTTCTTCCCTCTCTTCGGGTGAGCCCATGCAGATAGATCATCTCAGGTTGGCCGAGTTACGTCAGAGAGAGAGACGGGCACAAGGTCTGTGCCTCTATTGCGGTCATTCGTCACACTATATCCGCACCTGTCCTAAGAGACAGGGAAACGACTCCACCTAGGTCAGGTAAGAGAGGCCTTCCTAGGTGATGATGATGATGATTCCTCTCAACCCCTTACGGTTTCTGTGCTTTTGGTTTCAGGAGGGAGGCGTGGTTCCGAGGTGGCCTACGTGGATTCGGGCTCAGCGGGTAACTTCATTCGGCCGGAAGAGGTAGACAAATACCAAATTCCTGTAGTCACTCTATCTAACCCAATTCAGATTGCCACCGTGGATGGCAAACCGCTACAGGTGACCGTCACCTTGGTCACTGAAGAGGTGGAATTGCAAATCGGAGCCTTACATCGAGAGAAGATAGCCTTTTACGTTTTACCTAAGCTCTCTCACGCCATTCTACTCGGTCTTCCATGGTTAAGGACTCATCAGCCTGTTCTCGACTGGTCTTCTGGGGAGATACTCCGCTGGGGGCACCCGTGCCAAGCTCGCTGTCTGACTCCTGTCCGCCTGGCGGCCGCTCCACGGTCACCTCCAGACCTCCCGGGTCTTCCTCCAGCTTACAGCTCCTACGCCGATGTTTTTGATAAGAAGGAAGCGGAGGTCCTCCCTCCACACCGGCCGTTTGACTGCCCAATTGAACTTGTTTCTGGTTCAACCCCCCCAAGGGGCAGAATCTACCCTCTGTCTCCCGCGGAGACCACCGCCATGTCCGAGTACGTCCGAGAGAACCTCGCCAAAGGCTTTATACGGAAATCCTCTTCGCCCGCGGGAGCTGGGTTCTTCTTCGTCAAAAAGAAGGACGGGACTCTACGGCCATGCATTGACTATAGGGGCTTGAATGAGATTACCATCAAGAACAGGTACCCTCTTCCACTCATTCCGGAACTGTTTGACCTCAGAGGAGCCTACAATCTGGTCCGTATCCGCGCAGGTGACGAGTGGAAGACCGCTTTCAACACTCGAGATGGCCATTACGAGTACCTGGTCATGCCCTTCGGTCTTTGCAATGCTCCTGCAGTCTTTCAAGAGTTCGTCAACGAGATCTTCCGGGATCTCTTGTACTCCTGTGTGGTTGTGTACTTAGACGACATCCTCGTCTTCTCGCCGGACCTCTCGTCCCACAGAAAGAGTGTCCGCCTGGTGCTTCAGCGTCTTCGGGAGAACCGTCTGTATGCAAAGATCGAGAAATGTCTCTTCGAACAGACCTCTCTGCCATTTCTGGGATACATTATCTCCGACGCTGGTCTAAGGATGGATCCCGAGAAGTTGTCTGCCATCCTCAAATGGCCTCGCCCCATCGGATTAAAGGCGATACAACGATTCCTCGGGTTCGCCAACTATTACCGGCAATTTGTCTTCCACTTCTCCGCGATCACAAGACCCATTTCTGTGCTCACCCGTAAAGGGTCTACTTCCAAGGATTGGTCTCCTGAGGCAGAGGAGGCCTTTCTGTCCCTAAAACGGGCTTTCTCCACGGCTCCGGTCCTGCATCGCCCTGAGAGCGATCGACCTTTTGTACTCGAGGTGGACGCTTCCTCGACTGGTGCCGGGGCGGTGCTGTCCCAGAGAACCGCCTCCGGTCGCCTACACCCTTGTGGCTTCTTCTCGAAGGCCTTTTCTCCATCCGAGTGTAACTACTCGATCGGTGACCGGGAACTTTTGGCCATCAAGTTGGCCTTGGAGGAATGGCGCCACCTCCTGGAAGGAGCTGTCCATCCTTTTGTCATCTTCTCGGACCACAAGAATCTGGCCTATCTCCAGTCTGCCCAGAGACTAAACCCTCGCCAGGCCAGATGGTCTTTATTTTTTGCCCGATTTGATTTCGAGCTCCGATTCCGTCCCGGCAACAAGAATTCCAAAGCCGACGCCCTGTCCAGGGTCTTCCAACCACACGAATCCACGGAGGAACCGTCACATATCATTGATCCCACTAGGATCATCACCGTGGCTCCAGTGAACTGGCTTACTCCTCCGCCTGGCAAGACGCTTGTGCCAGAGAATCTCAAGCAAAAGGTTCTTCTATGGGGGCACTCCTCCAAACTGGCCGGCCATGCCGGAACTAAGAAGACCCTTGACCTTATCAAACGTCACTACTGGTGGCCCTCACTTCGCCAAGATGTACTCGACTTTGTGGCTTCTTGTCCATCCTGTGCAAAGAACAAGGTGCCACGGAGATCTCCGTCTGGCTTGTTGCTTCCGTTGCCTGTCCCTACGGTTCCTTGGGAGAACATCGCCATGGATTTCATCACCGACCTACCCTGCTCTGCGGGCTGCTCAGTCATTCTGGTGGTGGTGGATCGTTTTTCCAAGATGGCTCACTTCATCCCTCTGCCCGGTCTTCCCTCAGCGCCAGAGCTGGCCGAGATCTTCATTCATCAAGTCTTCAGGCTTCATGGACTACCTCGACGCATTGTGTCTGACCGAGGGGTTCAGTTTACCTCCAAGTTCTGGCGTTCGCTTTGTAAGCTTATGAACGTTTCCCTCGACTTCTCCTCGGCCTACCATCCACAGTCCAACGGACAAGTAGAGCGTACCAACCAGACACTTACGGGATACTTACACCACTTCTCTAACGCCCACCAGAACGATTGGGTCAACTTACTTCCCTGGGCAGAGTTCGCTTATAACAACCATGCTGGTGAGTCTTCGGCCAAGTCTCCATTTTTCATTGTTTTTGGCAGACATCCTGGTGTCCCTCTTCCGATAACCCCTGCCTCTGAGGTACCCGCGGCCAATGCCTTGTCCTCGTAATTTTCTAAGATTTGGGCTGAGACCAACACATCACTCAAGAGATCCGCTGATCAGATGAAGAACTATGCAGACAAAAAGAGGTTGGATTCTCCTCCGTATCGTGTTGGCGACAAGGTCTGGCTCTCCTCCAAATTCGTCCGACTAAAACTGCCCTCCTACAAGTTGGGTCCACGCTACATCGGTCCGTTTGAAATTCTGGGACGTATTTACGAAGTTGCCTACAAATTGAGGTTGCCTGCTTCGCTCCGGATCCCGAACACCTTTCACGTCTCTCTCCTGAAGCCTGTGGTGCTGAATCGTTTCCATTCCTCGCTTGATCTTGGTCCTCAGCCGGTGGGTGCCGACAACGTTTTTGAAGTGCAGGACATCCTCGCTGTGAAAAGGGTTAGAGGTAGGACTTTCTTTCTCGTTGATTGGAAGGGCTTTGGTCCTGAGGAGAGATCCTGGGAGCCTCGGGAGAATATTAATGCTCCCCGTATCCTCAAGAGGTTTCTTGTTAATCTCCGGGGGGGCGGCTTAGGGGAGGGGGTACTGTTACACCGCTCCGCCATACTTACCCGGCCTCCGCTCCCACGTCGCAGTCGCCCTCCGCTCCCACGCCGCAGCCTCTCTCCACCCGACGGCCGCGGCGGTCACCTGAGACAGGCCCGCGACTGATGCCTTCCCTGCATGCTATGCGCATGCGCCATAGGCCGCGCCTTCTTCCTGCTCCTTATGCTCCGGCTGTGCCCTGACCCGGAAGCACCTTTGGACCAATGGCTGACCAGACGGGGCCATATCAGGCCGCTTCCCCCTGAGGGAGGCGCCTGATCGTTGTGTTTCCTGACACTCTGGCCTCGCTCCATCGTGCACACTCTGCTCCTGCAGTTCCTGTCTCGGCTGCTCCTCACAGCAGCTTCTCAGTCCTGCTACCCGTGTTCCTGCCGTCCTACTCCAGTCCTGCCTTCAGTGTTCCTGCCGTCCTACTCCAGTCCTGCCTTCAGTGTTCCTGCCGTCCTACTCCAGTCCTGCCTTCAGTGTTCCTGCCGTCCTACTCCAGTCCTGCCTTCAGTGTTCCTGCCGTCCTACTCCAGTCCTGCCTTCAGTGTTCCTGCCGTCCTACTCCAGTCCTGCCTTCAGTGTTCCTGCCGTCCTACTCCAGTCCTGTCTTCAGTGTTCCTGCCGTCCTACTCCAGTCCTGTCTTCAGTGTTCCTGCCGTCCTACTCCAGTCCTGTCTTCAGTGCTCCTGCCATCCTACTCCAGTCTCAGTCTTACTCCGGTCCATCCTGAGCCGCCCCTCTCGGTACCGGCTACCGTGGTACTCGAACCCCTGGGCCTGCTCCTAACGGTCCCTGTATAGGGGTCGGTTCCACCTGGCAGCTCGCCCGGGGCCCCTCGGTGCCACGGCCCAGAGGGTCCACTCTCGGAGCTCCCGCTCCTGACCACCCACGCTAACACAAGGCCCACCTGGCCTGCCTGGGATTTAGTCTCTTAGCTGACTCTAGGTAGGTTAAGTTTTTGTGGTCTGTAATAACAGTGACCTTGTGTTTGGCACCTTCGAGGAAGTGGCGCCATTCCTCGAAGGCCCATTTGATCGCCAATAATTCTCAATTACCAATGTCATAGTTTCTCTCCGTGGTAGAGAATTTGTGGGAGAAAAACGCACACAGGCGAAGCTGAGTGAGGGATGCAGTGCCTTGCGATAGCACTGCTCCCACTCCGACCTCGGAGGCATCCACTTCCACAACAAATGGGCGGTTTAAGTCCGGTTGCACCAAAACCGGGTTGGCCACGAAGCACTCTTTCAGTGTGGAAAATGCCTGAATAGCCTCAGGATTCCAATTGGTCACGTCCGCCCCTTTTCGGGTAAGGTCCGTGAGTGGCTTGGCAATCTCCGAGAAACCCCTGATAAACTTGCGGTAGTAATTCGCGAATCCCAAAAACTGCTGCAGCGTCTTCAGCGATTTGGGTTGCACCCAAGCCTTAATAGGTTGAATCTTGGCAGGATCCATGCGAAACCCCTTGCCTGAGACCATGTATCCTAAAAACTGTACCTCTTCGGCAAAGAAAACACATTTTTCCAGTTTCGCAAACAAAGAGTGTTCTCGCAGTCTCTGCTGCACCGACCTGACGTGTTGAGTATGTGTCACAGGGTCAGCAGAGTAAATCAAAATGTCATCAAGATACACGACGACATACACCCCACAAATGTCTCTGAAAACATCATTGACGAAGTGTTGAAATACTGCAGGCGCGTTACTGAGTCCGAACGGCATTACCAGGTATTCAAAGTGACCAAGAGGTGTATTAAAGGCCGTTTTCCATTCGTCACCGTTTCTTATGCGGACCAGATTATATGCCCCCCGGAGGTCAAGTTTAGTAAACCAGTGGGCTCCCAGTAGCTGATTAAACAGATCAGGAATGAGTGGAAGCGGATACTGGTTTTTTACAGTAATAGCGTTAAGCTCACGACAATCTATACATGGTCTGAGTCCACCATCTTTTTTTCCTACAAAGAAAAACCCAGCCCCTACAGGTGAAGTGGAGGGTCTAATAAAACCTTTTTGCAGGCTGTCTGCTATGTAGTCATTCATGGCTACACGCTCAGGACCAGAGAGGTTAAATATTCTCCCCTTAGGGAGGCGGGCACCTGGGACCAAGTCGATAGGACAGTGATACTCTCTATGAGGTAGTTTCTCAGACTCCACTATGGAGAAGACATCTTCATAATCTCTGAGCGCATATGGAATAGAGGGGTTTTTAATTTTAACTTGGTTCACTGACAGTGACATACAGTTACTCTGACACCGTGGACTCCAGCGCACGATATCACCTAAGCGCCAGTCAATAACCGGATTATGCTGGTGCAACCATGGCATGCCTAACATAACCGGATTAGATAAATTATGTAGAACAAAAAATGATATCTGTTCGTTGTGTAATGCCCCCACTGACATAGTAATGTCTGCAGTAACAAACTCCACTCCACCCTGGATAATGGATGTACCATTGATCGCAGTGGTCTGAATAGGGGCATTAAGTCTTAGCAGTGGTACACAGAGATTCCTTGCGAGCAAAAAATCCATGAAATAGCCCGCAGAACCACAATCCACATAAGCCTTCACATACAGGGATTTATTAGAAAATGAGTGTGAGATGGGTAACAAAAGTTTAGCCGCATTTGCGGGCAATACCTGAGCCTCTGGGCCAGCACGACCAGAGCTGCCCAGAGGCCGACGTCCCAGGAATGTGGATCTCTGACGCTCAGCATTTCCCTGGCCTCCAGGCTGCAGCATGCTGGTGTAGGAAGATGGGAGTGTTCCTTCAGGCTGTGCTCTGGAGCAGGTGTTAGGCCAGGAAATCAGCTCAGACAGAAGAAGAAAAAAAAAAATTCAGGAGACTGCTTTTATATATGGTGAACATATACACAAAAAGCAAGTTTTTTTTCCTTGTATTATTTTGGGCCGGATATAATGTAACGTCCGTCTGCGGTCTGGGCTGCAGCCAGACAACACCCCGAGAAACACTGATACCCTTTACCCCTATACAGGGATCTGGATTTATAGCAGAGCCCAGGAGGTGCTGTCTGAATAGGAGCAGTGTCCAGAGCAGGACGGTCGCCAGAGAGGGAGTTCCAATACAGGACAAAAACGTGGTAGTATCCGGGTCTAAACCAGTCGGGCAGCAGGGTACAAAAACGTTAGGCAGAAGCAGAGTCAGAAGTCCAGGCCAAGGTCTGAGTCATAACCAGGAGGGCAGCAGAGATACAGAATCGTTAGGCAGAAGCAGAGTCAGAAGTCCAGGCCAAGGTCAGAGTCATAAATCAGGAGGGCAGCAGAGGTACAGAATCGTTAGGCAGAAGCAGAGTCAGAAGTCCAGGCCAAGGTCATAGTTATTCAACTATAGCAAGTAACACACAGGGGAACCAAGAATATATCCGGCGGCTTGCAAGACCATTCCCAAGGTATTTGAGGGATCAGGTCACACCTCACAGGTTCCCGGACTGCTGATGTCATCAGTACCGCCCCAGGACCAGGCCAGATGATGATGCAGTAACCTTCTGATGACTGACAGAGGGGAGGAGCCTGCGCCCACCAGATGCCTGCACAGGTGCCCTTACTCTGTCAGCACCATAACTCACGGGCGAGTCACGGCGCCTCCTAGTGACCGCGCCCAGAACAGCAGACCCCGAATTAAAAGGCAATGTGACAGACCGGCGCCTCCTAGAGGCTAAAGCCGGGACAGTAGGCCCTGAGTCTGATGCGACGGAACCACGGCCCCTCCCAGTGGCCGAGGCAGGAACAGCCGTCCCTGAGTCTGACGACGAAGTGGCGGTCCGGCGCCTCCTAGTGGCCGCGATCGGAACAGCAGGCCCCAAGTCTGGCGGCGACGTGACACCGGCAGCCAGAACGAGCTGCAAAGCCACCAGGGAGGTAAAAAGGATGGTTTTACCAGTTATAGGGCGTGCTGGGTCTGCTGGACAATTGTTTCTCCAAGGATCATTGTGGATACAGGGACCTCATTGCTTACTGATCAGGCACCAGGAAGCCCTGGATGAGATCTGGAGTTTCCGCTGTAGAGTCTCTGATACTTGCCTGGAGTTCATCCTGAGCCATCTGATTCATGAATACAATGCCAGTCCTGTAGTGAACATTGGCACCGATGTATAATGAAGCTCTGCAGATTCCCGAGGGCTGGTTAACTCTTCAGCCACTGCACAGGTCTCTGCTGATGTCAGGGGGTGGTCTCACGGTCCCCCTGACTATTGTGCTCAGTGCTATAATTGTGTCCCCTTTATGTTGAGGGCTGGTCCTGGCCTATGAATGGCTGATAACAGGGACCCATAGCTGCAGCACTGGAGTAGCGTGGGGGAGGGCGGTCCGCCCCAGGCGGCATGTGTGTGGGGGCGGCGCAGCAGCATGACAGCTCCTCGGCTGCTTTTAGGAAAGGCCCCAGCAGCCGTGTTGCTATGGTAACACTGTAGGACTACATTACCCGTCATGCCTCGGGCGTGCGTTCCTGGTATGACAGGAGGCTATGTGGAGGAGGCTATGTGGGCTCATACTGTATATAGGAGGCTATATGCAGCCTCATACTGCATATAGGAATTGATGTACAGGCTCATACTGTATATAGGATAAAGTGCAAATATATCCCAAATACTGGAAAAAATTCTTCAAAGGCTCAACTCACTGGAAATATAGTAGCAAAAAAAATCTCATAAATGAGCTATTAAGCATCACAAGAGATCAAAATTGGAGTTTTTCAAGCTAAATAATTTATTTAGAATAATTAACAGAGCATAAATGCTAAATGCAAGTTACAGCAGACATAAACACAATATAAGTAAACCAGCACCTTGACAGTTAATAAAGTTTTTATCTGTATAAAACATGTAGTTTCTTTGCTTTCCTTTCACAAATAGAATGCATAGTAAACCGCAAACTCCCCATTTACATAATATGTATGCCCAGATATGGTTTTGCATACAATAAGTGCCCAGAGTAAACTGCTGAATATAAAGTGCATAAGTGCCTTGTATCAAATAAGCCTGGTAGGAGTTAAGTGTACACAGAGTAAAAACTGTCTATACAAATTCCAGAGTAAGATACAAGGACTGCATTAGAAAGTAACAACTTACATGTGTAGTGTATGTCTCTGTAAAACCTGCCGCCCCTACGCGCATCACACCGCAGCTTCCTCAGGAGGCGTGGTTTACAAGTGCCCCGGATCTAGTTTATATAGTGCGGTCAACCAATAAACCGCTCTCCCTAATAAAGCTTGTAAAATTCAGGACCTGCGCTGTAGTGTCCACAATGACGTCAATAGTATCCAGTTCTAAACGTCCACAGCATTATCGGCGCATGCGCTGTTGAGTCCCCACTATGAACAGGGAGTCTATGATCAGCGCTCATCAGCATGAAAGCGGCTCAAGCTGCAAAACAGCCAGAGACAACCACATACCAGACTGAGCACGTCAGACGGCTCCTAGGGAGGACAGAACTGGGCATGCGCTCAAGTGAGGACAAGAAAATAAAATAATTATGAAGAATAATAATCACTACTTAAAGTGATAGCAAGTGTTGAAAGTGAGGGGATAAAACATAATGATGCTGAAATAATTATAGCGGTGTGTATGAACCATTAAAGTGAATATGCCTGACATAGAGTGCAAAGGCACACACATATGTGTCAATTATAAGCACACTATGCAAGCAATAAATTTTTTTTTTAACAATTAGCATAATGTGTATGCAGGCTATATGAAAGTGTATGTGCATCATATAACTATAACAACTATATATCATGTCTCTGTTAAAAAACAAATGTATATAAAAATAACACATGGCATTCAATACATACATCAAATATCATATCATAAAGTAATTATACACACAATTATGTATAATGCATAATACATAGCACAAATACACAAAGAAAATTGTGAAAAAAATAAAAAATGAGTGAAAAAAATATATATAAAAATAAAACAAATAAAAATGTAAATGAAATAAACAAATTAAAAAAGAAAAAATGAATAAAAATGTGAACAAATAATATGAAATATTGAAGACCCAATGGGTACGAAAAGAGCCGTAGATTTCTTGTGAGAGGAGTGTTTCTTCATAAAATCTTGAAATGCCCTCAACAATGAATTCCATGCCAGATCATATATTGCGATGCGAAGATAGAGAACTGGAGTATAAGCACAGGAAAAATTAATTAAAAACAGAAAACTAAAACCAAGACTAAAAAGATACCCATACGATTTTTACAGAAAGGACCCAAAACCATTTCTCTCATTCAATCATTTTTTTTTTTGCTACTGTATATAGGAGGCTATGTGCAGGCTCATACTGTATATAGGAGGTAAACACTGCATTCAGGAGGCTATATGTGGGTGCTCATACTGTATATAGGAGGCTATATGCGGCCTCATACTGTATATAGGAAGCGAAATACAGGCTCATACTGTACATAGGAGGCTATATGTGGCCTCATACTGTATATAGGAAGCGATGTGCAGGCTCATACTGTGTATAGAAGGGTAAATGCAGCCTCATACTGTATATAGGAGGAAAATACTGTATTCAGGAGGCTATATGTGGCCTCATACTGTATATGGGAAGCGATGTGCAGGCTCATACTGTATATAGGAGGCTATATGCGGCCTCATACTGTATGTAGGAGGCTATATGCGGCCTCATACTGTATATAGGAGACTATATGCGGCCTCATACTGTATATAGGAGGCTATATGCGGCCTCATACTGTATATAGGAAGCGATGTGCAGGCTCATACTGTATATAGGAGACTATGTGCAGACTCATACTGTATATAGGAAGCGCTGTGCAGGCTCATACTGTATATAGGAGGCTATATGCGGCCTCATACTGTATATAGGAAGCAATGTGCAGGCTCATACTGTATATAGGAGGCAATTCAAAAGCAGGAAATATCCAGCTACAGATCCAGGGAAAAATTGTTAAAAACAAAAAATGAAGGAGGGCGATAAAGTGGCGCCTGTGTAAGGCCTCTTTCACACATCCGGTTTTTGTCATCCGGCACGATGCGGCAAAATTTTTAATAACCGGATCCAGCACCAGATCCGGTTTTGTCCCATAAGCTTTCATGGGCGCCGCATCGTGCCGGATGGTTATGCGTCGTGTCCGGTTGTTGCCGGACACGGCATAAATTAGCCGTCCGGTATCTGCAAAAAACGTTCCCTGCAATGCTTTTTGTCAGCGCCGGAACGGCTTTTTCCGCAGCGCATGCCCGGACTCTGTGAATGTTAACCCCACAAGTGCCCGGCGAGAGAGAGAGAGATCTCTCTCTGTCACCCGGACACTTGTGAGAGATCTCTCTCGCCGGGCACTTGTGGGGTTAACACTCACAGTGTCTGGGTGAGAGAGAGAGAGAGATCTCTCTGTGGGGTTAACCCCACAAGTGCCCGGCAAAAGAGAGAGATTCTCTTGCCTGGACACTAAGTGTTAACCCCCCATGTCTCTCTCTCTCCACCCCCCTCTCCTCTCCTCCCCTCACCTCCCTTTCAGCAGCTGTCTCATTGGCTGCCTCTGTCCACCTCGTCCTGCGGCTCCTTTAATAATGTCCGAGCCGTATCGTCTCGCCGCACACACATCCGGTGTCACCAGGGGTGGATTAAGGGTAGCCAGGGCCCGGGGCAGTTCAGACCCTGTGGGCCCCCCTCGTCACGTGACGGGGGTCACGAATCGTAGAGCCACACTCTACATAGAGAATAATGGGGCCTCCGACACCGACCTCCACCCGCAGAGCCACACTCCACATAGAGAATAATGGAGCCTCCAGCACCGACCTCCACCCGCAGAGCCACACTCCACATAGAGAATAATGGGGCCTCCAGCACCGACCTCCACCCGCAGAGCCACACTCCACATAGAGAATAATGGGGCCTCCAGCACCGACCTCCACCCGCAGAGCCCCACTCCACATAGAGAATAATGGGGCCTCCAGCACCGACCTCCACCCGCAGAGCCACACTCCACATAGAGAATAATGGAGCCTCCGACACCGACCTCCACCCGCAGAGCCCCACTCCACATAGAGAATAATGGGGCCTCCAGCACCGACCTCCACCCGCAGAGCAGCACTCCACATAGAGAATAATGGAGCCTCCGACACCGACCTCCACCCGCAGAGCCTCACTCCACATAGAGAATAATGGGGCCTCCAGCACCTACCTCCACCCGCAGAGCCCCACTCCACATAGAGAATAATGGAGCCTCCGGCACCGACCTCCACCCGCAGAGCCGCACTCCACATAGAGAATAATGGAGCCTCCAGCACCGACCTCCACCCGCAGAGCCCCACTCCACATAGAGAATAATGGGGCCTCCAGCACCGACCTCCACCCGCAGAGCCACACTCTACATAGAGAATAATGGAGCCTCCAGCACCGACCTCCACCCGCAGAGCCGCACTCCACATAGAGAATAATGGGGCCTCCAGCACCGACCTCCACCCGCAGAGCCACACTCCACATAGAGAATAATGGGGCCTCCAGCACCTACCTCCACCCGCAGAGCCGCACTCCACATAGAGAATAATGGGGCCTCCGACACCGACCTCCACCTGCAGAGCCGCACTCCACATAGAGAATAATGGAGCCTCCGACACCGACCTCCACCCGCAGAGCCGCACTCCACATAGAGAATAATGGAGCCTCCAGCACCGACCTCCACCCGCAGAGCCGCACTCCACATAGAGAATAATGGAGCCTCCGACACCGACCTCCACCCGCAGAGCCGCACTCCACATAGAGAATAATGGGGCCTCCAGCACCTACCTCCACCCGCAGAGCCGCACTCCACATAGAGAATAATGGGGCCTCCGACACCGACCTCCACCCGCAGAGCCGCACTCCACATAGAGAATAATGGGGCCTCCAGCACCTACCTCCACCCGCAGAGCCACACTCCACATAGAGAATAATGGAGCCTCCAGCACCGACCTCCACCCGCAGAGCCACACTCCACATAGAGAATAATGGGGCCTCCAGCACCTACCTCCACCCGCAGAGCCGCACTCCACATACATGGCTGCTCTCTGTGCTGTGCGCACAGGACCTGTGATGAGGTCACAGGAGGGGAGGAGACAGGGGTCACATGATCGGGGGCCCTGACACCTTACCTCCTGTGATCTCATCACAAGCCTTTGCACGCTACCAGCAGCATCAGCGTTCACGCTACTTGTAGATGCTGCTGGTAGCAGAGCACATAATGCCGCCCCCACGGTCACTCACTTTTAGGTGGGGAGAAGATGGAGTGCCATTGCAGCAGCCAGCAGGAATGTGGTGGGGGCCCCCTTAGAAGCTCTTGTGGTGGGGGCCCCGGGGCTGAAGCCCCGCCTGTCCTGCCTATAATCCGGCCCTGCGCGGTGGCGGATTATAATGGGGCAATTTACTGGCCTGGGCTGTGGGCCCCTTAACCCCACTGGGCCCGGGGCAACTGCCCAAATTGACCTCATTATAATCCGCCACTGGGTGTCACGGCTGCAGGCCGGATCCGGCGGCCCGGCTTTTCGCCGCACGCCGCCGGACCCCACACACCGGATGTGTGAAAGTAGCCTAAAAGGTTTTGTAACTGCTGCGACTCTAGATACCAACCACAAGGAAATCGAAAGGATTATAAATATTTGTGATAGACTCACGCTGAAAAAACCAAGATGTGGGAGAAAAGCTAGTCACTTATTAATGAGACAAATAGAAGAATATTTAATAGGTAAAACCTGACAAGAATAAACAATAAACTGCAGTTAACCCAATCGTGGGGATAAATAGCTGAGAAATAAACAGTGATTAGTATATCTTAATGAATATATTGCAACTCGCCCAGTACAAAGCTGTGAAAAAAATGGTAGTTAATGGAAATAGTAAGTATTGCACTCAAACAGTTGATTAACCAAGGAGAGATGGCATGTACCCGAATAGAATTCTCCTAGAAGTAAAGGGTTAATATGTACATAGAACACAATTGGGTGAAAATATTAAATGGTCATAAGCAATATGTCCCGGACCTGAAGAAAGAAGCTGAGTTTTCTGAAACGCGTTGGTTTCGACCCTTTTTGCCACCTGTACCTCCATCTAGCAGCAGTTACGCGGCACCATGTGATCCACCGCGTCACACAGCTCCTGCTCCTACTGCACATCTGCCGGGATGCAGCTATCGACCAGAGTGACCGGATCCCTGCCGACAGCTGGAGCGCAGGAGCGCTGGTCTCACACTACACCTCGGCATATCGCCGCATCTCCCAGGTCCGACCTTTACTGCACCAGCCAGAACGCAGTCACCGGATTCTACGCAGACCATCAGAGGTATTGTGAGTAGCAACACTCACATACAACTATATATGGTGAAATCACCTTGTACTGTTCAGCGCTCTATTTCACAGGGCACGAGCCCTCCACTCATTGGAGAAAGTACTTGGTGTATCCGTCATCGGCCGGGGCAGCTCTCCCCACGGCTATAGACATTGGAATATTTTATGAATGCAGGTTTATACCAAGCATTATCTATGGACTAAGGATATAATCACACTCTTTATGTCGGGACATATCGCTCATGACCATTTAATATTTTCACCCAATTGTGTCTTCTGTGTACCAATTAACCCTTTACTTCCTGCTGCTCTTATTTGCAGCCTCTAGGAGAATTCTATTCGGGTACATGCCATCTCTCTTGGTTAATCAACTGGTTGAGTGCAACAAAACTTAATGGAAATAGTAATTACCATTTTTTTTTCACCGCTTTGTACTGGGCGAATTGCAATATATTTATTAAGATATACTAATCACTATTTATTTCTCAGCTATTTATCCCCACGATTGGGATAACTGCAAATTATTGTTTATTCTTGTCAGGTTTTACCTATTACCGTATATACTCGAGTATAAGCCGACCCGAGTATAAGCCGAGGCACCTACTTTTGCCACGAAAAACTGGGTAAACTTATTGACTTGAGTATAAGCCGGGTGTGCATTGACCACTCATCCCTACCGTGGTATGCATGTTTCCCCCGTCCCTGTCATTGTATGCATGGCTCCTTATCCCCTATCTTTGTATGTATGATTCCTGTTAAGAAAAAAACCATCCTATTTACCTGCCTGCGCGCCGTCGGTGGCACTGCATCTTGTTCCGGCCATATAACATGGATAATTCTTGGTAATGACAGTGAATATTTAGAACATTCATTACTGTGCACTTTATACACATTATACATTCCTGCAGCTCAGTGGCGTAGCAACTGTTTGTGGCGCCTGGGGCGGTCGAAAAATTTGCCGCCCCTTTGGTCGTTGATATTCCGGAAGCATCCGAAGAGCCCACACTACACTCAAAGATCTAATTTTTAGTCTACTACTAACTCTGCTGTTATTATTTCTAATTTTCTAGACTTTCATCTTCTTGCAGTTCTCTATATATATGTATGTGTTAGCTTGATGACCCTACTGAACCTCCACCACTGCCCTGCATAGAGCCGCACCATAAAACAGTGTAAGGAGACCCACGTGTCCTCCCCCTGCACAGACCCACAGTGCACTCCCTACAGAGCCATCATGTTCTCCCCTTGCACAGCCCCCCATGTCCTCCCCTACACAGCCTCCCCATGTACCCCCCAGCACAGTCTCCCATGTCCTCCCCTACACAGCCTCCCCATTTACCCCCCCTGCACAGCCCCCCATGTCCCTCCTACAGAGCCCCCATGTCCTCCCATGCACAGCCCCCCCATGTCCTCCCCTGCACAGCCCATGTCCTCCCCTACAGAGTCCCCCCATGTCCTCCCCTACAGAGTCCCCATGTCCTCCCCTACAGAGTCCCCCCATGTCCTCCCCTACAGAGTCCCCCCATGTCCTCCCCTACAGAGTCCCCCCATGTCCTCCCCTACAGAGTCCCCCCATGTCCTCCCCTACAGAGTCCCCCCATGTCCTCCCCTATAGAGTCCCCCCATGTCCTCCCCTACAGAGTGCCCCCCATGTCCTCCCCTACAGAGTCCCCCCATGTCCTCCCCTACAGAGTCCCCCCATGTCCTCCCCTACAGAGTCCCCCATGTCCTCCCCTACAGAGTCCCCCCATGTCCTCCCCTACAGAGTCCCCCCATGTCCTCCCCTACAGAGTCCCCCCATGTCTTCCCCTACAGAGCCCCCCATGTCCTCCCTCTACAGAGCCCCCCCATGTCCTCTCCCTACAGAGCCCCCCCCATGTCCTCTCCCATACTGTATATAGGGCTCAGGATGAACTCCAGGCAAGTATCAGAGACTCCACAGCGGAAACTCCAGATCTCATCCAGGGCTTCCTGGTGCCTGATCAGTAGGCAATGAGGTCCCTGTATCCACAATGATCCTTGGAGAAACAATTGTCCAGCAGACCCAGCATGCCCTATAACTGGTAAAACCATCCTTTTTACCTCCCTGGTGGCTTTGCAGCTCGTTCTGGCTGCCGGAGCCTGCAGCTCTTCCTGTCGAGTGATCACGTGGTACTGCTCATTAAGGTAATGAATATGCGCTCCACGCCTAAGGGAGCGGAGAGGCGTGCAGGCATGTGAGTATGGTGTGCTGGAAGCTGGTGGCCTCTGTGACCTGCTGCTCCCCTACTCTCCCGGCTTTCTGGGACCGTGACTCGTGTACAAGCCAAGGGGGGGTGTTTACAGCACAAAAAAAGTGCTGAAAAACTCGGCTTATACACGTATGTATACGGTAAATATTCTTCTACTTGTCTCTTTAATAAGTGACTACCTTTTCTCCCACTTCTTGTTTTTTCGAGTCTATCAAATATTTAAAAACAAAAAATATATTGAAAAAATGTTCAAAAACCCATAAAGAAAATGATGTGTCAGACTTTCTCTTGATGAAATGTATCACTCTGCGGTGGATTAGGCTGTGAAGCTGGTGAAAATACCGAGAGGAGAGGGCTTCAGTGACATGACTACTGAAGACGGAAACACCCTTCAGCAAGTGAAGAAGAGGATGAGGAACAGTTTGAACAACGGGTTTAAGAAGAGGAGGAGGTTGGCCTAACACTTGATCGACTTGTAATCATGGTCATAATGGACAATGTACTTCATCGATTGGCTGAGGAATAGGACTTCCGTATGGTTCATAAGAAGCAGAACCAGCATCTCTCCATGACTATGTTCATCACTCGAACAAGAGGTTGGTTACGCATTTAGTGGTAGCAAAAGTTACGGATGAGGCTGAAGATACTACTGCCTCACCTGAAGAAGCTCCTGATGAAGTGGTGCCAATAGGAGAGCTGTAATGCTCTTCCATGCTGTGCAGTACAGTACTGTACATTCATCCCATTTTCATCACCTTCAATCATCAGTACTACACAGATAATTCATCATCTTCATCATGTAGAATTTGTTTAAGAACATAAGTAGTGTTTATAAAAAGGTGCAAAAGGTTAATAAGGAACTGGGGTCATTTAATAAGGGACTGGTAATGATAAATAAGTGTGTGGGAGGGGTTTGAAAATCCTTAAAATATATAAATGCTAAAATAAATGTAAATTTCTTACTTGGCGGATTTTCAACTATCGTGTTGGAGGTTTAGAATGTAATGCCCGCGATAAGTGGGGGATCATTGTGTGTGATTGCTGTGGATTATATTCACTTTTTGCAGTGGTTTTGAGGCTCTTTTTAAGGCAGATTCCAGGCAGAATTTAAAACCAATTGGGGGCAATATGAAAATAACACCTGACACCAGATAAAAAGGGGAGAAGTTGACTCAATCTTTGCAAAGTATGTCTCTGTGCCACACTAAGCATGGAGGACATAAAGAGAAGATGAGAACTGTGAGGACTTGAGAACCAAAATTGTTGAAAGATATCAACAATCTCAAGGTTGGGCGTGGCTATGCCGTGAACGGAAGAGGACGCTGGCTAGGAGAGCTCCTCATCATCCTGCTGGATCCTGGACCCTATATAAGATATAGTTTGTGACGCCACCTGTGGTATTCGGCAATTGATAGCCGACGCTGCTTAAAAAGACCGCTGAGGCTGATGGTGATGCAGCAGAGTTGGTACAGCTCTCCACAGGTAGAGCTAAGTCCCAGGGCAATTATATTATAAAAGATGGTGATGATGGATGTAATGCAGGGCTGAGGTGATGCAGCAAATAAACAGGAGAACACAGCGGGGTGCAGTCTTTACGCTTTTACTCACATTTTGAGTTGCAAACCAGGGCACTGAGTACAGATGGTAATGGAGATCCAGCCAGCCTGGAAGCAATTTAGGATCCACTAAGCCAGATGGGTTGGAGGCCTCCTTTCTGCGCTTTTCCATGAGGTCTAAAGCTATGCTCAGTCCTCTGTTCCTTACGGTTCTTTAGTCCTTGCCTGTATGGCAGGCAGCTTGAGCCTTTCACAGGTGTCACTCCTTCGTGGTGGCTCCGGCTCTGGTATGCTGCTCTGCGTTCAGGTGTGTGATGGGGTCAGGAGGCCTGCAGTCTCCTGCCTTCCGGATTTGGCTGCTGGGACTGTTGTACCCGTGCAGCCACGGACTCTGGCGTCCAGTGTCAAGCGCTCTTCGCTGGGGTGAGCTTGGTCACAGCTCCAAACTTAATGTGTATGGCTGTGTAGCACTATAGCACCTTATATTACTGGGTCATATTATAGTAATTTATATCTTGGCATATTTTAGTATATGTAAACTTTCATTTGTATTTATCCCTCATATTTTGCAGTACTCTGCAATTCATCCATAGCACTGCAGTACTTTTTGTATAACATTATTTCTTGGTTATACTTGTATATTCATTTATTTTCAATGTGCATAGTATGTTTTGTCCTCTAGCACTTTATAGTACTGAATCATTTACAGTGGATTTAATTCTATATCTTGCAATACTTTTCACTTTTGCACAATTTTTGTTTTACAGCACTATAGCACTTTTTAGTGCAATTTTTAGAATATTATGGTAGTACTTTCCACAATATTATTGTCTACACTATATATTTAACTTACACATTATTAATAGAAAAAAGTTTTTTGAGCGAAAAAAATGTTTAAAAAAGTTTTTTGAGCGATATATTTTAGCACTTAGCATTTTTTTTACATATTTTGTATTTATTTTTTTCTGGTGCTGATATTATACAAATTTTGGCAAGATGTATTGATTTATTTATTGTATGTATTCAGATTTTATATTTTAGCACTTAGCACTTTTTGATATATATTTTGTATTCTATTTTTTGTGTTTATATTATACTAATTTTGGCAAGATGTATTGATATATTTATTATTCAGATTTTTATGTCATCACATTATAATTTGGTATACAATATATATATTTATAATTTTGGCTTTCCATCATTTTTTCATGCTGGATCCGTTTTTTCTCATAGACTTGTATTAGTGACAGATTGTGACGGATGGCCACACGTTTCATCCGTCGTCCAACGGATCCGTCAGAAAATCTCTGTCCGTCGGCCGGAGACATGGGACAGATGAACGTTTTTTGTGTACGTCGAAAAGTCGGATAGCGACGGATTCCGTCTTTTAAAACTGAGCATGACAGGAATCATTTTTCTTCCTTTATTTTAACCCCTGCGGCTGCTTTTTCTATTCTGGCACAAAATCCTCTCTCTCTCTCTCTCTCTCTCTCTCCAGAATTCTGTTTCTTTAATTCCTACAGCAAGGCTGCTACAACGGATCAGTCATAAAAACGGATCCAGTGCATCAGTTTTTTGCAATATACGCAGGATCCGTCCACTTGACGGATCTGAACACTTTGACGGATTGTGACTGATTGCAAAAGACTGGAGTGTGAAAGGGGCCTTAAGAAGCGAGATGTGGATGAGAAAAGGCGGTGGATCCGTTGCCAACCGTTAATTGACGGAATCCGCCAACGGATCCTCCTTTTTATACTGAGCATGCCCGAATGAATGTCCTTTCATGATATTTAACCCCAAATCCCACTCTGGCAGCTAAATATCTCTCTCTCGTGAAACAGGCCTTACTTTAAATTTCATGCACTAGCGTCTAAAGCGGATCCGTACAAAAAACGGATCCAGTTGCATCCGTTTGCCACAAAACGGAAACGGATCCGTTTTTGCACACTGGCGGATTTTGACTAACGCCAGAAAACTGAAGTGTGAAACAGGCCTAAGAGAAAGAAAAGACTCAATCTGAGAAGAGGTCACCTATAAGGTACCAGGATGTACATTTTTAGCTATTGGTACTGACTGCGTCTCATCAGTACTATGGTTCCTGTATAGTCCACAGTCTGATAAAGACTGATAACTCCCAGCATCTCCTTACCATTGTTAAGGACATACTGGGAGTTGTAGGTTCATGAGATACAAATGTATATGGGCTTGACTTAGAAGGATTCAGCTCATCAGTTATTAATCACATGATGTCATAGACCTAATGGAAAAGGGAAGAATTAGCTGGGTAGAGATGCAAAATGGGCGCCTTCGGCTTCATCTGCCTTGGGCACCCAAAATACTTTGTTTCAGCCCTGGTAACGGATAAAGCAAAATCCTACATGACCTATCAGTGTTCTACGATTTGGGTTGAGGACACTTATTGTATGTGGGCTGGTGAATTTTGTGTGCCAGGGCTGCTTTTTAGTCCCAACTCGGCCCTGAATCCCCTCGTGTATCTGAATGGGAGGAAGAGTGTGAACTTGTGCTAATTGTGCAGTCACACTTTGTCATCTCTGCTCCGTCCTGTCTTCCAGCGCAGGGTTAAATTGCTCTGACTTCATATCTGGCTTCATGGCTTGATCATAGATGCTGGATCCTGATCCCCAACAAAATATCACCAACCGAAGATTGTGAAAGAAACACACAAAACACTTTTATTGGATGTTAAATTGACCAAATTTTATTCCAAATCTCATCATTATTATTTCTTTCAGTGTCTGAAATTTAGAATCAGCCAATTACTATGAAAGAGACACTGAAAATGGCAGAACCCCCGACTCACGAAGAATCGTCCTTCAGCACTCAGGAGAGGAAAAACCCCCTGTGGTGGAAACCTCTAGGGAACCATGGCTGCAGGACTGCCCTTCCCTTGGGCTTAGAAGGTTAGTGCCAACATGTAACAGCAAATTGTACCTGAATTTGTACATTGTGTCATATTTGTTTTGGAGAAGCCTAATGCGACCTCTCCAGGCCGTACACATAAAGTGAAGGCGGCCAGTACCGGACGTGAGGGAGATCTGGCTGCAACATCTGTCACCCCATTGATCTGGCTGGCTAGGCGGTATGGCTGATCTGGCTGGCTAGGCGCTATGGCTGATCTGGCTGGCTAGGCGGTGTCCCCTTCCTCCCATTGTGGAGTGATGAAGCTCCAGGTCTCCAGACACATCAAGTATGGCTCCGTCTACGGCTGAATGACTTGTGGTTCTGGAATCTTCTCCTGCATCATAGATGCATGTGTTTATGACATCAGCGCAGTTGCCATAGTTATCACAGGTGTTTTATACTGTGGTTTCATTGGCTAGAAAGTCCCTCTCAGTGTTCCAAAGAATTAACCCTTGAATGACTGGTATTGTGCCTTTCTCCAGAAGCCTGTAAAATAAACTTGTCACTAGACAGGACCATTATCATTATTATATTTTAAAGTTGCCCCAACCAAAGTCTAATAAGTGAGCGCATCTAGAGTTGATGTGTAACAAGCGCAATCATTCCATTAAGCCCTACTAAATGCATAAATGCACAATATGAGAACAGAGCAGTCTCATAGAAAATTAATGATACCAAGGTAAATGCAGTTAGATAAAGGATGCTATATAGGGGCTCATACTGTATATAGGAGCTATATGGGGACTCACACTGTATATAGGAGGCAAACACTGTATTCAGGAGGCTATATGTGGGCTCATACTGTATATAGGAAGCGATTTGCAGGCTCATGCTGTTTATAGGAAGCGATGCGCAGGCTCATACTGTACATAGGAGGCTATATGTGGATGCTCATACTGTATATAGTAGGCTATATGCGGCCTCATACTGTATATAGGAAGTGATGTACAGGCTCATACTGTATATAGGAGGCTATGTGCAGGCTCATACTGTATATAGGAAGCAATGTGCAGGGTCATACTGTATATAGGAGGCAAAAACTGTATTCAGGAGGCTATATGTGGGTGCTCATACTGTATATAGGAGGCTATATGCGGCCTCATACTGTTTATAGGAAGCGATGTGCAGGCTCATACCGTACATAGGAGGCTATATGTGGCCTCATACTTTATATAGGAAGTGATGTGCAGGCTCATACTGTATATAGGAGGCTATGTGGGCTCATATTGTATATAGGAAGCAATGTGCAGGCTCATACTGTATATAGGAGAATATATGCGGCCTCATACTGTGTATAGAAGGCTATATGCGGCCTCATACTGTATACAGGAGGCTATGTGGGCTCATACTGTATATAGGAGGCTATATGCAGCCTCATACTGTATATAGGAAGCGATGTACAGGCTCATACTGTATATAGGAGGCTATGTGCAGGCTCATACTGTATACAGGAAGCAATGTGCAGGCTCATACTGTATATAGGAGGTAAACACTGCATTCAGGTGGCTATATGTGGGTGCTCATACTGTATATAGGAGGCTATATGCGGCCTCATACTGTATATAGGAAGCGAAGTACAGGCTCATACTGTATATAGGAGGCTATATGCAGCATCATACTGTATACAGAAGGCTATATGTGGGTGCTCATACTGTATATAGGAGGCTATATGTGGCCTCATACTGTATATAGGAAGCGATGTGCAGGCTCATACTGTATATAGAAGGCTATATGGGGACTCACACTGTATATAGGAGGCAAATACTGTATTCAGGAGGCTATATGTGGGCTCATACTGTATATAGGAAGCGATTTGCAGGCTCATACTGTTTATAGGAAGCGATGTGCAGGCTCATACTGTTTATAGGAAGCGATATGGAGGCTCATACTGTACTTAGGAGGCTATGTGGATGCTCATACTATTTATAGGAAGCAATGCGCAGGCTCATACTGTACATAGGAGGCTATATGTGGGTGCTCATACTGTATATAGGAAGTGATGTACAGGCTCATACTGTATATAGGAGGCTATGTGCAGGCTCATACTGTATATAGGAAGCAATGTCCAGGCTCATACTGTATATAGGAGGCAAAAACTGTATATAGGAGGCTATATGTGGGTGCTCATACTGTATATAGGAGGCTATATGTGGCCTCATACTGTATATAGGAGGCGATGTGCAGGCTCATACTGTATATAGGAGGCTATGTGGGCTCATATTGTATATAGAAGCAATGTGCAGGCTCATACTGTATATAGAAGGCTATATGTGGCCTCATACTGTATACAGGAGGCTATGTGGGCTCACACTGTATATAAGAGGCTATATGCAGCCTCATACTGTATATAGGAATCGATGTACAGGCTCATTGTCATGATCTCAGTGCGGGTTTGACTCGCACACGTGGGGTTAATGTTTGGAACCAGTGCTGATGACTGGTATTTCTGGGGTTAAAGGTTGTGATCCCAATGCAGGCTTACCTGCACACCTGGGGCTATGATTGTGGCCTCTACCTGGGTCTGGGGGAGGCTTCTTATAGCCTCAGGACGCTCCCATCCCTGTCAGTTATACTCTTGCCCTTGGCATTTGTGTGGTGACCCCTGAGTGTGTTTGTGCTGTGTTCTGGTTACTTGATTCTCTGTGTATGACTCGGTCTGTTCTCTGGATATCGCTTTGGATTCTGCCTGGTACCTTATATGTCTGTTTGGTTTTGATCTCTGCTTGGCCCTGATTATCCGCTCTGTCTCATTCCTGGTACTGTACTGTGATCCTGTGTATGACCTTTGGCTTTGTCTGACCTCCCGTCTGTTTATTCCTCCTGTACCTCGTTTAGCACTGCTTCTGTACTCAGGACACGCGTACTGGCTCTATGAGCAAGTGTAGTGCGGTGTCTCTGACATTATAACTGACCCTTTCAGTTTTTGTTTTTTTTTGTTTTTTTCTGAAGAAAAAAAAAAAAGTGTGTGTTATCCTCATGGATCCCATACAAGCCTTGGCTGATCAGGTCAAGCACCTGACCCAAATGTTCCATAAGCTCAATGTGGAACAACGCACGATGGCCCATACCCAGCAACAGTTGGTGGTTACTGTGCAGGGGGCTGTTGATGCAGGGGCTTCTGGTTCTGGGGGTAGGGATGTGTCATTAGCGTCCCCCGAATCTCCGGTCAAGTTACCAGAACTTTTCTCAGGGGATAAAAAGGAGTTCAGGTTTTTCAGAGAAGGATGCAAGCTTTTTTTTTTCTCTAAGGCCCCGCTCCTCTGGGGATGAGTTCCAGAGGGTTGGGGTCATTATTTCCCTACTTCGGGGGGCTCCGCAAGCATGGGCTTTCTCTCTGTCTTCCTCTGCTCCTGAACGTATGTTAGTGAACGCATTCTTTGAGGCCCTCGGGCACATTTATGATGAACCTGACCGAGTGCGATTGGCAGAGGACATGGTGATGAGTGTCTGTCAGGGGAAACACACAGCTGAGTGGTTTTGTTCTGAGTTCCGCCGCTGGGCGGCAGAGGTCTCTTGGAGCGACGCCGCACTCCGAGGACTCTTTCGCAGAGGCTTGTCCGAGCGGCTGGGTGCCTTGGCGTTACATCCCCCACCTAACTCTCTCGAGGACGCCATGTCAGACCGCAGCCACAAATTTCATGTGGCGGCCGTGATTTTTAGCAGCTGACAGCGTGAAGAGGATTACTGATCGTGCGTCCCACTACAGGGTTCGGCCGTTCTGGCATTTTCCAGAAATGCCCGATGGCCAGTCCGGCCCTGGGTGTGATAAGCTGCAGTAATGTGTTTAGCTTTGGATGCAAATGTGGTAGGGGCCGGGCTTCGGGGGTGGACCACTGCTTACCCTGCGGTGCATGTTTGTGGTCGTCAGGAGGACGACGAATAAAATCCGGAACTGTTACAAGTGAAATCTGTCTCCGCCTCGTCCTTGAAATGCCTGGTATCTGTGTCATCCAGACAGGGTAAGCAGTGGTCCACCCCTGCATGGGGGGCGTTCTGTACACGATTTTTAAACGTTTTCGCGCCGAAAATCGCGGCAAAAATGCTTAAAAATCGCTACGTGGGCACACAGCCTAAGGCTGTGTGCCCACGTAGCATTTTTTTGCGTTTTCGCTGCGATTTTAAATGCACGATTTTGCTGCAAAAACACAAAAAAAAGCATCCCATGCAATCCTATAGCATTCCGCACATGCTTTCCTAATGCTGCGGATTTTTCCGTGGCGGAATTGCATTGCGGAAAGATACGCAGCATGCTCATTCTTTGTGCAGAATCGCGGGAATTCCGCCCATATAGGAATGCATTGTTCTGCTTTCTTTCCGCATGAGGCTATGCTCACCATGCAAAAAGTAAGCAGATTATTTGCGGATTGTACCCACTGTTTGGAAGAGAGGAGATTCTCCTCCAGGCTCTGGGTACCATATACCTGTAAAAAATAGAATTAAAATAAAAATAGTGGTGATATTCTCACCTTCCGATGTCCCTTGCAGCGTCACCAGGCCTCAGCGATGCTCCGGGCAGGTCCCGTTCCAAGTGATGCATTGCGACAATGACCTTTGACGACGTCGCAGTCTCACGACGGACTATTTTATGAATGCAGGTTTATACCAAGCATTAACTATGGACTAAGGATATAATCACACTCTTTATGCCGGGACATATTGCTCATGACCATTTAATATTTTCACCCAATTGTGTGTTCTATGTACCAATTAACCCTTTACTTCCTGCCGCTCTTATTTGCAGCCTCTAGGAGAATTCTATTCGGGTACATGCCATCACTCTTGGTTAATCAACTGGTTGAGTGCAAAACTTAATGGAAATAGTAACTACCATCTTTTTTTCACAGCTTTGTACTGGGCGAATTGCAATATATTTATTAAGATATACTAATCACTATTTATTTCTCAGCTATTTATCCCCACGATTGGGCTAACTGCAAATTATTGTTTATTCTTGTCAGGTTTTACCTATTACCATATATACTCGAGTATAAGCCGACCCGAGTATAAGCCGAGGCACCAACTTTTGCCACGAAAAACTGGGTAAACTTATTGACTTGAGTATAAGCCGGGTGTGCATTGACCACTCATCCCTACCGTGGTATGCATGTTTCCCCCATCCCTGTCATTGTATGCATAGCTCCTTATCCCCTATCTTTGTATGTATGATTCCTGTTAAGAAAAAAAACATCCTATTTACCTGCCTGCGCGCCGTCGGTGGCACTGCATCTTGTTCCGGCCATATAACACGGATAATTCTTGGTAATGACAGTGAATATTTAGAACATTCATTACTGTGCACTTTATACACATTATACATTCCTGCAGCTCAGTGGCATAGCAACTGTTTGTGGCGCCCGGGGCGGTCGAAAAATTTGCCGCCCCTTTGGTCGTTGATAGAGTTGAGCGACTTTTGGTTTTTTAGGGTCGAGTTTCGTTTCGTGAAACCCGACTTTTCCAAAAGTCGGGTCGAGCAAGATCGTCCGATTATAGGGAAAAGTTGGGGTCGTCCCGAAACACGAAACCCAATGTAAGTCAATGGGGAATAAAAGTCGGCAGTGAGAGGAGGAAAGGAAACACACCTACAGTGCCCATTTGAATGCCAAAAGCATCAATTCTTCTTACTTAAGCTTGTCAACCTTAATTAACTTCATAATACAAGTTACGCTCTGAAAAATGGGGGTTATTTGGCTAAAGTTGTGGGGGGGGGGCTGGCTCCAGGTTTTCATGTGCCCTGGGCGAAAGAGCGCCCCTTTAACACATACCAAAACTCATCATGCTCCGATACGGCAGAGAAATAGCGGTATAGTACAATGAAAAATACTTCACTTTTTACATCTCATGACGAGGCCCATCTATTTCTCCATACAGAATCATTGGTCCCATATAATGTTTGAAACAGTATATGATGAGCTCCACATAATGCTACAGTATATGTTGGTCCCCATGGATGAAGCTCCACTGTCTTATGGGCCCAAATAACGCTCCAAACATAATGGGCCCCATTTCTAATGCTCTAGTGTATAATGGGCCCTGTAAATGCTGCTCTAGTGTCTGATGTCCACCTTTGGAATGTTCCAGTGTATGGTGGGCCCCATCTATCATTCTCCAGAGTATAGTGCTCCCCAAAAATTGCTGTCCCAACATTGAAAACAATCAAATAAGTCTCCTCGCTAGGGAATCCCTGTACTAGTCTGGACTCCTCGTCGTCCCCATCTTCCATCTCACTGCACAGTATTTCAACCTTGCAAGTGCTGTGATCCTGAGCAAGCAGGGGGGGCCCACTCGTTGGCGACAGCACTGGCACAGGGCCCCTGATAGTACGGTGGTGTGTCTGATGGCGGGTGGGCCGAACCTGCACTTTCATCTGCAGCTTCCTCTTTGTCACCGTGTAAGATGGAACTGTATATGGGAAGGGTAACCTGAGTTTCATCAGGGTCAGATTCAGGCCGTGTAGCGTGCGAGGGGAATGTAGTGGTCTGGGTCAATGTACCAGCAGATTCATCGAGCAGTGGCTGGGCATCAGTGCACTTGTGTCGCCCCCAGGAGTACGGTCGCCACAGTGGCATTACCTTCCTCCTAGGGAGTGTGATGTCATGCTTGGGAGCAACGAAGGATCTCTCTAGTAGGTTAACTGATTGGGCGGCGTTATTCCCACGAGTCATGACCCTCCAAACAGCGTTCATGAAGGCAAAGTGTTTGTTTTACGTGGGCAGTATGGTTGCAAAGCTGAACCTTAAAGGAATGTCCAGAAGGGCACCAGCAGGAGTGGAGCCTACGGTTAAATTCGACTCCACCTGGGAAACCTCAACCATGCCAGCTACAGAACAGATGCACACATTGCAAGCTTAATTCCGTTAACGAACGAGACTCCGTCATGCCCCGCGGTCCGAGTCCGGCTTACTAGAGGGACACGTGAGGCTCTGGCACATGAGATTGGCCAATAACTGGTGTGTCATGCCCTTACATGTCCGTGGCTGCATGTGCGCTACACTGAAAAGGCCAGCATTTGTCGCTTACAGGTGCAGATAACCCGCTGAACAACGTTAGTGATGGGGATCACTGATTACAATTATTACCCGCGAACGATGATTTCCCAGTAAGTGCAGGTCAACCGCAGTTCCGGAACTAGGCCTAACCGTCATTCCTGAAAAAATTAAAAACTTATGTGTGCAAACCACAGGTGCTGTAGCTTACTTAACAGCTCGCCAGCCGTTCTCACGCCCAGTATGGATTACACGTGATTGCACAAAGGTGAGAAAGGGTACCGTATCCCCAGATAACATGTATGGATAGCGTACACATTCAAAATATATGTCTATACATCAGGAGGCAGGCTCAGACGGTGTTAGGCCCAGTATGGATTGCACGTGATTGCACAAAGGTTAGAAAGGGTACCGTATCCCCGGATAACATGTATGGATAGCGTACACATTCAAAATATATGTCTATATATCAGGAGGCAGGCTCTCTGGAGCTAGAGCCCAGACAGCAGGACAGGGCATAGCTACTGTACATCTTAACCATCATCTTTCAGTTCAATCAATTTGTAGTGGCAGTCCCAGTGAAGGATTTGACAGACCAGACTACACAGCGGAGGAGCAGGGAGAGGTAAACATTGCAATTGCTGGGGCCCTGCCCAAGCAAGGGGGGCACACTCGTGGGCGTCGGTACTGGCCCTGGGCCCCTCATAGTATGGCGGTGTGTCTGACGGCGGGTGTGCACCACCACCGTCAGAGACACTTGATTGCACTATGAGGGACCCTGTGCCAGTGCCCGCGCCCAAGAGTCGGCCCACCCACCTGTCCAGGGCAATGGCACTTGCACGGTTTCAGGTGCTAGGTGGTGACCCCGGCCATTGGGGGGGGCAGCCCAGTTAGGGAGGTTTACAAAGTGGCATATGTTGATGTGGGACATTCAGCTGCTGCAAAAGGCGAAATAGATCAAGTTCGCGGAATAGGAGGATAACCAAAGCAAGCCATTTTTCTGGCAACCTTTGTGTCATCAAGGGAAGGTGGGACAAAATCCTTGGAAACCCATGCATGGTTCATTTTAATGAAGGTTAGATCATCCACATTTTGGGTTGACAGACGGGTCCTTTTTTCTGTCAGGATTGATCCAGCTGCACTGAAGACTCTTTCCGATAGCACACTTGCAGCTGGGCAAGCGAGCTCCTGTAAGGCATATTGTGCCAATTCAGGCCAGGTGTCCAGTTTAGCGGCCCAATAGTCAAAGGGGAATGACCTGTGTGGGAGAACATCGATATGGGAGGAAAAGTAGTTTGTAACCATAGTTGACAACTGCTGTCTCCTGTCACTTTCCATCGATGCAGTATTACCAGTTGTGTGAGTGGTACTTGAAAAATCAGTCCACAACATTGTCATGAAACCCCTGTCTCCAACGCCACTTCTGCTGTGTGCACCACGAACACCTCTGCCAAGCTGCCCCCGGCCCGTACGGCTCGTGTGAGAAACATCACCGCTGCTGTGTGCTGGGAATGCCTCAAGCAACCGATTTACCTAAATTGCTTGAGTTGCTTGTTTATTAGCCAATATTAGGTCAAGGTTCTCCTGTGGCATGATGTTTTGTAATTTGCCTTTATAGCGTGGATCCAGGATGCTGGCCAACCAGTAGTCGTCATTGTTCATCATTTTGGCAATGCGGGGGTCCCTTTTTAGGATTTAGGTAAATGCTTGTTTATTAGCCAATATTAGGTCAAGGTTCTCCTGTGGCATGATGTTTTGTAATTTGCCTTTATAGCGTGGATCCAGGATGCTGGCCAACCAGTAGTAGTCATTGTTCATCATTTTGGCAATGCGGGGGTCCCTTTTTAGGATCTGCAAGGCATAATCTGACATGTGGGCCAATGTTCCCGGTGTCAATGATGCACTGCGAGTGCTGGTTGGATGAGCACTTTCTCGCAAATCCACATCCCTCCAGTCACGCACAAACCCTGTACCAGACCTTACCACGCCAACATTTTCACTTGCCCCACGAGATGCATCCTCCTCCCCTAAGTAATCATCCCCATCATCATCCTCCTCCTCCTCTTCTTCCTCCACCTCGTCCAGGAGAGGTCCCTGAGCAGACAATGGCTGAATGTCATCAATGATTCCCTCCTCGTCAACATTGGCTGCAGACGCCTGCTCCTTAAGGTGCGTCAAAGTTTGCATGAGCAGACGCATAAGTGGGATGCTCATGCTTAGGATGGCGTCGTCTGTGCTTACCAGCCGTGTGCATTCCTCAAAACACTGAAGGACTTTACAGAGGTCTTTTAGCTTCGACCACTGCACACCTGTCAACTCCATGTCTGCTCTCAAAGTGCCTGGCCGTGTATCCTCCCACAAATGCATTATGGCCTGCCTCTGCTCGCACAGCCGCTCAACCATGTGCAGGGTGGAGTTCCACCTTGTTGCAATGTCGATAATGAGGCGGTGGTTGGGAAGGTGGAGCAATCACTGCAGCTTCTGCATACGAATGGAGTGTACAGGCGACCGGCGGATGTGCGCGCACAGTCTTCGCACCTTCTGGAGCAGGGCTGTTAACTCCGGATAATTATTGAGGAAGCACTGCACCACCAGGTTCAAGGTGTGAGCCAAGCAAGGTATGTGGCTGAGTATTGAAAGGGCTATGGCTGCCACAAAATTACGGCCGTTATCACTAACTACCTTGCCTGCCTCAAGATGTACACTGCCCAGCCATGACTCAGTTTGTCGCTGGAAGTACTCGGCGAGCACCTCGGCGGTGTGTCTGTCGCCCAAACACATCATCTGTAACACAGCCTGCTGACGCTTTCCACTAGCTGCTCGATAGGGGGACACCTCGTATGCAACATTGGCAGCTGCAGATGGAGTGCTCGTACGACTGCGCTTTGTGGACGAGCTTTCGCTTCTGGAGGAGGAGGAGGAGGATCGAACGCCTACAGCCAACTGTTTCCTATACCGTGGGCTAGGCAGCACTGTCCCACCACCGCTGTCCCCTGTGGATCCTGCATCCACCACATTAACCCAGTGCGCAGTGATGGACACGTAACGGCCCTGGCCATGCCGACTGGACCATGCATCAGTTGTGAGGTGCACCTTGCCACTCACTGACTGCTTGAGTGCATGGACAATGCGGTCTTTCACATGATGGTGGAGGGCTGGGATGGCTTTGCGAGAGAAGAAGTGGTGACTGGGTAGGTCATAGCGTGGTACTGCATAGGCCATGAGTTTGCGGAAAGCTGCGCTTTCCACCAACCGATAGGGCATCATCTCAAATGAGATTAGTTTGGCAATGTGGGCGTTCAAACCCAGTGTACGCGGATGAGAGACTGAGTACTTTCTTGACCTACTCATAGTGTCTGGGAGGGTGAGCTGGACTTGTGAGCTGCATATGGTGGAAGTAGCGGTGGACAGGGCGAACTGAGAGAGGGTTGATGATGGTGATGGAGTTGGTGTTCTTTCTGATGGCCTAGATTCAGTCTTTCGTTGATATAACAGTGGGATTCCCTGACTGCTGTGGCCTTGCAACAACACCTCAACATTTGCTGCTGTACTAACCGGTGGGCTTACAGTGGGGGAAACAATGTAGCATTGCTGACTACCTTCTTTGTGATCAGTTGCACATGTGGTACTTGAGGTTTGGTGTTGTGTCCACGCTTGCAAGTGCATGGTGGTTGAATGTCTAAGCATGCAACTGGTATTCAAATTTTTCAGATTTTTCACTCGGCTAAAGGTCTTTGCGCACTTCTTACAGATAACCTTGGCCTGATCATGAGGATTTTGTTCAAAAAAGTGCCACACTGCACTCTTCCTACTTTGGCAGACATTTTGCGGCCTAGCACGCTGTGATATTTTGACCCTCTGGACAAGCTGTCCAGCAACTCTTTTGATTTTTGGAACCTGTCTTTGGAGTGCTCCGTGCCTGCCAGATAACAGCTGTTGCGATGTCGATGTCTGCTGTGGATGCTCCTCATCTGAGCTATTGGAAGCAGCACCCTCTTCCCCCAATGGATGCCAATCTGGGTCAACAACTGGATCATCCATCACCTCCTCTTCAATGTCATGTGCACCTTCCTCTGTGTCACCGTGTATGGTGGTATAGTGTGCGGGAAGGGGCACCTGAGTCTCATCAGGGTCAGAATCTGGCTCTGTACACTGCGAGGACAATGTAGTGCTCTGAGTGAATGTACCAGCAGAATCATCTATCAGTGGCTGTGCATCAGGGCACTCGATGTCAGATTCATCTTGGCCTGGGTAATTCACCATTTCACTTGATAATCCAGGCATGGTATGTGAAAACAGCTCCATGGAGTAATCAGTAGTATGGCCTGCGTCATCCTTCAATCTTGGTTGGGGTGAAGGACACAAGGAAATTTGTGGTTCATGAACATGAGCCTCCAATGACGACTCAGTGCTTTTATTTTTTACAACTTCAGAAGAGGAGGCGATAGAGCTGGAGGCTGAGTCAGCAATGTAAGCCAAAACTTTTTCCTGAAGCTCTGGCTTTAAAAGCGGTTTGCCAACTCCTAGAAAAGTAAGCCTTCGAGGCCTTGTGGAGCCAGATGATGACACAGGCTCAACACCTCCTGCATTCGGTCCTATTTTGCTTTTGCCACTACCATCAGATCCACCACCAACACCATCATTACCAGCTGCCAACCCCCGCCCAATTCCTCAGCCTCTTCCACCAGCCTTCCTCATTTTTGGTAGAAATGTAGACAAAATCCAACAAACTATATAGTAATGTAAAACAAGGTACAAGGTGTCTATAGGACAGGGGAGATTTTGAATTTCTGCACACATTTGTGGACACTGTACACTTTTGGATTGTGTGAGGCCCACTGAATATCACAGCGCTATGTCACAGGCTCGATGGCACAGGTGTGAAAAAAGTGACTACAGGATAAGGGAGATTTTGAATTTCTGCACACACTTGTGGACACTGGACACTTATGGATTGTGTGAGGCCCACTGAATATCACAGCGCTATGTCACAGGCTCGATGGCACAGGTGTGAAAAAAGTGACTACAGGATAACAGAGATTTTGAATTTCTGCACACACTAGTGGACACTGGACACTTTTGGATTGTGTGAGGCCCACTGAATATCACAGCGCTATGTCACAGGCAGAAATTGGCTAGTGTATCACAAACTACAAGGTGTATATAGAATTGGGCAGAATAGGAATCTCCCTAGAGTCTGTAAGAACGGAACAAGTCCTCCACTTATCCTTCCAGAGTGACACACAGATAGCTTCACTGTGGCCGTGATAACAGCCGTTACACGGTACTGAGAGGAGCGTGCACATACATGGCTGTCCGGTGTACGTAAAATTGTCAAGGTCCGTGTTTTTTAAGTATACGGACTGACACACGCTGTCTCTCTATAGTTCTGAATGTGATCACACAGCAAATATATTTAACTGTTTGAAAGCTAGACAAAACTAGAAGGTGCAGGTCTGTAAGAATGGAACATGTCCTCGACTTATTCTTACAGAGTGACACACAGATAGCTTCACTGTGGCCGTGATAACAGCCGTTACACGGTACTGAGAGGAGCGTGCACGTACACGGCTGTCCGGTGTACGTAAAATTGTCAAACTCCGTGTTTTTTAAGTATACGGACTGACACACGCTGTCTCTCTATAGTTTTGAATGTGATCAAACAGCAAATATATTTAACTGTTTGAAAGCTAGACAAAACTTGAAGGTGCAGGTCTGTAAGAACGGAACATGTCCTCAACTTATTCTTACAGAGTGACACACAGATAGCTTCACTGTGGCCGTGATAACAGCCGTTACACAGTACTGAGAGGAGCGTGCACGTACACGGCTGTCCGGTGTACGTAAAATTGTCAAACTCCGTGTTTTTTAAGTATACGGACTGACACACGCTGTCTCTCTATAGTTTTGAATGTGATCAAACAGCAAATATATTTAACTGTTTGAAAGCTAGACAAAACTAGAAGGTGCAGGTCTGTAAGAACGGAACATGTCCTCGACTTATTCTTACAGAGTGACACACAGATAGCTTCACTGTGGCTGTGATAACAGCCGTTACACGGTACTGTGTGAGGAGTGTGCACCGCTGTATGGTGTGAAAAAATGCACGCTCAGTACCTCAGCAGGACAAAAAAAAAATTGGGATTGCTTTTAAAAAAGCAGTTTGCAGAGCAGTGGGTAAACAGCAATGCAGCCGTCAGGAAGCCTTAGAAGGCAGCCTAACAACCAACACCGCTGATCCAGCAAAATATAGCCTCCCCTTGCACTGCACACACAGTGACTGGTGTGTTGTACAGGCAAAATCGCTAGCAGCAGAAGCAGTTTTTGGTGTCTTCTTCCCTGCCTAACGCTCTCCCTACAGAATCAGCAGCAGCTCTCCCTATTCTGAGATCAGCATGAGGAACATGGCGGTCGGCGTGCACGCCCTTTTATACCCCCTGTGACGCCCACCAAAGCAAGCCAATCACTTGCATGCCCTTCTGAAAGATGGTGGTGACCCCTGCCTATGTCATCACATTGCCCACAGTGTCCGTGGATCCTGATTGGCTGAAAAAGAGCGCAAAACAAACTTTTGAAACGTGACTTTGGTGCGTAAGTCACCGACCTCGTGGCCGACCTCATCCTAGGGTCGGGTTTCGTTTCATGAAACCCGACTTTGCCAAAAGTCGGCGACTTTTGAAATTTTTCGATCCGTTTCGCTCAACTCTAATTTTGGCTTTCCATCATTTTTTCATGCTGGATCCATTTTTTTCTCATAGACTTGTATTAGTGACAGATTGTGACGGATGGCCACACGTTTCATCTGTCATCCAACGGATCCGTCAGAAAATCTCTGTCCGTCGGCCAGAGACAACGGACAGATGAACATTTTTTGTGTACGTCGAAAAGTCGGATAGCGACGGATTCCATCTTTTAAAACTGAGCATGCCCGGAATCATTTTTCTTCCTTTATTTTAACCCCTGCGACTGCTTTTTCTATTCTGGCACAAAATCCTTCTCTCTCTCTCTCGCTCCAGAATTCTGTTTCTTTAATTCCTACAGCAAGGCTGCTACAACGGATCAGTCATAAAAACAGATCCAGTTCATCAGTTTTTTGCAATATACGCAGGATTCGTCCACTTGACGGATCTGAACACTTTGACGGATTGTGACTGATTGCAAAAGACTGGAGTGTGAAAGGGGCCTTAAGAAGCGAGATGTGGATGAGAAAAGGCGGTGGATCCGTTGCCAACCGTCAATTGACGGAATCTGCCATCGGATCCTCCTTTTTATACTGAGCATGCCCGAATGAATGTCCTTTCATGATATTTAACCCCAAATCCCATTCTGTGGCAGCCAAATCTCTCTCTCTCGTGAAACAGGCCTTACTTTAAATTTCATGCACTAGCGTCTAAAGCGGATCCGTACAAAAAACGGATCCAGTTGCATCCGTTTGCCACAAAACGGAAACGGATCCGTTTTTGCACACTGGCAGATTTTGACTAACGCCAGAAAACTGAAGTGTGAAACAGGCCTAAGAGAAAGAAAAGACTCAATCAGAGAAGAGGTCACCTATAAGGTACCAGGATGTACATTTTTAGCTATTGGTACTGACTGCGTCTCATCAGTACTATGGTTCCTGTATAGTCCACAGTCTGATAAAGACTGATAACTCCCAGCATCTCCTTACCATTGTTAAGGACATACTGGGAGTTGTAGGTTCATGAGATACAAATGTATATGGGCCTGACTTAGAAGGATTCAGCTCATCAGTTATTAATCACATGATGTCATAGACCTAATGGAAAAGGGAAGAATTAGCTGGGTAGAAATGCAAAATGGGCGCCTTCGGCTTCATCTGCCTTGGGCACCCAAAATACTTTGTTTCGGCCCTGGTAACGGATAAAGCAAAATCCTACATGACCTATCAGTGTTCTACGATTTGGGTTGAGGACACTTATTGTATGTGGGCTGGTGAATTTTGTGTGCCAGGGCTGCTTTTTAGTCCCAACTCGGCCCTGAATCCCCTCATGTATCTGAATGGGAGGAAGAGTGTGAACTTGTGCTAATTGTGCAGTCACACTTTGTCATCTCTGCTCCGTCCTGTCTTCCAGCGCAGGGTTAAATTGCTCTGACTTCATATCTGGCTTCATGGCTTGATCATAGATGCTGGATCCTGATCCCCAACAAAATCTCACCAACCGAAGATTGTGAAAGAAACACACAAAACACTTTTATTGGATGTTAAATTGACCGAATTTTATTCCAAATCTCATCATTATTATTTCTTTCAGTGTCTGAAATTTAGAATCAGCCAATTACTATGAAAGAGACACTGAAAATGGCAGAACCCCCGACTCACGAAGAATCGTCCTTCAGCACTCAGGAGAGGAAAAACCCCCTGTGGTGGAAACCTCTAGGGAACCATGGCTGCAGGACTGCCCTTCCCTTGGGCTTAGAAGGTTAGTGCCAACATGTAACAGCAAATTGTACCTGAATTTGTACATTGTGTCATATTTGTTTTGGAGAAGCCTAATGCGACCTCTCCAGGCCATACACATAAAGTGAAGGCGGCGAGTACCGGACGTGAGGGAGATCTGGCTGCAACATCTGTCACCCCATTGATCTGGCTGGCTAGGCGGTATGGCTGATCTGGCTGGCTAGGCGCTATGGCTGATCTGGCTGGCTAGGCGCTATGGCTGATCTGGCTGGCTAGGCGGTGTCCCCTTCCTCCCATTGTGGAGTGATGAAGCTCCAGGTCTCCAGACACATCAAGTATGGCTTCCGTCTACGGCTGAATGACTTATGGTTCTGGAATCTTCTCCTGCATCATAGATGCATGTGTTTATGACATCAGCGCAGTTGCCATAGTTATCACAGGTGTTTTATACTGTGGTTTCATTGGCTAGAAAGTCCCTCTCAGTGTTCCAAAGAATTAACCCTTGAATGACTGGTATTGTGCCTTTCTCTAGAAGCCTGTAAAATAAACTTGTCACTAGACAGGACCATTATCATTATTATATTTTAAAGTTGCCCCAACCAAAGTCTAATAAGTGAGCGCATCTAGAGTTGATGTGTAACAAGGGCAATCATTCCATTAAGCCCTACTAAATGCATAAATGCACAATATGAGAACAGAGCAGTCTCATAGAAAATTAATGATACCAAGGTAAATGCAGTTAGATATGGGATGCTATATAGGGGCTCATACTGTATATAGGAGCTATATGGGGACTCACACTGTATATAGGAGGCAATATGGTGGCAAACAATGTATTCAGGAGGCTATATGTGAGTGCTCATACTGTATATAGGAGGCTATATGGGGACTCACACTGTATATAGGAGGCAAACACTGTATTCAAGAGGCTATATGTGGGCTCATACTGTATATAGGAAGCAATTTGCAGGCTCATACTGTTTATAGGAAGCGATGTGCAGGCTCATACTGTACATAGGAGGCTATGTGGATGCTCATACTGTTTATAGGAAGCAATGCGCAGGCTCATACTGTACATAGGAGGTTATATGTGGATGCTCATACTGTATAGCTATATGAGGCTATATGCGGCCTCATACTGTATATATGAAGTGAAGTACAGGCTCATACTGTATATAGGAGGCACAAACTGTATTCAGGAGGCTATATGTGGGTGATCATACTGTATATACTGTAGGAGGCTATGTGGGCTCATATTGTATATACAGTCATATGTAAAAGTTTGGGCACCCCTATTAATGTTAACCTTTTTTCTTTATAACAATTTTGGTTTTTGCAACAGCTATTTCAGTTTCGTATATCTAATAACTGATGGACTCAGTTATATTTCTGGATTCAAATGAGGTTTATTGTACTAACAGAAAATGTGCAATCTGCATTTAAACAAAATTTGACCGGTGCAAAAGTATGGGCACCCTTATCATTTTCTTGATTTGAACACTCCTAACTACTTTTTACTGACTTCCTGAAGCACTAAATTGGTTTTGTATCCTCATTAAGCTTTGAACTTCATAGCCAGGTGTATCAAATCATGAGAAAAGGTATTTAAAGTGGCCACTTGTAAGTAGTTCTCCTATTAGATTCTCCTATGAAGAGTGGCATCATGGGCTCCTCAAAACAACTCTCAAATGATCTGAAAACAAAGATTATTCAACATAGCTTTTCAGGGGAAGGATACAAAAAGTTGTCTCAGAGATTTAACCTGTCAGTTTCCACTGTGAGGAACATAATAAGGAAATGGAAGAACACAGGTGCAGTTCTTGTTAAGCCCAGAAGTGGCAGGCCAAGAAAAATATCAGAAAGGCAGAGAAGAAGAATGGTGAGAACAGTCAAGGACAATCCACAGACCACCTCCAAAGACCTGCAGCATCATCTTGCTGCAGATGGTGTCACTGTGCATCGGTCAACAATACAGCGCACTTTGCACAAGGAGAAGCTGTATGGGAGAGTGATGCGAAAGAAGCCGTTTCTGCAAGCACGCCACAAACAGAGTCGCCTGAGGTATGCAAAAGCACATTTGGACAAGCCAGTTACATTTTGGAAGAAGGTCCTGTGGACTGATGAAGCAAAGATTAAGTTGTTTGGTCATACAAAAAGGCGTTATGCATGCGCTGTATTGTTGACCGATGCACAGTGACACCATCTGCAGCAAGATGAGGCTGCAGGTCTTTGGAGGTGGTCTGTGGATTGTCCTTGACTGTTCTCACCATTCTTCTTCTCTGCCTTTCTGATATTTTTCTTGGCCTGCCACTTCTGGGCTTAACAAGAACTGTACCTGTGTTCTTCCATTTCCTAACTATGTTCCTCACAGTGGAAACTGACAGGTTAAATCTCTGAGACAACTTTTTGTATCCTTCCCCTGAAAAGCTATGTTGAATAATCTTTGTTTTCAGATCATTTGAGAGTTGATTTGAGGAGCCCATGATGCCACTCTTCATAGGAGAATCAAATAGGAGAACTACTTGTAAGTGGCCACTTTAAATACCTTTTCTCATGATTTGATATACCTGGCTATGAAGTTCAAAGCTCAATGAGGTTACAAAACCAATTTAGTGCTTCAGGAAGTCAGTAAAAAGTAGTTAGGAGTGTTCAAATCAAGAAAATGATAAGGGTGCCCATACTTTTGCACCGGTCAAATTTTGTTTAAATGCAGATTGCACATTTTCTGTTAGTACAATAAACCTCATTTGAATCCAGAACTTTAACTGAGTCCATCAGTTATTAGATATATGAAACTGAAATAGCTGTTGCAAAAACCAAAATTGTTATAAAGAAAAAAGGTTAACATTAATAGGGGTGCCCAAACTTTTACATATGACTGTATGAAGCAATGTGCAGGCTCATACTGTATATAGGAGACTATATGCGGCCTCATACTGTATACAGGAGGCTATGTGGGCTCATACTGTATATAGGAGGCTATATGCAGCCTCATACTGTATATAGGAAGTGATGTACAGGCTCATACTGTATATAAGAGGCTATGTGCAGGCTCATACTGTATATAGAAAGCAATGTGCAGGCTCATACTGTATATAGGAGGTAAACACTGCATTCAGGAGGCTATATGTGGGTGCTCATACTGTATATAGGAGGCTATATGCGGCCTCATACTGTATATAGGAAGCGGAGTACAGGCTCATACTTTATATAGGAGGCTATATGCGGCCTCATACTGTATATAGGAGGCTATATGCAGCATCATACTGTATACAGGAGGCTATATGTGGGTGCTCATACTGTATATAGGAGGCTATATGTGGCCTCATACTGTATAAAGGAATCGATGTGCAGGCTCATACTGTATATAGAAGGCTATATGGGGACTCACACTGTATTTAGGAGGCAAATACTGTATTCAGGAGGCTATATGTGGGCTCATACTGTATATAGGAAGCGATTTGCAGGCTCATACTGTTTTTAGGAAGCGATGTGCAGGCTCATACTGTTTAGGAAGCGATGTGCAGGCTCATACTGTACATAGGAGGCTATGTGGATGCTCATACTGTTTATAGGAAGCAATGCGCAGGCTCATACTGTACATAGGAGGCTATATGTGTGTGCTCATACTGTATATAGGAGGCTATATGCGGCCTCATACTGTATATAGGAAGTGATGTACAGGCTCATACTGTATATAGGAGGCTATTTGCAGGCTCATACTGTATATAGGAAGCAATGTGCTGGCTCATACTGTATATAGGAGGTAAACACTGCATTCAGGATGCTATATGTGGGTGCTCATACTGTATATAGGAGGCTATATGCGGCCTCATACTGTATATAGGAAGCGAAGTACAGGCTCATACTGTATATAGGAGGCTATATGCGGCCTCATACTGTATATAGGAGGCTATATGCAGCATCATACTGTATACAGGAGGCTATATGTGGGTGCTCATACTGTATATAGAAGGCTATATGTGGCCTCATACTGTAAATAGGAAGCGATGTGCAGGCTCATACTGTATATAGAAGGCTATATGGGGACTCACACTGTATATAGGAGGCAAATACTGTATTCAGGAGGCTATATGTGGGCTCATACTGTTTATACGAAGCGATGTGCAGGCTCATACTGTTTTTAGGAAGCGATGTGCAGGCTCATACTGTTTAGGAAGCGATGTGCAGGCTCATACTGTACATAGGAGGCTATGTGGATGCTCATACTGTTTATAGGAAGCAATGCGCAGGCTCATACTGTACATAGGAGGCTATATGTGTGCTCATACTGTATATAGGAGGCTATATGCGGCCTCATACTGTATATAGGAAGTGATGTACAGGCTCATACTGTATATAGGAGGCTATTTGCAGGCTCATACTGTATATAGGAAGCAATGTGCAGGCTCATACTGTATATAGGAGGTAAACACTGCATTCAGGATGCTATATGTGGGTGCTCATACTGTATATAGGAGGCTATATGCGGCCTCATACTGTATATAGGAAGCGAAGTACAGGCTCATACTGTATATAGGAGGCTATATGCGGCCTCATACTGTATATAGGAGGCTATATGCAGCATCATACTGTATACAGGAGGCTATATGTGGGTGCTCATACTGTATATAGAAGGCTATATGTGGCCTCATACTGTATATAGGAAGCAATGTGCAGGCTCATACTGTATATAGAAGGCTATATGGGGACTCACACTGTATATAGGAGGCAAATACTGTATTCAGGAGGCTATATGTGGGCTCATACTGTTTATAGGAAGCGATGTGCAGGCTCATACTGTTTATAGGAAGCGATTTGCAGGCTCATACTGTACATAGGAGGCTATGTGGATGCTCATACTGTTTATAGGAAGCAATGCGCAGGCTCATACTGTACAAAGGAGGCTATATGTGGGTGCTCATACTGTATATAGGAGGCTATATGCGGCCTCATACTGTATAGAGGAAATGATGTACAGGCTCATACTGTTTATAGGAGGCTATGTGCAGGCTCATACTGTATATAGGAAGCAATGTGCAGGCTCATGCTGTATATAGGAGGCAAAAACTGTATTCAGGAGGCTATATGTGGGTGCTCATACTGTATATAGGAGGCTATATGCGGCCTCATACTGTATATAGGAAGCGATGTGCAGGCTCATACCGTACATAGGAGGCTATATGTGGCCTCATACTGTATATAGGAAGCGATGTGCAGCCTCATACTGTATATAGGAGGCTATGTGGGCTCATATTGTATATAGGAAGTAATGTGCAGGCTCATACTGTATATAGGAGACTATATACGGCCTCATACTGTATATAGAAGGCTATATGCGTCCTCATACTGTATACAGGAGGCTATGTGGGCTCATACTGTATATAGGAAGCAATATGCAGCCTCATACTGTATATAGGAAGCGATGTACAGGCTCATACTGTATATAGTATAAAGTGCAAATATATCCCAAATACTGGAAAAAATTCTTCAAAGGCTCAACTCACTGGAAATATAATAGCAAAAAAAATATCATAAATGAGCTATTAAGTATCACAAGAGATCAAAATTGGAGTTTTTCAAGCTAAATAATTTATTTAGAATAATTAACAGAGCATAAATGCTAAATGCAAGTTACAGCAGACATAAACACAATATAATTAAACCAGCACCTTATCATTTTCACTTTTAACAGCCAATCAGAGCGATTGTAGACATGTGGGGGTGAAGCCACCCCACCTGTGGAGAAGTACAAAGCCCCCTGTGTGTGTGGGTCGGGTGGGGTCACTGAAAGGTCAGTCACCCGACCCGCAGGAGGGCAATTAATTCATGACGCCACATAGGCGTCACTGGTCAGATTGGCACAGCTTTTCATGATGCCTATGTGGAGTCATTGGTCGGGAAGGGGTTAAAGGAGCATACACGCCTTTGCACAGTGGGGGTATTAATATTTTCTATGGGACACTAATTTTTGGGGGAGGGAGTAATCATAGTAATGGCACAGTTTTTTAAAATATTGGGGTCAGTATCCTATGCCTCAGGTAAGCAGAGTGGGGAGTTTTTGTAGGTTGAGAATAAATGAGACATCAGTAGAAATGTGAGATGTCAAATGTGTTTTTGTTGTAATCTGTGCAGATGAGTTGTGGCTGGAGAAGTGGTAATGGAGGTCTGGGCCTGATGAAAAAGACAGGAAAAGTGAGCGACCCAAATCAGAAAGATTGTCAGCTGTAAGGTTCTATATATAACTACTGTACTCACGTGTATGTTCTGTGGGACTAGTATCTACCAATATACGATAACAGTAAGATGGTAATATTGCTCTTTTTAGTAGACTATTTTTTTTATTTAGTGACCGCTAAATTTGTTTCAGTCTATGTAGTAGTAGGTGTATGGTGGTGTCATTGGTCTCTGTATAGTGTTTTGTTATGTAAAGGTAATGGTTATATTATATTATGTATTTGCTGAGTAGTGGTGATGGTGGTGGACATTGAGTAGTTTTATTGTTTTGGTCTTTTATAGTAGTAATTTTGATAATATTGGTCTTTGCATTGTATGTTTTTGGTTAGCAACAGTGGTATACTGTACTTATATATCTATAGATGCTCTTTAGATGATTATAGGGGGTCAGATGGGTAGACATGCACTTTGAGGCATGGACCCCTGAACTTTTAGAACCCTAGCAATGTCCCTGCTGTAATGTGTGTTTACTTGTCAGTGTTTCTAGAGATATATGTATGTTTGTCAGTAAGCTCAGTTATGGTACCATATCTAAGCAGTAAGCTTGGTTCTGGTTCTGTATTGATGTAGTAATCTAGATTCTTGTACCATATGCATGCTGTAAGCTTGGTTCTGTTCCCATATCTGTGAAGTAGACATATTAAGCTTGGTTCTGCTCCCTTATCTCTGTAGTAAACTCGGTTCTGCTCCCTTATCTCTGTAGTAAGATCGGTTATGCTCCCATAGCACTGTAGTAAGCTCGGTTCTGCTCCCATGTCTCTCTCGTAAGGTTGGTTCTGCTCCCTTATCTACGTAGTAAGGCTCGTTTCACACTAGCGTTTGATCGCGCAGCGCATCGTGCACACGCGCAATGTCCCCCTATCTTTAACATGGTGATCGCAGGGTCTTGCGAATGTACGCGCTCTTCAGCGTTTAGCGTGCGCTGCGCATTTTACAGGTGTGCGCCCAGACGCGACGTACGCTACATGTTGCATTTTTTTTCCGGCGGCATCGTTAAAAAAATCGCGCTCGCACGTGTGCGCACAAAAATAGCATTACAGTCTATGTGGTTGCTGATGAGCGCTTGGCACCGCGCACGTCAGCGCCTTGTGCGCACACGTGATTTGAGTAAACAATGTCTAGACACTTGTCTAGAACTCCCCCTAAACAAGCAACATTGTTTTGGAGGAGTGTACATAAAAAAATGTGTCTTCAGGGTCATACAATTACTCTACATAATGCCTTGCAGAGACCAGACAAGCATTCTACAAGAGCCTTCTACCTGTGGATTCAAGCTTCAGGAGCCAAAATGTGAGTATTCTTAAAAATAATGTCTGTGTGTCCTGTACAATTTATTATGTACTAATGTATTTTTTGTTTTCTTTTCAGCATGTCTTCTTCCGGATCGGTCTATTCGCCATCTCGGCAAGAACTGGCCCAAGCTCATCGTGAGGTGAGAATCTTGCTGCCTTTTGATAAGTATAGCTGCCTCTAGAAATGTGTTTTAATTTTTTCTTTCTTTACAGACATCGGACACGGGAAGTGAAAATGGAGTGCGGGAGCGGTCTGTGCGGGAGCAGTCGGAGCGGTCTGAGCGGGAGCCGTCTGAGGATTCTGAGCGGGAGCAGCATAGTCAAGTCATGGCGAGGAGACCCAATGTGAGTATATATATATATTTTTTTCTGTCTTTCTTTCTCTTGCTTCTTTTCTGTTTCTTTTTGTATCTTTTCCAAACTTCTAAACATTCTATATTTTTTTTTCTAGGTTCCACAGCGGGATGACGAAGAAGTCTACACAGACAACGAGCACTTCATCCGCCTCGTTGAGGAGCGCATCCCATTGTGGGACAGCCGTGACCAGCAGTACAAAGACAAAGTGGTGACCCGGCAGCTCTGGAATGAGGTGGCCGCAGTGATGGATGGCTTGGACAGCGCCTCTGCAGCTTCAAAAAGGGTGTTCAGTAAGTATAAAGATGCTCTGTGATATAGCATTTATTTTTGGACCTGATGGTGCTGATGTGTTTTTTGCAAGATATATTCTTGCATTAAACACACCAATGCCTGGTGGAAAACTGTGATTGATTTGTGTCTTGAACTCCTGCATTGTTTTGTGGACCTGACGGTGGTGGTGTTTTTTTTGGCAAGATATATTCTTGCATGAAAACCACCAAAGCCTTGTTGAGAACTTTGATTGATTTGTGTCTTCAACTGCTGCATTGTTTTGTGGACCTGACGGTGGTGGTGTATTTTTGGCAAGATATATTCTTGCATGAAAAGCACCAATGCCTTGTTGAGAACTGTGATTGATTGGTATTTTCAACTGCTGCATTGTTTTGTGGACCTGACGGTGGTGGTGTTTTTTGGCAAGATATATTCTTGCATGAAAAGCACCAATGCCTTGATGAGAACTGTGATTGATTTGTGTCTTCAACTGCTGCATTGTTTTGTGGACCTGACGGTGGTGGTTTTTTTGGCAAGATATATTCTTGCATGAAAAGCACCAATGCCTTGTTGAAAACGGTGATTGATTTGTGTCTTCAACTGCTGCATTGTTTTTTGGACCTGACGGTGCTGTGTTTTTTGCAAGATATATTCTTGCATTAAACACACTAATGCCTTGTTGAGAACTGTGATTGATTTGATATATTACCAATGCCTTGTTGAGAACTGTGATTGATTTTTCAACTGCTGTCTTGATCCTGTTTTCACTCTTGTTCCTGATGATACTGTTGTTTTCGCTGATACATATATTGTAGCAGGAAACATAACAGTGTCCGCCGTCTCAACAGTTACTGCATTGTGTCTAGAATTTTATTGGTGCTGCAGCAGAGACTGTTTTCAAAGTTCAATGAGGTGTGTGGTGAGAATGACGTTAAACTAGTGCATTTTAAATTTTTTTTTTTACCAACAGTGAAAAAAATCCGCACACGTTGGCGCTCGATGAAGGACCGCTTCAACACTGATGTTTGTGCTGAGGGACCGGTTCGGAGTGGTTCTGCGGCAAGGCGCAGAAGAAAGTACCGCTACCATCATGAGTTGGCTTTCCTGAGACCGGTCCTTGCCAGCAGGGTGTAAGTTGTTTTTTTTTCGTTTGTGCTTAATATATGCTTTTATATTGTATTCTGTTTGGGGTATCTGCTGGTATATGATCTATGGGTGTAACTCACAGAGAGGCTTTATTCCCATGTTTTTCAAAACAATGTCGAGACAAGCCATGTTTCAGATATCCTTTAGAGATATTGTGTCTATGTTGTGAGTTCATCCTTAGATGTAGAGGCTGTGTAGTGCGTCCCATATATTGTTTCCCACAGCAACAATCAATTAGATAAATCACAAAACTGGATTGACATGTTAGCTTAAAATTAATGTCATATACTCTATCATTATCACTATTTGAATAAAAGGTATTTACATTATCACTGATCCATAAACACAAGCATTTTTTGTTTTTACATTTAAAGGAAACTTATGTGCTTCTGTAAGGTACTTTTTCCTGCATTTGGGGCTTTTTTGTCTCCCACATCCCTAATTCTACTGGGGGCTAAAATGTTTTAGAGGGATGGCGCCCTCCTAGAGGTAATTTAGTAGGACCTTTCAGTGATTCTGTATTATATTCCTGAGAAAGTGCCATTTTGGGAAGAAAAGGTTGTGATGAAATTAGTGGTATAGTATTCATCTGTAGATTTTTTATTGTCTGTCCCATGTATTAAACTACTTTGTGAAATTCCCTTTGCCTCTGAGTATGCTTTTTTTACTAATTTTTTAGGGTATTCACGCTCTAAAAATCTCTCTCTTAGACATTTACTTTGACATTTCTGTCCTTGTGTGGTCAGTGCGGATACATTGAAAAACCTGGTCTTTTTCTTCCTCCTTTGTGATAGTGTTTGACTAGTGTGAACAACTTTTTACTATTGAGGCTGCCTATGAAGCATCAGTAGTAAAAAGATCTAATGTTAAAAATAATTAAAAAAATAAAAAATCGTGTCATTCTCACCTTCCGACGTCCCACGCAGCGTTCCCGATCATCGCGATGCTCCCGGCAGGTCCCGTTCCCATTTGATGATATCGCGGTCTCGCGACACTGCTACGGTATCGCGAGACTGCGACGTCGTCAAAGGTCATTGTCGCAATGCATCACTTGGAACGGGACCTGCCCGGAGCATCGCTGAGGCCTGGTGACGCTGCAAGGGACATCGGAAGGTGAGAATATCACCACTATTTTTATTTTAATTCTATTTTTTACAGGTATATGGTACCCAGAGCCTGGAGGAGAATCTCCTCTCTTCCAAACAGTGGGTACAATCCGCAAATAATCTGCTTACTTTTTGCATGGTGAGCATAGCCTCATGTGGAAAGAAAGCAGAACAATGCATTCCTATATGGGCGGAATTCCCGCGATTCTGCACAAAGAATGATCATGCTGCGTATCTTTCCGCAATGCAATTCCGCCACGGAAAAATCAGAAAGTATTACCAACTAGACCAGTGGTTACCTCTAGGAGGGCGCCATCCCTATAAAACATTTTAGCCCCCAGTAGAATTAGGGATGTGGGAGACAAAAAAGCCCCGAATGCAGGAAAAAGTATCTTAGGGTATGTGCACACGCTGCGGTTTTGCTGCGGTTTTGGCCCTGCAGAACTGCAGCAGTTCTGCAGACATGGTACTTTACCATGTTAGCCTATGGGTTTTCAAAACCGCAGTGCTCACGCTGCGGTTTTTTACCTGTGGAAAAGCTGCGTTTTTTTTTCCGCAGCATGTCAATTGTTTCTGCGGATTCTGCTGCGGTTTGCCACCTATTCCATTGTCCAGGAGTCAAACCGCAGGGCAAAACCGCAGGCCAAACCGCAGCAAAACCGCAGGTCACTTTACCTGCGGTTTTACCTGCGGTTCCGCAGGAAAAAACCCGCAGGTGAATCTGCAGTGTGTGCACATACCCTTACAGAAGCACATAAGTTTCCTTTAAATGTAAACACAAAAAATGCTTGTGTTTATGGATCAGTGATAATGTAAATACCTTTTATTCAAATAGTGATAATGATAGAGTATATGACATTAATTTTAAGCTAACATGTCAATCCAGTTTTGTGATTTATCTAATTGATTGTTGCTGTGGGAAACAAGATGTGGGACGCACTACACAGCCTCTACATCTAAGGATGAACTCACAACATAGACACAATATCTCTAAAGGATATCTGAAACATGGCTTGTCTCGACATTGTTTTGAAAAACACGGGAATAAAGCCTCTCTGTGAGTTACACCCATAGATCATATACCAGCAGATACCCCAAACAGAATACAGTGTCTAAATAAGAGAGAACTGTATTGGATATATAAACTAGATACCATTCATCCTAAAGGCCTCAATGAGTTGGTAGATATTTTTTGATAAGCTTTCTCTCATGTTTCTTTGTCCCTAGCGGCCCGACGGATTTCCTTCCCTGACCTGGCTGGTCAGCGTTCTCACATTGGGGTCAGTTATTGGATGTCGGACACCTAGTGGGAATTTTACCAAACAATCGGTTAATTCCAAAATACATAACCATTCCTTGCAAGTGGAGAGGTAGCATAATGGTAATGGGAAGCCTACAGGGTTCTGGCTTGCCTAAACCCTGTGGGTTCGAGTCCAGTCATTATATCTTTATAAAAATTTAATATATATTTATTATAGGTTTCATACATTTTTAAATGAAAGATTGATTTTTTAGATGTTCAATGTGTTTTATCAGAGGTTATATTTATATAGGTTTGACATTTTAACATTGGAGGGGGAGTTTTCACAGGAAGTGATGTTTTGTCTGTTAGTGATGTCATGTAGGTCTTATGTCATGAAGGGCTTATATAAAACCACAACAATCCTAACAAGTGGAGAGATAGTATGATGGTAATGGGAGGCCTTACGTGTTCTGGCTTGCCGAAAATCTGTTGAGGTAGACGCCTCAGAGGTGGGGGTGGGGGCGGTATTGTCCCAGGGACCCGCCACTTTGACCAATTTAAGACCTTGCGCCTTTTTCTCAAAGAAGTTCTCCCCTGCGGAGAGAAACTATGATGTGGGGAATCGGGAACTTCTGGCCGTAAAATTGGCTTTTGCAGAATGGAGGCATTTTTTGGAGGGGGCTGTTCATCCTATAACGGTAATCACGGACCACAAAAACCTAGCTTACATTGAGTCAGCTAAAAGGTTGACTCCCAGACAGGCTAGCTGGTCACTTTTTTTTCCCCGATTCAACTTCTCGACCACTTTTCGACCAGGATCCAAGAATATCAGAGCGGATGCGTTGTAACGCAGTCTAGATCCGGTGTCTCCCCCCCGGAACCTCCATCCTCCATTCTTCAGCCTGGGGTGGTGGTGGCAGAGGTTTCTAATGTGTTGGAACGGGAGATTCGAGAAGCCCAGGCTCTTGCACCTCCAGCTAAGCCGGTGGATAAACTTTTTGTGCCAGCTCAGTTTCGTCTCAAGGTCCTCCAGGAGTTCCATGACTCAGTTCTGGGTGGACATCCAGGGATCTCAGCGACCCGGAAGGCCATTGCTAGAATATTCTGGTGGTCTTCTTTAGCCTCTGATGTTGGGGAGTATGTGTCTGCGTGTGAGGTTTGTGCCCGTGCAAAAACTCCCCATAACCGGCCGGCCGGGGAATTGGTACCACTGCCAATTCCTGAGAGACCATGGACTCACCTGTCCATGGATTTCATCACCAACCTTCCCCCCTCCAAGGGTAATACCGTGGTCTGGGTCGTAGTGGACAGGTTTAGTAAGCAGGCACATTTTGTACCTTTGGCAGCCCTACCTAATGCGGAAACATTGTCCAGATTGTTTGTGGAGCATGTGGTGTGGTTGCATGGGGTACCCCTGAATGTGGTGTCTGATAGGGGAGTGCAATTTGTGTCCAGATTTTGGAGAGCTTTTTGTAGGAGGTTGGGTATTGGTCTGTCCTTTTCATCCGCCTACCATCCAGAGACTAATGGGCAGACTGAGCGGACCAATCAGTCTCTGGAGCAAATTCTGCGTTGTTTGACCTCAGCCTGACAGGATGATTGGTGTTCTGTGTTACCATTGGCTGAGTTTGCATTTAACAAACGCACTAACCAGTCTATGGGTACATCTCCTTTTTTTTGCAAATATGGGTTTCATCCTCATTTTGGAGAATTTTCCCGCTTGAATTCTGGGTGTCCTGGGGCGGATGAGACGATCCAGCGGTTGGGGGAGGTATGGCGGGAGGTCCAGAATAACATTACGAAGGCCCAGGACAAATTTAAATTTTTTGCGGACAAAAAACGATCCGTGGGTCCAGTGTTTCAGGTTGGAGATAAGGTATGGTTATCCACCAAAAATATAAGGCTCAAGGTCCCCTCTGCGAAGCTTGGACCCAAGTTTATAGGTCCCTATGTAATTACCGAAGCGGTTAACCCGGTGGCTTTTCGGTTGAGTCTTCCGCCATCTCTAAGGATCCGTAATGTTTTCCATAAGGCCCTTTTGAAACCTGTGAGGTCCGGTGGGGAGGGATCATCATCTTCCCTGACACCGGTTCTGGTAGATGGGCAGGCTGAGTACGAGGTGGAACGAAATGTCGACTCCAGGTTGGTCCGTCGCGCCCTTCAGTATCTGATACATTGGAAGGGCTACGGTTCTGAGGAACGCTCGTGGGTTCCTGCTCGATCAGTTCATGCGGATCGGTTGATCCGAGCCTTTCACGCCAAGTGCCCTGGGAGACCTGGGGGTCCGGTGGCCCCCCATTGAGAGGAGGGTACTGTCATGATCCAGGATGGGATTTCGCTTTGACCCGTCCTGGTTAGACTATGGGTTAATTGTGCTGCCTCTCTCTGGCAGAAGGAGGCTATTTAGTGCTCACTGGACCTGGGTCTGGTGTCAGTTATACTCCTGCCCTCGGCTGAGTTAAGTGACCTCTTGTATACGTGTGCCTTATGCCTGATATCTTGCTTGCTTGTTCGGTTGTGATCTGGTTCTGTCCCTGTTACGAGTTCTCCCTGACCCTCTTGTACTGCGCTACCTCTCGTGTATGACTCTCGGCTTGTGACCCGACTTCTCTCTGCTTGTCCCCTTGGTACCACGTCGCCCTCTTGTGTATGACCTTTGGCTCTGTCTGACTACCCGTCTGTTTGTCCCTCCTGTACCTCATTTGCCCGTACTGCTGTGACCTCTATTTTGCCTGACTCTGAGTTGTTGTATGGTGTCCTGTCCTATCTGAAAACAGGACACTAAGCCCCGCCCCCTTGCAGTCACATGACCATAGGTCCCGTGCCAGATTATTCATTTTCAGTGTCCTCAGGTCCTATGCCTCTTTACTTTCCAGCGCTGACTGGACCCTGACACTATTACCCTGAAGCACGCATGGTCACCTCTGCTGCCCTTCTCCACTGGTATCTTTTAGCACTGCTTCTGTACTCCGGACATGCGCACTGGCTCTATGAGCAAGTGCAGTGCGGTGTCTCGGACAAGAATGACTGTTCTCCTAATCACCTTGCTGGCAGTGGCAGGGTTACTGCACTCTACAGAGACACAGGACAAACTCTTAAATGCTGACTGGGACAACAAACTTATTCAACATCATGCTCTTCTTATAAAGGACATGGAAGGACAGAAACCAAAAGACTGTTGGATCTGTACACACAGCCCAGTATCTGCAAGGACTATACCATACTTAGCCTTACCTATGGAGCCATGGAATAATAATAAATCTAATAATAATCTTTATTTTTATATAGCGCTAACATACTCTGCAGCGCTTTACAGTTTGCACACATTATCATCACTGTCCTCAATGGGGCTCACAATCTAAATTCCCTATCAGTATGTCTTTGGAATGTGGGAGGAAACCCACGCAAACACGGGAAGAACATACAAACTCCTTGCAGATGTTGTCCTTGGTGGGACTGAGCCACCGTGCTGCCCTAGAAGGTATTAACACCACACTGCATACACAACGAGACTTGGACTCAATCTAGGTTTTTGGGAAAAGATGTGCCCCGTCATATATCTGCCTCATTGGCTATAATCGGATGGGCCTCTAAACCCTGGTTTCAGTTTAACATAACGCGGCCTAAGGTACAAATGTGGTGGCAGGAATATGATTCAGACATCGGAAATATGGTCGCCAGGAGGAGGACTGAAATCCCTCACTCAGACCCCATTCCCAATGATGGACTGTGGTTCAGTCTTCAACACACTGGAGCAAATACCTGTGGTGAGGACAATAATTGCTTCCGTATATACACTCATGATCAAACACAGGTTAATGAGACGGTGTACCAAGATGGTGTTGAAGGATGTAGAGCATCTACGGGTAAAATAATAAGGAAAGAAAGGGGTAAATGTACATCTGGTATAAGTGGAAATCAAATGAATAATACTTGGTGTGCCCATAAGCCTATGTCAGGACTTTTGAGTTTATACCAATGTATACAGACCCCTGGTCACGTTTGTGTTCTCCCTGAAGGAGTATTCTTGGTTTGCGGGCATCGTGCCTACAGGTGGGTGAGCCCAGACATAAGAGGAGTTTGCACTCTTGCCAAACTAACACAAGACACTTTCATAATTCCTTATAAGAAAATAGACACAGCAGCAGTTCCAATTCATACTTTGTATAGAAGGGCTGCAGACAATAAGCCCCGTCCAAATGGTAGGCCGCATCTAGTAGAAATGGGGATAAAAAATAAAATATTCAGTTATATGCTAATATACCCCTTCATAACACAAATGAGGGATAAATTAGTGGAAGCTATCGACTACCTAGATGATCAGATTTTCCAGATTCTTGAAGTTCTTAATGAAACTAATACAATACAGAGACAATTAATCATAGTTACTAACCAACATACTATAGTACTAGATTACCTGACAGCAAAAGAAGGAGGAATGTGTCATATAATTGGTCCCACCTGTTGCAATTATATTGACAAAATAGGTGAACTTAGAGACCAATGGTTAAATCAGCACAGTGCAAACAGACTCCTGGTGGGGTAACACATTCTCTTTTTAAATCCAGCAAATTGGTTTAATGGCCTAGCAGGATGGATTTTTGGCATTGTACAGACTTGTATGCAAATTTTGTTGTTTTGCTTATTGTTTTATGTAGCCGTAAAAGCGCTAATATATGTATTACTTAAGCTGCTGAATAATATATGTGTGAAAAAATAATCTAAGGCTGAACCTTCTGTAGTGTATCATAGACCCCAGATAGCCGTTGCTGATGGGGAAAGTGAGTGTCCACACTGAGGGTGGATGGGTGAAGCAGGTAGGAAGCCCCCTTATGGGTACTAGACCCATGAGACAGTAGCTCCTTTGTGGACATCAGCTGACCCTGTGGCAAAAGTTATACCATTTACAAAAGGGGGAAATTGATATAGAAGGTTTGCCTTCATATCCCTTTAATACTTCAATTGCCTTTTGCCTATTATTGCTAGAATTATTCTTATGACACTGCAGACTATTAGTCTCTGTTTCAAGGAGACTATACTTGTTATCATATATGTTCTCAATAGTCAGCAACAACATGTTCTGGGTACATGGCAAACAAGGTATGACCCTGAGGGGTGGGGGCTACATGAGCCACATAGAGCTACATTTGTTGTAAATGGTATAAAATATTGCCTTGTGTTTCATTACGTCAGATAAAGTGATTTTCCCACGGCCCGTGTGCAGTCTCTTTTGTCTCCAAGTGCTTGTAAATTAAGGGCGTAAAAAACTCCTAATTCAGACTCACTGGTCATCTGGCATTCCTGACTTTGGTCAGAACGAAAACAGCTACGACAGCTTCAATTCAATTCAGTCTGTTTTTGGAAGCCTTATCTCTCCTGATGCTGGGTATTGTAACCAAAAAGCGTGCATACCAACCTCCCTACCTATCTGCTGAGGCTCCCTGGGGGGGCTACATGGGAGACTGTGTGGGGCTCATGCAGTATATGGGGAGGCTGTGTGGGGTCTCATACTGTACATGGCGAGGATGTGTGAGGTTCATGCTGTACATGGCGAGGCTGTGTGAGGTTCATGCTGTACATGGGGAGGCTGTGTGGGGTTCATGCTGTACATGGGGAGGCTGTGTGGGGCTCATGCATTACATGGGTAGGCTGTGTGGGGCGGCTGTGTGGGGCTCATGTTGCATATGTAGTAGCTTGTGTGAGGCTCATGTTGTGTATATAAGGGGCTGTGAGGGGTTAAAGATATATAGGGGTTTAGCATATTTAATTCTGCTCAATATTAAGTGATACAATTAATATTAATAAATTAATATTAAGAATTAATTTCAAGCTATTGGTTCTGCCTTCCACAACAGTCATGGTCTCATGTGGCCCCTCTAAAAAATTAATTGCTCACACCTGCTTTATAGTGAGTCTGACCCATAGGCAGCACGTGTCTGGCACCGGCTATACGGTCTAAGCCCAGTATGTTTGTCTCTGAAACACTGCAGCATCACAGAGAAAAACTTTTCTGACTTCTCCCCTCCTGCTGCCAATGACTGGTTGCACGCAGAAAGAAAATTGTCCCTCAGTGGGAGCAGATGGGGAGAAGCCACCAGGGACCCACCTGTCTGACTAGTCACCTGTGTGACCTCAGTCCACGGCGGCTTTCAAAGTAGGTTTTTGCATGAAATGCCGCAGCGTGTCAGAGTCAACCATACCTGGCTGGAATGATACAGCCAATGTCTGATCAATGCGGCCTGTGGATTGAGCAGCTGGCATCAGCCATCAGATTCCCTTTAAGATCCCATAGGTGCCAGTTATGTCACATGGTTGACCATTATCCTTATGTCTTTGAAGAGAGCTATAACTCCCAGCATGTACAGGAGCTAATATGGCATGTTGGGAGTTATAGTTCACCACAGGAGTAATGATTTTCTTTTGCATTAGTGGCATGGGAGCAGAGAGGACAATTTTTTTTTGTTAATTCTAAGGCTATGTACACACGTTGCCGCGCAAATTTCAGCGGGAATGCCGGAATTCCATTCCGCAGGAAATAAGCGAGAAAAACGCATTTTAATTTCTGACTATTTCCCACGGAAAAACTAGCAATTTGCAAAAGTAATTAGCTTGCAGAATGCTAGCGTTTTCCAAGCGATCTGTAGCATCGCTTGGAAAACTGATTGACAGGTATGTCACACTCGTCAAACAGTGTTTGACTATTAAGGAAAGAGAGCGCACAATATATCCACGCTGACCACACAAGGACAGAAATATTCTTCATTGCTTTATTGTGCCGATGCGTTTCATGGCATATCTGCCACTTCCTCAGGGCCAAAGAATTACAGAATCTGATTACAGCAGTGGTTTTATACAAAACCTTCATGACATCACAATTACATGCAAAAAGACATCACTTCCTGTGGAAACACCCCCTCCAATGTCAAAATGTCATACACCAGTCAAAATAACTTTATATCAAGATCTAAACTCTGATAAAACACATTAAACATCTAAAAAATCAATCTTTAATTTGAAAAAGTGTATGAAACCTATATTCACTACATATTAAAATTTGATAAAAATAGAGTTGACTAGAATCCAACCCACAGATTTTCGGCGAGCCAGAACACTTAAGGCCTCCCATTACCATCATACTATCTCTCCACTTGTTAGGATTGTTGTGGTTTTATATAAGCCCTTCATGACATAAGACCTACATGACATGACTAACAGACAAAACATCACTTCCTGTGAAAACTCCCCCTCCAATGTTAAAATGTCATACGCCAGCCAAGATAACTTTATATCAAAATATAACCTCTCATAAAACACATTGAACATCTAAACAATGAATCTTTCATTTAAAAATGTATGAAACCTATGATAAATATATATTGAATTTTTATAAAGATATAATGACTGGACTCGAACCCACAGGGTTTAGGCAAGCCAGAACCCTGTAGGTTTCCCATTACCATTATGCTACCTCTCCACTTGCAAGGAATGGTTATGTAATTTGGAATTAACCGATTGTTTGGTAAAATTCCCACTAGGTGTCCGACATCCAATAACGGACCCCCATGTGAGAACGCTGACCCGCCAGGTCAGGGAAGGAAATCCGTCGGGCCGCTAGGGACAAAGAAACATGAGAGAAAGCTTATCAAAAAATATCTACCAACTCATTGAGGCCTTTAGGATGAATGGTATCTAGTTTATATATCCAATACAGTTCTCTCTTATTTAGACACTGTATTCTGTTTGGGGTATCTGATGGTATATGATCTATGGGTGTAACTCACAGAGAGGCTTTATTCCCGTGTTTTTCAAAACAATGTTGAGACAAGCCATGTTTCAGATATCCTTTAGAGATATTGTGTCTATGTGAGTTCATCCTTAGATGTAGAGGCGGTGTAGTGCGTCTCACATATTGTTTCCCACAGCAACAATCAATTAGATAAATCACAAAACTGGATTGACATGTTAGCTTAAATTAATGTCATATACTCTATCATTATCACTATTTGAATAAAAGGTATTTACATTATCACTGATCCATAAACACAAGCGTTTTTTTGTTTTTACATTTAAAGGAAACTCTTATGTGCTTCTGTAGGGTACTTTTTCCTGCATTCGGGGCTTTTTTGTCTCCCACATCCCTAATTCTACTGGGGGCTAAAATGTTTTATAGGGATGGCGCCCTCCTAAAGGTAACCACTGGTCTAGCTGGTAATACTTTCTGACAGACTGGGTAATTTAGTAGGACCTTTCAGTGCTTCTGTATTATATTCCTGAGAAAGTGCCATTTTGGGAAGAAAAGGTTGTGATGAAATTAGTGGTATAGTATTCATCTGTAGATTTTTTATTGTCTGTCCCATGTATTAAACTACTTTGTGAAATTCCCTTTGCCTCTGAGTATGCTTTTTTTACTAATTTTTTAGGGTATTCACGCTCTAAAAATCTCTCTCTTAGGCCTCTTTCACACATCAGGTTTTCGCTGTCAGGCGCGATCCGGCGCTTTTGACAGAAACCGGATCCGGCGAAATGCAATGCCGGATCCGGTTTCCCCCCCATTGACTTGCATTTGCGCCGGATCGCGCCGGATGGCCATGCGTTTCATCCGGTTTTCGCCGGATCCGGCAATGTGTCGCAATGTGTCGCGATCCGGCATCTGGAAAAAACGATGACTGTAACGTTTTTTGTCTCCGGCGAAAAAGCCGGACCCTCCGGATCCGGCGCGTCCGGCTTTTTCACACAATGAAAGCCTATGAGCGCCGCAATGCGCCGGATCCGGTTTTTTGGTCTGAGCATGCCCAGTAGCTCTGCCCACAAGACATATATAAAAGCAAGACAGTGGGACCCACAGCCACACCCAACATGCCACCCAAGACAGCAACCAGGCGCAGGAGAAGGTAGGAGACATCTGCAGCAGCACCATCAGCACCACCCCAATTGGAGCAGCATGCTGAACAACGGGAGGGGAGTCCAGCAGCAGATGAGAGACGGTAATTATCAAATCACCCATTCCTCCAAACTAGGGCTATTGAATATCAAGATATTCATTGGCCCTTTGTTTCTCTTTATTCAACAGCCGCCCAATAGATGCAGCAGCAGCAGCAGCAATGGCAGCAGCTGGAACACCACCCACAGGCATGGAGTGTGGCCAAGACAGCACATCATCTTCTGGGAGCCCTCCCTCGCATCGTCAGCGTTTGACGGTAAGTTTTTATTTCCAAAATCCATCTTCTCTGTAATATATGTCTATTCATTGCCTTTTATTTCAAAACAGGAATCACAAGATGAAGAGGAGCTCCCAGAAGAAGAAGCAAGGGGTGGACAGACACCTGGAGTGGGCTCACAATTGGTAAGTTTTTTGCATCAAACGCAGAAACACAACATCACACTACACACAACACATAGAAAACAATGTTCTGCAGACCACACACAGCAAACAAATGCCTACATCCAAAGACATAACATTTTTTGTTTTCTTCTCTAGTCTTCCCAATCTGGTGCTTGGCCAAGAGGTCATCGCAGTGCCTCCCAGGTTCGTCGGCGACAGCAACGCGGCGGTCACCAGCGTGTAAGTATAAATATTTTTGCTTTGTTTTTTTGCACTTTTTATTTAATTTCTTTTGTGGAGGCTAATTATGTTATTTTTGTCTTTTTCTTTAACAGCCTTCACAGCGTGCTCCCGACTCTGACGGTGAGGATGGAGGGATTGATGTGGACCGCCTCATCGATCTCGTCAGAGAAAGGGAGCCGCTCTGGAATATGGCTGACCGCCGCCACGCTGACCTGATCGTTACCCGACGACTCTGGGAGGAAATCTGTTCGCTCCTTGTGGGCCGCTGGGAGGACCTCGAAGCTCGGGACCAGATTAAAGAGCGTAAGTATATACAGTACCGGTTGCTTGATGTAAACCAGTGTTTCCCGAACTCCAGTCCTCGTGGTCCCCACGGATCATGTGTTCAGGATTTCTATTTACTATGGAAATCCTGAAAACATGACCCCTGGGGACCATGAGGACTGGAGTTTGGGAAACACTGATGTTGTATACTAACCACTCCTTTCTCGTTTCAGGGAACAGAATTGTGAATCGGTGGCGGTCTGTGAGAGATCGTTTCAAGAAGGAGTTCAATAAAGAGATGCGGGCCCCGAGTGGATCTGAAGGACGCAGGAGCAAGTACAAGTACGCAGAAGCCCTGTCGTTCCTCCGGGAAACAATGGTCACCAGAAGGTAAATATTACACACCACATGTGAAAAAAAATGTTAGATGTAAATTTTTTTTTCAGCCAGGGCCATACCATGTCAGTATTTTGATTTTTTTTTTTTCTCTTTATTCCACAGCACGGTGAGCAGCACTCGGGAGCCGGCACGATTGGACCCCGGTACATCTGCACCTTCCCAGCCTTCCAACACATTCGACCCATCTGTCCCATCCACCAGCACAGGAGCATCGTGGCCGCCTACATTACATGAAGCTGCTGGTGAGGAGATCGCTTTCCCTTTACCCCACCCTTCTGCCCCTGCCACCTCTAGTACACCTGCGGGTACTGGGCGGCAGCGGCAGAGGGGTCAGGAAAAGACTTATGCGCCAGAGTTCTTGCATCTGAATGCATCTTTCCAGAACTGTCTAAAAGTCTTGTCAGAGCAAATCTCCGCAGGCTATCAGCAGATCAACTCCAGCATTCTGGAGGTGAAGACACTTCTGCAAACCATGCATTCAGAAGCAAGATCTTCGCCAAACCACACCTTTTTCAGGTCTGTTGTGGAGCGCATGGAAATGCTCTCTCCTGCCCAGCAGATGCATGTAATGCATTCATGCCACGCTGCTCTCCAGCAAGTTACCTCCCAACCTCCTCCTCCTCTTCCCACCACAGTAGTTCCTCCACCTGCACCCCCTCCAGCCACTTTCCATCCTCCCCCTCCTATTACATCTACACCCCCTCCAGCCACTTTCCATCCTCCCCCTCCTATTACATCTACACCCCCTCCAGCCACTTTCCATCCTCCCCCTCCTATTACATACCATCCACCTCCAGCCACTTTCCATCCTCCCCCTCCTATTACATACCATCCACCTCCCCAGCACCATCCACCTCCCCAGCACCATCCACCTCCCCAGCAACATCCACCTCCCCAGCACCATCCACCTCCCCAGCACCAGCAACCTCCCCAGCACCAGCAACCTCCCCAGTACCAGCAACCTCCACAGTACCTGCAAACTCCCCAGTACCAGCAACCTCCACAGTACCAGACATCTCCCCACTTCCAGCAACCTGCCCCGTACCAGACATCTCCCCACTTCCAGCAACCTGCCCCGTACCAGACATCTCCCCACTTCCAGCAACCTGCCCCGTACCAGACATCTCCCCACTTCCAGCAACCTGCCCCGTACCAAAGTCCTTCCCCATACAACTTGCCATCAACATCATCTGCTCCTACAGTCCCTGCCCAACCCTCCACTCCACCACCCACCACCTCTTCTGCTTCCCACATGTCCACCCATTCTGTAGTTTTTTCCACACCTTCACCTCTAACTGTTCCTTCCCCACCACACCACGATCCCAGTCCTCTCTCCACACTCCCAGTGTCGAAGTGTCCCGCAGCCCCTACAGCAGTATTTCCACCACACACTACACAGATTTATAATGTGTGTATTTAAATAAAAATGACCAGTTTTATGGTTTCAGTTTTATAGTTTCAAAGTTTTATTAAACAAGTTTATTAAAATTTTTAAAAAGTTTACTAAAAAAACATTTTTCAATAAAAGTTAAATTATTTTACACTGGTTGTCTGTCATTTCTTTCTGCGGTGAAAAAGGTTAAATACAGGGTATTTAAAAGGTGAAATGGTATTCAAAACTAGGTATATAACTGTGGGTAAATTTTAGCTTTTTTCCACAGTTGTGTTCCTGGTTGTGTTTGAAGCAAAGTATTTCACCTAAAAAGTTGTGTTTATTGTTGGTGATTTCCTAACAATGTACACAACTTTTGTTAAAAGGTGAAATACTTTGCATAAAACACAACCAGGTACACACCTGTGGCCTAAAGCTAAAAATAGACACCATGACAAGATAGCCAACTTTGGTTGGCAAAGGTATATACTGTTGGTACAGAAGGTACACACGTTTGGTTGGGCACAAATCTTTCACACTCTGTCATCCTGCCAGTGTACTCTGCCTTGAGGTGACATAAAGTATAGTGCAAAATTGTCCCTCATTACTGAAACCGTCACAGAACTTCTAGTGGTAATGTCATGGTAATCTTGCAAGGTGGTTTCTTCAGAGGTGTCCTCAATGGAAATGGGTTCCTTGCAGATAACAAAATTGTGGAGTACCACACATGCTTTGATCACCTCGTCCACAGTTTCTGTCTTGAGGTTGATCGCAGTCAATAGGACCCGCCATTTGGCTGTCAGAATACCAAAGGTACATTCAACCATTCTTCTTGCTCTTGTGAGGCGGTAATTAAAAATGCGTTTTGGTCTTGTCAATCCTCTGCTAGAGTATGGTTTCAAAAGGTGTTCTGACAGCTGGAAGGCTTCATCCCCTACACAGACAAATGGCATAGGTGGACCAGATGTTTGCGGCAGCGGTCTAGGTGGTGGGAACTGGAAGGTGTTTCCATACAGTTTACGCCCCATGGCAGACAGTTTGAAAACTTGAGAGTCATTGGAGCGGCCATAGGCCCCAATATCAACCGCAATAAATTTGTATTCCGCGTCAGCGATGGCCATGAGGACAATTGAAAAATATTTCTTGTAATTGAAATATTCAGATCCCGATCCAGCTGGCTTTACAATGCGGATATGTTTCCCGTCCACAGCGCCCAAGCAGTTTGGAAACTGACATATCTGTTGAAACTTGTCAGCAATTTCAATCCACCTCTCTGCTGTGGGCTCTGGTAAAAACTCTTCAGCTATGGAGTCCCACAGTGCACGGCATGTGTACTTCACAATTCCAGATATGGTGGAAATCCCGAGTCTGTACTGGAAATGCAGTGACGAAAGGGATTCTCCAGTTGCAAGAAATCTGTGGGGAATTAAAAAACAATAAATTAGTTTTAAATCACAGCATTACATACCAAAACTGACCTATAACACTTGGAGATACAAACTACCACCAACAAGATTGCAGTGAAAGTGTGCTCTGATGCGATCATATCCAATAAATGTGGCTTACCTTAAAGTCACCATCAGACGCTCTGCGGGTGAAACAGAGAAGCGGCAATAGGTGTCCGCTTTTCTTATGAGGTGTGCAATGCGCTCCACCAAGTAATCAAAATTCTCCATTTTCATCCTAACATATCCAAAAAATTTATCCGGGTTTCGTCGAAGGTCCATGCATAGTGTAGAATAGACCCCACGCGTCATTCTCTTGGCTGTGATGGGGTGGATCCACAAACGTCGTCTACGATGCCTGATGCGCTGCTGTCTCGCTCTCTACTTCTCCAGAACAATCACCCTCAAACGATTTGCCTCCGCTGTAAAATCCGCCAAATTCTTCAAAATATTTCCAATGACAACATCCATCTTCGCCAGTAACTTGCTCTTCTCTCCAACCTGCACTTTCTCCTCTACAACCTGTCAAAGAAGGGCTGTAGGAACATGCTATATATAGTTTTCCAGTAGCCAATCCCGTTCGGAAGGCCACATGGGTCAATTTTAAAAACCGGATCCGGCGTAATCCGTCGAAAAACGGATAGAAAAACGGATGAACCGGATGAGACGGATCCGGTTTTGTCTGTCCAGAAAAAGACGGATCCGGCAGAAAACCGGATCCGTCACATCAGGTTTTACGAAACATTTGCCGGATCCGGCGTTCCGGCACGACGCCGGATCGCGCCTGACGCCAAAAACCTGATGTGTGAAAGTAGCCTTAGACATTTACTTTGACATTTCTGTCCTTGTGTGGTCAGTGCGGATACATTGAAAAACCTGGTCTTTTTCTTCCTCCTTTGTGATAGTATTTGACTAGTGTGAACAACTTTTTACTATTGAGGCTGCCTATGAAGCATCAGTAGTAAAAAGATCTAATGTTAAAAATAATTAAATAAATAAAAAATCGTGTCATTCTCACTTTCCGACGTCCCACGCAGCGTTCCCGATCATCGCGATGCTCCCGGCAGGTCCAGTTCCCATTTGATGACATCGCGGTCTCGCGACACTGCTACGGTATCGCGAGACTGAGACGTCATCAATGGTCATTGTCGCAATGCATCACTTGGAACGGGACCTGCCTGGAGCATTGCTGAGGCCTGGTGACGCTGCGAGGGACATCGGAAGGTGAGATTATCACCATTTTTTTATTTTAATTCTATTTTTACAGGTATATGGTACCCAGAGCCTGGAGGAGAATCTCCTCTCTTCCAAACAGTGGGTTCAATCCGCAAATGTTCTGCTTACTTTTCGCATGGTGAGCATAGCCTCATGCGGAAAGAAAGCAGAACAATGCATTCCTATGTGCGCGGAATTCCCGCGATTCCGCACAAAGAATGAGCATGCTGCGTATCTTTCTGCAATGCAATTCCGCCACGGAAAAATCCGCAGCATTAGGAAAGCATGTGCGGACTGCTATATGATTGCATGGGATGCATGGGATGTGGGAATTTCCCACGCAGCAATGGCATAAAGTGAGACTAGGGACTTTTTTTTTTTTAAGTGGCGGAGGAATACAGTGCGGAAGGATACCTACCTTCCGTCATTGGATTCCTGCAGCCCATAGAGAACGGTAGCATCAGCTGATGCTGCAGTTCTCTACCCAAGATCGTCGTGGGACACACTCGTGGACTGCTTCGGATCGTGGGTGAGTATTTTTGTGGTTTGTTATGTTAATATTTATTCCGTAAAAGACAATGGCGTCGGGGAACAATGTGACAAGTATTGGTAAGTATGTTACTCTATGTTATATGTACTGTATGTCTATGTATGTATTGTATGAATGTATTGTATGTAGTATGTATGTAGTATATATGTGGTATGTATGTAGCATGTAGTATGTATGTAGCATGCATGTAGCATGCAGTATGTATGTAGCATGCATGTAGTATATATGTAGCATATATGTAGTATGTATGTAGCATGTAGTATATATGTAGTATGCATGTTGCATGCATGTAGTATATATGTAGTATGTATGTTGCATGTAGTATATATGTAGTATGAATGTAGCATGTATGTAGTATGTAGTATGAATGTAGCATGTATGTAGCATGTAATTTTTTTTTTTTTTTTTTACATTCAACACATTAGCCGGATGATGGGACTACTACTGTCCCATCATTGGCTAATGTGTCAATCACTGTCATGGTAGCAGGCATCGCCCGATGGGACTTGTAGTCCCATCGGACGATACCTGCACAGACCCCCGAAGCCTGCACAGACCACCGGCAGGCCGGCACAGCCCCCCGGCAGGCCGGCACAGCCCACCGGAGCCTGCACAGACCACCGGCAGGCCGGCACAGCCCCCCGGCAGGCCGGCACAGCCCACCGGAGCCTGCACAGACCCCCCGGCAGGCCGGCACAGCCCACCGGAGCCTGCACAGACCACCGGCAGGCCGGCACAGCCCCCCGGCAGGCCGGCACAGCCCACCGGAGCCTGCACAGACCCCCCGGCAGGCCGGCACAGCCCACCGGAGCCTGCACAGACCCCCCGGCAGGCCGGCACAGCCCCCCGGCAGGCCGGCACAGACCACCGGAGCCTGCACAGACCCCCTGGCAGGACGGCACAGCCCCCCGAAAGGCCCGTACAGACCCCCGAGAGGCTGTACAAGGGCAGGAAAGGGTTTTTCTTATTCCGATACCGGAAGTCCCATAGACTTGAATGGGACTTCCGGTATCGGAATCGGCGATACCGATACTTTTTTTTAAGATCGGCCGATCCATTCCGATCCGATACTTTGAAGTATCGGACGGTATCGCTCAACTCTAATTGCGACAATGACCATTGATGACGTCTCAGTCTCGCGATACCGTAGCAGTGTCGCGAGACCGCGATGTCATCAAATGGGAACGGGACCTGCCGGGAGCATCGCGATGATCGGGAATGCTGCGTGGGACGTCGGAAGGTGAGAATGACACGATATTTTATTTATTTAATTATTTTTAACATTAGATCTTTTTACTACTGATGCTTCATAGGCAGCCTCAATAGTAAAAAGTTGTTCACACTAGTCAAACACTATCACAAAGGAGGAAGAAAAAGACCAGGTTTTTCAATGTATCCGCACTGACCACACAAGGACAGAAATGTCAAAGTAAATGTCTAAGAGAGAGATTTTTAGAGCGTGAATACCCTAAAAAATTAGTAAAAAAAGCATACTCAGAGGCAAAGGGAATTTCACAAAGTAGTTTAATACATGGGACAGACAATAAAAAATCTACAGATGAATACTATACCACTAATTTCATCACAACCTTTTCTTCCCAAAATGGCACTTTCTCAGGAATATAATACAGAAGCACTGAAAGGTCCTACTAAATTACCCAGTCTGTCAGAAAGTATTACCAACTAGACCAGTGGTTACCTTTAGGAGGGCGCCATTCCTATAAAACATTTTAGCCCCCAGTAGAATTAGGGATGTGGGAGACAAAAAAGCCCCGAATGCAGGAAAAAGTACCCTACAGAAGCACATAAGAGTTTCCTTTAAATGTAAAAACAAAAAAACGCTTGTGTTTATGGATCAGTGATAATGTAAATACCTTTTATTCAAACAATGATAATGATAGAGTATATGACATTAATTTAAGCTAACATGTCATCCAGTTTTGTGATTTATCTAATTGATTGTTGCTGTGGGAAACAATATGTGAGACGCACTACACCGCCTCTACATCTAAGGATGAACTCACATAGACACAATATCTCTAAAGGATATCTGAAACATGGCTTGTCTCGACATTGTTTTGAAAAACACGGGAATAAAGCCTCTCTGTGAGTTACACCCATAGATCATATACCATCAGATACCCCAAACAGAATACAGTGTCTAAATAAGAGAGAACTGTATTGGATATATAAACTAGATACCATTCATCCTAAAGGCCTCAATGAGTTGGTAGATATTTTTTGATAAGCTTTCTCTCATGTTTCTTTGTCCCTAGCAGCCCGACGGATTTCCTTCCCTGACCTGGCGGGTCAGCGTTCTCACATGGGGGTCCGTTATTGGATGTCGGACACCTAGTGGGAATTTTACCAAACAATCGGTTAATTCCAAATTATATAACCATTCCTTGCAAGTGGAGAGGTAGCATAATGGTAATGGGAAGCCTACAGGGTTCTGGCTTGCCTAAACCCTGTGGGTTCGAGTCCAGTCATTATATCTTTATAAAAATTCAATATATTTATTATAGGTTTCATACATTTTTAAATGAAAGATTCATTGTTTAGATGTTCAATGTGTTTTATGAGAGGTTATATTTTGATATAAAGTTATCTTGGCTGGCGTATGACATTTTAACATTGGAGGGGGAGTTTTCACAGGAAGTGATGTTTTGTCTGTTAGTGATGTCATGTAGGTCTTATGTCATGAAGGGCTTATATAAAACCACAACAATCCTAACAAGTGGAGAGATAGTATGATGGTAATGGGAGGCCTTAAGTGTTCTGGCTCGCTGAAAATCTGTGGGTTGGATTCTAGTCAACTCTATTTTTATCAAATTTTAATATGTAGTGAATATAGGTTTCATACACTTTTTCAAATTAAAGATTGATTTTTTAGATGTTTAATGTGTTTTATCAGAGTTTAGATCTTGATATAAAGTTATTGTGACTGGTGTATGACATTTTGACATTGGAGGGGGTGTTTCCACAGGAAGTGATGTCTTTTTGCATGTAATTGTGATGTCATGAAGGTTTTGTATAAAACCACTGCTGTAATCAGATTCTGTAATTCTTTGGCCCTGAGGAAGTGGCAGATATGCCATGAAACGCATCGGCACAATAAAGCAATGAAGAATATTTCTGTCCTTGTGTGGTCAGCGTGGATATATTGTGCGCTCTCTTTCCTTAATAGTCAAACACTGTTTGACGAGTGTGACATACCTGTCAATCAGTTTTTCAAGCGATGCTACAGATCGCTTGGAAAACGCTAGCATTCTGCAAGCTAATTACTTTTGCAAATTGCTAGTTTTTCCGTGGGAAATAGGCAGAAATTAAAATGCGTTTTTCTCGCTTATTTCCTGCGGAATGGAATTCCGGCATTCCCGCTGAAATTTGCGCGGCAACGTGTGTACATAGCCTTAGAATTAACAAAAAAAAATTGTCCTCTCTGCTCCCATGCCACTAATGCAAAAGAAAATCATTACTCCTGTGGTGAACTATAACTCCCAACATGCCATATTAGCTCCTGTACATGCTGGGAGTTATAGCTCTCTTCAAAGACATAAGGATAATGGTCAACCATGTGACATAACTGGCACCTATGGGATCTTAAAGGGAATCTGATGGCTGATGCCAGCTGCTCAATCCACAGGCCGCATTGATCAGACATTGGCTGTATCATTCCAGCCAGGTATGGTTGACTCTGACACGCTGCGGCATTTCATGCAAAAACCTACTTTGAAAGCCGCCGTGGACTGAGGTCACACAGGTGACTAGTCAGACAGGTGGGTCCCTGGTGGCTTCTCCCCATCTGCTCCCACTGAGGGACAATTTTCTTTCTGCGTGCAACCAGTCATTGGCAGCAGGAGGGGAGAAGTCAGAAAAGTTTTTCTCTGTGATGCTGCAGTGTTTCAGAGACAAACATACTGGGCTTAGACCGTATAGCCGGTGCCGGACACGTGCTGCCTATGGGTCAGACTCACTATAAAGCAGGTGTGAGCAATTAATTTTTTAGAGGGGCCACATGAGACCATGACTGTTGTGGAAGGCAGAACCAATAGCTTGAAATTAATTCTTAATATTAATTTATTAATATTAATTGTATCACTTAATATTGAGCAGAATTAAATATGCTAAACCCCTATATATCTTTAACCCCTCACAGCCCCTTATATACACAACATGAGCCTCACACAAGCTACTACATATGCAACATGAGCCCCACACAGCCGCCCCACACAGCCTACCCATGTAATGCATGAGCCCCACACAGCCTCCCCATGTACAGCATGAACCCCACACAGCCTCCCCATGTACAGCATGAACCTCACACAGCCTCGCCATGTACAGCATGAACCTCACACATCCTCGCCATGTACAGTATGAGACCCCACACAGCCTCCCCATATACTGCATGAGCCCCACACAGTCTCCCATGTAGCCCCCCCAGGGAGCCTCAGCAGATAGGTAGGGAGGTTGGTATGCACGCTTTTTGGTTACAATACCCAGCATCAGGAGACATAAGGCTTCCAAAAAAAGACTGAATTGAATTGAAGCTGTCGTAGCTGTTTTCGTTCTGACCAAAGTCAGGAATGCCAGATGACCAGTGAGTCTGAATTAGGAGTTTTTTACGCCCTTAATTTACAAGCACTTGGAGACAAAAGAGACTGCACACGGGCCGTGGGAAAATCACTTTATCTGACGTAATGAAACACAAGGCAATATTTTATACCATTTACAACAAATGTAGCTCTATGTGGCTCATGTAGCCCCCACCCCTCAGGGTCATACCTTGTTTGCCATGTACCCAGAACATGTTGTTGCTGACTATTGAGGACATATATGATAACAAGTATAGTCTCCTTGAAACAGAGACTAATAGTCTGCAGTGTCATAAGAATAGAAAAAAAGAAAACCCATAGGCTAACATGGTAAAGTACCATGTCTGCGGAACTGCTGCAGTTCTGCAGGGCCAAAACCGCAGCAAAACCGCAGCGTGTGCACATACCCTAAGGTACTTTTTCCTGCATTCGGGGCTTTTTTGTCTCCCACATCCCTAATTCTACTGGGGGCTAAAATGTTTTATAGGGATGGCGCCCTCCTAGAGGTAACCACTGGTCTAGTTGGTAATACTTTCTGATTTTTCCGTGGCGGAATTGCATTGCGGAAAGATACGCAGCATGCTCATTCTTTGTGCAGAATCGCGGGAATTCCGCCCATATAGGAATGCATTGTTCTGCTTTCTTTCCGCATGAGGCTATGCTCACCATGCAAAAAGTAAGCAGATTATTTGCGGATTGTACCCACTGTTTGGAAGAGAGGAGATTCTCCTCCAGGCTCTGGGTACCATATACCTGTAAAAATAGAATTAAAATAAAAAAATGGTGATAATCTCACCTTCCGATGTCCCTCGCAGCGTCACCAGGCCTCAGCAATGCTCCAGGCAGGTCCCGTTCCAAGTGATGCATTGCGACAATGACCATTGATGACGTCTCAGTCTCGCGATACCGTAGCAGTGTCGCGAGACCGCGATGTCATCAAATGGGAACGGGACCTGCCGGGAGCATCGCGATGATCGGGAACGCTGCGTGGGACGTCGGAAGGTGAGAATGACACGATTTTTTATTTATTTAATTATTTTTAACATTAGATCTTTTTACTACTGATGCTTCATAGGCAGCCTCAATAGTAAAAAGTTGTTCACACTAGTCAAACACTATCACAAAGGAGGAAGAAAAAGACCAGGTTTTTCAATGTATCCGCACTGACCACACAAGGACAGAAATGTCAAAGTAAATGTCTAAGAGAGAGATTTTTAGAGCGTGAATACCCTAAAAAATTAGTAAAAAAAGCATACTCAGAGGCAAAGGGAATTTCACAAAGTAGTTTAATACATGGGACAGACAATAAAAAATCTACAGATGAATACTATACCACTAATTTCATCACAACCTTTTCTTCCCAAAATGGCACTGTTGTGGAAGGCAGAACCAATAGCTTGAAATTAATTCTCAATATTAATTTATTAATATTAATTGTATCACTTAATATTGAGCAGAATTAAGTATGCTAAACCCCTATATATCTTTAACCCCCCACAGCCCCTTATATACATAACATGAGCCTCACACAAGCTACTACATATGCAACATGAGCCCCACACAGCCTCCCCACACAGCCTACCCATGTAATGCATGAGCCCCACACAGCCTCCCCATGTACAGCATGAACCTCACACAGCCTCGCCATGTACAGCATGAACCTCACACATCCTCGCCATGTACAGCATGAGACCCCACACAGCCTCCCCATATACTGCATGAGCCCCACACAGCCTCCCATGTAGCCCCCCCAGGGAGCCTCCGCAGACAGGTAGGGAGGGGGGTATGCACGCTCTTTGGTTACAATACCCAGCATCAGGAGAGATAAGGCTTCCAAAAACAGACTGAATTGAATTGAAGCTGTCGTAGCTGTTTTCGTTCTGACCAAAGTCAGGTATGCCAGATGACCAGTGAGTCTGAATTAGCAGTTTTTTACGCCCTTAATTTACAAGCACTTGGAGACAAAAGAGACTGCACACGGGTCGTGGGAAAATCACTTTATCTGACTAAATGAACCACAAGGCAATATTTTATACCATTTACAACAAATGTAGCTCTATGTGGCTCATGTAGCCCCCACCCCTCAGGGTCATACCTTGTTTACCAGTATGCATTATCCTTGTAGTGTGACATCACAGTAAGCATTATCCTTGTAGTGTGACATTACAGTATGCATTATCCATGTAGTGTGACATCACACTATGCATTATCCTTGTAGTGTGACATCTCAGTACGCATTATCCTTGCAGTGTGACATCACAGTATGCATTATCCACGTAGTGTGACATCAGTTTGCATTATCCACGTAGTGTAACATCACAGTATGCATTATCCATGTAGTGTGACATCACATGCATTGTCCTTGTAGTGTGACATCAAAGTTTGCATTATCCTTGTAGTGTGACATCTCAGTATGCATTATCCTTGTGGTGTGACATCTCAGTATACATTATCCTTGTAGTGTGACTTCACACTATGCATTATCCTTGTACTGTGACATCAAAGTTTGCATTATCCTGGTAGTGTGACATCTCCGTATACATTATCCTTTAGTGTGACATCACAGTATGCATTATCCTTGTAGTGTGACATCTCAGTATACATTATCCTTGTAGTGTGACATCACACTATGCATTATCCTTGTAGTGTGATATCTCAGTATACATTATCCTTGTAGTGTGACATCTCAGTATACATTATCCTTGTAGTGTGACATCACAGTATGCATTATCCTTGTAGTGTGATATCTCAGTATACATTATCCTTGTAGTGTGACATCTCAGTATGCATTATCCTTGTAGTGTGACATCACAGTATGCATTATCCTTGTAGTGTGATATCTCAGTATGCATTATCCTTGTAGTGTGACATCTCAGTATACATTATCCTTGTAGTGTGACAGCTCAGTATACATTACCCTTGTAGTGTGACATTACACTATGCATTATCCTTGTAGTGTGACATCTCAGTATGCATTATCCTTGTAGTGTGACATCACAGTATGCATTATCCGTGTAGTGTGACATCACAGTTTGCATTATCCACGTAGTGTAACATCACAGTATGCATTGTCCTTGTAGTGTGACATCAAAGTTTGCATTATCCTTGTAGTGTGACATCTCAGTATGCATTATCCTTGTAGTGTGACATCACAGTATGCATTATCCATGTAGTGTGACATCACAGTATGCATTATCCTTGTAGTGTGTCATCACAGTATGCATTATCCTTGTATTGTGACATCTCAGTTTACATTATTCTTGTAGTGTGACATCACACTATGCATTATCTTTGTAGTATGACATTACAGTATGCATTATCCTTGTAGTGTGACATCACAGTATGCATTATCCGTGTAGTGTGACATCACACTATGCATTATCCTTGTAGTGTTACATCTCAGTATACATTATCCTTGTAGTGTGACATCACAGTTTGCATTATCCTTGTAGTGTGACATCAAAGTTTGCATTATCCTTGTAGTGTGACATCTCAGTATGCATTATCCTTGTAGTGTGACATCACAGTACGCATTATCCTTGTAGTGTGACATCTCAGTTTGCATTATCCTTGTAGTGTGACATCACAGTATGCATTATCCTTGTAGTATGACATTACAGTTGCATTATCCTTGTAGTGTGACATCTCAGTATACCTTATCCTTATAGTATGACATCACAGTATGCATTATCCTTGTAGTGTGACATCACAGTTTGCATTATCCTTGTAGTGTGACATTACAGTATGCATTATCCTTGTAGTGTGACATTACAGTTGCATTATCCTTGTATTGTTATATCTCAGTATGCATTATCCTTGTAGTGTGACATCACAGTATGCATTATCCTTGTAGTGTGACATCACAGTAAGCATTATCCTTGTAGTGTGACATCTCAGTATACATTATCCTTGTAGTGTGACATCTCAGTATACATTATCCTTGTAGTGTGACATCACACTATGCATTATCCTTGTAGTGTTACATCTCAGTATACATTATCCTTGTAGTGTGACATCACAATTTGCATTATCCTTGTAGTGTGACATCTCAGTATACATTATCCTTGTAGTGTGACATCTCAGAATACATTATCCTTGTCGTGTGACATTACAGTATGCATTATCCTTGTATTGTTATAACTCAGTATGCATTATCCTTGTAGTGTGACATCACAGTAAGCATTATCCTTGTAGTGTGACATCACACTATGCATTATCCTTGTAGTGTGACATTACAGTATGCATTATCCTTGTAGTGTGACATCACAGTATGCATTATCCGTGTAGTGTGACATCACAGTTTGCATTATCCTTGTAGTGTAACATCACAGTATGCATTATCCATGTAGTGTGACATCACAGTATGCATTATCCATGTAGTGTGACATCACAGTAAGCATTATCCTTGTAGTGTGACATCACACTATGCATTATCCTTGTCGTGTGACATTACAGTATGCATTATCCTTGTAGTGTGACATCACAGTATGCATTATCCGTGTAGTGTGACATCACAGTTTGCATTATCCTTGTAGTGTGACATCTCAGTATGCGTTATCCTTGTAGTGTGACATCACAGTATGCATTATCCATGTAGTGTGACATCACAGTATGCATTATCCATGTAGTGTGACATCACAGTATGCATTATCCATGTAGTGTGACATCACAGTATGCATTATCCTTGTAGTGTGTCATCACAGTATGCATTATCCTTGTAGTGTGACATCTCAGTTTACATTATTCTTGTAGTGTGACATCACACTATGCATTATCTTTGTAGTATGAAATTACAGTATGCATTATCCTTTTAGTGTGACATCACAGTATGCATTATCCGTGTAGTGTGACATCACAGTTTGCATTATCCTTGTAGTGTGACATCTCAGTATACCTTATCCTTATAGTATGACATCACAGTATGCATTATCCTTGTAGTGTGACATCACAGTTTGTATTATCCTTGTAGTGTGACATTACAGTATGCATTATCCTTGTAGTGTGACATTACAGTTTCATTATCCTTGTATTGTTATATCTCAGTATGCATTATCCTTGTAGTGTGACATCACAGTAAGCATTATCCTTGTAGTGTGACATTACAGTATGCATTATCCTTGTAGTGTGACATCACAGTATGCATTATCCTTGTAGTGTGACATCACAGTATGCATTATCCGTGTAGTGTGACATCACAGTTTGCATTATCCTTGTAGTGTGACATCTCAGTATGCATTATCCTTTGAGCGCAAAATTACACTATGCATTGTCCTTGTAGTGTGACATCACAGTATGCATTATCCTTGTAGTGTGACATCACAGTATGCATTATCCTTGTAGTTTGACATCAGTTAGTTTGCATTTTCCTTGCAGTGTGATATCACAGTTTGCATTATCCGTGTAGTGTGACATCACAGTTTGCATTATCCTTGTAATGTGACATCTCAGTATGCATTATCCTTGTAGTCTGACATTACACTATGCATTATCCGTGTAGTGTGACATCACAGTTTGCATTATCCTTGTAGTGTGACATCACAGTATGCATTATCCTTGTAGTGTGACATCACAGTTTGCATTATCCTTGTAGTGTGATTTCACAGTTTGCATTATTCTTGTAGTGTGACATCTCAGTATACATTATCTTCGTAGTGAGACATTACAGTATGCATTATCCTTGTAGTGTGACATCAGTTTTTCTACTCCTCTCATGACCCCAAACAAGACTCTAAAAGGATGAGTTTGCAACTACTTTACTTTTGGAGAAAATTCAAAACATTCATTATTCAATAGAGCCCAATAGCAAAAACCAGCGTTTTGAATGAAGAATCACATTTCTTGGTAGAATCATGCAGGATTGACATTTTTGATGGTTTTTTACTCCTCTCAACAGCCCAAACAAGTTTCTAAAAGGATGAGTTTGCAACTACTTTACTTTTGGAGAAAATTCAAAACATTCATTATTCAATAGGACCCAAAATATGAAAAACCAGTGGTTTGAATGAGCAATCACATTTCTTGGTAGAATCATGCAGGATTGAAATTTTTGATCTTTTGTTACTCCACTCAACAGCCCAAACAAGTTTCTAAAAGGATGATTTTGCAACTACTTTACTTTTGGAGAAAATTCAAAACATTCATTATTCAATAGAGCCCAATAGCAAAAACCAGTGTTTTGAATGAAGAATCACATTTCTTGATAGAATCATGCAGGATTGACATTTTTGATGTTTTTTTACTCCTCTCAACAGCCCAAACAAGTTTCTAAAAGGATGAGCTTGCAACTACTTTACGTTTGGAGAAAATTCAAAACATTCATTATTCAATAGGGCCCAAAATATCAACAACCAGCGGTTTGAATGAACACTCACATTTCTTGGTAGAATCATGCAGGATTGAAATTTTTGATCTTTTCTTACTCCACTCAACAGCCCAAACAAGTTTCTAAAAGGATGAGTTTGCAACTACTTTACTTTTGGAGAAAATTCAAAACATTCATTATTCAATAGACCCCAAACTATCAAAAACCAGCGGTTTGAATGAACACTCACATTTCTTGGTAGAATCGTGCAGGACTGAAATTTTTGATGTTTTTCTACTCCTCTCATGAGCCCAAACAAGACTCTAAAAGGATGAGTTTGCAACTACTTTACTTTTGGAGAAAATTCAAAACATTCATTATTTAATAGAGCCCAAAAGCAAAAAGCAGTGTTTTGAATGAACAATCACATTTCTTGGTAGAATCGTGCAGGACTGAAATTTTTGATGTTTTTCTACTCCTCTCATGAGCCCAAACAAGACTCTAAAAGGATGAGTTTGCGGAAAAGCATTTTGAAAAAATTTCCACTAAAATTATTATCGAACATATATAAGTGTCCAGTTCCGGAGGAATGGTACAGTTTTAAAATTAATACAGTAGGGGATATATGGGATGGACAAGATTTTTTACCTTTTAATGAGATTACAAATAAATTTCATGTCCCGTTTACACACTTTACCTCTTTACCTAATTTTGAAAGACCTACTGCGGAAATTTTTAGGTAGTAGAGCCTTGAATTCGGATATTCTGGCCTCCATGTTTGCAAATATCACTCTTAAGTCGACTTGGAGTCTTAAAAATATATATTCCCATCTCAATGATGACACGGAATTCACTAAAAATGTATATATTCAAAGATGGGAAAGGGATTTTAACACTAGATTTGACGAAGACCAATGGGGGAAGGCCATAAGGTTCTCGAATGCATCTACTGTTTCTGCGATCTTACAAGAGTCTTTCTTCAAAACATTAATTAGATGGCACTACACCCCGATTAGGTTAGACCACATAGATAATAAATATTCCCCTCTATGCTGGAGGAATTGTGGTTTACCAGGTAACTTGTACCACATTTTCTGGAGCTGTTCTAAATTGAAGAGCTTGTGGAAAGAAGTCATGAATCACATAGATACTCTCTCTGACAACGCTGTGAAGGTCACCCCACAAATGGCACTACTTTCTTTGGGTACCGAGGAAATCAATCCTGACGTAAGATTTGTAATGATACATATTTTCTTGGTGACCAAAAACACTATAGCTTTCTGGTGGCTAAAAACCGATTTACCCTCCTTTGCTGATATTTTAGGCAAATTACGGATTCATAATTCTATAGAAAAAAGATTTGCATTTATCAATGGTACTCTCCATAAATATCATACTAAGTGGGATGTTTGGAATTTGAAATTTTCTTAATTTAGGTTATTTGACATTTTTTATTGTAAATTGAATAAGACAATGGTAGCTCCTTTTTTGAGAGGATTGCTTTTAAGTGATGTACAATACTTGTTTCTTATTTACGCTATCTGTATTAAATAATTTTATTTAATGTGTGATGTAACATGTAGAGTAGAGTTCTCTACTTTTTACTTTGTCCACTTACCCTTTCCCTTCTTATATTTCTGAAACTTTAATAAAAATATTTAAACAAAAGGATGAGTTTGCAACTACTTTACTTTTGGAGAAAATTCAAAACATTCATTATTCAATAGAGCCCAATAGCAAAAATCAGCGTTTTGAATGAAGAATCACATTTCTTGGTAGAATCATGCAGGATTGAAATTTTTGATGGTTTTTTACTCCTCTCAGCAGCCCAAGCAAGATTCTAAAAGGATGAGTTTGCAACTACTTTACTTTTGGAGGAAATTCAAAACATTCATTATTCAATAGGGCCCAAACTATCAAAAACCAGCGGTTTGAATGAACTCTCACATTTCTTGGTAGAATCATGCAGGATTGAAATTTTTGATCTTTTTTTACTCCACTCAACAGCCCAAACAAGTTTCTAAAAGGATGAGTTTGCAACTACATTATTTTTGGAGAAAATTCAAAACATTCATTATTCAATAGGGCCCAAAAGCAAAAAGCAGTGTTTTCAATGAGCAATCACATTTCTTGGTAGAATCATGCAGGATTGAAATTTTTGATGGTTTTCTACTCATCTCATGAGCCCAAACAAGACTCTAAATGGATGAGTTTGCAACTACTTTACTTTTGGAGAAAATTCAAAACATTCATTATTCAATAGAGCCGAATAGCAAAAATCAGGTTTTGAATGAAGAATCACATTTCTTGGTAGAATCATGAAGGATCGACATTTTTGATGGTTTTTTACTCCTCTCAACAGCCCAAACAAGTTTCTAAAAGGATGAGTTTGCAACAACTTTACTTTTGGAGAAAATTCAAAACATTCATTATTCAATAGAGCCCAATAGGAAAAACCATCGTTTTGAATGAAAAAATCACATTTCTTGGTAGAATCATGCAGGATTGACATTTTTGATGATTTTTTACTCCACTCAACAGCCCAAACAAGTTTCTAAAAGGATGAGTTTGCAACTACTTTACGTTTGGAGAAAATTCAAAACATTCATTATTCAATAGGGCCCAAAAACAAAAAGCAGTGTTTTGAATGAACACTCATATTTCTTGGTAGAATCATGCAGGACTGAAATTTTTGATGTTTTTCTACTCCTCTCATGAGCCCAAACAAGACTCTAAAAGGATGAGTTTGCAACTACTTTACTTTTGGAGAAAATTCAAAACATTCATTATTCAATAGAGCCCAAAAGCAAAAAGCAGTGTTTTGAAGTAGTTGCAAACTCATCCTTTTAGAAACTTGTTTGGGCTGTTGAGAGGAGTAAAAAACCATCAAAAATTTCAATCCTGCATGATTCTACCAAGAAATGTGATTCTTCATTCAAAACCTGACTTTTGCTATTGGGCTCTATTGAATAATGAATGTTTTGAATTTTCTCCAAAAGTAAAGTAGTTGCAAACTCATGCTTTTAGAGACTTGTTTGGGCTCACGAGAGGAGTAGAAAAACATCAAAAATTTCAGTCCTGCATGATTCTACCAAGAAATGTGATTCTTCATTTAAAACCTGATTTTTGCTATTGGGCTCTATTGAATAATGAATGTTTTGAATTTTCTCCAAAAGTAAAGTAGTTGCAAACTCATGCTTTTAGAGACTTGTTTGGGCTCATGAGAGGAGTAGAAAAACATCAAAAATTTCAGTCCTGCATGATTCTACCAAGAAATGTGTGTTCATTGAAACCGCTGGTTTTTGATAGTTTGGGCCCTATTGAATAATGAATGTTTTGAATTTTCTCCAAAAGTAAAGTAGTTGCAAACTCATCCTTTTAGAAACTTGTTTGGGCTGTTGAGAGGAGTAAAAAACCATCAAAAATTTCAATCCTGCATGATTCTACCAAGAAACGTGATTCTTCATTCAAAACGCTGGTTTTTGCTATTGGGCTCTATTGAATAATGAATGTTTTGAATTTTCTCCAAAAGTAAAGTAGTTGCAAACTCATCCTTTTAGAGACTTGTTTGGGCTCATGAGAGGAGTAGAAAAACATCAAAAATTTCAGTACTGCACGATTCTACCAAGAAATGTGTGTTCATTCAAACCGCTGGTTTTTGATATTTTGGGCCCTATTGAATATTTAATGTTTTGAATTTTCTCCAAAAGTAAAGTAGTTGCAAACTCATCCTTTTAGAAACTTGTTTGGGCTGTTGAGAGGAGTAAAAAACCATCAAAAATTTCAATCCTGCATGATTCTACCAAGAAATGTGATTCTTCATTCAAAACCTGATTTTTGCTATTGGGCTCTATTGAATAATGAATGTTTTGAATTTTCTCCAAAAGTAAAGTAGTTGCAAACTCATGCTTTTAGAGACTTGTTTGGGCTCACGAGAGGAGTAGAAAAACATCAAAAATTTCAGTCCTGCATGACTCTACCAAGAAATATGATTCTTCATTCAAAACCTGATTTTTGCTATTGGGCTCTATTGAATAATGAATGTTTTGAATTTTCTCCAAAAGTAAAGTAGTTGCAAACTCATGCTTTTAGAGACTTGTTTGGGCTCATGAGAGGAGTAGAAAAACATCAAAAATTTCAGTCCTGCATGATTCTACCAAGAAATGTGTGTTCATTGAAACCGCTGGTTTTTGATAGTTTGGGCCCTATTGAATAATGAATGGTTTGAATTTTCTCCAAAAGTAAAGTAGTTGCAAACTCATGCTTTTAGGGACTTGTTTGGGCTCAAGAGAGGAGTAGAAAAACATCAAAAATTTCAGTCCTGCATGATTCTACCAAGAAATGTGTGTTCATTCAAACCGCTGGTTTTTGATATTTTGGGCCCTATTGAATATTGAATGTTTTGAATTTTCTCCAAAAGTAATATAGTTGCAAACTCATCCTTTTAGAAACTTGTTTGGGCTGTTGAGAGGAGTAAAAAACCATCGAAAATTTCAATCTTGCATGATTCTACCAAGAAATGTGATTCTTCATTCAAAACCTTTTTTTTGCTATTGGGCTCTATTGAATAATGAATGTTTTGAATTTTCTCCAAAAGTAAAGTAGTTGCAAACTCATGCTTTTAGAGACTTGTTTGGGCTCATGAGAGGAGTAGAAAAACATCAAAAATTTCAGTCCTGCATGATTCTACCAAGAAATGTGTGTTCATTCAAACCGCTGGTTTTTGATAGTTTGGGCCCTATTGAATAATGAATGTTTTGAATTTTCTCCAAAAGTAAAGTAGTTGCAAACTCATGCTTTTAAAAACTTGTTTGGGCTCATGAGAGGAGTAGAAAAACATCAAAAATTTCAGTCCTGCAAGATTCTACCAAGAAATGTGTGTTCATTCAAACCGCTGGTTTTTGATAGTTTGGGCCCTATTGAATAATGAATGCTTTGAATTTTCTCCAAAAGTAAAGTAGTTGCAAACTCATCCTTTTAGAAACTTGTTTGGGCTGTTGAGAGGAGTAAAAAACCATCAAAAATTTCAGTCCTGCAAGATTCTACCAAGAAATGTGTGTTCATTCAAAACCTGATTTTTGCTATTGGGCTCTATTGAATAATGAATGTTTTGAATTTTCTCCAAAAGTAAAGTAGTTGCAAACTCATGCTTTTAGAGATTGTTTGGGCTCATGAGAGGAGTAGAAAAACATCAAAAATTTCAGTCCTGCACGATTCTACCAAGAAATGTGTGTTCATTCAAACCGCTGGTTTTGGATATTTTGGGCCGTATTGAATGAATGTTTTGAATTTTCTCCAAAAGTAAAGTAGTTGCAAACTCATCCTTTTAGAAACTTGTTTGGGCTGTTGAGAGGAGTAAAAAACCATAAAAAATTTCAATCCTGCGTGATTCTACCAAGAAATGTGATTCTTCATTCAAAACCTGATTTTTGCTATTGGGCTCTATTGAATAATGAATGTTTTGAATTTTCTCCAAAAGTAAATTAGTTGCAAACTCATGCTTTTAGAGACTTGTTTGGGCTCATGAGAGGAGTAGAAAAACATCAAAAATTTCAGTCCTGCACGATTCTACCAAGAAATGTGTGTTCATTCAAACCGCTGGTTTTTGATATTTTGGGCCCTATTGAATAATGAATGTTTTGAATTTTCTCCAAAAGTAAAGTAGTTGCAAACTCATCCTTTTAGAAACTTGTTTGGGCTGTTGAGAGGAGTAAAAAAACATCAAAAATTTCAATCCTGCATGATTCTACCAAGAAATGTGATTCTTCATTCAAAACGCTGGTTTTTGCTATTGGGCTCTATTGAATAATGAATGTTTTGAATTTTCTCCAAAAGTAAAGTAGTTGCAAACTCATGCTTTTAGAGACTTGTTTGGGCTCATGAGAGGAGTAGAAAAACATCAAAAATTTCAGTCCTGCATGATTCTACCAAGAAATGTGTGTTCATTCAAACCGCTGGTTTTTGATAGTTTGGGCCCTATTGAATAATGAATGTTTTGAATTTTCTCCAAAAGTAAAGTAGTTGCAAACTTATCCTTTTAGAAACTTGTTTGGGCTGTTGAGAGGAGTAAAAAACCATCAAAAATTTCAATCCTGCATGATTCTACCAAGAAATGTGATTCTTCATTCAAAACCTGATTTTTGCTATTGGGCTCTATTGAATAATGAATGTTTTGAATTTTCTCCAAAAGTAAAGTAGTTGCAAACTCATGCTTTTAGAGACTTGTTTGGGCTCATGAGAGGAGTAGAAAAACATCAAAAATTTCAGTCCTGCATGATTCTACCAAGAAATGTGTGTTCATTCAAACCGCTGGTTTTTGATAGTTTGGGCCCTATTGAATAATGAATGTTTTGAATTTTCTCCAAAAGTAAAGTAGTTGCAAACTCATCCTTTTAGAAACTTGTTTGGGCTGTTGAGAGGAGTAAAAAACCATCAAAAATTTCAATCCTGCATGATTCTACCAAGAAATGTGATTCTTCATTCAAAACGCTGGTTTTTACTATTGGTCTCTATTGAATAGTGAATGTTTTGAATTTTCTCCAAAAGTAAAGTAGTTGCAAACTCATCCTTTTAGAGACTTGGTTGGGCTCATGAGAGGAGTAGAAAAACATCAAAAATTTCAGTCCTGCACGATTCTGCCAAGAAATGTGTGTTCATTCAAACCGCTGGTTTTGGATATTTTGGGCCCTATTGAATGAATGTTTTGAATTTTCTTCAAAAGTAAAGTAGTTGCAAACTCATGCTTTTAGAGACTTGTTTGGGCTCAAGAGAGGAGTAGAAAAACATCAAAAATTTCAGTCCTGCATGATTCTACCAAGAAATGTGTGTTCATTCAAACCGCTGGTTTTTGATAGTTTGGGCCCTTTTCAATAATGAATGTTTTGAATTTTCTCCAAAAGTAAAGAAGTTGCAAACTCATCCTTTTAGAAACTTGTTTGGGCTCATGAGAGGAGTAGAAAAACATCAAAAATTTCAGTCCTGCACGATTCTACCAAGAAATGTGAGTGTTCATTCAAACCACTGGTTTTTGATATTTTGGGCCCTATTGAATAATGAATGTTTTGAATTTTCTCCAAAAGTAAAGTAGTTGCAAACTCATCCTTTTAGAAACTTGTTTGGGCTGTTGAGAGGAGTAGAAAAACATCAAAAATTTCAGTCCTGCAAGATTCTACCAAGAAATGTGTGTTCATTCAAAACCTGATTTTTGCTATTGGGCTCTATTGAATAATGAATGTTTTGAATTTTCTCCAAAAGTAAAGTAGTTGCAAACTCATGCTTTTAGAGACTTGTTTGGGCTCATGAGAGGAGTAGAAAAACATCAAAAATTTCAGTCCTGCATGATTCTACCAAGAAATGTGTGTTCATTCAAACCGCTGGTTTTTGATAGTTTGGGCCCTATTGAATAATGAATGTTTTGAATTTTCTCCAAAAGTAAAGTAGTTGCAAGCTCATGCTTTTAAAAACTTGTTTGGGCTCATGAGAGGAGTAGAAAAACATCAAAAATTTCAGTCCTGCAAGATTCTACCAAGAAATGTGTGTTCATTCAAACCGCTGGTTTTTGATAGTTTGGGCCCTATTGAATAATGAATGCTTTGAATTTTCTCCAAAAGTAAAGCAGTTGCAAACTCATCCTTTTAGAAACTTGTTTGGGCTGTTGAGAGGAGTAAAAAACCATCAAAAATTTCAGTCCTGCAAGATTCTACCAAGAAATGTGTGTTCATTCAAAACCTGATTTTTGCTATTGGGCTCTATTGAATAATGAATGTTTTGAATTTTCTCCAAAAGTAAAGTAGTTGCAAACTCATGGTTTTAGAGACTTGTTTGGGCTCATGAGAGGAGTAGAAAAACATCAAAAATTTCAGTCCTGCATGATTCTACCAAGAAATGTGTGTTCATTCAAACCGCTGGTTTTTGATAGTTTGGGCCCTATTGAATAATGAATGTTTTGAATTTTCTCCAAAAGTAAAGTAGTTGCAAACTTATCCTTTTAGAAACTTGTTTGGGCTGTTGAGAGGAGTAAAAAACCATCAAAAATTTCAATCCTGCATGATTCTACCAAGAAATGTGATTCTTAATTCAAAACCTAATTTTTGCTATTGGGCTCTATTGAATAATGAATGTTTTGAATTTTCTCCAAAAGTAAAGTAGTTGCAAACTCATGCTTTTAGAGACTTGATTGGGCTCATGAGAGGAGTAGAAAAACATCAAAAATTTCAGTCCTGCATGATTCTACCAAGAAATGTGTGTTCATTCAAACCGCTGGTTTTTGATAGTTTGGGCCCTATTGAATAATGAATGTTTTGAATTTTCTCCAAAAGTAAAGTAGTTGCAAACTCATCCTTTTAGAAACTTGTTTGGGCTGTTGAGAGGAGTAAAAAACCATCAAAAATTTCAATCCTGCATGATTCTACCAAGAAATGTGATTCTTCATTCAAAACGCTGGTTTTTACTATTGGTCTCTATTGAATAGTGAATGTTTTGAATTTTCTCCAAAAGTAAAGTAGTTGCAAACTCATCCTTTTATAGACTTGGTTGGGCTCATGAGAGGAGTAGAAAAACATCAAAAATTTCAGTCCTGCACGATTCTGCCAAGAAATGTGTGTTCATTCAAACCGCTGGTTTTGGATATTTTGGGCCCTATTGAATGAATGTTTTGAATTTTCTCCAAAAGTAAAGTAGTTGCAAACTCATGCTTTTAGAGACTTGTTTGGGCTCAAGAGAGGAGTAGAAAAACATCAAAAATTTCAGTCCTGCATGATTCTACCAAGAAATGTGTGTTCATTCAAACCGCTGGTTTTTGATAGTTTGGGCCCTTTTCAATAATGAATGTTTTGAATTTTCTCCAAAAGTAAAGAAGTTGCAAACTCATCCTTTTAGAAACTTGTTTGGGCTCATGAGAGGAGTAGAAAAACATCAAAAATTTCAGTCCTGCACGATTCTACCAAGAAATGTGAGTGTTCATTCAAACCACTGGTTTTTGATATTTTGGGCCCTATTGAATAATGAATGTTTTGAATTTTCTCCAAAAGTAAAGTAGTTGCAAACTCATCCTTTTAGAAATTTGTTTGGGCTGTTGAGAGGAGTAGAAAAACATCAAAAATTTCAATCCTGCAAGATTCTACCAAGAAATGTGTGTTCATTCAAAACCTGATTTTTGCTATTGGGCTCTATTGAATAATGAATGTTTTTGAATTTTCTCCAAAAGTAAAGTAGTTGCAAACTCATGCTTTTAGAGACTTGTTTGGGCTCATGAGAGGAGTAGAGAAACATCAAAAATTTCAGTCCTGCATGATTCTACCAAGAAATGTGTGTTCATTCAAACCGCTGGTATTTGATAGTTTGGGCCCTATTGAATAATGAATGTTTTGAATTTTCTCCAAAAGTAAAGTAGTTGCAAACTCATCCTTTTAGAAACTTGTTTGGGCTGTTGAGAGGAGTAGAAAAACATCAAAAATTTCAGTCCTGCAAGATTCTACCAAGAAATGTGTGTTCATTCAAAACCTGATTTTTGCTATTGGGCTCTATTGAATAATGAATGTTTTGAATTTTCTCCAAAAGTAAAGTAGTTGCAAACTCAAGCTTTTAGAGACTTGTTTGGGCTCATGAGAGGAGTAGAAAAACATCAAAAATTTAAGTCCTGCATGATTCTACCAAGAAATGTGTGTTCATTCAAACCGCTGGTTTTTGATAGTTTGGGCTCTATTGAATAATGAATGTTTTGAATTTTCTCCAAAAGTAAAGTAGTAGCAAACTCATCCTTTTAGAAACTTGTTTGGGCTTTTGAGAGGAGTAAAAAACCATCAAAAATTTCAATCCTGCATGATTCTACCAAGAAATGTGATTCTTCATTCAAAACGCTGGTTTTTGCTATTGGGCTCTATTGAATAATGAATGTTTTGAATTTTCTCCAAAAGTAAAGTAGTTGCAAACTCATCCTTTTAGAGACTTGTTTGGGCTCATGAGAGGAGTAGAAAAACATCAAAAATTTCAGTCCTGCACGATTCTACCAAGAAATGTGAGTGTTCATTCAAACCACTGGTTTTTGATAGTTTGGGCCCTGTTGAATAATGAATGTTTTGAATTTTCTCCAAAAGTAAAGTAGTTGCAAACTCATCCTTTTAGAAACTTGTTTGGGCTTTTGAGAGGAGTAAAAAACCATCAAAAATTTCAATCCTGCATGATTCTACCAAGAAATGTGATTCTTCATTCAAAACCTGATTTTTGCTATTCGGCTCTATTGAATAATGAATGTTTTGAATTTTCTCCAAAAGTAAAGTAGTTGCAAACCCATCCTTTTAGAGACTTGTTTGGGCTCATGAGAGGAGTAGAAAAACATCAAAAATTTCAGTCCTGCAATATTCTACCAAGAAATGTGTGTTCATTCAAAACCTGATTTTTGCTATTGGGCTCTATTGAATAATGAATGTTTTGAATTTTCTCCAAAAGTAAATTAGTTGCAAACTCATCATTTTAGAGTCTTGTTTGGGCTCATGAAAGGAGTAGAAAAACATCAAAAATTTCAGTCCTGCATGATTCTACCAAGAAATGTGTGTTCATTCAAACCGCTGGTTTTTGATAGTTTGGGCCCTATTGAATAATGAATGTTTTGAATTTTCTCCAAAAGTAAAGTAGTTGCAAACTCTTCCTTTTAGAGTCTTGTTTGGGCTCATGAGAGGAGTAGAAAAACATCAAAAATTTCAGTCCTGCATGATTCTACCAAGAAATGTGTGTTCATTGAAACCGCTGGTTTTTGATAGTTTGGGCCCTATTGAATAATGAATGCTTTGAATTTTCTCCAAAAGTAAAGTAGTTGCAAACTCATCCTTTTAGAAACTTATTTGGGCTGTTGAGAGGAGTAAAAAACCATAAAAAATTTCATTCCTGCGTGATTCTACCAAGAAATGTGATTCTTCATTCAAAACCTGATTTTTGCTATTGGGATCTATTGAATAATGAATGTTTTGAATTTTCTCCAAAAGTAAATTAGTTGCAAACTCATGCTTTTAGAGACTTGTTTGGGCTCATGAGAGGAGTAGAAAAACATCAAAAATTTCAGTCCTGCATGATTCTACCAAGAAATGTGTGTTCATTGAAACCACTGGTTTTTGATATTTTGGGCCCTATTGAATAATGAATGTTTTGAATTTTCTCCAAAAGTAAAGTAGTTGCAAACTCATCCTTTTAGAAACTTGTTTGGGCTGTTGAGAGGAGTAAAAAACCATCAAAAATTTCAATCCTGCATGATTCTACCAAGAAATGTGATTGTTCATTCAAAACCTGATTTTTGCTATTGGGCTCTATTGAATAATGAACGTTTTGAATTTTCTCCAAAAGTAAAGTAGTTGCAAACTCATGCTTTTAGAGACTTGTTTGGGCTCATGAGAGGAGTAGAAAAACATCAAAAATTTCAGTCCTGCAAGATTCTACCAAGAAATGTGTGTTCATTCAAAACCTGATTTTTGCTATTGGGCTCTATTGAATAATGAATGTTATGAATTTTCTCCAAAAGTAAAGTAGTTGCAAACTCATGCTTTTAGAGACTTGTTTGGGCTCATGAGAAGAGTAGAAAAACATCAAAAATTTCAATCCTGCACGATTCTACCAAGAAATGTGAGTGTTCATTCAAACCGCTGGTTTTTGATAGTTTGGGCCCTATTGAATAATGAATGTTTTGAATTTTCTCCAAAAGTAAAGTAGTTGCAAACTCATCCTTTTAGAAACTTGTTTGGGCTTCTGAGAGGAGTAAAAAACCATCAAAAATTTCAATCCTGCATGATTCTACCAAGAAATGTGATTCTTCATTCAAAACCTGATTTTTGCTATTCGGCTCTATTGAATAATGAATGTTTTGAATTTTCTCCAAAAGTAAAGTAGTTGCAAACTCATCCTTTTAGAGACTTGTTTGGGCTCATGAGAGGAGTAGAAAAACATCAAAAATTTCAGTCCTGCATGATTCTACCAAGAAATGTGTGTTCATTGAAACCGCTGGTTTTTGATAGTTTGGCCCTATTGAATAATGAATGTTTTGAATTTTCTCCAAAAGTAAAGTAGTTGCAAACTCATGCTTTTAGAGACTTGTTTGGGCTCATGAGAGGAGTAGAAAAACATCAAAAATTTCAGTCCTGCATGATTCTACCAAGAAATGTGTGTTCATTCAAACCGCTGGTTTTTGATAGTTTGGGCCCTTTTCAATAATGAATGTTTTGAATTTTCTCCAAAAGTAAAGTAGTTGCAAACTCATCCTTTTAGAAACTTGTTTGGGCTGTTGAGAGGAGTAAAAAACCATCAAAAATTTCAATCCTGCATGATTCTACCAAGAAATGTGATTCTTCATTCAAAACGCTGGTTTTTGCTATTGGGCTCTATTGAATAATGAATGTTTTGAATTTTCTCCAAAAGTAAATTAGTTGCAAACTCATCATTTTAGAGTCTTGTTTGGGCTCATGAGAGGAGTAGAAAAATATCAAAAATTTCAGTCCTGCACGATTCTACCAAGAAATGTGAGTGTTCATTCAAACCACTGGTTTTTGATATTTTGGGCCCTATTGAATAATGAATGTTTTGAATTTTCTCCAAAAGTAAATTAGTTGCAAACTCATGCTTTTAGAGACTTGTTTGGGCTCATGAGAGGAGTAGAAAAACATCAAAAATTTCAATCCTGCATGATTCTATCAAGAAATGTGATTCTTCATTCAAAACCTGATTTTTGCTATTCGGCTCTACTGAATAATGAATGTTTTGAATTTTCTCCAAAAGTAAAGTAGTTGCAAACTTATGCTTTTAGAGACTTGTTTGGGCTCATGAGAGGAGTAGAAAAACATCAAAAATTTCAGTCCTGCATTATTCTACCAAGAAATGTGTGCTCATTCAAACCGCTGGTTTTTGATAGTTTGGGCCCTATTGAATAATGAATGTTTTGAATTTTCTCCAAAAGTAAAGTAGTTGCAAACTCATCCTTTTAGAAACTTGTTTGGGCTGTTGAGAGGAGTAAAAAACCATCAAAAATTTCAATCCTGCATGATTCTACCAAGAAATGTGATTCTTCATTCAAAACGCTGGTTTTTGCTGTTGGGCTCTATTGAATAATGAATGTTTTGAATTTTCTCCAAAAGTAAAGTAGTTGCAAACTCATGCTTTTAGAGACTTGTTTGGGCTCATGAGAGGAGTAGAAAAACATCAAAAATTTCAGTCCTGCATGATTCTACCAAGAAATGTGTGTTCATTCAAACCGCTGGTTTTTGATATTTTGGACCCTATTGAATAATGAATGTTTTGAATTTTCTCCAAAAGTAAAGTAGTTGCAAACTCATCCTTTTAGAAACTTGTTTGGGCTGTTGAGAGGAGTAAAAAACCATCAAAAATTTCAATCCTGCATGATTCTACCAAGAAATGTGATGCTTCATTTAAAACCTGATTTTTGCTATTGGGTTCTATTGAATAATGAATGTTTTGAATTTTCTCCAAAAGTAAAGTAGTTGCAAACTCATCCTTTTAGAAACTTGTTTGGGCTGTTGAGAGGAGTAAAAAACCATCAAAAATTTCAATCCTGCATGATTCTACCAAGAAATGTGATTCTTCATTCAAAACCTGATTTTTGCTATTCGGCTCTATTGAATAATGAATGTTTTGAATTTTCTCCAAAAGTAAAGTAGTTGCAAACTCATGCTTTTAGAGACTTGTTTGGGCTCATGAGAGGAGTAGAAAAACATCAAAAATTTCAGTCCTGCATGATTCTACCAAGAAATGTGTGTTCATTGAAACCGCTGGTTTTTGATAGTTTGGGCCCTATTGAATAATGAATGTTTTGAATTTTCTCCAAAAGTAAAGTAGTTGCAAACTCATCCTTTTAGAAACTTGTTTGGGCTTTGAGAGGAGTAAAAAACCATCAAAAATTTCAATCCTGCATGATTCTACCAAGAAATGTGATTCTTCATTCAAAACCTGATTTTTGCTATTCGGCTCTATTGAATAATGAATGTTTTGAATTTTCTCCAAAAGTAAAGTAGTTGCAAACTCATGCTTTTAGAGACTTGTTTGGGCTCATGAGAGGAGTAGAAAAACATCAAAAATTTCAGTCCTGCACGATTCTACCAAGAAATGTGTGTTCATTGAAACCGCTGGTTTTTGATAGTTTGGGCCCTATTGAATAATGAATGTTTTGAATTTTCTCCAAAAGTAAAGTAGTTGCAAACTCATCCTTTTAGAATCTTGTTTGGGCTGTTGAGAGGAGTAAAAAACCATCAAAAATTTCAATCCTGCATGATTCTACCAAGAAATGTGATTCTTCATTCAAAACGCTGGTTTTTGCTATTGGGCTCTATTGAATAATGAATGTTTTGAATTTTCTCCAAAAGTAAAGTAGTTGCAAACTCATCCTTTTAGAGACTTGTTTGGGCTCATGAGAAGAGTAGAAAAACATCAAAAATTTCAGTCCTGCACGATTCTACCAAGAAATGTGTGTTCATTCAAACCGCTGGTTTTTGATATTTTGGGCCCTATTGAATAATGAATGTTTCGAATTTTCTCCAAAAGTAAAGTAGTTGCAAACTCATCCTTTTAGAAACTTGTTTGGGCTGTTGAGAGGAGTAAAAAACCATCAAAAATTTAAATCCTGCATGATTCTACCAAGAAATGTGATTCTTCATTCAAAACCTGATTTTTGCTATTGGGCTCTATTGAATAATGAATGTTTTGAATTTTCTCCAAAAGTAAAGTAGTTGCAAACTCATGCTTTTAGAGACTTGTTTGGGCTCATGAGAGGAGTAGAAAAACATCAAAAATTTCAGTCCTGCATGATTCTACCAAGAAATGTGTGTTCATTCAAACCGCTGGTTTTTGATAGTTTGGGCCCTATTGAATAATGAATGTTTTGAATTTTCTCCAAAAGTAAATTAGTTGCAAACTCATCCTTTTAGAAACTTGTTTGGGCTGTTGAGAGGAGTAAAAAACCATCAAAAATTTCAATCCTGCATGATTCTACCAAGAAATGTGATTCTTCATTCAAAACGCTGGTTTTTACTATTGGTCTCTATTGAATAGTGAATGTTTTGAATTTTCTCCAAAAGTAAAGTAGTTGCAAACTCATCCTTTTAGAGACTTGGTTGGGCTCATGAGAGGAGTAGAAAAACATCAAAAATTTCAGTCCTGTACGATTCTGCCAAGAAATGTGTGTTCATTCAAACCGCTGGTTTTGGATATTTTGGGCCCTATTGAATGAATGTTTTGAATTTTCTCCAAAAGTAAAGTAGTTGCAAACTCATGCTTTTAGAGACTTGTTTGGGCTCAAGAGAGGAGTAGAAAAACATCAAAAATTTCAGTCCTGCATGATTCTACCAAGAAATGTGTGTTCATTCAAACCGCTGGTTTTTGATAGTTTGGGCCCTTTTCAATAATGAATGTTTTGAATTTTCTCCAAAAGTAAAGAAGTTGCAAACTCATCCTTTTAGAAACTTGTTTGGGCTCATGAGAGGAGTAGAAAAACATCAAAAATTTCAGTCCTGCACGATTCTACCAAGAAATGTGAGTGTTCATTCAAACCACTGGTTTTTGATATTTTGGGCCCTATTGAATAATGAATGTTTTGAATTTTCTCCAAAAGTAAAGTAGTTGCAAACTCATCCTTTTAGAAACTTGTTTGGGCTGTTGAGAGGAGTAGAAAAACATCAAAAATTTCAGTCCTGCAAGATTCTACCAAGAAATGTGTGTTCATTCAAAACCTGATTTTTGCTATTGGGCTCTATTGAATAATGAATGTTTTGAATTTTCTCCAAAAGTAAAGTAGTTGCAAACTCAAGCTTTTAGAGACTTGTTTGGGCTCATGAGAGGAGTAGAAAAACATCAAAAATTTAAGTCCTGCATGATTCTACCAAGAAATGTGTGTTCATTCAAACCGCTGGTTTTTGATAGTTTGGGCTCTATTGAATAATGAATGTTTTGAATTTTCTCCAAAAGTAAAGTAGTAGCAAACTCATCCTTTTAGAAACTTGTTTGGGCTTTTGAGAGGAGTAAAAAACCATCAAAAATTTCAATCCTGCATGATTCTACCAAGAAATGTGATTCTTCATTCAAAACGCTGGTTTTTGCTATTGGGCTCTATTGAATAATGAATGTTTTGAATTTTCTCCAAAAGTAAAGTAGTTGCAAACTCATCCTTTTAGAGACTTGTTTGGGCTCATGAGAGGAGTAGAAAAACATCAAAAATTTCAGTCCTGCACGATTCTACCAAGAAATGTGAGTGTTCATTCAAACCGCTGGTTTTTGATAGTTTGGGCCCTGTTGAATAATGAATGTTTTGAATTTTCTCCAAAAGTAAAGTAGTTGCAAACTCATCCTTTTAGAAACTTGTTTGGGCTTTTGAGAGGAGTAAAAAACCATCAAAAATTTCAATCCTGCATGATTCTACCAAGAAATGTGATTCTTCATTCAAAACCTGATTTTTGCTATTCGGCTCTATTGAATAATGAATGTTTTGAATTTTCTCCAAAAGTAAAGTAGTTGCAAACCCATCCTTTTAGAGAATTGTTTGCGCTCATGAGAGGAGTAGAAAAACATCAAAAATTTCAGTCCTGCACGATTCTACCAAGAAATGAGTGTTCATTCAAACCACTGGTTTTTGATATTTTGGGCCCTATTGAATAATGAATGTTTTGAATTTTCTCCAAAAGTAAAGTAGTTGCAAACTCATCCTTTTAGAAACTTGTTTGGGCTGTTGAGAGGAGTAAAAAACCATCAAAAATTTCAATCCTGCATGATTCTACCAAGAAATGTGATTCTTCATTCAAAACCTGATTTTTGCTATTGGGCTCTATTGAATAATGAATGTTTTGAATTTTCTCCAAAAGAAAAGTAGTTGCTAACTCATGCTTTTAGAGACTTGTTTGGGCTCATGAGAGGAGTAGAAAAACATCAAAAATTTCAGTCCTGCATGATTCTACCAAGAAATGTGTGTTCATTCAAACCGCTGGTTTTTGATATTTTGGGCCCTATTGAATAATGAATGTTTTGAATTTTCTCCAAAAGTAAAGTAGTTGCAAACTCATCCTTTTAGAAACTTGTTTGGGCTGTTGAGAGGAGTAAAAAACCATCAAAAATTTCAGTCCTGCAAGATTCTACCAAGAAATGTGTGTTCATTCAAAACCTGATTTTTGCTATTGGGCTCTATTGAATAATGAATGTTTTGAATTTTCTCCAAAAGTAAAGTAGTTGCAAACTCATGCTTTTAGAGATTGTTTGGGTTCATGAGAGGAGTAGAAAAACATCAAAAATTTCAGTCCTGCACGATTCTACCAAGAAATGTGTGTTCATTCAAACCGCTGGTTTTGGATATTTTGGGCCCTATTGAATAATGAATGTTTTGAATTTTCTCCAAAAGTAAAGTAGTTGCAAACTCATCCTTTTAGAATCTTGTTTGGGTTGTTGAGAGGAGTAAAAAACCATCAAAAATTTAAATCCTGCATGATTCTACCAAGAAATGTGATTCTTCATTCAAAACCTGATTTTTGCTATTGGGCTCTATTGAATAATGAATGTTTTGAATTTTCTCCAAAAGTAAAGTAGTTGCAAACTCATGCTTTTACAGACTTGTTTGGGCTCATGAGAGGAGTAGAAAAACATCAAAAATTTCAGTCCTGCATGATTCTACCAAGAAATGTGTGTTCATTGAAACCGCTGGTTTTTGATAGTTTGGGCCCTATTGAATAATGAATGTTTTGAATTTTCTCCAAAAGTAAAGTAGTTGCAAACTCATCCTTTTAGAAACTTGTTTGCGCTGTTGAGAGGAGTAAAAAACCATCAAAAATTTCAATCCTGCATGATTCTACCAAGAAATGTGATTCTTCATTCAAAACCTGATTTTTGCTATTGGGCTCTATTGAATAATGAATGTTTTGAATTTTCTCCAAAAGTAAAGTAGTTGCAAACTCATGCTTTTAGAGACTTGTTTGGGCTCATGAGAGGAGTAGAAAAACATCAAAAATTTCAGTCCTGCAAGATTCTACCAAGAAATGTGTGTTCATTCAAAACCTGATTTTTGCTATTGGGCTCTATTGAATAATGAATGTTTTGAATTTTCTCCAAAAGTAAAGTAGTTGCAAACTCATGCTTTTAGAGACTTGTTTGGGCTCATGAGAGGAGTAGAAAAACATCAAAAATTTCAGTCCTGCATGATTCTACCAAGAAATGTGTGTTCATTGAAACCGCTGGTTTTTGATAGTTTGGGCCCTATTGAATAATGAATGTTTTGAATTTTCTCCAAAAGTAAAGTAGTTGCAAACTCATCCTTTTAGAGACTTGTTTGGGCTCATGAGAGGTGTAGAAAAACATCAAAAATTTCAGTCCTGCACGATTCTACCAAGAAATGTGAGTGTTCATTCAAACCGCTGGTTTTGGATATTTTGGGCCCTATTGAATAATGAATGTTTTGAATTTTCTCCAAAAGTAAAGCAGTTGCAAACTCTTCCTTTTATAAACTTGTTTGGGCTGTTGAGAGGAGTAAAAAACCATCAAAAATTTCAATCCTGCATGATTCTACCAAGAAATATTCAATAGGGCCCAAACTATCAAAAACCAGCGGTTTCAATGAACACACATTTCTTGGTAGAATCATGCAGGACTGAAATTTTTGATGTTTTTCTACTCCTCTCATGAGCCCAAACAAGCCTCTAAAAGCATGAGTTTGCAACTACTTTACTTTTGGAGAAAATTCAAAACATTCATTATTCAATAGAGCCCAATAGCAAAAATCAGGTTTTGTATGAAGAATCACATTTCTTGGTAGAATCATGCAGGATTGAAATTTTTGATGGTTTTTTACTCCTCTCAACAGCCCAAACAAGTTTCTAAAAGGATGAGTTTGCAACTACTTTACTTTTGGAGAAAATTCAAAACATTCATTATTCAATAGGGCCCAAAATATCAAAAACCAGCGGTTTGAATGAACACACATTTCTAGGTAGAATCGTGCAGGACTGAAATTTTTGATGTTTTTCTACTCCTCTCATGAGCCCAAACAAGCCTTTAAAAGCATGAGTTTGCAACTACTTTACTTTTGGAGAAAATTCAAAACATTCATTATTCAATAGAGCCCAATAGCAAAAATCAGGTTTTGTATGAAGAATCACATTTCTTGGTAGAATCATGCAGGATTGAAATTTTTGATGGTTTTTTACTCCTCTCAACAGCCCAAACAAGTTTCTAAAAGGATGAGTTTGCAACTACTTTACTTTTGGAGAAAATTCAAAACATTCATTATTCAATAGGGCCCAAAATATCAAAAACCAGCGGTTTGAATGAACACACATTTCTTGGTAGAATCGTGCAGGACTGAAATTTTTGATGTTTTTCTACTCCTCTCATGAGCCCAAACAAGTCTCTAAAAGGATGAGTTTGCAACTACTTTACTTTTGGAGAAAATTCAAAACATTCATTATTCAATAGAGCCCAATAGCAAAAAACAGCGTTTTGAATGAAGAATCACATTTCTTGGTAGAATCATGCAGGATTGAAATTTTTGATGGTTTTTTACTCCTCTCAACAGCCCAAACAAGTTTCTAAAAGGATGAGTTTGCAACTACTTTACTTTTGGAGAAAATTCAAAACATTCATTATTCAATAGGGCCCAAACTATCAAAAACCAGCGGTTTCAATGAACACACATTTCTTGGTAGAATCATGCAGGACTGAAATTTTTGATGTTTTTCTACTCCTCTCATGAGCCCAAACAAGTCTCTAAAAGCATGAGTTTGCAACTACTTTACTTTTGGAGAAAATTCAAAACATTCACTATTCAATAGAGCCCAATAGCAAAAATCAGGTTTTGAATGAAGAATCACATTTCTTGGTAAAATCATGCAGGATTGAAATTTTTGATGGTTTTTTACTCCTCTCAACAGCCCAAACAAGTTTCTAAAAGGATGAGTTTGCAACTACTTTACTTTTGGAGAAAATTCAAAACATTCATTATTCAATAGGGCCCAAACTATCAAAAACGAGCGGTTTCAATGAACACACATTTCTTGGTAGAATCATGCAGGACTGAAATTTTTGATGTTTTTCTACTCCTCTCATGAGCCCAAACAAGTCTCTAAAAGCATGAGTTTGCAACTACTTTACTTTTGGAGAAAATTCAAAACATTCATTATTCAATAGGGCCCAAAATATCAAAAACCAGCGGTTTGAATGAACACACATTTCTTGGTAGAATCGTGCAGGACTGAAATTTTTGATATTTTTCTACTCCTCTCATGAGCCCAAACAAGTCTCTAAAAGGATGAGTTTGCAACTACTTTACTTTTGGAGAAAATTCAAAACATTCATTATTCAATAGGGCCCAAACTATCAAAAACCAGCGGTTTCAATGAACACACATTTCTTGGTAGAATCATGCAGGACTGAAATTTTTGATGTTTTTCTACTCCTCTCATGAGCCCAAACAAGACTCTAAAAGGATGAGTTTGCAACTACTTTACTTTTGGAGAAAATTCAAAACATTCATTATTCAATAGGGCCGAAAATATCAAAAACCAGCGGTTTGAATGAACACACATTTCTTGGTAGAATCGTGCAGGACTGAAATTTTTGATGTTTTTCTACTCCTCTCATGAGCCCAAACAAGTCTCTAAAAGGATGAGTTTGCAACTACTTTACTTTTGGAGAAAATTCAAAACATTCATTATTCAATAGAGCCCAATAGCAAAAATCAGGTTTTGAATGAAGAATCACATTTCTTGGAAAAATCATGCAGGATTGAAATTTTTGATGGTTTTTTACTCCTCTCAACAGCCCAAACAAGTTTCTAAAAGTTTGAGTTTGCAACTACTTTACTTTTGTAGAAAATTCAAAACATTCATTATTCAATAGGGCCCAAACTATCAAAAACTAGCGGTTTCAATGAACACACATTTCTTGGTAGAATCATGCAGGACTGAAATTTTTGATGTTTTTCTACTCCTCTCATGAGCCCAAACAAGTCTCTAAAAGCATGAGTTTGCAACTACTTTACTTTTGGAGAAAATTCAAAACATTCATTATTCAATAGAGCCCAATAGCAAAAATCAGGTTTTGAATGAAGAATCACATTTCTTGGTAGAATCATGCAGGATTGAAATTTTTGATGTTTTTTTACTCCTCTCAACAGCCCAAACAAGTTTCTAAAAGGATGAGTTTGCAACTACTTTACTTTTGGAGAAAATTCAAAACATTCATTATTCAATAGGGCCCAAACTATCAAAAACCAGCGGTTTCAATGAACACACATTTCTTGGTAGAATCATGCAGGACTGAAATTTTTGATGTTTTTCTACTCCTCTCATGAGCCCAAACAAGTCTCTAAAAGCATGAGTTTGCAACTACTTTACTTTTGGAGAAAATTCAAAACATTCACTATTCAATAGAGCCCAATAGCAAAAATCAGGTTTTGAATGAAGAATCACATTTCTTGGTAAAATCATGCAGGATTGAAATTTTTGATGGTTTTTTACTCCTCTCAACAGCCCAAACAAGTTTCTAAAAGGATGAGTTTGCAACTACTTTACTTTTGGAGAAAATTCAAAACATTCATTATTCAATAGGGCCCAAACTATCAAAAACGAGCGGTTTCAATGAACACACATTTCTTGGTAGAATCATGCAGGACTGAAATTTTTGATGTTTTTCTACTCCTCTCATGAGCCCAAACAAGTCTCTAAAAGCATGAGTTTGCAACTACTTTACTTTTGGAGAAAATTCAAAACATTCATTATTCAATAGGGCCCAAAATATCAAAAACCAGCGGTTTGAATGAACACACATTTCTTGGTAGAATCGTGCAGGACTGAAATTTTTGATATTTTTCTACTCCTCTCATGAGCCCAAACAAGTCTCTAAAAGGATGAGTTTGCAACTACTTTACTTTTGGAGAAAATTCAAAACATTCATTATTCAATAGGGCCCAAACTATCAAAAACCAGCGGTTTCAATGAACACACATTTCTTGGTAGAATCATGCAGGACTGAAATTTTTGATGTTTTTCTACTCCTCTCATGAGCCCAAACAAGACTCTAAAAGGATGAGTTTGCAACTACTTTACTTTTGGAGAAAATTCAAAACATTCATTATTCAATAGGGCCGAAAATATCAAAAACCAGCGGTTTGAATGAACACACATTTCTTGGTAGAATCGTGCAGGACTGAAATTTTTGATGTTTTTCTACTCCTCTCATGAGCCCAAACAAGTCTCTAAAAGGATGAGTTTGCAACTACTTTACTTTTGGAGAAAATTCAAAACATTCATTATTCAATAGAGCCCAATAGCAAAAATCAGGTTTTGAATGAAGAATCACATTTCTTGGAAAAATCATGCAGGATTGAAATTTTTGATGGTTTTTTACTCCTCTCAACAGCCCAAACAAGTTTCTAAAAGTTTGAGTTTGCAACTACTTTACTTTTGTAGAAAATTCAAAACATTCATTATTCAATAGGGCCCAAACTATCAAAAACTAGCGGTTTCAATGAACACACATTTCTTGGTAGAATCATGCAGGACTGAAATTTTTGATGTTTTTCTACTCCTCTCATGAGCCCAAACAAGTCTCTAAAAGCATGAGTTTGCAACTACTTTACTTTTGGAGAAAATTCAAAACATTCATTATTCAATAGAGCCCAATAGCAAAAATCAGGTTTTGAATGAAGAATCACATTTCTTGGTAGAATCATGCAGGATTGAAATTTTTGATGGTTTTTTACTCCTCTCAACAGCCCAAACAAATTTCTAAAAGGATGAGTTTGCAACTACTTTACTTTTGGAGAAAATTCAAAACATTCATTATTCAATAGGGCCCAAAATATCAAAAACCAGCGGTTTGAATGAACACACATTTCTTGGTAGAATCGTGCAGGACTGAAATTTTTGATGTTTTTCTACTCCTCTCATGAGCCCAAACAAGTCTATAAAAGGATGAGTTTGCAACTACTTTACTTTTGGAGAAAATTCAAAACATTCATTATTCAATAGAGCCCAATAGCAAAAACCAGCATTTTGAATGAAGAATCACATTTCTTGGTAGAATCATGCAGGATTGAAAATTTTGATGGTTTTTTACTCCTCTCAACAGCCCAAACAAGTTTCTAAAAGGATGAGTTTGCAACTACTTTACTTTTGGAGAAAATTCAAAACATTCATTATTCAATAGGGCCCAAACTATCAAAAACCAGCGGTTTGAATGAACACACATTTCTTGGTAGAATCATGCAGGACTGAAATTTTTGATGTTTTTCTACTCCTCTCATGAGCCCAAACAAGTCTCTAAAAGCATGAGTTTGCAACTACTTTACTTTTGGAGAAAATTCAAAACATTCATTATTCAATAGAGTCCAATAGCAAAAATCAGGTTTTGAATGAAGAATCACATTTCTTGGTAGAATCATGCAGGATTGAAATTTTTGATGGTTTTTTACTCCTCTCAACAGCCCAAACAAGTTTCTAAAAGGATGAGTTTGCAACTACTTTACTTTTGGAGAAAATTCAAAACATTCATTATTCTATAGTGCCCAAAATATCAAAAACCAGCGGTTTGAATGAACACACATTTCTTGGTAGAATCGTGCAGGACTGAAATTTTTGATGTTTTTCTACTCCTCTCATGAGCCCAAACAAGTCTCTAAAAGTATGAGTTTGCAACTACTTTACTTTTGGAGAAAATTCAAAACATTCATTATTCAATAGAGCCCAATAGCAAAAATCAGGTTTTGAATGAAGAATCACATTTCTTGGTAGAATCATGCAGGATTGAAAATTTTGATGGTTTTTTACTCCTCTCAACAGCCCAAACAAGTTTCTAAAAGGATGAGTTTGCAACTACTTTACTTTTGGAGAAAATTCAAAACATTCATTATTCAATAGGGCCCAAACTATCAAAAACCAGCTGTTTGAATGAACACACATTTCTTGGTAGAATCATGCAGGACTGAAATTTTTGATGTTATTCTACTCCTCTCATGAGCCCAAACAAGTCTCTAAAAGCATGAGTTTGCAACTACTTTACTTTTGGAGAAAATTCAAAACATTCATTATTCAATAGAGCCCAATAGCAAAAATCAGGTTTTGAATGAAGAATCACATTTCTTGGTAGAATCATGCAGGATTGAAATTTTTGATGGTTTTTTACTCCTCTCAACAGCCCAAACAAGTTTCTAAAAGGATGAGTTTGCAACTACTTTACTTTTGGAGAAAGTAAAAACATCAAAAATTTCAGTCCTGCATGATTCTACCAAGAAATGTGTGTTCATTGAAACCGCTGGTTTTTGATAGTTTGGGCCCTATAGAATAATGAATGTTTTGAATTTTCTCCAAAAGTAAAGTAACTACTGCAAACTACTGCAAACTTCTGCAAACTACTGTAACCACTGCAAACTCATCCTTTTAGAAACTTGTTTGGGCTGTTGAGAGGAGTAAAAAACCATCAAAAATTTCAATCCTGCATGATTCTACCAAGAAATGTGATTCTTCATTCAAAACGCTGGTTTTTGCTATTGGGCTCTATTGAATAATGAATGTTTTGAATTTTCTCCAAAAGTAAAGTAGTTGCAAACTCATCCTTTTAGAGACTTGTTTGGGCTCATGAGAGGAGTAGAAAAACATCAAAAATTTCAGTCCTGCACGATTCTACCAAGAAATGTGTGTTCATTCAAACCGCTGGTTTTTGATATTTTGGGCCCTATTGAATAATGAATGTTTTGAATTTTCTCCAAAAGTAAAGTAGTTGCAAACTCATCCTTTTAGAAACTTGTTTGTGCTGTTGAGAGGAGTAAAAAACCATCAAAAATTTCAATCTTGCATGATTCTACCAAGAAATGTGATTCTTCATTCAAAACGCTGGTTTTTGCTATTGGGCTCTATTGAATAATGAATGTTTTGAATTTTCTCCAAAAGTAAAGTAGTTGCAAACTCATCCTTTTAGCGACTTGTTTGGGCTCATGAGAGGAGTAGAAAAACATCAAAAATTTCAGTCCTCCATGATTCTACCAAGAAATGTGTGTTCATTGAAACCGCTGGTTTTTGATAGTTTGGGCCCTATTGAATAATGAATGTTTTGAATTTTCTCCAAAAGTAAAGTAGTTGCAAACTCATCCTTTTAGAAACTTGTTTGGGCTGTTGAGAGGAGTAAAAAACCATCAAAAATTTCAATCCTGCATGATTCTACCAAGAAATGTGATTCTTCATTCAAAACCTGATTTTTGCTATTGGGCTCTATTGAATAATGAATGTTTTGAATTTTCTCCAAAAGTAAAGTAGTTGCAAACTCATGCTTTTAGAGACTTGTTTGGGCTCATGAGAGGAGTAGAAAAACATCAAAAATTTCAGCCCTGCATGATTCTACCAAGAAATGTGTGTTCATTGAAACCGCTGGTTTTTGATAGTTTGGGCCCTATTGAATAATGAATGTTTTGAATTTTCTCCAAAAGTAAAGTAGTTGCAAACTCATCCTTTTAGAAACTTGTTTGCGCTGTTGAGAGGAGTAAAAAACCATCAAAAATTTCAATCCTGCATGATTCTACCAAGAAATGTGATTCTTCATTCAAAACGCTGGTTTTTGCTATTGGGCTCTTTTGAGTAATGAATGTTTTGAATTTTCTCCAAAAGTAAAGTAGTTGCAAACTCATGCTTTTAGAGACTTGTTTGGGCTCATGAGAGGAGTAGAAAAACATCAAAAATTTCAGTCCTGCATGATTCTACCAAGAAATGTGTGTTCATTCAAACCGCTGGTTTTTGATAGTTTGGGCCTATTGAATAATGAATGTTTTGAATTTTCTTAAACAATATTTTTATTGAGTTTTCAAAATAGTAGAAATGTATAAACATACCTCATATATTCATGTTCAAATAAGATCGAGGTAGTGTACATCAGGACGTCATCATATAATATCTGTACATCATATCAGCATTTAGAGTATGTACAATTAACATTAATTGAAATAACTTGAAAAGCAATTGCAACAGCACAGGCAGACACCAAATATATGTGAAATTTTGGCACACAAGAAAGAACAAAAATCAAGATATAAATTCTTCTATCTTAGATTTGAGTTTCAACCATCTATGCCATCTGTCGTCAAATAACTTTATCGACATATTGTTGATGTAATGAATTCTTTCATAAACACAATGTTTGTCCACCAACATGATCAATGTGGTAATGTTCGGAGGTTGCTTATTGTTCCAACCTTTCACTATAAGGTATATTGCAGACATGAGAATGTGGGCAACCAAATACTTTGTTGTTTTGAACCTGCAAATATCTATAAGTAGTAAGGCTAAGGCAGGGTGCAACTGAACACGCCAGTTGCATATGATCGAAATCAGGTTGGAGACCTTAAGCCAGTATGATTTCAATACCGGGCATCCCCAGAAGATATGGAGTAAGTCAGCCTGAGATCCGCATCCCCGCCAACACAGATCAGATCCCCCTTCCCCAAAATGTTTAAGCCTGTTTGGAGTCAAGTAATATCTGTGGACTAATTTGTAATGTGTTTCCAGAATGTTCATGCAATTTGTGGACCTCACTGCAGTTTTAAAAGATAGTGTCCACTGGGGGGTATAAATCTGCTTCTGCAGGGTAGTCTCCCATTTTTCAAAGCATCCACCCTTAGAGAAGGTGTATTTGCCAGTCAGGAAGCTATACAGGGGTTTAAGAGAGCTCTTGTGCCTGGGGGTTGTGCTGGTTAGGAAATTATAGATAGTATGACTGACCAAAACTATCTTACAGAAATATCTCTTAAATTTATTATACTCCTCCTTGAGTATGAGGTATTTCATATATTCCGTATTAGGGACTTTAAATTTAGCCTTGACCAGCTCAAAGGGCATGACTTTATTATTATTCAATAAGTCATCCACATAAGCAATGGGGAATGTTTTCCAATTATCAAACATAGGTCTCAGAGAAACCCTGACAGGTGCCAAAAAGTGAAGTCTCAGTCTTTTGGTTGAATCAGGGGAGACATTAAACCTTCTCCTGCACATATGTGACCAACTCTGCATACAGGCTCTGAGTATTGGGTTTTCAATGTTTCCAATCTCTCCTTTGTGCAGAAGAAAGTAGGAAACATAAAGTGTCGGTTCTTTATTAGGCATTAAATCTCTTTCAATTTTTGGCCATCCCAACTCTGTCTGTTCTGTGAACCACATTTTTGTCATTTCAGTTATGGTGGCGAAGTAATATGCCTCTAAGTCTGGAAGGGCTATCCCCCTGTTTTCTCTAGATTTAAGTAGTGTATGTTTTTTTACTCTAGGTTTCTTATTACTCCAAATAAATTTGTTCATTTGATGAGTTAATTTTTGTATATACTGCATTGATAGAGGCAGAGGAACATTCCTATACAAAAACAGCACTTTTGGAAGGCAGAACATTTTATATAACACAATTCTTCCCAACCAAGTGGCTGGGGTCCTTGACAATTCTCCCAACTTAGTGTCAAGAGACTGTAAAAGGCAATCCATGTTTATCTCGCTCATGTGTGTGAGGTCGCTTGTGAGCCAAATTCCTAGATACGGGATCTTAGTACAGTCCCAAGTAAAAGGGTACTTATCTTGTAGCTGCTGTTTTATAGGGGCTGAGACAAATAGTGACAAAATGTTAGTCTTTTTTACATTGAGTTTATAATATGAGATTGAACCAAACCACTCTATGATGTCCCAAGTCGCCTTCAATGACTCAGCAGGATCCGTCAGTGTGAGTATGATATCGTCTGCATATAAATTTATTTTATGTTCTATATCTCCCAACCGTACTCCCCTCACCTCACTCGAGTCCCTTATCTTTTGAGCCAGTGGTTCCAGACTCAAGATAAAAATAATTGGGGACAGAGGGCATCCCTGTCTTGTTCCGTTCGTTATGTCAAATTTTTCTGACATCGTGCTATTGACCAGCACAGAGGCGGACGGTTGAGAGTACAGAGCCTGAACACTCTTCAGCATCTCCTCACCAAAACCCATCCTCTTTAATACTGCGAATGCATATGTCCAATTGATGCGGTCAAAAGCTTTCTCCGCATCAAGGGCCACAAACAAACTGGGAATTTTTTTCCTGTTACAGAAGTGTATGTGGTGCAAGACACTTCTTGAACTGTCAGAAGTCTGTCTAAATTTTACAAAACCCACTTGATCGGGATGTATGAGATATTGAATAACATCCTGCACCCTTTCTGCCAGTATTTTTGCATAGATCTTGATGTCTGCATTCAGAAGGGATATGGGTCTATAGTTTTCTATCCTTGTGGGATCTTTGTCCGGTTTGGGAATTACCACTATAGTGGCTCTCAGCATGTCTGCACTACATGTTCCTCTTGATTTTATAAAATTTAGGGTATTTGTTAGGTGAGGGATCAGATTTTCCTGAAATGCTTTATAATATTCCACAGGGAATCCGTCTGGACCTGGAGCCTTATTACATTTGAGGGTTTTTATTACCAGAGACACCTCTCCCTCAGAGAAGGGTGCATCGAGCATTTCCCTCTGCTCAGGAGACAGGGATCCCAACTCTACTCCTCCCAAGAAATTGTCTATCATCTCCTCTGTAGGAGGGGGATAGGTCCCATTTTTCCCTATATTATATAAATTTGAGTAATATTTCTCAAAAGCCTTTGTCCTTTGGCTTTTCTATATTCACAGAGTTCTGGGAAATTTTTTTGATTAAATGCTTTTTATTTATGGGTTTGAATCTATTTGCCATAGTCTTTGAGCTTTTATTGTTAGAATCATAGAATCATAGAATCATAGAATCGTAGAGTTGGAAGGGACCTCCTGGGCCATCTGGTCCAACCCCCTGCTCAAAGCAGGATTCGCTAAATCATCCCAGTCAGATGTCTGTCCAGCCTCTGTTTGAAGACTTCCATTGAAGGAGAACTCACCACTTCTCGTGGCAGCCTGTTCCACTCATTGATCACTCTAACTGTCAAAAAGTTTTTTCTAATATCTAATCTGTGTCTCCTCCCATTCAGTTTCATCCCATTGCTTCTAGTCTTTATTTTATTTATGTAAAACCCTGCCCTGTTAAACAGAGTCTTTTTTTCATAAATGTTTATGAGAAGATTTCTCAGTTCCAATCTAAGGGAGTATAACTCCTTATACTTAGTAAAATTTTTTCCCACTTTGGCCTGGTCCTCTAGTTTTTTGATTTGTTCAAGTAACAGCCTCTGTTTGCTTTCTCTTTCCCTCTTTTGTCTTGAGGCCATCTGAATCAAGTGGCCTCTAATGACACACTTATGTGCTAACCATAAGGTTTCAGGCGAGATTTCCTGAGAGTCATTTTCTTTAAAATAATTCATTATGGTGTTTTTTATTATTGCTATATTATCTGGGGAGTCCACAACAAATTTGCTGTATCTCCAGTTGTAGTGTCTTTGAGTCGAAGAGGAAACCTGTAGTGTTAATAGAATTGGAGCATGGTCCGACCATGTGATGGGGCCAGTTTGGAAATCTATATACGAATCCAGTAATGAAAAACTGGTAAATAGATGATCTATTCTGGTAAAAGACCTGTTGTGTGGGCAGAATCGGGTGTATTCTCTTGAATTAGGGTTCAATATTTTACAACTGTCGTGTAGGTTGGCATTGCTCAGCCACTTCCCCAAATTCACACTTCTGTAGTATGGAGCGGAGGATGAGCAATCAGTATTTGGGTCAACGATACAATTAAAGTCTCCCCCCCATATGATTTGTCCCTTGCTAAATTTAAATAATTTTCTTTTGACTTTATTGAGAAAGCTAATTTGTCTCACATTAGGGGCGTATACATTAACCACAGTGTATTCCACACCTTCCAAGGTAAAATTGATGGCTAAATGTCTGCCTTTGTTGTCCCTATAAACATCTGAGATAACCACTGGTAGGTCTTTATGGAAGGCAATGGCCACCCCAGCTTTTTTTCCTCCCTCGTTATTGGAGAAGAAAATCTGAGGATAATCTTTGTTTTTAAATCTATTATTATCAATTTCCAGGAGGTGGGTTTCCTGTATCATAGCAACATTTGCTTTCAATCTTTTGATCTCCTTCCACAAAGCAAACCTTTTGAAGGGACTATTAAGCCCATTTACATTAAATGATAGGATTTTCAACTCCATAATATATCAAAAGGAAAGAAATGTGTTAAACAACTCAATAAGATAGAATAGTCCATCTGGACATATATCCAAAAAGAATAGTATTTCTCTAGAAATCTGTTGTCAGTGCCTGGTGTGCCTGTGAATAGAAACATGTTATAACCTAAATAACCTAAAACAAAACAAACTTGTTAACAAGGAAATTGAATTTCTCAAAAGAAATGATACCAAGAGGAATCTCTCAGTTAGTGTTTGGGGATAAAAGTTCAGGCCAAGAGCCAGGGTCAGCACCTACCAAGTCCATTATCTTTTCTTTTGTGTGGTCCAGGACTGTGACAGATGTCTTGGCTGTTGTGAAGAGTTGCTCCTCTCTTGGTTGTAGGATAAAGATGAGTTCTTCATTGGAGGAACACCTAGGTCCTGAAAGAATCTATCACAATTATCAATGTTAGACAAGGCAAAAGTAGTGTTTTCCTTCATGACCAATATTTTTGTAGGAAAGCCCCATCTGTAAAGCACCCTGTGCTCCCTCAGGTGTGCAGTGATAGGGAAAAAGTCTCTCCTTTTTTGCAACGTGGCTTTTGAAAAGTCTGCAAAGATCTTAATACTCTCATATGGTCTTGGTAAAATGGGTGACTGCTTGCTTTTCCTCAGAATGTCCTCCTTTGTCAGGAAATAGTGAAAATATGCAATAACATCCCGTGGAGCCCTTTCAGGGGCGTATTTGGACTTAGGGAGTCTGTGTATGCGTTCTATTAAGAGGTCTCCTTTGGAAGCACCCGGGAGCATAGTATGGAGCATTTTTTGCACATATGAATCAAGATCAATGTCCTTGACATTCTCAGGTATTCCTCTGAATTTAAGGTTGTTTCTCCTACTCCTGTCCTCTTGTTCTATCAGTCTTGACTTTAGGAAGGTAACTTCTTTCTCTAAGGCATAGTGTTCATCTATCAAGTTGTTGTGAGACTTGACTATTTCCTCCATTTTTGACTCCAAGTGATCCACCCTCTGGCCTAGACTGTCTATATTGTTTTGGAGGTTTGTGTTATAGCCCTCTAGTTGTTATTGGAATGTCTTTGCAAGGAGGCATAGCATATTTTTTATGAATAATTCTGAAGCTGCGTTGCTGGTAGCCTCTACCTCAGTCAAAACATGTAAAATGTTCTCAGGCATAGGGTTATCTGGGGAGCAGAAGTCCTCCATCTGCGTCTCATTTTGCAGCTCAGCCGAGCTACTGCTTAATCTGCGGCTATTTTGTGAGGCAGGGGACAATTCCCTCTGTGGTGGCGTTAGAGGGGTGTCTGAGATGGTGGAGATATCTGGGCAAGATGAGGAGGCCCTTATTATACTTGTGGCCTCCATAGCAGCGGTGAGCGTTGCTGCTGCACAAGATTTTATAGGCTGCGCAAGATTTTTGCTTAAGGTACGCAATTTGCGTACTTGCTGCGCAATCTCGTCTGTTTCCCGGTTAATCTCGTGATATTTTGCCTCCTTCTTCCCAGCGCTACTTTTAACACTAGAATTAGCGCTTTCTTTAGTATGTAAAGCGGCGGTTTTTGCAGGGATGGGGGCAGACTTACCCCCTAACTTGAATACTGCATGTTTCAGTCTCTGTGGCGTTCTCACCCGCTGTGCGCCGCTCAGGCTGGGGCTGCAGGCTGTGGCTGCTGTGAGGCGGGCGCCATCTAGGCTCCTCAGCATGAGGGGAGAGCGCTCCAGATTTTTGGATTTTCCTGCTCTTCTACTGAGCGGATCCATGATGTGGGGGCACCGCTGGTGTCTATGGAGGTTCCCACAAGTTTTCAGCCAGTCCTGGCTTATAATTCGCTTATTAGTAGCGCTTGGCAGGCTGCCCTGTGGAGGAGATCAGAGCTCAGGCTTCCATTCAGCTCAGACGCTGGCCACGCCCCCCGAATGTTTTGAATTTTCTCCAAAAGTAAAGTAGTTGCAAACTCATCCTTTTAGAACCTTGTTTGGGCTGTTGAGAGGAGTAAAAAAACCATCAAAGATTTCAATCCTGCATGATTCTACCAAGAAATGTGATTCTTCATTCAAAATGCTGGTTTTTGCTATTGGGCTCTATTGAATAATGAATGTTTTGAATTTTCTCCAAAAGTAAAGTAGTTGCAAACTCATCCTTTTAGAAACTTGTTTGGGCTGTTGAGAGGAGTAAAAAAACCATCAAAAATTTCAATCCTGCATGATTCTACCAAGAAATGTGATTCTTCATTCAAAACCTGATTTTTGCTATTGGGCTCTATTGAATAATGAATGTTTTGATTTTTCTCCAAAAGTAATGTAGTTGCAAACTCATGCTTTAAGAGACTTGTTTTGACTCATGAGAGGAGTAGAAAAACATCAAAAATTTCAGTCCTGCATGATTCTACCAAGAAATGTGTGTTCATTGAAACCGCTGGTTTTTGATAGTTTGGGCCCTATTGAATAATGAATGTTTTGAATTTTCTCCAAAAGTAAAGTAGTTGCAAACTCATCCTTTTAGAAACTTGTTTGGGCTGTTGAGAGGAGTAAAAAACCATCAAAAATTTCAATCCTGCATGATTCTACCAAGAAATGTGATTCTTCATTCAAAACCTGGTTTTTGCAATTGGGCTCTATTGAATAATGAATGTTTTGATTTTTCTCCAAAAGTAAAGTAGTTGCAAACTCATGCTTTTAGAGACTTGTTTGGGCTCATGAGAGGAGTAGAAAAACATCAAAAATTTCAGTCCTGCATGATTCTACCAAGAAATGTGTGTTCATTGAAACCGCTGGTTTTTGATAGTTTGGGCCCTATTGAATAATGAATGTTTTGAATTTTCTCCAAAAGTAAAGTAGTTGCAAACTCATCCTTTTAGAAACTTGTTTGGGCTTTTGAGAGGAGTAAAAAACCATCAAAAATTTCAATCCTGCATGATTCTACCAAGAAATGTGATTCTTCATTCAAAACCTGATTTTTGCTATTGGGCTCTATTGAATAATGAATGTTTTGAATTTTCTCCAAAAGTAAAGTAGTTGCAAACTCATGCTTTTAGAGACTTGTTTGGGCTCAAGAGAGGAGTAGAAAAACATCAAAAATTTCAGTCCTGCATGATTCTACCAAGAAATGTGTGTTCATTGAAACCGCTGGTTTTTGATAGTTTGGGCCCTATTGAATAATGAATGTTTTGAATTTTCTCCAAAAGTAAAGTAGTTGCAAACTCATCCTTTTAGAAACTTGTTTGGGCTGTTGAGAGGAGTAAAAAAACATAAAAATTTCAATCCTGCATGATTCTACCAAGAAATGTGATTCTTCATTCAAAACGCTGGTTTTTGCTATTGGGCTCTATTGAATAATGAATGTTTTGAATTTTCTCCAAAAGTAAAGTAGTTGCAAACTCATGCTTTTAGAGACTTGTTTGGGCTCATGAAAGTAGTAGAAAAACATCAAAAATTTCAGTCCTGCATGATTCTACCAAGAAATGTGTGTTCATTCAAACCGCTGGTTTTTGATATTTTGGGCCCTATTGAATAATGAATGTTTTGAATTTTCTCCAAAAGTAAAGTAGTTGCAAACTCATCCTTTTAGAAACTTGTTTGGGCTGTTGAGAGGAGTAAAAAACCATCAAAAATTTCAATCCTGCATGATTCTACCAAGAAATGTGATTCTTCATTCAAAACCTGATTTTTGCTATTGGGCTCTATTGAATAATGAATGTTTTGATTTTTCTCCAAAAGTAATGTAGTTGCAAACTCATGCTTTAAGAGACTTGTTTGGGCTCATGAGAGGAGTAGAAAAACATCAAAAATTTCAGTCCTGCATGATTCTACCAAGAAATGTGTGTTCATTCAAACCGCTGGTTTTTGATATTTTGGGCCCTATTGAATAATGAATGTTTTGAATTTTCTCCAAAAGTAAAGTAGTTGCAAACTCATCCTTTTAGAAACTTGTTTGGGCTGTTGAGAGGAGTAAAAAACCATCAAAAATTTCAATCCTGCATGATTCTACCAAGAAATGTGATTCTTCATTCAAAACGCTGGTTTTTGCTATTGGGCTCTATTGAATAATGAATGTTTTGAATTTTCTCCAAAAGTAAAGTAGTTGCAAACTCATCCTTTTAGAGACTTGTTTGTGCTCATGAGAGGAGTAGAAAAACATCAAAAATTTCAGTCCTGCACGATTCTACCAAGAAATGTGTGTTCATTCAAACCGCTGGTTTTTGATATTTTGGGCCCTATTGAATAATGAATGTTTTGAATTTTCTCCAAAAGTAAAGTAGTTGCATACTCATTCTTTTAGAAACTTGTTTGGGCTGTTGAGAGGAGTAAAAAACCATCAAAAATTTCAATCCTGCATGATTCTACCAAGAAATGTGATTCTTCATTCAAAACGCTGGTTTTTGCTATTGGGCTCTATTGAATAATGAATGTTTTGAATTTTCTCCAAAAGTAAAGTAGTTGCAAACTCATCCTTTTAGAGTCTTGTTTGGGCTCATGAGAGGAGTAGAAAAACATTAAAAATTTCAGTCCTGCACGATTCTACCAAGAAATGTGATTCTTCATTCAAAACCTGATTTTTGCTATTCGGATCTATTGAATAATGAATGTTTTGAATTTTCTCCAAAAGTAAAGTAGTTGCAAACTCATCCTTTTAGAAACTTGTTTGGGCTGTTGAGAGGAGTAAAAAAACCATCAAAAATTTCAATCCTGCATGATTCTACCAAGAAATGTGATTCTTCATTCAAAACGCTGGTTTTTGCTATTGGGCTCTATTGAATAATGAATGTTTTGAATTTTCTCCAAAAGTAAAGCAGTTGCAAACTCATCCTTTTAGAGTCTTGTTTGGGCTCATGAGAGGAGTAGAAAAACATTAAAAATTTCAGTCCTGCACGATTCTACCAAGAAATGTGATTCTTCATTCAAAACCTGATTTTTGCAATTGGGCTCTATTGAATAATGAATGTTTTGAATTTTCTCCAAAAGTAAAGTAGTTGCAAACTCATCCTTTTAGAGACTTGTTTGGGCTCATGAGAGGAGTAGAAAAATATCAAAAATTTCAGTCCTGCACGATTCTACCAAGAAATGTGTGTTCATTCAAACCGCTGGTTTTTGATATTTTGGGCCCTATTGAATAATGAATGTTTTGAATTTTCTCCAAAAGTAAAGTAGTTGCAAACTCATCCTTTTAGAAACTTGTTTGGGCTGTTGAGAGGAGTAAAAAACCATCAAAAATTTCAATCCTGCATGATTCTACCAAGAAATGTGATTCTTCATTCAAAACCTGTTTTTTGCTATTGGGCTCTATTGAATAATGAATGTTTTGATTTTTCTCCAAAAGTAATGTAGTTGCAAACTCATGCTTTAAGAGACTTGTTTGGGCTCATGAGAGGAGTAGAAAAACATCAAAAATTTCAGTCCTGTATGATTCTACCAAGAAATGTGTGTTCATTGAAACCGCTGGTTTTTGATAGTTTGGGCCCTATTGAATAATGAATGTTTTGAATTTTCTCCAAAAGTAAAGTAGTTGCAAACTCATCCTTTTAGAAACTTGTTTGGGCTGTTGAGAGGAGTAAAAAACCATCAAAAATTTCAATCCTGCATGATTCTACCAAGAAATGTGATTCTTCATTCAAAACGCTGGTTTTTGCTATTGGGCTCTATTGAATAATGAATGTTTTGAATTTTCTCCAAAAGTAAAGTAGTTGCAAACTCATCCTTTTAGAGACTTGTTTGGGCTCATGAGAGGAGTAGAAAAACATCAAAAATTTCAGTCCTGCACGATTCTACCAAGAAATGTGTGTTCATTCAAACCGCTGGTTTTTGATATTTTGGGCCCTATTGAATAATGAATGTTTTGAATTTTCTCCAAAAGTAAAGTAGTTGCAAACTCATCCTTTTAGAAACTTTGTTTGGGCTGTTGAGAGGAGTAAAAAACCATCAAAAAATTTCAATCCTGCATGATTCTACCAAGAAATGTGATTCTTCATTCAAAACGCTGGTTTTTGCTATTGGGCTCTATTGAATAATGAATGTTTTGAATTTTCTCCAAAAGTAAAGTAGTTGCAAACTCATCCTTTAAGAGACTTGTTTGGGCTCATGAGAGGAGTAGAAAAACATCAAAAATTTCAGTCCTGCACGATTCTACCAAGAAATGTGTGTTCATTCAAACCGCTGGTTTTTGATATTTTGGGCCCTATTGAATAATGAATGTTTTGAATTTTCTCCACAAGTAAAGTAGTTGCAAACTCATCCTTTTAGAAACTTGTTTGGGCTGTTGAGAGGAGTAAAAAACCATCAAAAATTTCAATCCTGCATGATTCTACCAAGAAATGTGATTCTTCATTCAAAACCTGATTTTTGCTATTGGGCTCTATTGAATAATGAATGTTTTGAATTTTTCTCCAAAAGTAAAGTAGTTGCAAACTCATGCTTTTAGAGACTTGTTTGGGCTCATGAGAGGAGTAGAAAAACATCAAAAATTTCAGTCCTGCACGATTCTACCAAGAAATGTGAGTATTCATTCAAACCTCTGGTTTTTGATATTTTGGGCCGTATTGAATAATGAATGTTTTGAATTTTCTCCAAAAGTAAAGTAGTTGCAAACTCATCCTTTTTGTTTAAATATTTTTATTAAAGTTTCAGAAATATAAGAAGGGAAAGGGTAAGTGGACAAAGTAAAAAGTAGAGAACTCTACTCTACGTGTTACATCACACATTAAATAAAATTATTTAATACAGATAGCGTAAATAAGAAACAAGTATTGTACATCACTTAAAAGCAATCCTCTCAAAAAAGGATCTACCATTGTCTTATTTAGTTTACAATAAAAAATGTCAAATAACATAAATTAAGAAAATTTCAAATTCCAAACATCCCACTTAGTATGATATTTATGGAGAGTACCATTGATAAATGCAAATCTTTTTTCCATAGAATTATGAATCCGTAATTTGCCTAAAGTATCAGCAAAGGAGGGTAAATCGGTTTTTAGCCACCAGAAAGCTATAGTGTTTTTGGTCACCAAGAAAATATGTATCATTACAAATCTTACGTCAGGATTGATTTCCTGCCATTTGTGGGGTGACCTTCACAGCGTTGTCCGAGAGAGTATCTATGTGATTCATGACTTCTTTCCACAAGCTCTTCAATTTAGAACAGCTCCAGAAAATGTGGTACAAGTTACCTGGTAAACCACAATTCCTCCAGCATAGAGGGGAATATTTATTATCGATGTGGGCTAACCTAATCAGGGTGTAGTGCCATCTAATTAATGTTTTGAAGAAAGACTCTTGTAAGATCGCAGGAACAGTAGATGCATTCGAAAACCTTATGGCCTTACCCCATTGGTCTTCGTCAAATCTAGTGTTAAAATCCCTTTCCCATCTTTGAATATATACATTTTTAGTGAATTCCGTGTCATCATTGAGATAGGAATATATATTTTTAAGACTCCAAGTCGACTTAAGAGTGATATTTGCAAACATGGAGGCCAGAATATCCGAATTCAAGGCTCTACTACCTAAAAATTTCCGCAGTAGGTCTTTCAAAATTAGGTAAGAGGTAAAGTGTGTAAACGGGACATGAAATTTATTTGTAATCTCATTAAAAGGTAAAAAATCTTGTCCATCCCATATATCCCCTACTGTATTAATTTTAAAACTGTACCATTCCTCCGGAACTGGACACTTATATATTTTCGATAATAATTTTAGTGGAAATTTTTTCAAAATGCTTTTCCTGTCATCGCCTTTCTTTAATTTTGTGAAATTCCTCCACATAGTCAGTATAGAATTTACAATAGGGTGGTAATGAGTAATACTCGAAGAAGAAAACAGATATTTAAAAAAGACATCTGATATTGAGCTAGTTCCATATTGTTCTAACTCAAGGTCCAACCAAGCAGGAAATGTTTTCACAGAAAACCACTGTTGACTCTGGAGAATAAGAGAAGCTTGGGAATAGGTTTGAATATTGGGAAGTGCAAGTCCTCCATTACTCTTTTTCTTATATAAAATCTTGGTAGCGACTCTAGGTTTCTTCCCTTTCCAGATAAAGAGGTTAATTGCTTTTTGAAGTTTAAGTAAAAGAGAAGTGGGAATCGTAAGAGGTAAATTCCTAAATACAAAAAGAATTTTAGGTAAAATATATGTTTTTATAACCAGAGTTCTTCCCATCAGGGATAGGTCACAATTATTATAACCAGAAAGGTCTTTTAAGATTTTCTTGCTAAGATGTTCCATGTTCTTAGAAACAATGAGTTTCAAATCTTTGGGGAAAATTATCCCCAAATATTCTAATTCAATATCTTCCCAGTAAAATTCAGATAATTTTTTGAAGGCTTCAATTTCAAAGGGACTTAAATTAAAGTGTATTATTTTAGATTTTTGAGGATTTATTTTAAAATATGAGACCTTAGAGAAATCATCTAAAATGGTGATAAGGGCATTAAATGAATTAGCCGGATCAGTGACTGATAGCATAAGGTCATCAGCGAATAAGGTTAATTTATGATGATAGTTTTTTGTTTTAAAACCCGAAATGGCAGTACATTGTCTGATCGTTTCCGCTAATGGCTCAACCGCCAAGGCAAATAAAAGGGGCGAAAGGGGACAGCCTTGTCTTGTCCATTAGTGATGTTGAAGTTCCTAGAAAGGTGATTATTAGTATAGGTTTTAGCATTAGTGTTAGAATATAATGCAAATATAGATGTTATAAAGCAATTATCAAAACCAAACTTTAATAAAGTAGCTTTAAGATAGTCCCAATTCACCCTATCAAAGGCTTTTTGGGCATCTAATGAAATAAATAACGAAGGAAGATTATTAGAACTAGCTATGTTGAACAAATTCAAGATTCTTCTGGTACCGTCCGTTACTTGTCTGCCAGAAACAAACCCTACTTGATCATTTTTAACAAGAGCAGGTAAAAGATTCTTTAATCGATCCGCTATTATTTTCGAATATATTTTAATGTCAGTGTTGATTAAAGAAATCGGACGATAATTTTTAACCTCTTCAGGATTTCTACTGTCTTTGGGAATCAAAACGATAGTCGCCTCCGTCATTTCTTTGGGGAACGATCCAGTAGAGGAGGCATGATCAAAAAGAGATTTTAGGTGCGGAGATAAAATGTTGGAGAAAAATTTAAAATATTCATTTGTGAACCCATCTGGCCCAGGGGATTTGTTAAGTTTAAGTTTGTCAATTGTTTTAGCAATTTCATCTACAGTAAACGGTTGATTTAAAAGAGTTAGATCCAAATTATCTAGTTGGGGCAGGGTCAATTTAGAAAGGAAAAGGTCAATCTCTGTTTGATTAGGAGTTTGAACTGAGGGATCATTTTTAAGGTTATAGAGACTTTCGAAATAATCTGCAAATATTTCGGTGATATCAGAGGGGTGTTGTTTCATTTCTCCTGAAGGGGATTTGACTTTGACAATCCTTCTACTTACACGAGCCTGTTTGAGTTTACTTGTCATATATTTGGTGGGTTTGTTAATTGAAGCATAAAGGTTATATTTTGATGCTCTGACAATGGAATCATATTCAGAGATAATTTCGGATCTTAAATCCTGTCTCAATTTCAGAATATCAAGATGGATATTTTGGGATGGAACAGACAGGGAATTTTGTTGTTCTTCTTTTAAAGTAATTTGGTTCTGAAGGTCAGCAATTTTTGTCTTCCTTCCTTTTTGTATCTCGTAGAAAGTTGGATGAGACATCCTCTCAAGACTGCCTTGTGGGCGTTCCATAATGTAAAGGGATCAATACTATCTGAAGAGTTTTCTTTAAAATAATTATCAATAGCTTCAGTAATTATATTTCTATACTTTGGGGTACGTAACAGGGTAGGGTTAATCCTCCAAAGAAAAGTATTTGGTACTGAAGGGCCTGATTCAAAAACTGCCATCACAGGAGCATGATCAGAAAAGGACTTCTCGAGAATTTCAATTTTCTTAAATTTTGTAATAGAGAAAACATTAGTTAGAAATAAGTCTATTCTGGAAGATGTTTTATATATATCTGAGTAATATGTGAATTCTCTAGAGGTGGTATTTAGACATCTGAAAATATCATACATCTCATTTTGTTTTATCCAATTTTTCAGAGATCGGCCTGATTTAGAAGTAGCGGAAGATGATGAGTCAATTTCTCTATCAGAGACTAAATTGAAGTCCCCTATTAGCATGAGGTCACCTTTTTTAACTTCATCAATCTTCTGCATTAATTTATTAAAGAAAGAGATTTGACCATTATTTGGGGCATATATATTCACGATTGTACAAAGGTTAAAATTTAACTTACATATGAGAATGTGAAATCTTCCTTGGGTGTCAGAATGTTCCTCAATTAGTTGGAAGGGAATATTCTTGTTTATAATGGTTATAACTCCTGCACTTTTTTTATTATTATTAAGAGCTTTAAAAATGTGTGGAAAATCTTTATGCTGAAAGGTTGGGTGAATATCCTTTATTAGTTTAACCTCTTGTAAACAAGAGACATCCGCTTGGAGTCATTTTATTTCTCTCCAAGTTATATAGCGCTTATGGGGACTGTTCAATCCTTTAACATTGTGTGAAAGGATTTTAATTCTCATGATATTATCTTTCCTTTTTTATTGAAGTAAGTTATCTTATATTTATTTAGGAGTTTTTGCTTTATTTTTGTAGTTTTTGCTTTTTTATTTGCTTTCTTAGATATATACATTCTATTTGAATTTAGCTCAATCTAAGAAAGCAAATAAAAAAGCAAAAACTACAAAAAAATAAAGAAAAAACTATAAGTAGACTTTAACAAACAAATAAACAAAACTAAAGAGTCCTCCTGGAGGTTATTCACCAAACGTGATAATCTCCTTTTTTTGGGGACTTTAGAAAAAGCAAAAGTGGCGAGAACCCATGAAGCCATTTAAATACTTTGTTAGATGTAAATAACACAAAGACCATTGAGGATATATCCCTATTCAACCAGTATCTTTGTTAGAAGGATCCTCATCTAGAAAACGTATAAAGTCTAAAGCCTCCTTTGGAGTAAAAAAGGGGACAATTTTACCTCTATGTGACACTAGTAACTTTGTTGGAAAGCCCCATTTATATGGAATCCCCATTTCCCTGAGAGCATTAGTAGCTTGATTAAACGATTTTCTAGCCTCCATGGTTGACTTTGAAAAATCAGAGAAGAATTTTAAGTGATCATTAGGGGGAGGGAGAGAGCCTTTTTCCCTAATATATCTTAGTATCATTTCTTTAGTTTCAAAAAAATGAAAGTAAAGTATTGTATCCCGCGGTTTATCCATTGATACATTCTTTGGGCGGGGCAGGCGGTGAATCCTATCGATTATCAATTGTAAATCAGTTAAGGACAGCAAAGCCTTTTTAAGTGTAGCCTTGGTATAATCTGAAAGTTCTTTCTGTGTTACGCTTTCAGGTATCCCTCTAATCTTAACATTGTTCTGTCTACTCCGGTCTTCTAAGTCCGTTAACTTGGACTTCACGGATAAAAGTTCTGCTTTTAAATCTGAGTTTTGTTTAACTAGGTCATCCGTTCTATTTTCAACCTTTGACAATCTTTTCTCATTTAACTCAAATCTTTGAGAGAATTTGTCACTGATTTCCTGCATATCCCTCCTGTGAGATTCAAATCCCGCTTTAATCGACACATTGATTGCATTGATAGATTTATGCATGAATTGGTTAGCTTGATTGGTGGATTCCTGGAAAGATATGAGGAAGCCAGCGAGCAAACCCTCAGTAACTCGCCTATCAGAGTTCAACAGGGATTTAAAGTCAAAGTCATGAGGAGTCAGAGAGTCAGTAGAAGACGACTCCGGACAGCCTTTTTTAGAGAGTTGTTTAACTGGGGTATTATTTGGAGAATAGTCATCAGATGAAGTATTAGAATCTAAATCTGCTGCCTCTGCTCTAACAGTTTCACTTTCTGGAATTCTTCTCTTATGAGATTTGGATATGTCCATTTTACTTTCCTCATCCTGAAAAGAAAGTTTTGAGGCACCTTTATTATCAAAAACTTGGGAAGAAGCGAAAGATAAAGTACGGGGGTCAGAAGATATAGTTTTTTGATCCGAGTCCTCCTGAATAGCTTTATTAGAGGAACTGTGAGGCATGTTTCTAGATGAAATGGCTTCCTCCCTTTTTAGAGGGGATCTAGATTTAATTGGGCTCAATAGATTAACAGATTCAGTGTAAATTCTCTGATTTGAAGTGCTCGTAGATTTCTGGTTTTTACTAGTGGGCAATTTAGATTTCAAATTAGATGCCATAATTAGAGTATACCGGAACATGGATAGAGGAGATGTATTATACCCCTAAATGCTCTTGTATATACCACCCCTGCTTTATTATTATTGTAATTAAGTTGAATTTTATTACAGTTTCAGCAGGGTTTGTGGATCGCAAACTAAGATAAGAATAAAGATTTAAATAGAGTAGTAATGTAACCCCCTCAATTTTAATAATAGTTCAATAAAGCAATAGAGACGTCTTGAGCTCCGTGACGTAAGCCTATAAAGAACAACAGCACCTCATACACTCATGTCCAAACCCTATCTATATAACCTCAGGTGCATTAAATGTCATAGACAGAGAAGAGATGAGGACATAATCAGTAGGATTCAGAATAAGACAGTATAAGCTCTGTATCTCCCCGTCTAGGAATGTATAGGTTAGTTATTCTCTTAAGTATCTTTCTCCAATGCTTTAATATGTCAACAAGACAATGGACATGAAGCAGCCTCTAAGTAAGCCTCCTCTAAGCCAAAGGTGCACTTCAGTAATAGACAAACACAGTCTTATTGATAAAACAATATTCAGATATTCCCCCTTATATTAATCTATCTCTCTAATTTACAAATAATTAGGATTTCACCATCCCCCAAGAGGTTAATAACAAGTTCAGAGAGCCACAAACTTCCTCTCACCCAACGATTGTAGTATTCTCCAAGTAGTAGGGGTCAATGATGCTCCTTCCCTAAAGTTACCGCTGGACTACAATCAAATGACCGCCAAAACCGAAAACAAACTTCACCAAATCTCCTCTGCTTCTTATCTTCTTATATGACTGTAGCCGACTCCAAACCCCCAGCGCATTAAGGGTCGATCTCCAAAGTCAAAACAGACAACAAAGGGTGGCAAATTTCTACTTTATGATCAGCTTTAATCCACTGGTGTACCCGGCTAAAATCGGTGTTTAAGACTGCTGCAACCTCTTATTATTGTAAAAAGACTGTCAGTTCTTCAGCTCAATTAGCCAACCACGCTCCCTGGATCTCCCTGAATCTCTGACCAGAGATTAGCAAAGATCTCTATTCAGAAAAACCGTGGGCAATTCCACCTTCCTTCTATTAAAAATATCCCCAGCAGCGGGCTTCTCCTCCCAAACCGCCGCCAAGTTCCAGGAACTTTCCCGCCAAGCAGTTTTAAAATCAGGCGCGGCGTTCTCCTTTATCTCCACACTCACCGATGCGCCAATCAGTCAGTGTCAGCTTCAGCCGAGGCAGCCAAGAAGGACCAGATCCACGTCCACTTTCTTTGATGACAGCCTCTTCATGCAGCTCCGTGCCCACCAGGTCCCGCCGTGTCACTCTCCGGCACCGTCAGCTCCTTTACTCCTCTGCAGCTGAGCGGCGGCAAGTTGCGTAGAGCCTGGTCTCCAACAGCCCCGACAGCAGACCCTCTATCGACTCAGGAACACCGAGGCTCCTTCAGCGTCAGATCAGGGGCCCAGCAGCTGCCACACAGGTCTCCTCCAGCTCTCACCTCGGATGTAAACAATGGCGGTTCCCGCGGCCAAGCACAAAGGAAAACTGCTGAGTCACCGGAGGCTCTCTCCCCACCGCTCACTTCAAAGGCTGTAGTTTCTTAAGTATACAGTGGATTTCTTCCAGGGAGGTGTCAAAATGCTCACAATAAAGATAAGAATCCGATTTCAAAGGTCCTCTGATGAATAAAAGTCTTCTTAAGCAATTATGTTGCTTTGTAGTTAGGCTTCATGGGAGCTCTGAGCTCAAGTGTCCTCCTCCATGGAGCTCCAGGCCACGCCCCCGCAAACTCATCCTTTTAGAGTCTTGTTTGGGCTCATGAGAGGAGTAGAAAAACATCAAAAATTTCAGTCCTGCATGATTCTACCAAGAAATGTGAGTATTCATTCAAACCGCTGGTTTTTGATATTTTGGGCCCTATTGAATAATGAATGTTTTGAATTTTCTCCAAAAGTAAGGTAGTTGCAAACTCATCCTTTTAGAAACTTGTTTGGGCTGTTGAGAGGAGTAAAAAACCATCAAAAATTTCAATCCTGCATGATTCTACCAAGAAATGTGATTCTTCATTCAAAACCTGATTTTTGCTATTGGGCTCTATTGAATAATGAATGTTTTGAATTTTCTCCAAAAGTAAAGTAGTTGCAAACTCATCCTTTTTATTTTTCAATAATTTTTATTGGTATTTTAAACATTTTTTAAAGGTTATAGATCAAGGGTGAGGAACAACAGGTAGGGTAGAAAAACTGTTTGGAGGGAAGGTAAATTAAACAAGGGAAAAGTGATAGGAAAGAAAATTCCCTGTGAAGACAGGGAATGCCCCCATGAAGTGAGGGAATAGACAGGCAGACATATACATACAAATACTGTTGAAATAAAGCAAATATAGCCTATTACAGCATCAAGTAAGACGTTGCTTAATAGGAAAAGCAATATTTCAGTAACTTTATAACATAAAATCTATACATGTTGTATGCATCAACTAATACGTCGAGGTTCCACACCTTAAAATAAAAAAACAGTTAGTATTATTATTATTATTATATGTGAGCCCATCCCGTCCGGGTGCACTATATGTGACCCTAAGACCGAGTGGAGGGAATGTCCGGTTTCTTTAAATGCAAATCAAATGGAACATATATCCTTTAAGCTTAAGTAATTGGAAAGAGACTGAATGTCTTTATCCACCAGGAAACAATTATATTGCTATTGCGAAGAATCCATAAGAGAATTCACTGCTCTGTTTTAAGCCTGTCAATTTGGGAGAAGGTCTGATTTTGATGGCCAGAGTCCGGGAGTAGCCGTTGAAAGTTCTAGTCCAAGTCCAGCAGATCTCAGAAAATCTATTCCTCCCTCCAGAGAGGATATGTTGATTATTTTCGCTGCAAATTTTACTTGTAGATTGGAGTACTGAGACCAATTGTAAGGAATGTCAGCGTGTCGGAGTTCACGAGTAATATGTTGAAAAATTTTCCTTTTTCTTTAGACAAATCTTTGAAAAAAAATAAATGACTGTATGGAGAGGCATGGAAATTAGAATCCTTAGATATATCAAGGAGAACATTCCTTATCCAGTTTGGGTAGAACGTAACAATAACGTCTCTAGCTATATCGGATGGAAGCGAGGGAGGTCTTCGAATTCTATAGACTTTTTCAATCAGATTTGGCTCTTCAGTGATTGGAAGAATATGAAGAATCATCTTGGAAATATAGCTCTTTAATTGAAAAGACGGGACTGACTCCGGAATCCCCCTAATTTTTACATTTCTTCTTCTTTTGAAGTCTTCAAAATTTGCTATATTATTTTTAAAGAGTCAATATCTTTCTGGATTTTTTCCACAGTGTCAGATAAAGTTGAACAACTCTGAATTTCCTTGTTGTAAGAGTCCTCATGTTTCGTATGTATAATTTCAGTAATTTTTGATTCCTGATGCAGTCTATCAGTAGTTTTAATAGAAATTGGGTGAGACAAGTCAGTTATGGAAGACAATGTATTCTGAAATAGCTTCTTAATAAAAGTCTCAGATGCTTTATTTTTGCTTAAATATGTAGCTTCAGTCATCTTGGATTCAATTTCAAGCACAACTTCTGATTTGTCATTGTTAATGGTGTCTTTCCCCAAATTTCCCAAAGATATTAGGAGGGCTTTACATAAACTGAGCATGAAACCCTCTGTGGGATAGTCATCGGAGGCAGGTATTCCATCTAACAATGTGGTATTAAAAAAACGTTGCTCATCACTCATATCGGAATTGTCGCATCTGTCTTTGTTTTCTGAAGAGGAAGATGAAGTTTCATCTGAATAGTCTGAGAGGTCAGTTTCTCTACGATCAGGGAAGTCTATCCCCTCAATAAACTCTTCTGAGTCGATCCCTTCCAAAGCATCCAATGAATTAAAAGAGTTATCAGAATAGTCCATTAGGTCTGATTCATTATTACTGTCAAGCGCTTTCTGATCGCTTTTAACAGAATGAGGATAGGAGCCAGGATCACCATTATTCTTTACATCTTTTAAAGTAGCATTATGGGATACATAAAGGGTGCCCCCTCCACTTAAATGGCGACTTCAGGATCCTTTATTTTGCTCATTAGACAAACACTTAGCCCCTTTCAACTGTAGCTCACTGTTTGCAGAGTTATAGCTTAATCCCCCATTATTCCCAGAGATCTGGTTCACATCTCCCTCAGACTTTTTATCTGGGGTGTTGAAAGCTATAATCTTCAGGCTTTTATATGGGAGATTAACAGTGGCACCTCTTGTATTAGAGGGTGACTGAATATTAGCATATTTAAATACCTGTGCTTTGTTTGCCCCTTCAGGTGTAGGCCCAGCAGCTCCAATCACAAAGTCTTTTGTCTCCCATTCTTTAGTTGATTTGCATATGAAAGATTTCCCTCCTGCTTTGTTTACCGCTCCAGGTATCAGCCCAGCAGCTCCATTCACAGAGCCTTTTGTGTTCTTCTTTGCCTGTTCTCCCCTCTACAGATTCACAGCATGGAAGCTCCCCACAGTCTCTCCACGGCTCTTTAAATCCACAGCAGCTGTCATTCCATCTGTGGTGGAAGCAGGAGTCTTCCGACACCTGCCTCCTGTGTGTTGCTTTGCCTGCTCTCTCCTCTGCAGCATCACAGCATCAGGACTCCCCGCAGCCTCCCTTCGGCACTTAGATTGAACAGCAGCTGTCATAGGAGCCATGGTGGAAGCAGGAATCTTTCCATGCCTGCCTCCTGTTTGAAGTCCTGCAGTCGGTGTACCATCTAGCCCATGCCGCTGGAAAGCTGCTGACTCATCCTGCTTTCTCCTCTGCAGCATCACAGCGTGAGAACCCCTAGCTGTCTCCCGGTGGCTTTTTGGATCTTCAGCAGCTGTCACTAAAGTCGCAGCAGATGCAGGAAGTGTCTTTGCAGGTCTCTGAAGTGTTGCTTGTGGTCTTCGGATTCCAGACTTCCCTGGTTCTTTGCAGGAGACTGCAGCTTGAAAACAAGGCTTCCTTTCTCCTGAGGAGAGAAGGCCCTTGCTGGATTTCTCCTCACTGTCTTTAGGTCCCAATAAAATTTCTCTTTCTGAGGTGGCTCCTTTCTTCTTGATACTTTGTCCAGGCATATTCCAGGTGGATTACAGGATAATTATTCCATCTTTAGTAAGCTAAAGCTGCTTAAAAAGGGGAACAGCAGGAGCTCCTGGTAAACAGGTCTGCTCCCTTCCCCTGCAAACCACGCCCCCCGCAAACTCATCCTTTTAGAGTCTTGTTTGGGCTCATGAGAGGAGTAGAAAAACATCAAAAATTTCAGTCCTGCACGATTCTACCAAGAAATGTGAGTAGTCATTCAAACCACTGGTTTTTGATATTTTGGGCCCTATTGAATAATGAATGTTTTGAATTTTCTCCAAAAGTAAAGTAGTTGCAAACTCTTCCTTTTAGAAACTTGTTTGGGCTGTTGAGAGGAGTAAAAAAAACATCAAAAATTTCAATCCTGCATGATTCTACCAAGAAATGTGATTCTTCATTCAAAACCTGATTTTTGCTATTGGGCTCTATTGAATAATGAATGTTTTGAATTTTCTCCAAAAGTAAAGTAGTTGCAAACTCATCCTTTTAGAGTCTTGTTTGGGCTCATGAGAGGAGCAGAAAAACATCAAAAATTTCAGTCCTGCACGATTCTACCAAGAAATGTGAGTATTCATTCAAACCGCTGGTTTTTGATATTTTGGGACCTATTGAATAATGAATGTTTTGAATTTTCTCCAAAAGTAAAGTAGTTGCAAACTCATCCTTTTAGAAACTTGTTTGGGCTGTTGAGAGGAGTAAAAAAACATCAAAAATTTCAATCCTGCATGATTCTACCAAAAAATGTGATTCTTCATTCAAAACCTGATTTTTGCTATTGGACTCTATTGAATAATGAATGTTTTGAATTTTCTCCAAAAGTAAAGTAGTTGCAAACTCATCCTTTTAGAGTCTTGTTTGGGCTCATGAGAGGAGCAGAAAAACATCAAAAATTTCAGTCCTGCACGATTCTACCAAGAAATGTGAGTATTCATTCAAACCGCTGGTTTTTGATATTTTGGGCCCTATTGAATAATGAATGTTTTGAATTTTCTCCAAAAGTAAAGTAGTTGCAAACTCATCCTTTTAGAAACTTGTTTGGGCTGTTGAGAGGAGTAAAAAACCATCAAAAATTTCAATCCTGCATGATTCTACCAAAAAATGTGATTCTTCATTCAAAACCTGATTTTTGCTATTGGGCTCTATTGAATAATGAATGTTTTGAATTTTCTCCAAAAGTAAAGTAGTTGCAAACTCATCCTTTTAGAGTCTTGTTTGGGCTCATGAGAGGAGTAGAAAAACATAAAAAATTTCAGTCCTGCACGATTCTACCAAGAAATGTGAGTGTTCATTCAAACCGCTGTTTTTGATATTTTGGGCCCTATTGAATAATGAATGTTTTGAATTTTCTCCAAAAGTAAAGTAGTTGCAAACTCATCCTTTTAGAATCTTGTTTGGGCTCATGAGAGGAGTAGAAAAACATCAAAAATTTCAGTCCTGCATGATTCTACCAAGAAATGTGTGTTCATTGAAACCGCTGGTTTTTGATAGTTTGGGCCCTATTGAATAATGCATGTTTTGAATTTTCTCCAAAAGTAAAGTAGTTGCAAACTCATCCTTTTAGAAACTTGTTTGGGCTGTTGAGAGGAGTAAAAAACCATCAAAAATTTCAATCCTGCATGATTTTACCAAGAAATGTGATTCTTCATTCAAAACCTGATTTTTGCTATTGGGCTCTATTGAATAGTGAATGTTTTGAATTTTCTCCAAAAGTAAAGTAGTTGCAAACTCATGCTTTTAGAGACTTGTTTGGGCTCATGAGAGTAGAAAAACATCAAAAATTTCAGTCCTGCATGATTCTACCAAGAAATGTGTGTTCATTCAAACCGCTGGTTTTTGATAGTTTGGGCCCTATTGAATAATGAATGTTTTGAATTTTCTCCAAAAGTAAAGTAGTTGCAAACTCATCCTTTTAGAAACTTGTTTGGGCTGTTGAGAGGAGTAAAAAACCATCAAAAATTTCAATCCTGCATGATTCTACCAAGAAATGTGATTCTTCATTCAAAACGCTGGTTTTTGCTATTGGGCTCTATTGAATAATGAATGTTTTGAATTTTCTCCAAAAGTAAAGTAGTTGCAAACTCATCCTTTTAGAGACTTGTTTGGGCTCATGAGAGGAGTAGAAAAACATCAAAAATTTCAGTCCTGCACGATTCTACCAAGAAATATGTGTTCATTCAAACCGCTGGTTTTTGATATTTTGGGCCCTATTGAATAATGAATGTTTTGAATTTTCTCCAAAAGTAAAGTAGTTGCAAACTCATCCTTTTAGAAACTTGTTTGGGCTGTTGAGAGGAGTAAAAAACCATCAAAAATTTCAATCCTGCATGATTCTACCAAGAAATGTGATTCTTCATTCAAAACCTGATTTTTGCTATTGGGCTCTATTGAATAATGAATGTTTTGAATTTTCTCCAAAAGTAAAGTAGTTGCAAACTCATGCTTTTAGAGACTTGTTTGGGCTCATGAGAGGAGTAGAAAAACATCAAAAATTTCAGTCCTGCATGATTCTACCAAGAAATGTGTGTTCATTGAAACCGCTGGTTTTTGATAGTTTGGGCCCTATTGAATAATGAATGTTTTGAATTTTCTCCAAAAGTAAAGTAGTTGCAAACTGATCCTTTTAGAAACTTGTTTGGGCTGTTGAGAGGAGTAAAAAACCATCAAAAATTTCAATCCTGCATGATTTTACCAAGAAATGTGATTCTTCATTCAAAACCTGATTTTTGCTATTGGGCTCTATTGAATAATGAATGTTTTGAATTTTCTCCAAAAGTAAAGTAGTTGCAAACTCATGCTTTTAGAGACTTGTTTGGGCTCATGAGAGGAGTAGAAAAACATCAAAAATTTCAGTCCTGCATGATTCTACCAAGAAATGTGTGTTCATTGAAACCGCTGGTTTTTGATAGTTTGGGCCCTATTGAATAATGAATGTTTTGAATTTTCTCCAAAAGTAAAGTAGTTGCAAACTCATCCTTTTAGAAACTTGTTTGGGCTGTTGAGAGGATTAAAAAACCATCAAAAATTTCAATCCTGCATGATTTTACCAAGAAATGTGATTCTTCATTCAAAACCTGATTTTTGCTATTGGGCTCTATTGAATAATGAATGTTTTGAATTTTCTCCAAAAGTAAAGTAGTTGCAAACTCATGCTTTTAGAGACTTGTTTGGGATCATGAGAGGAGTAGAAAAACATCAAAAATTTCAGTCCTGCATGATTCTACCAAGAAATGTGTGTTCATTGAAACCGCTGGTTTTTGATAGTTTGGGCCCTATTGAATAATGAATGTTTTGAATTTTCTCCAAAAGTAAAGTAGTTGCAAACTCATGCTTTTAGAGACTTGTTTGGGCTCATGAGAGGAGTAGAAAAACATCAAAAATTTCAGTCCTGCATGATTCTACCAAGAAATGTGTGTTCATTGAAACCGCTGGTTTTTGATAGTTTGGGCCCTATTGAATAATGAATGTTTTGAATTTTCTCCAAAAGTAAAGTAGTTGCAAACTCATCCTTTTAGAAACTTGTTTGGGCTGTTGAGAGGAGTAAAAAACCATCAAAAATTTCAATCCTGCATGATTCTACCAAGAAATGTGATTCTTCATTCAAAACGCTGGTTTTTGCTATTGGGCTCTTTTGAGTAATGAATGTTTTGAATTTTCTCCAAAAGTAAAGTAGTTGCAAACTCATGCTTTTAGAGACTTGTTTGGGCTCATGAGAGGAGTAGAAAAACATCAAAAATTTCAGTCCTGCATGATTCTACCAAGAAATGTGTGTTCATTGAAACCGCTGGTTTTTGATAGTTTGGGCCCTATTGAATAATGAATGTTTTGAATTTTCTCCAAAAGTAAAGTAGTTGCAAACTCATCCTTTTAGAAACTTGTTTGGGCTGTTGAGAGGAGTAAAAAACCATCAAAAATTTCAATCCTGCATGATTCTACCAAGAAATGTGATTCTTCATTCAAAACGCTGGTTTTTGCTATTGGGCTCTATTGAATAATGAATGTTTTGAATTTTCTCCAAAAGTAAAGTAGTTGCAAACTCATCCTTTTAGAGACTTGTTTGGGCTCATGAGAGGAGTAGAAAAACATCAAAAATTTCAGTCCTGCACGAGTCTACCAAGAAATGTGTGTTCATTCAAACTGCTGGTTTTTGATATTTTGGGCCCTATTGAATAATGAATGTTTTGAATTTTCTCCAAAAGTAAAGTAGTTGCAAACTCATCCTTTTAGAAACTTGTTTGGGCTGTTGAGAGGAGTAAAAAACCATCAAAAATTTCAATCCTGCATGATTCTACCAAGAAATGTGATTCTTCATTCAAAACCTGATTTTTGCTATTGGGCTCTATTGAATAATGAATGTTTTGAATTTTCTCCAAAAGTAAAGTAGTTGCAAACTCATGCTTTTAGAGACTTGTTTGGGCTCATGAGAGGAGTAGAAAAACATCAAAAATTTCAGTCCTGCATGATTCTACCAAGAAATGTGTGTTCATTGAAACCGCTGGTTTTTGATAGTTTGGGCCCTATTGAATAATGAATGTTTTGAATTTTCTCCAAAAGTAAAGTAGTTGCAAACTCATCCTTTTAGAAACTTGTTTGGGCTGTTGAGAGGAGTAAAAAACCATCAAAAATTTCAATCCTGCATGATTTTACCAAGAAATGTGATTCTTCATTCAAAACCTGATTTTTGCTATTGGGCTCTATTGAATAATGAATGTTTTGAATTTTCTCCAAAAGTAAAGTAGTTGCAAACTCATGCTTTTAGAGACTTGTTTGGGCTCATGAGAGGAGTAGAAAAACATCAAAAATTTCAGTCCTGCATGATTCTACCAAGAAATGTGTGTTCATTGAAACCGCTGGTTTTTGATAGTTTGGGCCCTATTGAATAATGAATGTTTTGAATTTTCTCCAAAAGTAAAGTAGTTGCAAACTCATCCTTTTAGAAACTTGTTTGGGCTGTTGAGAGGAGTAAAAAACCATCAAAAATTTCAATCCTGCATGATTCTACCAAGAAATGTGATTCTTCATTCAAAACCTGATTTTTGCTATTGGGCTCTATTGAATAATGAATGTTTTGAATTTTCTCCAAAAGTAAAGTAGTTGCAAACTCATGCTTTTAGAGACTTGTTTGGGCTCATAAGAGGAGTAGAAAAACATCAAAAATTTCAGTCCTGCATGATTCTACCAAGAAATGTGTGTTCATTGAAACCGCTGGTTTTTGATAGTTTGGGCCCTATTGAATAATGAATGTTTTGAATTTTCTCCAAAAGTAAAGTAGTTGCAAACTCATCCTTTTAGAAACTTGTTTGGGCTGTTGAGAGGAGTAAAAAACCATCAAAAATTTCAATCCTGCATGATTCTACCAAGAAATGTGATTCTTCATTCAAAACGCTGGTTTTTGCTATTGGGCTCTTTTGAGTAATGAATGTTTTGAATTTTCTCCAAAAGTAAAGTAGTTGCAAACTCATGCTTTTAGAGACTTGTTTGGGCTCATGAGAGGAGTAGAAAAACATCAAAAATTTCAGTCCTGCATGATTCCACCAAGAAATGTGTGTTCATTCAAACCGCTGGTTTTTGATAGTTTGGGCCCTATTGAATAATGAATGTTTTGAATTTTCTCCAAAAGTAAAGTAGTTGCAAACTCATCCTTTTAGAAACTTGTTTGGGCTGTTGAGAGGAGTAAAAAACCATCAAAAATTTCAATCCTGCATGATTTTACCAAGAAATGTGATTCTTCATTCAAAACCTGATTTTTGCTATTGGGCTCTATTGAATAATGAATGTTTTGAATTTTCTCCAAAAGTAAAGTAGTTGCAAACTCATGCTTTTAGAGACTTGTTTGGGCTCATGAGAGGAGTAGAAAAACATCAAAAATTTCAGTCCTGCATGATTCTACCAAGAAATGTGTGTTCATTGAAACCGCTGGTTTTTGATAGTTTGGGCCCTATTGAATAATGAATGTTTTGAATTTTCTCCAAAAGTAAAGTAGTTGCAAACTCATCCTTTTAGAAACTTGTTTGGGCTGTTGAGAGGAGTAAAAAACCATCAAAAATTTCAATCCTGCATGATTCTACCAAGAAATGTGATTCTTCATTCAAAACCTGATTTTTGCTATTGGGCTCTATTGAATAATGAATGTTTTGAATTTTCTCCAAAAGTAAAGTAGTTGCAAACTCATGCTTTTAGAGACTTGTTTGGGCTCATGAGAGGAGTAGAAAAACATCAAAAATTTCAGTCCTGCATGATTCTACCAAGAAATGTGTGTTCATTGAAACCGCTGGTTTTTGATAGTTTGGGCCCTATTGAATAATGAATGTTTTGAATTTTCTCCAAAAGTAAAGTAGTTGCAAACTCATCCTTTTAGAAACTTGTTTGGGCTGTTGAGAGGAGTAAAAAACCATCAAAAATTTCAATCCTGCATGATTCTACCAAGAAATGTGATTCTTCATTCAAAACGCTGGTTTTTGCTATTGGGCTCTTTTGAGTAATGAATGTTTTGAATTTTCTCCAAAAGTAAAGTAGTTGCAAACTCATGCTTTTAGAGACTTGTTTGGGCTCATGAGAGGAGTAGAAAAACATCAAAAATTTCAGTCCTGCATGATTCTACCAAGAAATGTGTGTTCATTCAAACCGCTGGTTTTTGATAGTTTGGGCCCTATTGAATAATGAATGTTTTGAATTTTCTCCAAAAGTAAAGTAGTTGCAAACTCATCCTTTTAGAAACTTGTTTGGTCTGTTGAGAGGAGTAAAAAACCATCAATAATTTCAATCCTGCATGATTTTACCAAGAAATGTGATTCTTCATTCAAAACCTGATTTTTGCTATTGGGCTCTATTGAATAATGAATGTTTTGAATTTTCTCCAAAAGTAAAGTAGTTGCAAACTCATGCTTTTAGAGACTTGTTTGGGCTCATGAGAGGAGTAGAAAAACATCAAAAATTTCAGTCCTGCATGATTCTACCAAGAAATTGTGTTCATTGAAACCGCTGGTTTTTGATAGTTTGGGCCCTATTGAATAATGAATGTTTTGAATTTTCTCCAAAAGTAAAGTAGTTGCAAACTCATCCTTTTAGAAACTTGTTTGGGCTGTTGAGAGGAGTAAAAAACCATCAAAAATTTCAATCCTGCATGATTCTACCAAGAAATGTGATTCTTCATTCAAAACCTGATTTTTGCTATTGGGCTCTATTGAATAATGAATGTTTTGAATTTTCTCCAAAAGTAAAGTAGTTGCAAACTCATGCTTTTAGAGACTTGTTTGGGCTCATGAGATGAGTAGAAAAACATCAAAAATTTCAGTCCTGCATGATTTTACCAAGAAATGTGTGTTCATTGAAACCGCTGGTTTTTGATAGTTTGGGCCCTATTGAATAATGAATGTTTTGAATTTTCTCCAAAAGTAAAGTAGTTGCAAACTCATCCTTTTAGAAACTTGTTTGGGCTGTTGAGAGGAGTAAAAAACCATCAAAAATTTCAATCCTGCATGATTCTACCAAGAAATGTGATTCTTCATTCAAAACGCTGGTTTTTGCTATTGGGCTCTTTTGAGTAATGAATGTTTTGAATTTTCTCCAAAAGTAAAGTAGTTGCAAACTCATGCTTTTAGAGACTTGTTTGGGCTCATGAGAGGAGTAGAAAAACATCAAAAATTTCAGTCCTGCATGATTCTACCAAGAAATGTGTGTTCATTGAAACCGCTGGTTTTTGATAGTTTGGGCCCTATTGAATAATGAATGTTTTGAATTTTCTCCAAAAGTAAAGTAGTTACAAACTCATCCTTTTAGAAACTTGTTTGGGCTGTTGAGAGGAGTAAAAAACCATCAAAAATTTCAATCCTGCATGATTCTACAAAGAAATGTGATTCTTCATTCAAAACCTGATTTTTGCTATTGGGCTCTATTGAATAATGAATGTTTTGAATTTTCTCCAAAAGTAAAGTAGTTGCAAACTCATGCTTTTAGAGACTTGTTTGGGCTCATGAGAGGAGTAGAAAAACATCAAAAATTTCAGTCCTGCATGATTCTACCAAGAAATGTGTGTTCATTGAAACCGCTGGTTTTTGATAGTTTGGGCCCTATTGAATAATGAATGTTTTGAATTTTCTCCAAAAGTAAAGTAGTTGCAAACTCATCCTTTTAGAAACTTGTTTGGGCTGTTGAGAGGAGTAAAAAACCATCAAAAATTTCAATCCTGCATGATTCTACCAAGAAATGTGATTCTTCATTCAAAACGCTGGTTTTTGCTATTGGGCTCTTTTGAGTAATGAATGTTTTGAATTTTCTCCAAAAGTAAAGTAGTTGCAAACTCATCCTTTTAGAGACTTGTTTGGGCTCATGAGAGGAGTAGAAAAACATCAAAAATTTCAGTCCTGCACGATTCTACCAAGAAATGTGTGTTCATTCAAACCGCTGGTTTTTGATATTTTGGGCCCTATTGAATAATGAATGTTTTGAATTTTCTCCAAAAGTAAAGTAGTTGCAAACTCATCCTTTTAGAAACTTGTTTGGGCTGTTGAGAGGAGTAAAAAACCATCAAAAATTTCAATCCTGCATGATTCTACCAAGAAATGTGATTCTTCATTCAAAACCTGATTTTTGCTATTGGGCTCTATTGAATAATGAATGTTTTGAATTTTCTCCAAAAGTAAAGTAGTTGCAAACTCATGCTTTTAGAGACTTGTTTGGGCTCATGAGAGGAGTAGAAAAACATCAAAAATTTCAGTCCTGCATGATTCTACCAAGAAATGTGTGTTCATTGAAACCGCTGGTTTTTGATAGTTTGGGCCCTATTGAATAATGAATGTTTTGAATTTTCTCCAAAAGTAAAGTAGTTGCAAACTCATCCTTTTAGAAACTTGTTTGGGCTGTTGAGAGGAGTAAAAAACCATCAAAAATTTCAATCCTGCATGATTCTACCAAGAAATGTGATTCTTCATTCAAAACGCTGGTTTTTGCTATTGGGCTCTATTGAATAATGAATGTTTTAATTTTCTCCAAAAGTAAAGTAGTTGCAAACTCATCCTTTTAGAGACTTGTTTGGGCTCATGAGAGGAGTAGAAAAACATCAAAAATTTCAGTCCTGCACGATTCTACCAAGAAATGTGTGTTCATTCAAACCGCTGGTTTTTGATATTTTGGGCCCTATTGAATAATGAATGTTTTGAATTTTCTCCAAAAGTAAAGTAGTTGCAAACTCATCCTTTTAGAAACTTGTTTGGGCTGTTGAGAGGAGTAAAAAACCATCAAAAATTTCAATCCTGCATGATTCTACCAAGAAATGTGATTCTTCATTCAAAACCTGATTTTTGCTATTGGGCTCTATTGAATAATGAATGTTTTGAATTTTCTCCAAAAGTAAAGTAGTTGCAAACTCATGCTTTTAGAGACTTGTTTGGGCTCATGAGAGGAGTAGAAAAACATCAAAAATTTCAGTCCTGCATGATTCTACCAAGAAATGTGTGTTCATTGAAACCGCTGGTTTTTGATAGTTTGGGCCCTATTGAATAATGAATGTTTTGAATTTTCTCCAAAAGTAAAGTAGTTGCAAACTCATCCTTTTAGAAACTTGTTTGGGCTGTTGAGAGGAGTAAAAAACCATCAAAAATTTCAATCCTGCATGATTCTACCAAGAAATGTGATTCTTCATTCAAAACGCTGGTTTTTGCTATTGGGCTCTTTTGAGTAATGAATGTTTTGAATTTTCTCCAAAAGTAAAGTAGTTGCAAACTCATGCTTTTAGAGACTTGTTTGGGCTCATGAGAGGAGTAGAAAAACATCAAAAATTTCAGTCCTGCATGATTCCACCAAGAAATGTGTGTTCATTCAAACCGCTGGTTTTTGATAGTTTGGGCCCTATTGAATAATGAATGTTTTGAATTTTCTCCAAAAGTAAAGTAGTTGCAAACTCATCCTTTTAGAAACTTGTTTGGGCTGTTGAGAGGAGTAAAAAACCATCAAAAATTTCAATCCTGCATGATTTTACCAAGAAATGTGATTCTTCATTCAAAACCTGATTTTTGCTATTGGGCTCTATTGAATAATGAATGTTTTGAATTTTCTCCAAAAGTAAAGTAGTTGCAAACTCATGCTTTTAGAGACTTGTTTGGGCTCATGAGAGGAGTAGAAAAACATCAAAAATTTCAGTCCTGCATGATTCTACCTAGAAATGTGTGTTCATTGAAACCGCTGGTTTTTGATAGTTTGGGCCCTATTGAATAATGAATGTTTTGAATTTTCTCCAAAAGTAAAGTAGTTGCAAACTCATCCTTTTAGAAACTTGTTTGGGCTGTTGAGAGGAGTAAAAAACCATCAAAAATTTCAATCCTGCATGATTCTACCAAGAAATGTGATTCTTCATTCAAAACCTGATTTTTGCTATTGGGCTCTATTGAATAATGAATGTTTTGAATTTTCTCCAAAAGTAAAGTAGTTGCAAACTCATGCTTTTAGAGACTTGTTTGGGCTCATGAGAGGAGTAGAAAAACATCAAAAATTTCAGTCCTGCATGATTCTACCAAGAAATGTGTGTTCATTGAAACCGCTGGTTTTTGATAGTTTGGGCCCTATTGAATAATGAATGTTTTGAATTTTCTCCAAAAGTAAAGTAGTTGCAAACTCATCCTTTTAGAAACTTGTTTGGGCTGTTGAGAGGAGTAAAAAACCATCAAAAATTTCAATCCTGCATGATTCTACCAAGAAATGTGATTCTTCATTCAAAACGCTGGTTTTTGCTATTGGGCTCTTTTGAGTAATGAATGTTTTGAATTTTCTCCAAAAGTAAAGTAGTTGCAAACTCATGCTTTTAGAGACTTGTTTGGGCTCATGAGAGGAGTAGAAAAACATCAAAAATTTCAGTCCTGCATGATTCTACCAAGAAATGTGTGTTCATTGAAACCGCTGGTTTTTGATAGTTTGGGCCCTATTGAATAATGAATGTTTTGAATTTTCTCCAAAAGTAAAGTAGTTGCAAACTCATCCTTTTAGAAACTTGTTTGGGCTGTTGAGAGGAGTAAAAAACCATCAAAAATTTCAATCCTGCATGATTCTACCAAGAAATGTGATTCTTCATTCAAAACGCTGGTTTTTGCTATTGGGCTCTTTTGAGTAATGAATGTTTTGAATTTTCTCCAAAAGTAAAGTAGTTGCAAACTCATGCTTTTAGAGACTTGTTTGGGCTCATGAGAGGAGTAGAAAAACATCAAAAATTTCAGTCCTGCATGATTCTACCAAGAAATGTGTGTTCATTGAAACCGCTGGTTTTTGATAGTTTGGGCCCTATTGAATAATGAATGTTTTGAATTTTCTCCAAAAGTAAAGTAGTTACAAACTCATCCTTTTAGAAACTTGTTTGGGCTGTTGAGAGGAGTAAAAAACCATCAAAAATTTCAATCCTGCATGATTCTACAAAGAAATGTGATTCTTCATTCAAAACCTGATTTTTGCTATTGGGCTCTATTGAATAATGAATGTTTTGAATTTTCTCCAAAAGTAAAGTAGTTGCAAACTCATGCTTTTAGAGACTTGTTTGGGCTCATGAGAGGAGTAGAAAAACATCAAAAATTTCAGTCCTGCATGATTCTACCAAGAAATGTGTGTTCATTGAAACCGCTGGTTTTTGATAGTTTGGGCCCTATTGAATAATGAATGTTTTGAATTTTCTCCAAAAGTAAAGTAGTTGCAAACTCATCCTTTTAGAAACTTGTTTGGGCTGTTGAGAGGAGTAAAAAACCATCAAAAATTTCAATCCTGCATGATTCTACCAAGAAATGTGATTCTTCATTCAAAACCTGATTTTTGCTATTGGGCTCTATTGAATAATGAATGTTTTGAATTTTCTCCAAAAGTAAAGTAGTTGCAAACTCATGCTTTTAGAGACTTGTTTGGGCTCATGAGAGGAGTAGAAAAACATCAAAAATTTCAGTCCTGCATGATTCTACCAAGAAATGTGTGTTCATTGAAACCGCTGGTTTTTGATAGTTTGGACCCTATTGAATAATGAATGTTTTGAATTTTCTCCAAAAGTAAAGTAGTTGCAAACTCATCCTTTTAGAAACTTGTTTGGGCTGTTGAGAGGAGTAAAAAACCATCAAAAATTTCAATCCTGCATGATTCTACCAAGAAATGTGATTCTTCATTCAAAACGCTGGTTTTTGCTATTGGGCTCTATTGAATAATGAATGTTTTAATTTTCTCCAAAAGTAAAGTAGTTGCAAACTCATCCTTTTAGAGACTTGTTTGGGCTCATGAGAGGAGTAGAAAAACATCAAAAATTTCAGTCCTGCACGATTCTACCAAGAAATGTGTGTTCATTCAAACCGCTGGTTTTTGATATTTTGGGCCCTATTGAATAATGAATGTTTTGAATTTTCTCCAAAAGTAAAGTAGTTGCAAACTCATCCTTTTAGAAACTTGTTTGGGCTGTTGAGAGGAGTAAAAAACCATCAAAAATTTCAATCCTGCATGATTCTACCAAGAAATGTGATTCTTCATTCAAAACCTGATTTTTGCTATTGGGCTCTATTGAATAATGAATGTTTTGAATTTTCTCCAAAAGTAAAGTAGTTGCAAACTCATGCTTTTAGAGACTTGTTTGGGCTCATGAGAGGAGTAGAAAAACATCAAAAATTTCAGTCCTGCATGATTCTACCAAGAAATGTGTGTTCATTGAAACCGCTGGTTTTTGATAGTTTGGGCCCTATTGAATAATGAATGTTTTGAATTTTCTCCAAAAGTAAAGTAGTTGCAAACTCATCCTTTTAGAAACTTGTTTGGGCTGTTGAGAGGAGTAAAAAACCATCAAAAATTTCAATCCTGCATGATTCTACCAAGAAATGTGATTCTTCATTCAAAACGCTGGTTTTTGCTATTGGGCTCTATTGAATAATGAATGTTTTAATTTTCTCCAAAAGTAAAGTAGTTGCAAACTCATCCTTTTAGAGACTTGTTTGGGCTCATGAGAGGAGTAGAAAAACATCAAAAATTTCAGTCCTGCACGATTCTACCAAGAAATGTGTGTTCATTCAAACCGCTGGTTTTTGATATTTTGGGCCCTATTGAATAATGAATGTTTTGAATTTTCTCCAAAAGTAAAGTAGTTGCAAACTCATCCTTTTAGAAACTTGTTTGGGCTGTTGAGAGGAGTAAAAAACCATCAAAAATTTCAATCCTGCATGATTCTACCAAGAAATGTGATTCTTCATTCAAAACCTGATTTTTGCTATTGGGCTCTATTGAATAATGAATGTTTTGAATTTTCTCCAAAAGTAAAGTAGTTGCAAACTCATGCTTTTAGAGACTTGTTTGGGCTCATGAGAGGAGTAGAAAAACATCAAAAATTTCAGTCCTGCATGATTCTACCAAGAAATGTGTGTTCATTGAAACCACTGGTTTTTGATAGTTTGGGCCCTATTGAATAATGAATGTTTTGAATTTTCTCCAAAAGTAAAGTAGTTGCAAACTCATCCTTTTAGAAACTTGTTTGGGCTGTTGAGAGGAGTAAAAAACCATCAAAAATTTCAATCCTGCATGATTTTACCAAGAAATGTGATTCTTCATTCAAAACCTGATTTTTGCTATTGGGCTCTATTGAATAATGAATGTTTTGAATTTTCTCCAAAAGTAAAGTAGTTGCAAACTCATGCTTTTAGAGACTTGTTTGGGCTCATGAGAGGAGTAGAAAAACATCAAAAATTTCAGTCCTGCATGATTCTACCAAGAAATGTGTGTTCATTGAAACCGCTGGTTTTTGATAGTTTGGGCCCTATTGAATAATGAATGTTTTGAATTTTCTCCAAAAGTAAAGTAGTTGCAAACTCATCCTTTTAGAAACTTGTTTGGGCTGTTGAGAGGAGTAAAAAACCATCAAAAATTTCAATCCTGCATGATTCTACCAAGAAATGTGATTCTTCATTCAAAACGCTGGTTTTTGCTATTGGACTCTTTTGAGTAATGAATGTTTTGAATTTTCTCCAAAAGTAAAGTAGTTGCAAACTCATGCTTTTAGAGACTTGTTTGGGCTCATGAGAGGAGTAGAAAAACATCAAAAATTTCAGTCCTGCATGATTCTACCAAGAAATGTGTGTTCATTCAAACCGCTGGTTTTTGATAGTTTGGGCCCTATTGAATAATGAATGTTTTGAATTTTCTCCAAAAGTAAAGTAGTTGCAAACTCATCCTTTTAGAAACTTGTTTGGGCTGTTGAGAGGAGTAAAAAACCATCAAAAATTTCAATCCTGCATGATTCTACCAAGAAATGTGATTCTTCATTCAAAACCTGATTTTTGCTATTGGGCTCTATTGAATAATGAATGTTTTGAATTTTCTCCAAAAGTAAAGTAGTTGCAAACTCATGCTTTTAGAGACTTGTTTGGGCTCATAAGAGGAGTAGAAAAACATCAAAAATTTCAGTCCTGCATGATTCTACCAAGAAATGTGTGTTCATTGAAACCGCTGGTTTTTGATAGTTTGGGCCCTATTGAATAATGAATGTTTTGAATTTTCTCCAAAAGTAAAGTAGTTGCAAACTCATCCTTTTAGAAACTTGTTTGGGCTGTTGAGAGGAGTAAAAAACCATCAAAAATTTCAATCCTGCATGATTCTACCAAGAAATGTGATTCTTCATTCAAAACGCTGGTTTTTGCTATTGGGCTCTTTTGAGTAATGAATGTTTTGAATTTTCTCCAAAAGTAAAGTAGTTGCAAACTCATGCTTTTAGAGACTTGTTTGGGCTCATGAGAGGAGTAGAAAAACATCAAAAATTTCAGTCCTGCATGATTCTACCAAGAAATGTGTGTTCATTGAAACCGCTGGTTTTTGATAGTTTGGGCCCTATTGAATAATGAATGTTTTGAATTTTCTCCAAAAGTAAAGTAGTTGCAAACTCATCCTTTTAGAAACTTGTTTGGGCTGTTGAGAGGAGTAAAAAACCATCAAAAATTTCAATCCTGCATGATTCTACCAAGAAATGTGATTCTTCATTCAAAACGCTGGTTTTTGCTATTGGGCTCTTTTGAGTAATGAATGTTTTGAATTTTCTCCAAAAGTAAAGTAGTTGCAAACTCATGCTTTTAGAGACTTGTTTGGGCTCATGAGAGGAGTAGAAAAACATCAAAAATTTCAGTCCTGCATGATTCTACCAAGAAATGTGTGTTCATTGAAACCGCTGGTTTTTGATAGTTTGGGCCCTATTGAATAATGAATGTTTTGAATTTTCTCCAAAAGTAAAGTAGTTACAAACTCATCCTTTTAGAAACTTGTTTGGGCTGTTGAGAGGAGTAAAAAACCATCAAAAATTTCAATCCTGCATGATTCTACAAAGAAATGTGATTCTTCATTCAAAACCTGATTTTTGCTATTGGGCTCTATTGAATAATGAATGTTTTGAATTTTCTCCAAAAGTAAAGTAGTTGCAAACTCATGCTTTTAGAGACTTGTTTGGGCTCATGAGAGGAGTAGAAAAACATCAAAAATTTCAGTCCTGCATGATTCTACCAAGAAATGTGTGTTCATTGAAACCGCTGGTTTTTGATAGTTTGGGCCCTATTGAATAATGAATGTTTTGAATTTTCTCCAAAAGTAAAGTAGTTGCAAACTCATCCTTTTAGAAACTTGTTTGGGCTGTTGAGAGGAGTAAAAAACCATCAAAAATTTCAATCCTGCATGATTCTACCAAGAAATGTGATTCTTCATTCAAAACCTGATTTTTGCTATTGGGCTCTATTGAATAATGAATGTTTTGAATTTTCTCCAAAAGTAAAGTAGTTGCAAACTCATGCTTTTAGAGACTTGTTTGGGCTCATGAGAGGAGTAGAAAAACATCAAAAATTTCAGTCCTGCATGATTCTACCAAGAAATGTGTGTTCATTGAAACCACTGGTTTTTGATAGTTTGGGCCCTATTGAATAATGAATGTTTTGAATTTTCTCCAAAAGTAAAGTAGTTGCAAACTCATCCTTTTAGAAACTTGTTTGGGCTGTTGAGAGGAGTAAAAAACCATCAAAAATTTCAATCCTGCATGATTTTACCAAGAAATGTGATTCTTCATTCAAAACCTGATTTTTGCTATTGGGCTCTATTGAATAATGAATGTTTTGAATTTTCTCCAAAAGTAAAGTAGTTGCAAACTCATGCTTTTAGAGACTTGTTTGGGCTCATGAGAGGAGTAGAAAAACATCAAAAATTTCAGTCCTGCATGATTCTACCAAGAAATGTGTGTTCATTGAAACCGCTGGTTTTTGATAGTTTGGGCCCTATTGAATAATGAATGTTTTGAATTTTCTCCAAAAGTAAAGTAGTTGCAAACTCATCCTTTTAGAAACTTGTTTGGGCTGTTGAGAGGAGTAAAAAACCATCAAAAATTTCAATCCTGCATGATTCTACCAAGAAATGTGATTCTTCATTCAAAACGCTGGTTTTTGCTATTGGACTCTTTTGAGTAATGAATGTTTTGAATTTTCTCCAAAAGTAAAGTAGTTGCAAACTCATGCTTTTAGAGACTTGTTTGGGCTCATGAGAGGAGTAGAAAAACATCAAAAATTTCAGTCCTGCATGATTCTACCAAGAAATGTGTGTTCATTCAAACCGCTGGTTTTTGATAGTTTGGGCCCTATTGAATAATGAATGTTTTGAATTTTCTCCAAAAGTAAAGTAGTTGCAAACTCATCCTTTTAGAAACTTGTTTGGGCTGTTGAGAGGAGTAAAAAACCATCAAAAATTTCAATCCTGCATGATTCTACCAAGAAATGTGATTCTTCATTCAAAACCTGATTTTTGCTATTGGGCTCTATTGAATAATGAATGTTTTGAATTTTCTCCAAAAGTAAAGTAGTTGCAAACTCATGCTTTTAGAGACTTGTTTGGGCTCATAAGAGGAGTAGAAAAACATCAAAAATTTCAGTCCTGCATGATTCTACCAAGAAATGTGTGTTCATTGAAACCGCTGGTTTTTGATAGTTTGGGCCCTATTGAATAATGAATGTTTTGAATTTTCTCCAAAAGTAAAGTAGTTGCAAACTCATCCTTTTAGAAACTTGTTTGGGCTGTTGAGAGGAGTAAAAAACCATCAAAAATTTCAATCCTGCATGATTCTACCAAGAAATGTGATTCTTCATTCAAAACGCTGGTTTTTGCTATTGGGCTCTTTTGAGTAATGAATGTTTTGAATTTTCTCCAAAAGTAAAGTAGTTGCAAACTCATGCTTTTAGAGACTTGTTTGGGCTCATGAGAGGAGTAGAAAAACATCAAAAATTTCAGTCCTGCATGATTCTACCAAGAAATGTGTGTTCATTGAAACCGCTGGTTTTTGATAGTTTGGGCCCTATTGAATAATGAATGTTTTGAATTTTCTCCAAAAGTAAAGTAGTTGCAAACTCATCCTTTTAGAAACTTGTTTGGGCTGTTGAGAGGAGTAAAAAACCATCAAAAATTTCAATCCTGCATGATTCTACCAAGAAATGTGATTCTTCATTCAAAACGCTGGTTTTTGCTATTGGGCTCTTTTGAGTAATGAATGTTTTGAATTTTCTCCAAAAGTAAAGTAGTTGCAAACTCATGCTTTTAGAGACTTGTTTGGGCTCATGAGAGGAGTAGAAAAACATCAAAAATTTCAGTCCTGCATGATTCTACCAAGAAATGTGTGTTCATTGAAACCGCTGGTTTTTGATAGTTTGGGCCCTATTGAATAATGAATGTTTTGAATTTTCTCCAAAAGTAAAGTAGTTACAAACTCATCCTTTTAGAAACTTGTTTGGGCTGTTGAGAGGAGTAAAAAACCATCAAAAATTTCAATCCTGCATGATTCTACAAAGAAATGTGATTCTTCATTCAAAACCTGATTTTTGCTATTGGGCTCTATTGAATAATGAATGTTTTGAATTTTCTCCAAAAGTAAAGTAGTTGCAAACTCATGCTTTTAGAGACTTGTTTGGGCTCATGAGAGGAGTAGAAAAACATCAAAAATTTCAGTCCTGCATGATTCTACCAAGAAATGTGTGTTCATTGAAACCGCTGGTTTTTGATAGTTTGGGCCCTATTGAATAATGAATGTTTTGAATTTTCTCCAAAAGTAAAGTAGTTGCAAACTCATCCTTTTAGAAACTTGTTTGGGCTGTTGAGAGGAGTAAAAAACCATCAAAAATTTCAATCCTGCATGATTCTACCAAGAAATGTGATTCTTCATTCAAAACCTGATTTTTGCTATTGGGCTCTATTGAATAATGAATGTTTTGAATTTTCTCCAAAAGTAAAGTAGTTGCAAACTCATGCTTTTAGAGACTTGTTTGGGCTCATGAGAGGAGTAGAAAAACATCAAAAATTTCAGTCCTGCATGATTCTACCAAGAAATGTGTGTTCATTGAAACCGCTGGTTTTTGATAGTTTGGACCCTATTGAATAATGAATGTTTTGAATTTTCTCCAAAAGTAAAGTAGTTGCAAACTCATCCTTTTAGAAACTTGTTTGGGCTGTTGAGAGGAGTAAAAAACCATCAAAAATTTCAATCCTGCATGATTCTACCAAGAAATGTGATTCTTCATTCAAAACGCTGGTTTTTGCTATTGGGCTCTATTGAATAATGAATGTTTTAATTTTCTCCAAAAGTAAAGTAGTTGCAAACTCATCCTTTTAGAGACTTGTTTGGGCTCATGAGAGGAGTAGAAAAACATCAAAAATTTCAGTCCTGCACGATTCTACCAAGAAATGTGTGTTCATTCAAACCGCTGGTTTTTGATATTTTGGGCCCTATTGAATAATGAATGTTTTGAATTTTCTCCAAAAGTAAAGTAGTTGCAAACTCATCCTTTTAGAAACTTGTTTGGGCTGTTGAGAGGAGTAAAAAACCATCAAAAATTTCAATCCTGCATGATTCTACCAAGAAATGTGATTCTTCATTCAAAACCTGATTTTTGCTATTGGGCTCTATTGAATAATGAATGTTTTGAATTTTCTCCAAAAGTAAAGTAGTTGCAAACTCATGCTTTTAGAGACTTGTTTGGGCTCATGAGAGGAGTAGAAAAACATCAAAAATTTCAGTCCTGCATGATTCTACCAAGAAATGTGTGTTCATTGAAACCGCTGGTTTTTGATAGTTTGGGCCCTATTGAATAATGAATGTTTTGAATTTTCTCCAAAAGTAAAGTAGTTGCAAACTCATCCTTTTAGAAACTTGTTTGGGCTGTTGAGAGGAGTAAAAAACCATCAAAAATTTCAATCCTGCATGATTCTACCAAGAAATGTGATTCTTCATTCAAAACGCTGGTTTTTGCTATTGGGCTCTATTGAATAATGAATGTTTTAATTTTCTCCAAAAGTAAAGTAGTTGCAAACTCATCCTTTTAGAGACTTGTTTGGGCTCATGAGAGGAGTAGAAAAACATCAAAAATTTCAGTCCTGCACGATTCTACCAAGAAATGTGTGTTCATTCAAACCGCTGGTTTTTGATATTTTGGGCCCTATTGAATAATGAATGTTTTGAATTTTCTCCAAAAGTAAAGTAGTTGCAAACTCATCCTTTTAGAAACTTGTTTGGGCTGTTGAGAGGAGTAAAAAACCATCAAAAATTTCAATCCTGCATGATTCTACCAAGAAATGTGATTCTTCATTCAAAACCTGATTTTTGCTATTGGGCTCTATTGAATAATGAATGTTTTGAATTTTCTCCAAAAGTAAAGTAGTTGCAAACTCATGCTTTTAGAGACTTGTTTGGGCTCATGAGAGGAGTAGAAAAACATCAAAAATTTCAGTCCTGCATGATTCTACCAAGAAATGTGTGTTCATTGAAACCACTGGTTTTTGATAGTTTGGGCCCTATTGAATAATGAATGTTTTGAATTTTCTCCAAAAGTAAAGTAGTTGCAAACTCATCCTTTTAGAAACTTGTTTGGGCTGTTGAGAGGAGTAAAAAACCATCAAAAATTTCAATCCTGCATGATTTTACCAAGAAATGTGATTCTTCATTCAAAACCTGATTTTTGCTATTGGGCTCTATTGAATAATGAATGTTTTGAATTTTCTCCAAAAGTAAAGTAGTTGCAAACTCATGCTTTTAGAGACTTGTTTGGGCTCATGAGAGGAGTAGAAAAACATCAAAAATTTCAGTCCTGCATGATTCTACCAAGAAATGTGTGTTCATTGAAACCGCTGGTTTTTGATAGTTTGGGCCCTATTGAATAATGAATGTTTTGAATTTTCTCCAAAAGTAAAGTAGTTGCAAACTCATCCTTTTAGAAACTTGTTTGGGCTGTTGAGAGGAGTAAAAAACCATCAAAAATTTCAATCCTGCATGATTCTACCAAGAAATGTGATTCTTCATTCAAAACGCTGGTTTTTGCTATTGGACTCTTTTGAGTAATGAATGTTTTGAATTTTCTCCAAAAGTAAAGTAGTTGCAAACTCATGCTTTTAGAGACTTGTTTGGGCTCATGAGAGGAGTAGAAAAACATCAAAAATTTCAGTCCTGCATGATTCTACCAAGAAATGTGTGTTCATTCAAACCGCTGGTTTTTGATAGTTTGGGCCCTATTGAATAATGAATGTTTTGAATTTTCTCCAAAAGTAAAGTAGTTGCAAACTCATCCTTTTAGAAACTTGTTTGGGCTGTTGAGAGGAGTAAAAAACCATCAAAAATTTCAATCCTGCATGATTCTACCAAGAAATGTGATTCTTCATTCAAAACCTGATTTTTGCTATTGGGCTCTATTGAATAATGAATGTTTTGAATTTTCTCCAAAAGTAAAGTAGTTGCAAACTCATGCTTTTAGAGACTTGTTTGGGCTCATAAGAGGAGTAGAAAAACATCAAAAATTTCAGTCCTGCATGATTCTACCAAGAAATGTGTGTTCATTGAAACCGCTGGTTTTTGATAGTTTGGGCCCTATTGAAAAATGAATGTTTTGAATTTTCTCCAAAAGTAAAGTAGTTGCAAACTCATCCTTTTAGAAACTTGTTTGGGCTGTTGAGAGGAGTAAAAAACCATCAAAAATTTCAATCCTGCATGATTCTACCAAGAAATGTGATTCTTCATTCAAAACGCTGGTTTTTGCTATTGGGCTCTTTTGAGTAATGAATGTTTTGAATTTTCTCCAAAAGTAAAGTAGTTGCAAACTCATGCTTTTAGAGACTTGTTTGGGCTCATGAGAGGAGTAGAAAAACATCAAAAATTTCAGTCCTGCATGATTCTACCAAGAAATGTGTGTTCATTCAAACCGCTGGTTTTTGATAGTTTGGGCCCTATTGAATAATGAATGTTTTGAATTTTCTCCAAAAGTAAAGTAGTTGCAAACTCATCCTTTTAGAAACTTGTTTGGGCTGTTGAGAGGAGTAAAAAACCATCAAAAATTTCAATCGTGCATGATTCTACCAAGAAATGTGATTCTTCATTCAAAACGCTGGTTTTTGCTATTGGGCTCTATTGAATAATGAATGTTTTGAATTTTCTCCAAAAGTAAAGTAGTTGCAAACTCATCCTTTTAGAGACTTGTTTGGGCTCATGAGAGGAGTAGAAAAACATCAAAAATTTCAGTCCTGCACGATTCTACCAAGAAATGTGTGTTCATTCAAACCGCTGGTTTTTGATATTTTGGGCCCTATTGAATAATGAATGTTTTGAATTTTCTCCAAAAGTAAAGTAGTTGCAAACTCATCCTTTTAGAAACTTGTTTGGGCTGTTGAGAGGAGTAAAACACCATCAAAAATTTCAATCCTGCATGATTCTACCAAGAAATGTGATTCTTCATTCAAAACCTGATTTTTGCTATTGGGCTCTATTGAATAATGAATGTTTTGAATTTTCTCCAAAAGTAAAGTAGTTGCAAACTCATGCTTTTAGAGACTTGTTTGGGCTCATGAGAGGAGTAGAAAAACATCAAAAATTTCAGTCCTGCATGATTCTACCAAGAAATGTGTGTTCATTGAAACCGCTGGTTTTTGATAGTTTGGGCCCTATTGAATAATGAATGTTTTGAATTTTCTCCAAAAGTAAAGTAGTTGCAAACTCATCCTTTTAGAAACTTGTTTGGGCTGTTGAGAGGAGTAAAAAACCATCAAAAATTTCAATCCTGCATGATTCTACCAAGAAATGTGATTCTTCATTCAAAACGCTGGTTTTTGCTATTGGGCTCTATTGAATAATGAATGTTTTGAATTTTCTCCAAAAGTAAAGTAGTTGCAAACTCATCCTTTTAGAGACTTGTTTGGGCTCATGAGAGGAGTAGAAAAACATCAAAAATTTCAGTCCTGCACGATTCTACCAAGAAATGTGTGTTCATTCAAACCGCTGGTTTTTGATATTTTGGGCCCTATTGAATAATGAATGTTTTGAATTTTCTCCAAAAGTAAAGTAGTTGCAAACTCATCCTTTTAGAAACTTGTTTGGGCTGTTGAGAGGAGTAAAAAACCATCAAAAATTTCAATCCTGCATGATTCTACCAAGAAATGTGATTCTTCATTCAAAACCTGATTTTTGCTATTGGGCTCTATTGAATAATGAATGTTTTGAATTTTCTCCAAAAGTAAAGTAGTTGCAAACTCATGCTTTTAGAGACTTGTTTGGGCTCATGAGAGGAGTAGAAAAACATCAAAAATTTCAGTCCTGCATGATTTTACCAAGAAATGTGTGTTCATTGAAACCGCTGGTTTTTGATAGTTTGGGCCCTATTGAATAATGAATGTTTTGAATTTTCTCCAAAAGTAAAGTAGTTGCAAACTCATCCTTTTAGAAACTTGTTTGGGCTGTTGAGAGGAGTAAAAAACCATCAAAAATTTCAATCCTGCATGATTCTACCAAGAAATGTGATTCTTCATTCAAAACGCTGGTTTTTGCTATTGGGCTCTTTTGAGTAATGAATGTTTTGAATTTTCTCCAAAAGTAAAGTAGTTGCAAACTCATGCTTTTAGAGACTTGTTTGGGCTCATGAGAGGAGTAGAAAAACATCAAAAATTTCAGTCCTGCATGATTCTACCAAGAAATGTGTGTTCATTGAAACCGCTGGTTTTTGATAGTTTGGGCCCTATTGAATAATGAATGTTTTGAATTTTCTCCAAAAGTAAAGTAGTTACAAACTCATCCTTTTAGAAACTTGTTTGGGCTGTTGAGAGGAGTAAAAAACCATCAAAAATTTCAATCCTGCATGATTCTACAAAGAAATGTGATTCTTCATTCAAAACCTGATTTTTGCTATTGGGCTCTATTGAATAATGAATGTTTTGAATTTTCTCCAAAAGTAAAGTAGTTGCAAACTCATGCTTTTAGAGACTTGTTTGGGCTCATGAGAGGAGTAGAAAAACATCAAAAATTTCAGTCCTGCATGATTCTACCAAGAAATGTGTGTTCATTGAAACCGCTGGTTTTTGATAGTTTGGGCCCTATTGAATAATGAATGTTTTGAATTTTCTCCAAAAGTAAAGTAGTTGCAAACTCATCCTTTTAGAAACTTGTTTGGGCTGTTGAGAGGAGTAAAAAACCATCAAAAATTTCAATCCTGCATGATTCTACCAAGAAATGTGATTCTTCATTCAAAACGCTGGTTTTTGCTATTGGGCTCTTTTGAGTAATGAATGTTTTGAATTTTCTCCAAAAGTAAAGTAGTTGCAAACTCATGCTTTTAGAGACTTGTTTGGGCTCATGAGAGGAGTAGAAAAACATCAAAAATTTCAGTCCTGCATGATTCTACCAAGAAATGTGTGTTCATTCAAACCGCTGGTTTTTGATAGTTTGGGCCCTATTGAGTAATGAATGTTTTGAATTTTCTCCAAAAGTAAAGTAGTTGCAAACTCATCCTTTTAGAAACTTGTTTGGGCTGTTGAGAGGAGTAAAAAACCATCAAAAATTTCAATCCTGCATGATTCTACCAAGAAATGTGATTCTTCATTCAAAACGCTGGTTTTTGCTATTGGGCTCTATTGAATAATGAATGTTTTGAATTTTCTCCAAAAGTAAAGTAGTTGCAAACTCATCCTTTTAGAGACTTGTTTGGGCTCATGAGAGGAGTAGAAAAACATCAAAAATTTCAGTCCTGCACGATTCTACCAAGAAATGTGTGTTCATTCAAACCGCTGGTTTTTGATATTTTGGGCCCTATTGAATAATGAATGTTTTGAATTTTCTCCAAAAGTAAAGTAGTTGCAAACTCATCCTTTTAGAAACTTGTTTGGGCTGTTGAGAGGAGTAAAAAACCATCAAAAATTTCAATCCTGCATGATTCTACCAAGAAATGTGATTCTTCATTCAAAACCTGATTTTTGCTATTGGGCTCTATTGAATAATGAATGTTTTGAATTTTCTCCAAAAGTAAAGTAGTTGCAAACTCATGCTTTTAGAGACTTGTTTGGGCTCATGAGAGGAGTAGAAAAACATCAAAAATTTCAGTCCTGCATGATTCTACCAAGAAATGTGTGTTCATTCAAACCGCTGGTTTTTGATAGTTTGGGCCCTATTGAATAATGAATGTTTTGAATTTTCTCCAAAAGTAAAGTAGTTGCAAACTCATCCTTTTAGAAAGTTGTTTGGGCTGTTGAGAGGAGTAAAAAACCATCAAAAATTTCAATCCTGCATGATTTTACCAAGAAATGTGATTCTTCATTCAAAACCTGATTTTTGCTATTGGGCTCTATTGAATAATGAATGTTTTGAATTTTCTCCAAAAGTAAAGTAGTTGCAAACTCATGCTTTTAGAGACTTGTTTGGGCTCATGAGAGGAGTAGAAAAACATCAAAAATTTCAGTCCTGCATGATTCTACCAAGAAATGTGTGTTCATTGAAACCGCTGGTTTTTGATAGTTTGGGCCCTATTGAATAATGAATGTTTTGAATTTTCTCCAAAAGTAAAGTAGTTGCAAACTCATCCTTTTAGAAACTTGTTTGGGCTGTTGAGAGGAGTAAAAAACCATCAAAAATTTCAATCCTGCATGATTTTACCAAGAAATGTGATTCTTCATTCAAAACCTGATTTTTGCTATTGGGCTCTATTGAATAATGAATGTTTTGAATTTTCTCCAAAAGTAAAGTAGTTGCAAACTCATGCTTTTAGAGACTTGTTTGGGCTCATGAGAGGAGTAGAAAAACATCAAAAATTTCAGTCCTGCATGATTCTACCAAGAAATGTGTGTTCATTGAAACCGCTGGTTTTTGATAGTTTGGGCCCTATTGAATAATGAATGTTTTGAATTTTCTCCAAAAGTAAAGTAGTTGCAAACTCATCCTTTTAGAAACTTGTTTGGGCTGTTGAGAGGAGTAAAAAACCATCAAAAATTTCAATCCTGCATGATTCTACCAAGAAATGTGATTCTTCATTCAAAACGCTGGTTTTTGCTATTGGGCTCTTTTGAGTAATGAATGTTTTGAATTTTCTCCAAAAGTAAAGTAGTTGCAAACTCATGCTTTTAGAGACTTGTTTGGGCTCATGAGAGGAGTAGAAAAACATCAAAAATTTCAGTCCTGCATGATTCTACCAAGAAATGTGTGTTCATTGAAACCGCTGGTTTTTGATAGTTTGGGCCCTATTGAATAATGAATGTTTTGAATTTTCTCCAAAAGTAAAGTAGTTGCAAACTCATCCTTTTAGAAACTTGTTTGGGCTGTTGAGAGGAGTAAAAAACCATCAAAAATTTCAATCCTGCATGATTCTACCAAGAAATGTGATTCTTCATTCAAAACGCTGGTTTTTGCTATTGGGCTCTTTTGAGTAATGAATGTTTTGAATTTTCTCCAAAAGTAAAGTAGTTGCAAACTCATGCTTTTAGAGACTTGTTTGGGCTCATGAGAGGAGTAGAAAAACATCAAAAATTTCAGTCCTGCATGATTCTACCAAGAAATGTGTGTTCATTCAAACCGCTGGTTTTTGATAGTTTGGGCCCTATTGAATAATGAATGTTTTGAATTTTCTCCAAAAGTAAAGTAGTTACAAACTCATCCTTTTAGAAACTTGTTTGGGCTGTTGAGAGGAGTAAAAAACCATCAAAAATTTCAATCCTGCATGATTCTACCAAGAAATGTGATTCTTCATTCAAAACCTGATTTTTGCTATTGGGCTCTATTGAATAATGAATGTTTTGAATTTTCTCCAAAAGTAAAGTAGTTGCAAACTCATGCTTTTAGAGACTTGTTTGGGCTCATGAGAGGAGTAGAAAAACATCAAAAATTTCAGTCCTGCATGATTCTACCAAGAAATGTGTGTTCATTCAAACCGCTGGTTTTTGATAGTTTGGGCCCTATTGAATAATGAATGTTTTGAATTTTCTCCAAAAGTAAAGTAGTTGCAAACTCATCCTTTTAGAAACTTGTTTGGGCTGTTGAGAGGAGTAAAAAACCATCAAAAATTTCAATCCTGCATGATTCTACCAAGAAATGTGATTCTTCATTCAAAACGCTGGTTTTTGCTATTGGGCTCTTTTGAGTAATGAATGTTTTGAATTTTCTCCAAAAGTAAAGTAGTTGCAAACTCATGCTTTTAGAGACTTGTTTGGGCTCATGAGAGGAGTAGAAAAACATCAAAAATTTCAGTCCTGCATGATTCTACCAAGAAATGTGTGTTCATTCAAACCGCTGGTTTTTGATAGTTTGGGCCCTATTGAATAATGAATGTTTTGAATTTTCTCCAAAAGTAAAGTAGTTGCAAACTCATCCTTTTAGAAACTTGTTTGGGCTGTTGAGAGGAGTAAAAAACCATCAAAAATTTCAATCCTGCATGATTCTACCAAGAAATGTGATTCTTCATTCAAAACCTGATTTTTGCTATTGGGCTCTATTGAATAATGAATGTTTTGAATTTTCTCCAAAAGTAAAGTAGTTGCAAACTCATGCTTTTAGAGACTTGTTTGGGCTCATGAGAGGAGTAGAAAAACATCAAAAATTTCAGTCCTGCATGATTCTACCAAGAAATGTGTGTTCATTGAAACCGCTGGTTTTTGATAGTTTGGGCCCTATTGAATAATGAATGTTTTGAATTTTCTCCAAAAGTAAAGTAGTTGCAAACTCATCCTTTTAGAAACTTGTTTGGGCTGTTGAGAGGAGTAAAAAACCATCAAAAATTTCAATCCTGCATGATTTTACCAAGAAATGTGATTCTTCATTCAAAACCTGATTTTTGCTATTGGGCTCTATTGAATAATGAATGTTTTGAATTTTCTACAAAAGAAAAGTAGTTGCAAACTCATGCTTTTAGAGACTTGTTTGGGCTCATGAGAGGAGTAGAAAAACATCAAAAATTTCAGTCCTGCATGATTCTACCAAGAAATGTGTGTTCATTGAAACCGCTGGTTTTTGATAGTTTGGGCCCTATTGAATAATGAATGTTTTGAATTTTCTCCAAAGTAAAGTAGTTGCAAACTCATCCTTTTAGAAACTTGTTTGGGCTGTTGAGAGGAGTAAAAAACCATCAAAAATTTCAATCCTGCATGATTCTACCAAGAAATGTGATTCTTCATTCAAAACGCTGGTTTTTGCTATTGGGCTCTTTTGAGTAATGAATGTTTTGAATTTTCTCCAAAAGTAAAGTAGTTGCAAACTCATGCTTTTAGAGACTTGTTTGGGCTCATGAGAGGAGTAGAAAAACATCAAAAATTTCAGTCCTGCATGATTCTACCAAGAAATGTGTGTTCATTCAAACCGCTGGTTTTTGATAGTTTGGGCCCTATTGAATAATGAATGTTTTGAATTTTCTCCAAAAGTAAAGTAGTTGCAAACTCATCCTTTTAGAAACTTGTTTGGGCTGTTGAGAGGAGTAAAAAACCATCAAAAATTTCAATCCTGCATGATTTTACCAGGAAATGTGATTCTTCATTCAAAACCTGATTTTTGCTATTGGGCTCTATTGAATAATGAATGTTTTGAATTTTCTCCAAAAGTAAAGTAGTTGCAAACTCATGCTTTTAGAGACTTGTTTGGGCTCATGAGAGGAGTAGAAAAACATCAAAAATTTCAGTCCTGCATGATTCTACCAAGAAATGTGTGTTCATTGAAACCGCTGGTTTTTGATAGTTTGGGCCCTATTGAATAATGAATGTTTTGAATTTTCTCCAAAAGTAAAGTAGTTGCAAACTCATCCTTTTAGAAACTTGTTTGGGCTGTTGAGAGGAGTAAAAAACCATCAAAAATTTCAATCCTGCATGATTCTACCAAGAAATGTGATTCTTCATTCAAAACCTGATTTTTGCTATTGGGCTCTATTGAATAATGAATGTTTTGAATTTTCTCCAAAAGTAAAGTAGTTGCAAACTCATGCTTTTAGAGACTTGTTTGGGCTCATGAGAGGAGTAGAAAAACATCAAAAATTTCAGTCCTGCATGATTCTACCAAGAAATGTGTGTTCATTCAAACCGCTGGTTTTTGATAGTTTGGGCCCTATTGAATAATGAATGTTTTGAATTTTCTCCAAAAGTAAAGTAGTTGCAAACTCATCCTTTTAGAAACTTGTTTGGGCTGTTGAGAGGAGTAAAAAACCATCAAAAATTTCAATCCTGCATGATTTTACCAGGAAATGTGATTCTTCATTCAAAACCTGATTTTTGCTATTGGGCTCTATTGAATAATGAATGTTTTGAATTTTCTCCAAAAGTAAAGTAGTTGCAAACTCATGCTTTTAGAGACTTGTTTGGGCTCATGAGAGGAGTAGAAAAACATCAAAAATTTCAGTCCTGCATGATTCTACCAAGAAATGTGTGTTCATTGAAACCGCTGGTTTTTGATAGTTTGGGCCCTATTGAATAATGAATGTTTTGAATTTTCTCCAAAAGTAAAGTAGTTGCAAACTCATCCTTTTAGATACTTGTTTGGGCTGTTGAGAGGAGTAAAAAACCATCAAAAATTTCAATCCTGCATGATTCTACCAAGAAATGTGATTCTTCATTCAAAACCTGATTTTTGCTATTGGGCTCTATTGAATAATGAATGTTTTGAATTTTCTCCAAAAGTAAAGTAGTTGCAAACTCATGCTTTTAGAGACTTGTTTGGGCTCATGAGAGGAGTAGAAAAACATCAAAAATTTCAGTCCTGCATGATTCTACCAAGAAATGTGTGTTCATTGAAACCGCTGGTTTTTGATAGTTTGGGCCCTATTGAATAATGAATGTTTTGAATTTTCTCCAAAAGTAAAGTAGTTGCAAACTCATCCTTTTAGAAACTTGTTTGGGCTGTTGAGAGGAGTAAAAAACCATCAAAAATTTCAATCCTGCATGATTCTACCAAGAAATGTGATTCTTCATTCAAAACGCTGGTTTTTGCTATTGGGCTCTTTTGAGTAATGAATGTTTTGAATTTTCTCCAAAAGTAAAGTAGTTGCAAACTCATGCTTTTAGAGACTTGTTTGGGCTCATGAGAGGAGTAGAAAAACATCAAAAATTTCAGTCCTGCATGATTCTACCAAGAAATGTGTGTTCATTCAAACCGCTGGTTTTTGATAGTTTGGGCCCTATTGAATAATGAATGTTTTGAATTTTCTCCAAAAGTAAAGTAGTTACAAACTCATCCTTTTAGAAACTTGTTTGGGCTGTTGAGAGGAGTAAAAAACCATCAAAAATTTCAATCCTGCATGATTCTACCAAGAAATGTGATTCTTCATTCAAAACCTGATTTTTGCTATTGGGCTCTATTGAATAATGAATGTTTTGAATTTTCTCCAAAAGTAAAGTAGTTGCAAACTCATGCTTTTAGAGACTTGTTTGGGCTCATGAGAGGAGTAGAAAAACATCAAAAATTTCAGTCCTGCATGATTCTACCAAGAAATGTGTGTTCATTCAAACCGCTGGTTTTTGATAGTTTGGGCCCTATTGAATAATGAATGTTTTGAATTTTCTCCAAAAGTAAAGTAGTTGCAAACTCATCCTTTTAGAAACTTGTTTGGGCTGTTGAGAGGAGTAAAAAACCATCAAAAATTTCAATCCTGCATGATTTTACCAGGAAATGTGATTCTTCATTCAAAACCTGATTTTTGCTATTGGGCTCTATTGAATAATGAATGTTTTGAATTTTCTCCAAAAGTAAAGTAGTTGCAAACTCATGCTTTTAGAGACTTGTTTGGGCTCATGAGAGGAGTAGAAAAACATCAAAAATTTCAGTCCTGCATGATTCTACCAAGAAATGTGTGTTCATTGAAACCGCTGGTTTTTGATAGTTTGGGCCCTATTGAATAATGAATGTTTTGAATTTTCTCCAAAAGTAAAGTAGTTGCAAACTCATCCTTTTAGAAACTTGTTTGGGCTGTTGAGAGGAGTAAAAAACCATCAAAAATTTCAATCCTGCATGATTCTACCAAGAAATGTGATTCTTCATTCAAAACGCTGGTTTTTGCAATTGGGCTCTTTTGAGTAATGAATGTTTTGAATTTTCTCCAAAAGTAAAGTAGTTGCAAACTCATGCTTTTAGAGACTTGTTTGGGCTCATGAGAGGAGTAGAAAAACATCAAAAATTTCAGTCCTGCATGATTCTACCAAGAAATGTGTGTTCATTGAAACCGCTGGTTTTTGATAGTTTGGGCCCTATTGAATAATGAATGTTTTGAATTTTCTCCAAAAGTAAAGTAGTTACAAACTCATCCTTTTAGAAACTTGTTTGGGCTGTTGAGAGGAGTAAAAAACCATCAAAAATTTCAATCCTGCATGATTCTACCAAGAAATGTGATTCTTCATTCAAAACCTGATTTTTGCTATTGGGCTCTATTGAATAATGAATGTTTTGAATTTTCTCCAAAAGTAAAGTAGTTGCAAACTCATGCTTTTAGAGACTTGTTTGGGCTCATGAGAGGAGTAGAAAAACATCAAAAATTTCAGTCCTGCATGATTCTACCAAGAAATGTGTGTTCATTCAAACCGCTGGTTTTTGATAGTTTGGGCCCTATTGAATAATGAATGTTTTGAATTTTCTCCAAAAGTAAAGTAGTTGCAAACTCATCCTTTTAGAAACTTGTTTGGGCTGTTGAGAGGAGTAAAAAACCATCAAAAATTTCAATCCTGCATGATTCTACCAAGAAATGTGATTCTTCATTCAAAACGCTGGTTTTTGCTATTGGGCTCTTTTGAGTAATGAATGTTTTGAATTTTCTCCAAAAGTAAAGTAGTTGCAAACTCATGCTTTTAGAGACTTGTTTGGGCTCATGAGAGGAGTAGAAAAACATCAAAAATTTCAGTCCTGCATGATTCTACCAAGAAATGTGTGTTCATTCAAACCACTGGTTTTTGATAGTTTGGGCCCTATTGAATAATGAATGTTTTGAATTTTCTCCAAAAGTAAAGTAGTTACAAACTCATCCTTTTAGAAACTTGTTTGGGCTGTTGAGAGGAGTAAAAAACCATCAAAAATTTCAATCCTGCATGATTCTACCAAGAAATGTGATTCTTCATTCAAAACCTGATTTTTGCTATTGGGCTCTATTGAATAATGAATGTTTTGAATTTTCTCCAAAAGTAAAGTAGTTGCAAACTCATGCTTTTAGAGACTTGTTTGGGCTCATGAGAGGAGTAGAAAAACATCAAAAATTTCAGTCCTGCATGATTCTACCAAGAAATGTGTGTTCATTGAAACCGCTGGTTTTTGATAGTTTGGGCCCTATTGAATAATGAATGTTTTGAATTTTCTCCAAAAGTAAAGTAGTTGCAAACTCATCCTTTTAGAAACTTGTTTGGGCTGTTGAGAGGAGTAAAAAACCATCAAAAATTTCAATCCTGCATGATTCTACCAAGAAATGTGATTCTTCATTCAAAACGCTGGTTTTTGCTATTGGGCTCTTTTGAGTAATGAATGTTTTGAATTTTCTCCAAAAGTAAAGTAGTTGCAAACTCATGCTTTTAGAGACTTGTTTGGGCTCATGAGAGGAGTAGAAAAACATCAAAAATTTCAGTCCTGCATGATTCTACCAAGAAATGTGTGTTCATTCAAACCGCTGGTTTTTGATAGTTTGGGCCCTATTGAATAATGAATGTTTTGAATTTTCTCCAAAAGTAAAGTAGTTGCAAACTCATCCTTTTAGAAACTTGTTTGGGCTGTTGAGAGGAGTAAAAAATCATCAAAAATTTCAATCCTGCATGATTCTAACAAGAAATGTGATTCTTCATTCAAAACGCTGGTTTTTGCTATTGGGCTCTTTTGAGTAATGAATGTTTTGAATTTTCTCCAAAAGTAAAGTAGTTGCAAACTCATGCTTTTAGAGACTTGTTTGGGCTCATGAGAGGAGTAGAAAAACATCAAAAATTTCAGTCCTGCATGATTCTACCAAGAAATGTGTGTTCATTGAAACCGCTGGTTTTTGATAGTTTGGGCCCTATTGAATAATGAATGTTTTGAATTTTCTCCAAAAGTAAAGTAGTTGCAAACTCATCCTTTTAGAAACTTGTTTGGGCTGTTGAGAGGAGTAAAAAACCATCAAAAATTTCAATCCTGCATGATTCTACCAAGAAATGTGATTCTTCATTCAAAACGCTGGTTTTTGCTATTGGGCTCTTTTGAGTAATGAATGTTTTGAATTTTCTCCAAAAGTAAAGTAGTTGCAAACTCATGCTTTTAGAGACTTGTTTGGGCTCATGAGAGGAGTAGAAAAACATCAAAAATTTCAGTCCTGCATGATTCTACCAAGAAATGTGTGTTCATTCAAACTGCTGGTTTTTGATAGTTTGGGCCCTATTGAATAATGAATGTTTTGAATTTTCTCCAAAAGTAAAGTAGTTGCAAACTCATCCTTTTAGAAACTTGTTTGGGCTGTTGAGAGGAGTAAAAAACCATCAAAAATTTCAATCCTGCATGATTTTACCAGGAAATGTGATTCTTCATTCAAAACCTGATTTTTGCTATTGGGCTCTATTGAATAATGAATGTTTTGAATTTTCTCCAAAAGTAAAGTAGTTGCAAACTCATGCTTTTAGAGACTTGTTTGGGCTCATGAGAGGAGTAGAAAAACATCAAAAATTTCAGTCCTGCATGATTCTACCAAGAAATGTGTGTTCATTGAAACCGCTGGTTTTTGATAGTTTGGGCCCTATTGAATAATGAATGTTTTGAATTTTCTCCAAAAGTAAAGTAGTTGCAAACTCATCCTTTTAGAAACTTGTTTGGGCTGTTGAGAGGAGTAAAAAACCATCAAAAATTTCAATCCTGCATGATTCTACCAAGAAATGTGATTCTTCATTCAAAACGCTGGTTTTTGCTATTGGGCTCTTTTGAGTAATGAATGTTTTGAATTTTCTCCAAAAGTAAAGTAGTTGCAAACTCATGCTTTTAGAGACTTGTTTGGGCTCATGAGAGGAGTAGAAAAACATCAAAAATTTCAGTCCTGCATGATTCTACCAAGAAATGTGTGTTCATTCAAACCGCTGGTTTTTGATAGTTTGGGCCCTATTGAATAATGAATGTTTTGAATTTTCTCCAAAAGTAAAGTAGTTACAAACTCATCCTTTTAGAAACTTGTTTGGGCTGTTGAGAGGAGTAAAAAACCATCAAAAATTTCAATCCTGCATGATTCTACCAAGAAATGTGATTCTTCATTCAAAACCTGATTTTTGCTATTGGGCTCTATTGAATAATGAATGTTTTGAATTTTCTCCAAAAGTAAAGTAGTTGCAAACTCATGCTTTTAGAGACTTGTTTGGGCTCATGAGAGGAGTAGAAAAACATCAAAAATTTCAGTCCTGCATGATTCTACCAAGAAATGTGTGTTCATTCAAACCGCTGGTTTTTGATAGTTTGGGCCCTATTGAATAATGAATGTTTTGAATTTTCTCCAAAAGTAAAGTAGTTGCAAACTCATCCTTTTAGAAACTTGTTTGGGCTGTTGAGAGAAGTAAAAAACCATCAAAAATTTCAATCCTGCATGATTCTAACAAGAAATGTGATTCTTCATTCAAAACGCTGGTTTTTGCTATTGGGCTCTTTTGAGTAATGAATGTTTTGAATTTTCTCCAAAAGTAAAGTAGTTGCAAACTCATGCTTTTAGAGACTTGTTTGGGCTCATGAGAGGAGTAGAAAAACATCAAAAATTTTAGTCCTGCATGATTCTACCAAGAAATGTGTGTTCATTCAAACCGCTGGTTTTTGATAGTTTGGGCCCTATTGAATAATGAATGTTTTGAATTTTCTCCAAAAGTAAAGTAGTTGCAAACTCATCCTTTTAGAAACTTGTTTGGGCTGTTGAGAGGAGTAAAAAACCATCAAAAATTTCAATCCTGCATGATTCTACCAAGAAATGTGATTCTTCATTCAAAACGCTGGTTTTTGCTATTGGGCTCTATTGAATAATGAATGTTTTGAATTTTCTCCAAAAGTAAAGTAGTTGCAAACTCATCCTTTTTGAAACTTGTTTGGGCTGTTGAGCGGAGTAAAAAACCATCAAAAATTTCAATCCTGCATGATTCTACCAAGAAATGTGATTCTTCATTCAAAACGCTGGTTTTTGCTATTGGGCTCTTTTGAGTAATGAATGTTTTGAATTTTCTCCAAATGTAAAGTAGTTGCAAACTCATGCTTTTAGATTCTTGTTTGGGCTCATGAGAGGAGTAGAAAAACATCAAAAATTTCAGTCCTGCATGATTCTACCAAGAAATGTGTGTTCATTCAAACCGCTGGTTTTTGATAGTTTGGGCCCTATTGAATAATGAATGTTTTGAATTTTCTCCAAAAGTAAAGTAGTTGCAAACTCATCCTTTTAGAAACTTGTTTGGTCTGTTGAGAGGAGTAAAAAATCATCAAAAATTTCAATCCTGCATGATTCTACCAAGAAATGTGATTCTTCATTCAAAACGCTGGTTTTTGCTATTGGGCTCTTTTGAGTAATGAATGTTTTGAATTTTCTCCAAAAGTAAAGTAGTTGCAAACTCATGCTTTTAGAGACTTGTTTGGGCTCATGAGAGGAGTAGAAAAACATCAAAAATTTCAGTCCTGCATGATTCTACCAAGAAATGTGTGTTCATTCAAACCGCTGGTTTTTGATAGTTTGGGCCCTATTGAATAATGAATGTTTTGAATTTTCTCCAAAAGTAAAGAAGTTGCAAACTCATCCTTTTAGAAACTTGTTTGGGCTGTTGAGAGGAGTAAAAAACCATCAAAAATTTCAATCCTGCATGATTCTACCAAGAAATGTGATTCTTCATTCAAAACGATGATTTTTGCTATTGGGCTCTATTGAATAATGAATGTTTTGAGTTTTCTCCAAAAGTAAAGTAGTTGCAAACTCATCCTTTTAGAGACTTGTTTGGGCTCATGAGAGGAGTAGAAAAACATCAAAAATTTCAGTCCTGCACGATCCTACCAAGAAATGTGTGTTCATTCAAACCGCTGGTTTTTGATATTTTGGGCCCTATTGAATAATGAATGTTTTGAATTTTCTCCAAAAGTAAAGTAGTTGCAAACTCATCCTTTTAGAAACTTGTTTGGGCTGTTGAGAGGAGTAAAAAACCATCAAAAATTTCAATCCTGCATGATTCTACCAAGAAATGTGATTCTTCATTCAAAACCTGATTTTTGCTATTGGGCTCTATTGAATAATGAATGTTTTGAATTTTCTCCAAAAGTAAAGTAGTTGCAAACTCATGCTTTTAGAGACTTGTTTGGGCTCATGAGAGGAGTAGAAAAACATCAAAAATTTCAGTCCTGCATGATTCTACCAAGAAATGTGTGTTCATTGAAACCGCTGGTTTTTGATAGTTTGGGCCCTATTGAATAATGAATGTTTTGAATTTTCTCCAAAAGTAAAGTAGTTGCAAACTCATCCTTTTAGAAACTTGTTTGGGCTGTTGAGAGGAGTAAAAAACCATCAAAAATTTCAATCCTGCATGATTTTACCAAGAAATGTGATTCTTCATTCAAAACCTGATTTTTGCTATTGGGCTCTATTGAATAGTGAATGTTTTGAATTTTCTCCAAAAGTAAAGTAGTTGCAAACTCATGCTTTTAGAGACTTGTTTGGGCTCATGAGAGTAGAAAAACATCAAAAATTTCAGTCCTGCATGATTCTACCAAGAAATGTGTGTTCATTGAAACCGCTGGTTTTTGATAGTTTGGGCCCTATTGAATAATGAATGTTTTGAATTTTCTCCAAAAGTAAAGTAGTTGCAAACTCATGCTTTTAGAGACTTGTTTGGGCTCATGAGAGGAGTAGAAAAACATCAAAAATTTCAGTCCTGCATGATTCTACCAAGAAATGTGTGTTCATTGAAACCGCTGGTTTTTGATAGTTTGGGCCCTATTGAATAATGAATGTTTTGAATTTTCTCCAAAAGTAAAGTAGTTGCAAACTCATCCTTTTAGAAACTTGTTTGGGCTGTTGAGAGTAGTAAAAAACCATCAAAAATTTCAATCCTGCATGATTCTACCAAGAAATGTGATTCTTCATTCAAAACGCTGGTTTTTGCTATTGGGCTCTATTGAATAATGAATGTTTTGAATTTTCTCCAAAAGTAAAGTAGTTGCAAACTCATGCTTTTAGAGACTTGTTTGGGCTCATGAGAGGAGTAGAAAAACATCAAAAATTTCAGTCCTGCATGATTCTACCAAGAAATGTGTGTTCATTGAAACCGCTGGTTTTTGATAGTTTGGGCCCTATTGAATAATGAATGTTTTGAATTTTCTCCAAAAGTAAAGTAGTTGCAAACTCATCCTTTTAGATACTTGTTTGGGCTGTTGAGAGGAGTAAAAAACCATCAAAAATTTCAATCCTGCATGATTCTACCAAGAAATGTGATTCTTCATTCAAAACCTGATTTTTGTATTGGGCTCTATTGAATAATGAATGTTTTGAATTTTCTCCAAAAGTAAAGTAGTTGCAAACTCATGCTTTTAGAGACTTGTTTGGGCTCATGAGAGGAGTAGAAAAACATCAAAAATTTCAGTCCTGCATGATTCTACCAAGAAATGTGTGTTCATTGAAACCGCTGGTTTTTGATAGTTTGGGCCCTATTGAATAATGAATGTTTTGAATTTTCTCCAAAAGTAAAGTAGTTGCAAACTCATCCTTTTAGAAACTTGTTTGGGCTGTTGAGAGGAGTAAAAAACCATCAAAAATTTCAATCCTGCATGATTCTACCAAGAAATGTGATTCTTCATTCAAAACGCTGGTTTTTGCTATTGGGCTCTTTTGAGTAATGAATGTTTTGAATTTTCTCCAAAAGTAAAGTAGTTGCAAACTCATGCTTTTAGAGACTTGTTTGGGCTCATGAGAGGAGTAGAAAAACATCAAAAATTTCAGTCCTGCATGATTCTACCAAGAAATGTGTGTTCATTCAAACCGCTGGTTTTTGATAGTTTGGGCCCTATTGAATAATGAATGTTTTGAATTTTCTCCAAAAGTAAAGTAGTTACAAACTCATCCTTTTAGAAACTTGTTTGGGCTGTTGAGAGGAGTAAAAAACCATCAAAAATTTCAATCCTGCATGATTCTACCAAGAAATGTGATTCTTCATTCAAAACCTGATTTTTGCTATTGGGCTCTATTGAATAATGAATGTTTTGAATTTTCTCCAAAAGTAAAGTAGTTGCAAACTCATGCTTTTAGAGACTTGTTTGGGCTCATGAGAGGAGTAGAAAAACATCAAAAATTTCAGTCCTGCATGATTCTACCAAGAAATGTGTGTTCATTCAAACCGCTGGTTTTTGATAGTTTGGGCCCTATTGAATAATGAATGTTTTGAATTTTCTCCAAAAGTAAAGTAGTTGCAAACTGATCCTTTTAGAAACTTGTTTGGGCTGTTGAGAGGAGTAAAAAACCATCAAAAATTTCAATCCTGCATGATTCTACCAAGAAACGTGATTCTTCATTCAAAACGCTGGTTTTTGCTATTGGGCTCTTTTGAGTAATGAATGTTTTGAATTTTCTCCAAAAGTAAAGTAGTTGCAAACTCATGCTTTTAGAGACTTGTTTGGGCTCATGAGAGGAGTAGAAAAACATCAAAAATTTCAGTCCTGCATGATTCTACCAAGAAATGTGTGTTCATTCAAACCGCTGGTTTTTGATAGTTTGGGCCCTATTGAATAATGAATGTTTTTAATTTTCTCCAAAAGTAAAGTAGTTGCAAACTCATCCTTTTAGAAACTTGTTTGGGCTGTTGAGAGGAGTAAAAAACCATCAAAAATTTCAATCCTGCATGATTTTACCAGGAAATGTGATTCTTCATTCAAAACCTGATTTTTGCTATTGGGCTCTATTGAATAATGAATGTTTTGAATTTTCTCCAAAAGTAAAGTAGTTGCAAACTCATGCTTTTAGAGACTTGTTTGGGCTCATGAGAGGAGTAGAAAAACATCAAAAATTTCAGTCCTGCATGATTCTACCAAGAAATGTGTGTTCATTGAAACCGCTGGTTTTTGATAGTTTGGGCCCTATTGAATAATGAATGTTTTGAATTTTCTCCAAAAGTAAAGTAGTTGCAAACTCATCCTTTTAGAAACTTGTTTGGGCTGTTGAGAGGAGTAAAAAACCATCAAAAATTTCAATCCTGCATGATTCTACCAAGAAATGTGATTCTTCATTCAAAACCTGATTTTTGCTATTGGGCTCTATTGAATAATGAATGTTTTGAATTTTCTCCAAAAGTAAAGTAGTTGCAAACTCATGCTTTTAGAGACTTGTTTGGGCTCATGAGAGGAGTAGAAAAACATCAAAAATTTCAGTCCTGCATGATTCTACCAAGAAATGTGTGTTCATTGAAACCGCTGGTTTTTGATAGTTTGGGCCCTATTGAATAATGAATGTTTTGAATTTTCTCCAAAAGTAAAGTAGTTGCAAACTCATACTTTTAGAAACTTGTTTGGGCTGTTGAGAGGAGTAAAAAACCATCAAAAATTTCAATCCTGCATGATTCTACCAAGAAATGTGATTCTTCATTCAAAACGCTGGTTTTTGCTATTGGGCTCTTTTGAGTAATGAATGTTTTGAATTTTCTCCAAAAGTAAAGTAGTTGCAAACTCATGCTTTTAGAGACTTGTTTGGGCTCATGAGAGGAGTAGAAAAACATCAAAAATTTCAGTCCTGCATGATTCTACCAAGAAATGTGTGTTCATTCAAACCGCTGGTTTTTGATAGTTTGGGCCCTATTGAATAATGAATGTTTTGAATTTTCTCCAAAAGTAAAGTAGTTACAAACTCATCCTTTTAGAAACTTGTTTGGCTGTTGAGAGGAGTAAAAAACCATCAAAAATTTCAATCCTGCATGATTCTAACAAGAAATGTGATTCTTCATTCAAAACCTGATTTTTGCTATTGGGCTCTATTGAATAATGAATGTTTTGAATTTTCTCCAAAAGTAAAGTAGTTGCAAACTCATGCTTTTAGAGACTTGTTTGGGCTCATGAGAGGAGTAGAAAAACATCAAAAATTTCAGTCCTGCATGATTCTACCAAGAAATGTGTGTTCATTCAAACCGCTGGTTTTTGATAGTTTGGGCCCTATTGAATAATGAATGTTTTGAATTTTCTCCAAAAGTAAAGTAGTTGCAAACTCATCCTTTTAGAAACTTGTTTGGGCTGTTGAGAGGAGTAAAAAACCATCAAAAATTTCAATCCTGCATGATTCTACCAAGAAATGTGATTCTTCATTCAAAACGCTGGTTTTTGCTATTGGGCTCTTTTGAGTAATGAATGTTTTGAATTTTCTCCAAAAGTAAAGTAGTTGCAAACTCATGCTTTTAGAGACTTGTTTGGGCTCATGAGAGGAGTAGAAAAACATCAAAAATTTCAGTCCTGCATGATTCTACCAAGAAATGTGTGTTCATTCAAACCACTGGTTTTTGATAGTTTGGGCCCTATTGAATAATGAATGTTTTGAATTTTCTCCAAAAGTAAAGTAGTTACAAACTCATCCTTTTAGAAACTTGTTTGGGCTGTTGAGAGGAGTAAAAAACCATCAAAAATTTCAATCCTGCATGATTCTACCAAGAAATGTGATTCTTCATTCAAAACCTGATTTTTGCTATTGGGCTCTATTGAATAATGAATGTTTTGAATTTTCTCCAAAAGTAAAGTAGTTGCAAACTCATGCTTTTAGAGACTTGTTTGGGCTCATGAGAGGAGTAGAAAAACATCAAAAATTTCAGTCCTGCATGATTCTACCAAGAAATGTGTGTTCATTGAAACCGCTGGTTTTTGATAGTTTGGGCCCTATTGAATAATGAATGTTTTGAATTTTCTCCAAAAGTAAAGTAGTTGCAAACTCATCCTTTTAGAAACTTGTTTGGGCTGTTGAGAGGAGTAAAAAACCATCAAAAATTTCAATCCTGCATGATTCTACCAAGAAATGTGATTCTTCATTCAAAACGCTGGTTTTTGCTATTGGGCTCTTTTGAGTAATGAATGTTTTGAATTTTCTCCAAAAGTAAAGTAGTTGCAAACTCATGCTTTTAGAGACTTGTTTGGGCTCATGAGAGGAGTAGAAAAACATCAAAAATTTCAGTCCTGCATGATTCTACCAAGAAATGTGTGTTCATTCAAACCGCTGGTTTTTGATAGTTTGGGCCCTATTGAATAATGAATGTTTTGAATTTTCTCCAAAAGTAAAGTAGTTACAAACTCATCCTTTTAGAAACTTGTTTGGGCTGTTGAGAGGAGTAAAAAACCATAAAAAATTTCAATCCTGCATGATTCTACCAAGAAATGTGATTCTTCATTCAAAACCTGATTTTTGCTATTGGGCTCTATTGAATAATGAATGTTTTGAATTTTCTCCAAAAGTAAAGTAGTTGCAAACTCATGCTTTTAGAGACTTGTTTGGGCTCATGAGAGGAGTAGAAAAACATCAAAAATTTCAGTCCTGCATGATTCTACCAAGAAATGTGTGTTCATTCAAACCGCTGGTTTTTGATAGTTTGGGCCCTATTGAATAATGAATGTTTTGAATTTTCTCCAAAAGTAAAGTAGTTGCAAACTCATCCTTTTAGAAACTTGTTTGGGCTGTTGAGAGGAGTAAAAAACCATCAAAAATTTCAATCCTGCATGATTCTACCAAGAAATGTGATTCTTCATTCAAAACGCTGGTTTTTGCTATTGGGCTCTTTTGAGTAATGAATGTTTTGAATTTTCTCCAAAAGTAAAGTAGTTGCAAACTCATGCTTTTAGAGACTTGTTTGGGCTCATGAGAGGAGTAGAAAAACATCAAAAATTTCAGTCCTGCATGATTCTACCAAGAAATGTGTGTTCATTCAAACCACTGGTTTTTGATAGTTTGGGCCCTATTGAATAATGAATGTTTTGAATTTTCTCCAAAAGTAAAGTAGTTACAAACTCATCCTTTTAGAAACTTGTTTGGGCTGTTGAGAGGAGTAAAAAACCATCAAAAATTTCAATCCTGCATGATTCTACCAAGAAATGTGATTCTTCATTCAAAACCTGATTTTTGCTATTGGGCTCTATTGAATAATGAATGTTTTGAATTTTCTCCAAAAGTAAAGTAGTTGCAAACTCATGCTTTTAGAGACTTGTTTGGGCTCATGAGAGGAGTAGAAAAACATCAAAAATTTCAGTCCTGCATGATTCTACCAAGAAATGTGTGTTCATTGAAACCGCTGGTTTTTGATAGTTTGGGCCCTATTGAATAATGAATGTTTTGAATTTTCTCCAAAAGTAAAGTAGTTGCAAACTCATCCTTTTAGAAACTTGTTTGGGCTGTTGAGAGGAGTAAAAAACCATCAAAAATTTCAATCCTGCATGATTCTACCAAGAAATGTGATTCTTCATTCAAAACGCTGGTTTTTGCTATTGGGCTCTTTTGAGTAATGAATGTTTTGAATTTTCTCCAAAAGTAAAGTAGTTGCAAACTCATGCTTTTAGAGACTTGTTTGGGCTCATGAGAGGAGTAGAAAAACATCAAAAATTTCAGTCCTGCATGATTCTACCAAGAAATGTGTGTTCATTCAAACCGCTGGTTTTTGATAGTTTGGGCCCTATTGAATAATGAATGTTTTGAATTTTCTCCAAAAGTAAAGTAGTTGCAAACTCATCCTTTTAGAAACTTGTTTGGGCTGTTGAGAGGAGTAAAAAACCATCAAAAATTTCAATCCTGCATGATTCTAACAAGAAATGTGATTCTTCATTCAAAACGCTGGTTTTTGCTATTGGGCTCTTTTGAGTAATGAATGTTTTGAATTTTCTCCAAAAGTAAAGTAGTTGCAAACTCATGCTTTTAGAGACTTGTTTGGGCTCATGAGAGGAGTAGAAAAACATCAAAAATTTCAGTCCTGCATGATTCTACCAAGAAATGTGTGTTCATTGAAACCGCTGGTTTTTGATAGTTTGGGCCCTATTGAATAATGAATGTTTTGAATTTTCTCCAAAAGTAAAGTAGTTGCAAACTCATCCTTTTAGAAACTTGTTTGGGCTGTTGAGAGGAGTAAAAAACCATCAAAAATTTCAATCCTGCATGATTCTACCAAGAAATGTGATTCTTCATTCAAAACGCTGGTTTTTGCTATTGGGCTCTTTTGAGTAATGAATGTTTTGAATTTTCTCCAAAAGTAAAGTAGTTGCAAACTCATGCTTTTAGAGACTTGTTTGGGCTCATGAGAGGAGTAGAAAAACATCAAAAATTTCAGTCCTGCATGATTCTACCAAGAAATGTGTGTTCATTCAAACTGCTGGTTTTTGATAGTTTGGGCCCTATTGAATAATGAATGTTTTGAATTTTCTCCAAAAGTAAAGTAGTTGCAAACTCATCCTTTTAGAAACTTGTTTGGGCTGTTGAGAGGAGTAAAAAACCATCAAAAATTTCAATCCTGCATGATTTTACCAGGAAATGTGATTCTTCATTCAAAACCTGATTTTTGCTATTGGGCTCTATTGAATAATGAATGTTTTGAATTTTCTCCAAAAGTAAAGTAGTTGCAAACTCATGCTTTTAGAGACTTGTTTGGGCTCATGAGAGGAGTAGAAAAACATCAAAAATTTCAGTCCTGCATGATTCTACCAAGAAATGTGTGTTCATTGAAACCGCTGGTTTTTGATAGTTTGGGCCCTATTGAATAATGAATGTTTTGAATTTTCTCCAAAAGTAAAGTAGTTGCAAACTCATCCTTTTAGAAACTTGTTTGGGCTGTTGAGAGGAGTAAAAAACCATCAAAAATTTCAATCCTGCATGATTCTACCAAGAAATGTGATTCTTCATTCAAAACGCTGGTTTTTGCTATTGGGCTCTTTTGAGTAATGAATGTTTTGAATTTTCTCCAAAAGTAAAGTAGTTGCAAACTCATGCTTTTAGAGACTTGTTTGGGCTCATGAGAGGAGTAGAAAAACATCAAAAATTTCAGTCCTGCATGATTCTACCAAGAAATGTGTGTTCATTCAAACCGCTGGTTTTTGATAGTTTGGGCCCTATTGAATAATGAATGTTTTGAATTTTCTCCAAAAGTAAAGTAGTTACAAACTCATCCTTTTAGAAACTTGTTTGGGCTGTTGAGAGGAGTAAAAAACCATCAAAAATTTCAATCCTGCATGATTCTACCAAGAAATGTGATTCTTCATTCAAAACCTGATTTTTGCTATTGGGCTCTATTGAATAATGAATGTTTTGAATTTTCTCCAAAAGTAAAGTAGTTGCAAACTCATGCTTTTAGAGACTTGTTTGGGCTCATGAGAGGAGTAGAAAAACATCAAAAATTTCAGTCCTGCATGATTCTACCAAGAAATGTGTGTTCATTCAAACCGCTGGTTTTTGATAGTTTGGGCCCTATTGAATAATGAATGTTTTGAATTTTCTCCAAAAGTAAAGTAGTTGCAAACTCATCCTTTTAGAAACTTGTTTGGGCTGTTGAGAGAAGTAAAAAACCATCAAAAATTTCAATCCTGCATGATTCTAACAAGAAATGTGATTCTTCATTCAAAACGCTGGTTTTTGCTATTGGGCTCTTTTGAGTAATGAATGTTTTGAATTTTCTCCAAAAGTAAAGTAGTTGCAAACTCATGCTTTTAGAGACTTGTTTGGGCTCATGAGAGGAGTAGAAAAACATCAAAAATTTTAGTCCTGCATGATTCTACCAAGAAATGTGTGTTCATTCAAACCGCTGGTTTTTGATAGTTTGGGCCCTATTGAATAATGAATGTTTTGAATTTTCTCCAAAAGTAAAGTAGTTGCAAACTCATCCTTTTAGAAACTTGTTTGGGCTGTTGAGAGGAGTAAAAAACCATCAAAAATTTCAATCCTGCATGATTCTACCAAGAAATGTGATTCTTCATTCAAAACGCTGGTTTTTGCTATTGGGCTCTATTGAATAATGAATGTTTTGAATTTTCTCCAAAAGTAAAGTAGTTGCAAACTCATCCTTTTTGAAACTTGTTTGGGCTGTTGAGCGGAGTAAAAAACCATCAAAAATTTCAATCCTGCATGATTCTACCAAGAAATGTGATTCTTCATTCAAAACGCTGGTTTTTGCTATTGGGCTCTTTTGAGTAATGAATGTTTTGAATTTTCTCCAAATGTAAAGTAGTTGCAAACTCATGCTTTTAGATTCTTGTTTGGGCTCATGAGAGGAGTAGAAAAACATCAAAAATTTCAGTCCTGCATGATTCTACCAAGAAATGTGTGTTCATTCAAACCGCTGGTTTTTGATAGTTTGGGCCCTATTGAATAATGAATGTTTTGAATTTTCTCCAAAAGTAAAGTAGTTGCAAACTCATCCTTTTAGAAACTTGTTTGGTCTGTTGAGAGGAGTAAAAAATCATCAAAAATTTCAATCCTGCATGATTCTACCAAGAAATGTGATTCTTCATTCAAAACGCTGGTTTTTGCTATTGGGCTCTTTTGAGTAATGAATGTTTTGAATTTTCTCCAAAAGTAAAGTAGTTGCAAACTCATGCTTTTAGAGACTTGTTTGGGCTCATGAGAGGAGTAGAAAAACATCAAAAATTTCAGTCCTGCATGATTCTACCAAGAAATGTGTGTTCATTCAAACCGCTGGTTTTTGATAGTTTGGGCCCTATTGAATAATGAATGTTTTGAATTTTCTCCAAAAGTAAAGTAGTTGCAAACTCATCCTTTTAGAAACTTGTTTGGGCTGTTGAGAGGAGTAAAAAACCATCAAAAATTTCAATCCTGCATGATTCTACCAAGAAATGTGATTCTTCATTCAAAACGATGATTTTTGCTATTGGGCTCTATTGAATAATGAATGTTTTGAGTTTTCTCCAAAAGTAAAGTAGTTGCAAACTCATCCTTTTAGAGACTTGTTTGGGCTCATGAGAGGAGTAGAAAAACATCAAAAATTTCAGTCCTGCACGATCCTACCAAGAAATGTGTGTTCATTCAAACCGCTGGTTTTTGATATTTTGGGCCCTATTGAATAATGAATGTTTTGAATTTTCTCCAAAAGTAAAGTAGTTGCAAACTCATCCTTTTAGAAACTTGTTTGGGCTGTTGAGAGGAGTAAAAAACCATCAAAAATTTCAATCCTGCATGATTCTACCAAGAAATGTGATTCTTCATTCAAAACCTGATTTTTGCTATTGGGCTCTATTGAATAATGAATGTTTTGAATTTTCTCCAAAAGTAAAGTAGTTGCAAACTCATGCTTTTAGAGACTTGTTTGGGCTCATGAGAGGAGTAGAAAAACATCAAAAATTTCAGTCCTGCATGATTCTACCAAGAAATGTGTGTTCATTGAAACCGCTGGTTTTTGATAGTTTGGGCCCTATTGAATAATGAATGTTTTGAATTTTCTCCAAAAGTAAAGTAGTTGCAAACTCATCCTTTTAGAAACTTGTTTGGGCTGTTGAGAGGAGTAAAAAACCATCAAAAATTTCAATCCTGCATGATTTTACCAAGAAATGTGATTCTTCATTCAAAACCTGATTTTTGCTATTGGGCTCTATTGAATAGTGAATGTTTTGAATTTTCTCCAAAAGTAAAGTAGTTGCAAACTCATGCTTTTAGAGACTTGTTTGGGCTCATGAGAGTAGAAAAACATCAAAAATTTCAGTCCTGCATGATTCTACCAAGAAATGTGTGTTCATTGAAACCGCTGGTTTTTGATAGTTTGGGCCCTATTGAATAATGAATGTTTTGAATTTTCTCCAAAAGTAAAGTAGTTGCAAACTCATGCTTTTAGAAACTTGTTTGGGCTCATGAGAGGAGTAGAAAAACATCAAAAATTTCAGTCCTGCATGATTCTACCAAGAAATGTGTGTTCATTGAAACCGCTGGTTTTTGATAGTTTGGACCCTATTGAATAATGAATGTTTTGAATTTTCTCCAAAAGTAAAGTAGTTGCAAACTCATCCTTTTAGAAACTTGTTTGGGCTGTTGAGAGTAGTAAAAAACCATCAAAAATTTCAATCCTGCATGATTCTACCAAGAAATGTGATTCTTCATTCAAAACGCTGGTTTTTGCTATTGGGCTCTATTGAATAATGAATGTTTTGAATTTTCTCCAAAAGTAAAGTAGTTGCAAACTCATGCTTTTAGAGACTTGTTTGGGCTCATGAGAGGAGTAGAAAAACATCAAAAATTTCAGTCCTGCATGATTCTACCAAGAAATGTGTGTTCATTGAAACCGCTGGTTTTTGATAGTTTGGGCCCTATTGAATAATGAATGTTTTGAATTTTCTCCAAAAGTAAAGTAGTTGCAAACTCATCCTTTTAGATACTTGTTTGGGCTGTTGAGAGGAGTAAAAAACCATCAAAAATTTCAATCCTGCATGATTCTACCAAGAAATGTGATTCTTCATTCAAAACCTGATTTTTGTATTGGGCTCTATTGAATAATGAATGTTTTGAATTTTCTCCAAAAGTAAAGTAGTTGCAAACTCATGCTTTTAGAGACTTGTTTGGGCTCATGAGAGGAGTAGAAAAACATCAAAAATTTCAGTCCTGCATGATTCTACCAAGAAATGTGTGTTCATTGAAACCGCTGGTTTTTGATAGTTTGGGCCCTATTGAATAATGAATGTTTTGAATTTTCTCCAAAAGTAAAGTAGTTGCAAACTCATCCTTTTAGAAACTTGTTTGGGCTGTTGAGAGGAGTAAAAAACCATCAAAAATTTCAATCCTGCATGATTCTACCAAGAAATGTGATTCTTCATTCAAAACGCTGGTTTTTGCTATTGGGCTCTTTTGAGTAATGAATGTTTTGAATTTTCTCCAAAAGTAAAGTAGTTGCAAACTCATGCTTTTAGAGACTTGTTTGGGCTCATGAGAGGAGTAGAAAAACATCAAAAATTTCAGTCCTGCATGATTCTACCAAGAAATGTGTGTTCATTCAAACCGCTGGTTTTTGATAGTTTGGGCCCTATTGAATAATGAATGTTTTGAATTTTCTCCAAAAGTAAAGTAGTTACAAACTCATCCTTTTAGAAACTTGTTTGGGCTGTTGAGAGGAGTAAAAAACCATCAAAAATTTCAATCCTGCATGATTCTACCAAGAAATGTGATTCTTCATTCAAAACCTGATTTTTGCTATTGGGCTCTATTGAATAATGAATGTTTTGAATTTTCTCCAAAAGTAAAGTAGTTGCAAACTCATGCTTTTAGAGACTTGTTTGGGCTCATGAGAGGAGTAGAAAAACATCAAAAATTTCAGTCCTGCATGATTCTACCAAGAAATGTGTGTTCATTCAAACCGCTGGTTTTTGATAGTTTGGGCCCTATTGAATAATGAATGTTTTGAATTTTCTCCAAAAGTAAAGTAGTTGCAAACTGATCCTTTTAGAAACTTGTTTGGGCTGTTGAGAGGAGTAAAAAACCATCAAAAATTTCAATCCTGCATGATTCTACCAAGAAACGTGATTCTTCATTCAAAACGCTGGTTTTTGCTATTGGGCTCTTTTGAGTAATGAATGTTTTGAATTTTCTCCAAAAGTAAAGTAGTTGCAAACTCATGCTTTTAGAGACTTGTTTGGGCTCATGAGAGGAGTAGAAAAACATCAAAAATTTCAGTCCTGCATGATTCTACCAAGAAATGTGTGTTCATTCAAACCGCTGGTTTTTGATAGTTTGGGCCCTATTGAATAATGAATGTTTTTAATTTTCTCCAAAAGTAAAGTAGTTGCAAACTCATCCTTTTAGAAACTTGTTTGGGCTGTTGAGAGGAGTAAAAAACCATCAAAAATTTCAATCCTGCATGATTTTACCAGGAAATGTGATTCTTCATTCAAAACCTGATTTTTGCTATTGGGCTCTATTGAATAATGAATGTTTTGAATTTTCTCCAAAAGTAAAGTAGTTGCAAACTCATGCTTTTAGAGACTTGTTTGGGCTCATGAGAGGAGTAGAAAAACATCAAAAATTTCAGTCCTGCATGATTCTACCAAGAAATGTGTGTTCATTGAAACCGCTGGTTTTTGATAGTTTGGGCCCTATTGAATAATGAATGTTTTGAATTTTCTCCAAAAGTAAAGTAGTTGCAAACTCATCCTTTTAGAAACTTGTTTGGGCTGTTGAGAGGAGTAAAAAACCATCAAAAATTTCAATCCTGCATGATTCTACCAAGAAATGTGATTCTTCATTCAAAACCTGATTTTTGCTATTGGGCTCTATTGAATAATGAATGTTTTGAATTTTCTCCAAAAGTAAAGTAGTTGCAAACTCATGCTTTTAGAGACTTGTTTGGGCTCATGAGAGGAGTAGAAAAACATCAAAAATTTCAGTCCTGCATGATTCTACCAAGAAATGTGTGTTCATTGAAACCGCTGGTTTTTGATAGTTTGGGCCCTATTGAATAATGAATGTTTTGAATTTTCTCCAAAAGTAAAGTAGTTGCAAACTCATACTTTTAGAAACTTGTTTGGGCTGTTGAGAGGAGTAAAAAACCATCAAAAATTTCAATCCTGCATGATTCTACCAAGAAATGTGATTCTTCATTCAAAACGCTGGTTTTTGCTATTGGGCTCTTTTGAGTAATGAATGTTTTGAATTTTCTCCAAAAGTAAAGTAGTTGCAAACTCATGCTTTTAGAGACTTGTTTGGGCTCATGAGAGGAGTAGAAAAACATCAAAAATTTCAGTCCTGCATGATTCTACCAAGAAATGTGTGTTCATTCAAACCGCTGGTTTTTGATAGTTTGGGCCCTATTGAATAATGAATGTTTTGAATTTTCTCCAAAAGTAAAGTAGTTACAAACTCATCCTTTTAGAAACTTGTTTGGCTGTTGAGAGGAGTAAAAAACCATCAAAAATTTCAATCCTGCATGATTCTAACAAGAAATGTGATTCTTCATTCAAAACCTGATTTTTGCTATTGGGCTCTATTGAATAATGAATGTTTTGAATTTTCTCCAAAAGTAAAGTAGTTGCAAACTCATGCTTTTAGAGACTTGTTTGGGCTCATGAGAGGAGTAGAAAAACATCAAAAATTTCAGTCCTGCATGATTCTACCAAGAAATGTGTGTTCATTCAAACCGCTGGTTTTTGATAGTTTGGGCCCTATTGAATAATGAATGTTTTGAATTTTCTCCAAAAGTAAAGTAGTTGCAAACTCATCCTTTTAGAAACTTGTTTGGGCTGTTGAGAGGAGTAAAAAACCATCAAAAATTTCAATCCTGCATGATTCTACCAAGAAATGTGATTCTTCATTCAAAACGCTGGTTTTTGCTATTGGGCTCTTTTGAGTAATGAATGTTTTGAATTTTCTCCAAAAGTAAAGTAGTTGCAAACTCATGCTTTTAGAGACTTGTTTGGGCTCATGAGAGGAGTAGAAAAACATCAAAAATTTCAGTCCTGCATGATTCTACCAAGAAATGTGTGTTCATTCAAACCACTGGTTTTTGATAGTTTGGGCCCTATTGAATAATGAATGTTTTGAATTTTCTCCAAAAGTAAAGTAGTTACAAACTCATCCTTTTAGAAACTTGTTTGGGCTGTTGAGAGGAGTAAAAAACCATCAAAAATTTCAATCCTGCATGATTCTACCAAGAAATGTGATTCTTCATTCAAAACCTGATTTTTGCTATTGGGCTCTATTGAATAATGAATGTTTTGAATTTTCTCCAAAAGTAAAGTAGTTGCAAACTCATGCTTTTAGAGACTTGTTTGGGCTCATGAGAGGAGTAGAAAAACATCAAAAATTTCAGTCCTGCATGATTCTACCAAGAAATGTGTGTTCATTGAAACCGCTGGTTTTTGATAGTTTGGGCCCTATTGAATAATGAATGTTTTGAATTTTCTCCAAAAGTAAAGTAGTTGCAAACTCATCCTTTTAGAAACTTGTTTGGGCTGTTGAGAGGAGTAAAAAACCATCAAAAATTTCAATCCTGCATGATTCTACCAAGAAATGTGATTCTTCATTCAAAACGCTGGTTTTTGCTATTGGGCTCTTTTGAGTAATGAATGTTTTGAATTTTCTCCAAAAGTAAAGTAGTTGCAAACTCATGCTTTTAGAGACTTGTTTGGGCTCATGAGAGGAGTAGAAAAACATCAAAAATTTCAGTCCTGCATGATTCTACCAAGAAATGTGTGTTCATTCAAACCGCTGGTTTTTGATAGTTTGGGCCCTATTGAATAATGAATGTTTTGAATTTTCTCCAAAAGTAAAGTAGTTACAAACTCATCCTTTTAGAAACTTGTTTGGGCTGTTGAGAGGAGTAAAAAACCATCAAAAATTTCAATCCTGCATGATTCTACCAAGAAATGTGATTCTTCATTCAAAACCTGATTTTTGCTATTGGGCTCTATTGAATAATGAATGTTTTGAATTTTCTCCAAAAGTAAAGTAGTTGCAAACTCATGCTTTTAGAGACTTGTTTGGGCTCATGAGAGGAGTAGAAAAACATCAAAAATTTCAGTCCTGCATGATTCTACCAAGAAATGTGTGTTCATTCAAACCGCTGGTTTTTGATAGTTTGGGCCCTATTGAATAATGAATGTTTTGAATTTTCTCCAAAAGTAAAGTAGTTGCAAACTCATCCTTTTAGAAACTTGTTTGGGCTGTTGAGAGGAGTAAAAAACCATCAAAAATTTCAATCCTGCATGATTCTACCAAGAAATGTGATTCTTCATTCAAAACGCTGGTTTTTGCTATTGGTATCTTTTGAGTAATGAATGTTTTGAATTTTCTCCAAAAGTAAAGTAGTTGCAAACTCATGCTTTTAGAGACTTGTTTGGGCTCATGAGAGGAGTAGAAAAACATCAAAAATTTCAGTCCTGCATGATTCTACCAAGAAATGTGTGTTCATTGAAACCGCTGGTTTTTGATAGTTTGGGCCCTATTGAATAATGAATGTTTTGAATTTTCTCCAAAAGTAAAGTAGTTGCAAACTCATCCTTTTAGAAACTTGTTTGGGCTGTTGAGAGGAGTAAAAAACCATCAAAAATTTCAATCCTGCATGATTCTACCAAGAAATGTGATTCTTCATTCAAAACGCTGGTTTTTGCTATTGGGCTCTTTTGAGTAATGAATGTTTTGAATTTTCTCCAAAAGTAAAGTAGTTGCAAACTCATGCTTTTAGAGACTTGTTTGGGCTCATGAGAGGAGTAGAAAAACATCAAAAATTTCAGTCCTGCATGATTCTACCAAGAAATGTGTGTTCATTCAAACTGCTGGTTTTTGATAGTTTGG